>NC_059108.1:52274185-53016685 GCF_020740685.1 Jaculus jaculus | reverse complement strand
CTTTTATAGCTCACAAAATCAGAAGCTCTATGGTAATTGGTTAGGAGTGATGGAATATGTTATAAGGAGCAAGCAGAGCTTACATTGGGTATATGGAAACTGATGGAATTTTATAAATCAGGACCAGTTATTTTGATATTCATGGATGCATACTTATGTATATAAAAGTATAAATGCACATATATCACGGATGAATTCTATATTCAAAAATATATGTTGCAACACTATGCATTTCTATAATTGTTTTGTACATTAGTTATCTTTTGTGTTTCAGGTGACTACTGTCTGCCAATTTTAGTTAATAACATACTTTATCTTTTATACTTTTATACTTTAATGAATTTCCAAGGAGTCAAAGAGCACTAACTCTGCTTTATTCTAATTTGTTTTTCTTCAAACTCATTTGAAATCTTAGTAATTACTCCCACATAAGTGCTAGTAATTTTATCAATGCACAATTACAACTATGAAAATCAACAAAAGCAGAATTCATCAAAGGAATCTACAAAGTTGAGTGTCACTAATATGCCTTCTTCCTTCCCTCTTTCCCTTTCATTCTTCTCCCTTTGTTCCATTTTTCTCTATCTTTTATTTTAAAACTTCATATGTATTGAATGCCCACCATGTTCTAAGCATATGGTCCTGGAAATAGAACAGAAAATTTGTCACATACAGTCATATGCAATGAAGTGTGTGTGTGTTTCCAGAGATTGTCCTCAAGGCCTTGCACATACAAGGTTGTCAAGAGCTCTATTGTTGAGCTCTTATGTAACTCACACATATTCTCCACAATGTATTCTTTAATGAAATCTATGGTCTATTTAAGGAATATGAGCTTAAAGGGGAAATCAGAACAATATAGGAACAAACAGAGGCAAAATACCCTTGTGCTTTGGGCTAGGGGGAATATTTACTGTATGTCAAAATGCCATAAGGTAAAACTATAAAACTGAAATGTTAAAGTAAAAACAAACAAACAAACAAAAAAACTTAGGTAGAAAAGGATGATAAAATGTCCATAGGTTAAAAAAGATACATGCACAAGAGAGAGAGAGAAAGAATGTCATTGAGAAAGAGAGAGAATAATGACTGAAGAGATCACTCAGTGGTTATAGGCACTTGCTCACAAAGACTGACAGGCTTGATTTCCTAGTACCTACGTGCACAAAGTGACATATGTGGAGTTCGTTTGCAACAGCAAGAAGCCTTGTAATTTACATTCTATCTCTTCCTCTCTCTCTACTTGGAAATATAAATAAATAAATATAAATAAAAAGAATGAGAATTAAACAAGCTCAGTAGGCTGTAGGGGAGACAAAATAAAATTTTTTTTTTTTTTTTTTTTTTTCCGAGGTAGGGTCTCACTCTAGCCCAGGCTGACCTGGAATTCAATATGTAGTCTCAGGGTGGCTTTGAACTCAAGGCAACCGTCCTACCTCTGCCTTCTGAGTGCTGGGATTAAAGGTGTGCACCACCAGGCCCAGCAAAATAAACATTTAATTTTTATTTTTAAATTTACTTGATTGAGAGGGAGGGAGAAAGGAAGGTAAAGAGAGAAAGAATGTGTGCACCTGGGCCTCTAGTCACTGTCAACAAACTACAGACACATGGGCCACCTTGTGCATCTGGCTTACATGGGTACTAGGGAACTAAACCTGGGTCCTCAGGCTGCACAGGTGAACACCATAATTGCTAAGCCATCTTTCTAGTTTGCAAAATAAACACTTTTAAATTTACCATTAAAAATTTGTTGGGTAAATGCCAAGGGCCAACCAGTATTCTGGTAGCTGGAAAACACATATTATATGAGTCAACAGATAGAACAATACATTGTGATAATATCAACAGACTTTGAAAATATAATGTCTCAATGAGCTATATCTTTGCAAACTAAAATGGGATATTCTTTTAACTGGAATGGCTTGTGGGTAATTCTGCTGCAGGCTCATATTTTCACCAGAAGACATGAAATCCATAAAATCAGCCCTAAATTTCCCAATTTACTGGCTACTATAAATTGATGATGCAGTACATAGTCACCTTTGTAGTAATGTATACTTACTAAATATATGTTAGTGAATAACATACTAGTATTGAGAATCTTCGAGGGCAGTAAATGAAAGTTATCCTCTGGGAACAGCATAGTGAGTACATTATCAGTATTAGCATTTAGTTTTAACATCTGTGCTGGAGGAAAATAATGAGTGTAGATGGACCTTTTAAGATTCAAGCATGTCAATGTATCTATTTGTAAATATTAGATCAATACAGAAAGGATGGTACTTCTGTCTTATAGTCAATCTGATGCCAGGGATTTTAAAACATTGTTTTTATGAGACAATTACAAACATTAATTTGAATATAATTTCAGTCATTTAAATTCAATGGAAAAACTTCTTTTATTTGGCTTAGCTTTCTGAACTGTGTGTGATCATGAACTGAAAGGTAGATTAATAGCAGGATTATGGTGTTATAGATCATACAATTCATTATGTTCTTACTGATCAATATCTGGCATCAGATATTACAAATTCACTGCATATGTTTCATTCATTTAGAAGAGCAGATCTATATTTTTGTTACTTTGCTATAGAATATATATCATGGGGAAAAGGCCTTTCTGAGATCACTCAAGCTATTATGCTTCTAATTGATTTGGAACTTAAGGATCCTCCAGTATCTGAAAGTTTAGACAAAGTCAGTAACTTAGTTCACACTCAGAAGACCACTCAAGATGATTGCTTTCATATACAAAGCTATTTGTAGTCTTTGATTTCTCTAGGTCCTTTTGTCATAGAAGTAGTACTATCTTATTCTTAATTATTACACTTTATAGAAAGACACATTGTTAAGATTCTGCGGCTTGTTATATTCCATGCAATGGAAAAAAAAAAAAAAAAAACACTAAAGGACATGGGGAAGAAATGACACATCTTTTTTTGTTGTTATAAAAGAGACCAAAGCCAATTTCAGAGACCAAATCCCATGCTAAACCCTCCGTAATCTTTTTCAATTTGAGGAGCACTTTGCACTTATGCAGGCAAAGTGTCCCATTGTCTCTCCCTCTATTCAGGGAATTCTTGACACTGCTTGTTGTGTGGCCTCTAGTTCTTTATCTGTCCCACGAGGGAGAACTCATTCATCTCTGTGACTATTCTAGGGAGAATAGAATTACCCCTTGCTATCTCAAACAATCTCGGTCATCTTAATGGCGCAGGGGCTACAGGAAACCAATCCTCTGGTACAGGAACATGCTTGGAGAATTAACTGGGGTATGGCATGTCCTGTGACTTAGTCCACCAATGATCATGGCTGTACTCATATGCATTCTCTACACATCTGGTGAAGCATATTTGAGTCACTGCATTTAACTACAGGCACATAACATGCATTGTATTTGTTTAACAGTAGGACTTCTGATCTGTGAAGTGTTTTAATGCAGTATGTTTTTGAGAAAATTGTGCATATAACCTCTATGGTCATTTGCTCTTACTAAATTCTTTCAAACCCATGAAACAATTATTCTTAGAATTTCTATGTTTTCACTAACATATGAAGATATCATGCTAAGAAATATTAAGATTACAAATTGAATGATACTAGATTGAGGGTGATATTTTTATACTATGCATTTAATTTTTTAGGATAGTGACAAAACTTCCATTAATATAGAGTTGCCTAAAGTTATATTTTGATTTAATATTCCAAAGCATTTTAGAAGAAACATGTGATAACCTCCATTTTTCTCATAAAACAATCCTTACAGTACAATATATTGAAGTTTTATAGCCTCCTTTCTAATAATAGTTTCTTCAATAACAATTTATATTTTGAAGTCTAAATTTATGGATAACCTCTTCTACCATACTTGTAGATACCAACCAAGAACTATCTTATTGTAAGGGTGATAGTTGAGTAAAAACAAGAAAAAGAAACATCAGGGCTGGAGAGATGGCTTAGTGGTTAAGCGCTTGCCTGTGAAGCTTAAGGATCCTGGTTCAAAGCTCGATTCTCCAGGACCCACATTAGCCAGATGCACAAGGGGGCGCACGCATCTGGAGTTCGTTTGCAGTGGCTGAAAGCCCTGGTGCGCCCATTCTCTCTCTCTCTCTGCCTCTTTCTGTCTCTGTCACTCTCAAATAAATAAAAATGAACAATTTTTATTTAAAAAAAGAAATATCAGACAGTGGGGTGTCATTTTTGCAGTATTAAATTGCTAAGGACTAGGCTGGAGAGATTACTTAGTGTTTAAGGCACTTACCTGCAAAGCTTAAGGGCCCAGGTTTGATTCCCCAGTACCCAAGTGAACCAGATGCACATGATGGTGCATATGTCAAGAGTTTGTTTGTGTGCCCATTCTTGCTCTCTCTTTTTTACTCTCTTTCTACATTAAAAAAAAATGCCAAGACTGAAAATCAGCTAAAGTCATTGGGAAATATTCCACTGTCATTTGAAATGTGTTATTTAGGTATTGGTCACTAAGTTGTACTGAGATGTGGGCACACCAAAAGTACAATTTTGTCAGTTTATTTTACCAAGGAGGAAAGGTGAAGTGAACCTGGAACACAGGCTGATTTGACAGTGATTTATGTAAATTAGAAAAATGACTAGAAACAAGTCAAATCAACACTAATCCTGAAAATACATGCAATAAAACTCAAATGTGCTATTTTCTATGTCATTCCAAATTGATTCATTATACATTTTTCAAAGAAAGGTCTAACCTCATCACCATTCTTTCCTAACTTATTTACCTAATTTTTTAAAAATTTTTTGTTTATTTTTATTTATTTATTTTAGAGCAGCAGAGAGAGAGAAAGAGGAAGATATATATATAGAGAGAGAGAATGGGCACGCCAGGGCTTCCAGCCACTGCAAACGAACTCCAGATGCATGCGCCCTCTTGTGCATCTGGCTAACGTGGGTACTGGGGAACTGAGCCTCGAATCGGGGTTCTTAGGCTTCACAGGCAAGCGCTTAACCGCTAAGCCATCTCTCCAGCCCTTTACCTAATTTTTAAACATATTTCACAGCTGATATATCTTAAGTGATTTTATTAATGAGGAATCCCCATGTGGGTGAATTATCAATTTCTTGGACAAAGAATTGAATGGGGGATAGAGGGAGGGCTTAGCAGTTAAGGCATTTGCATGCAAAGCCAAAGGCTTCCAGGTTCTATTCCCCAGGACCCACATTAGCCAGATGCACAAGTAGGCACATGCATCTGGAGTTCATTTGCATTGTCTGGAGGCCCTGGCATGGCCATTCATTTTCTCTCTCTCTTTCAATCTCTGTCCTTCCCTCCCTCCCTCTTTCCTTGTCAAATAAATAAATAAAATAAAAATAATTGAATGGTAGAAATATTTCCTAAAATAAAATGACATTAGTTTTAACTTAACCTTTCCAATAATTGTTATTAATAAAAGAACCCTAAACAATTTCTCTACAATCTATGCATTTACTATATGAATTTTACATTGACAGTAAGTTTAGGGTCAAGCAAGATTGCTCCCAGTCTTTATGAAGCAAGCTCTTAGCCAAAGACTGCTTCCTAGTATTTAAGCAGAGGAGATTTTTCTTATTTCCATCATGGTATATTTTACTCTTGCCTCTGTGTGGTGGTGGTGATGTGTGCATACACATCGTGATGAGAAATTTATCATCTCTTATTTGTACAGTTGGAATTATTTATGTCATTCCCAGAGCTATGAACAGAAAGCACATTAAGCTACATTAATAAATGCAAATGTTTGCATCCTCTTGCAACACCTTGAGGGTGACATTTTATTTTGCTAATGACAAGATACTGGCTATTATATTTAAACTTTTCAGAAGTGATGGAGTTTTCTCTGTTGGTCTGGACTGTTGAGAAATGAGGTGGGTGGCATTTTTACAGTACAGATCTCAAACCCCAGACAGATTTGATGCTATGTAATGTAACTTCCTAAGCACAAGGTTCCTGCTACTTTAAAAAATTCACATACACTGATTGTTGGGGTCCCAAAGATTTTCAAATTTTATATTTGCTTCTTACTATACATAATTTGCAAAACATATAAAATGTAGTAGACCAAGTATTTATTTTAGTTATTATTAGCCATATTCCCTTACTTTTTCTATGACTAGGTTATACATAGCCACAGTGAATTAATTCTCTTTCTGTAAATAACCATTTAATAGGCAAAAATAAAAGAACACTTAAAAGTTGTGACATTGTCATTATTTAAAAATTTATTTCACAGAAGAATTGCCCAAGAATGATTCTTTATACTTCCAAAGGAAAGTCCATATTTTGTACATGGTGACCACCTAAATATCAGCCCATTCTTTGTGCATAAGAAATATAACAACTTTTGTGCTGGTATCTGGTTCATCAGGAAAACATCACCCTTGCTTGATTCGCCAATTGCCCTTAGTTTCAAATCAACTCCTACCAAATCAGAGAGCCAGAGCCTCCGAGGCCCCCAACACCTCAGCACTAAAGCAGACCAAAAATGAACCCAACATGGCTCAGGGAAATTTTGCGGAAGAGGGGACAGAAAGAATGTCAGAGTCACATGTTGGGTCATGGTATGCAGAGACATTTATCGTACCAATAACTGTGGGCTAACTCACTATGCACCACCCATATACCTCAAAAAGGAGGGTCTATTGGGAGGGGGTAGATCATGGATGAGCCTAAACAATGGTACCAAACTGCCTGTATTTGCTGAAAAGAAAACTAATAAATTAAATTTTTAAAAAAAGAAATATAACAACCTTTATAACTCCAAAATACCTACCTTGTGGAAAATGTGTCCTCTGTAACCTTATTTTCCATTTATTCACAGTATTGATAATCTTTATTTACCCTCCTTTCCAATCTGAAAACAAAACAAAGGAAAATGGTCTCCCAGCCAACTCTATGCTGTCCTGGAACAGCTGCTGGTCTTTTAATACTTCCCAATAAGAACTGAATACTTTGTAGTGAATAAGGCAGAAGCCTCCCAGGTTTTAAAGCCTAGAAGAGGCTTCCATATTCTAGAAGATTGAAAATGTGAACAAAACTTCTGGGTTCAGTGAAGGACTACTTTCAAGATTCACATTCCAAACGCTCAAAATTTAAAAAAAAAAAATTCACAAAAACAATTTCATTTCATCATTTTATAAAGTTACTGTTTTGCTTCAGTTTTTATCCCAAATTTCAATTTTCAGAATTTATTTATAGAAAGAAGTCACATTGGGGCTAATTTAGTACTGTATTGACCAAACCAATTTTAACTAATTTCCTGTTGGTTCTTTGAAATGGTGCATGTTGATATTTTTTTTTTTTTGTAAAAAAGAAATATGTTCAGTTGAAAGTCTCAGAGAACAGTTACAACTGGACAAGTTAACTTAATAATTGGATTTCAAATACTGTGTATCATCTCTTTCCAAACATTTTATAAAAGTATAGATGCTGCAACAAAAAAATTCTTACAAATTTTCTTCTCAATTTCTTTCATAACATGCAAGAGAGATTAGTTTTAAATTCAATTATTAATATTTTAAATATTTTTATTTATTTGTGAGAAGAAAGAGAAAAAGAGTGTTAGTATGTGTGTGGGCACATCAGGGCCTCTTGCTACTGTACACAAGCTTCAGACACATACTTCACTTTTCGTATATGGCTTTATGTGGGTACTGGGGATTGAACCCTGGGCCAGAAGGCTTTGCAAGCAAGTGACTTTAACTGCAGATTCATCTTCCCAATCCAGTTTATTAGTATTTTATTTAAGCTTATTTTATAAAGTTTTATAAAATTTATAAATTTAATTTATACGACTAAATTCTTGTAAAATTGAATATTTAATCTAGAAATCTTCTGCACAGGCAAAAGTTCCTGTAGAAGAAGTATTTTCTGAGGAGAAACAACATGGTTTGTTTTGCTATTCAAACATAAGGATTGATAACATATTTTAAATAAATACTTTTTGAGTCATTCATCTTTTAATAATTTATCAAATAACAGGAATTGAGAATTCCATGTTTGTTGTTGAAGGGTATTTTAGGGCTACTTTTTTTTTTTAATTTTTAATTATTTATTTGAGAGCGACAGACACAGAGAGAAAGACAGATAGAGGGAGAGAGAGAGAGAATGGGCACGCCAGGGCTTCCAGCCTCTGCAAACGAACTCCAGACGCGTGCGCCCCCTTGTGCATCTGGCTAACGTGGGACCTGGGGAACCGAGCCTCGAACCAGGGTCCTTAGGCTTCACAGGCAAGCGCTTAACCGCTAAGCCATCTCTCCAGCCCTAGGGCTACTTTTTCGGTGACAGTGACATTAAATCACCAACAAGCTCCTATCTGGGAAGCGCCTGTCTGTAACTGGGAATAGACAAGGGTGCACATATATCTTAAAATATTTTAGTTATTTGTTTATTTGAGAGAGAGAGAGAGAGAGAGAGAGAGAGAGAGAGAGAGAGAGAGAGAGAGAGAGAGAGAGAATGGGCCAGGGCCTCCAACCACTACAAATGAACTCCAGACACATGCATTACCTTAGGCATCTAGCTCCTGTGGGCCCTAGGAAACTGAACCTGGTTCCTTAAGCTTCTCAGGCAAGTGCCTTAACCGCTAAGTCATATCTCCAGACCACAAATATATTTTAATATGGTTAATTCATGAAAGAATAAGGGATATTTTATAGATTAAAGGAGAAATTGATATTTCTTATTAGGTCAAGCCAGAAAATGGAATAGGTGTCATGGAACCTTATTTTAGTACTTAGGTGGGGGAAAACACTAGTAGCATTGATGTCTTGTAAGATGGAGTTCATACGGGAAGAATTGATTAAGTCAGTTCAGGACGTTTTTCTGGATTACAGTAGTGAAGCTTTGATTTAAAGTTACTTTTTACTATGCCTCTGATTAAAGGGACAGAGAACTCTGGTGAGTTCTGCTTCCTGAGTCCCTAGCTGGCTCACATGAGAACTCACAGTTCTGAATTTCATAATAAGTGACACTGAACTGTTTCCACCCTTGCAACTTTGCTGTGAGGAATGCATTATTGGGTTCTGTGCTGTGTTTGCCTAGGAGATGATTTCCTTGAAGTCCCATAATGAGTTGTTTTTGGCAGGATTAATGAGTATTATCATGGTAAATGGATGCTTGCAGCTCAGTTGTGTTCCATCCTGGAGTAACATGGGGTTTCTGGTCCCTTGGAGGCCATAATTGGTGGCATTAATGCACTTTTTAATTACACTTCTTGAAAAAAATGAATTGGAACCAAAACAAAAGCTAAGTGATGCTCTCTCTACTCTTTCATGCAGCATAAACCAAAGATGTTGCTATTGCTGCTATCTGTAATGTGAATTTTACTTTCTACATAAAAGGTCTGTAATTTATTTTCCTGATATTTGTTTAGAAAAGGTTTTTATGTTTTTGCTTCTGCATTCTTAGATATGAAAATAAACTTTCTACAAGTATAACTCACATCTAGACTGCATACAAGTAAACTGTATACATATCATGAAAGTTTACATGTAACAATGTCTGTGACGGTAAACATCAAATACCAGGCTCATCTCTCATGTTCACATCCCTGCATTTGTTTCCTGCCCCTTGCTGTGAGGGTTGAGTAGTATAAGTGTAATTAATCCCAAGAACTTTAGGAATGAACTAGAATGCACAGAGCCATTTTTCTTTCTCTTTTTACCCATAGTTGTAAAAAATTACTTATAGCTTCTACCTCAGCATATGCCATTCTAGCAATGTCCTGCGTGTTTGTGGCCTGTAGTGCAAGAGTTCTCATTGATCTGTGTGACAGCATTTCAAGGTAGGTCATGGCAAGGGAAGAATTCCTCAAGTCAATATAGCACAAACATATAAAGAACACAATATTATACTTACCAATAGTTAGTTATAATCCACTTATATATAATTTTAACTGTACTACCTAACTTTGTATTTTTATAGCAATTCTGCAGTTATTTAAATTTTATATACTTCTAAATAAATCACTGATTTAAGCACTAAACTGGTTAATTGGAGGATGATGAATGCTTAAATTTAACTGGTTATGTGAACACTTCCATACCCTTGCTGAAGCAAGTCACTGTGGTGACAAATCCTTATTCCTCATAGTCCATTATAAAGATAATTTTATCATCTGGCTTATCTGTGAGCAACAGTACAGGGGGGCAGAGACTCCTTTACATTAGTGGCATTTATCAAATGTGCCAAAATTAGATGCTGCAGAGTTGCCCCCATTTATGTCTGAATTTATTACTTAGATCTCTCTGTTGATGGGCTCAGAAATATGCTTCTGAGTTTTCTGATGTTCTGTAAGAAAAGATCCATTTTTTTTAAAGAAAAAAATCAAAAGAATATATACAAGCATGCACACTAAAACCTGTATCCTTTTTATTCTACAGAACAATTTCAGACTTTGGCCAGTGTAGAGCCACCTTTAGTGGGCACAGTTTTAACTGCCCACCATGAGCAGGACCAGACCCGGTTTTATGCAGATCCATTCTCTTCCTGTTCATGATGATTGAGTGTGCTGAAGTTGCTTTGTTCTTCATTTAGAAGAGTGATGACGGTGATTAATTCAGTTGATGCATCATTGTCCCATCCCCACCACTTTACTGGTTTCCAAATGTCTTAAAATAACCAGACAGCATTTATATATGTAAAAATTCTGTGTGCCTTTGCATATTATCATTCTATCTATATCTGGTGTTGATCTTGTCATCCACGACATCTAAAAATACTATCAAAAAAGACCAAAATGCATATAAAAACTGAAATTTTAAGTAGATGTTTAATCCCAGATGTCTATATATCTATACATATACATATATATGTGCGCACATACAAAAATACAGTTTTATAATTCTCCTACAATACATCAGCAATAAGAAATTTGTCCTTATTTGTCCAAGTTGTATTTATGGCTTTTTCAGGAGATTTAATGTAAATTATATAGCATAGTTTCCCTAGTTTTATAATATCAATAGAAACTATTAATTGTTAACATATTTTGATTTTTGTATTTCTCATGAATTTATTTGGAACAAGAATTTGAATATTCTTCCTTTTATAGATTTAAAAATTTCCTGACATTTAGAGAGATTGATCTTCCCCAAGGTCACCAACTTTGAGTGTCACTGAGGAGAGACAGAAATAACAGTAAAACATAAACAAACTTTTAGGTATACTTTTAGCCACACTATTCATTTTTAAAAGCAGTTCATGAATGTTTTAAAAATATTGAAGTAGGTGATGGAGATTACTTAATAAAAATGGTTAACTTTCAAAGGGGAGATACAAATTCTCACTGAGTTTAAGTGGAGTTTGAAACCAGCACCCAGCTGCTGACATCCTTCCTGCATGCTCAGTTCACTAAAGTGTACTCATAGGCCCATGTCCAGCACTATGCGGAGACAAGGATGTTGTTCACTTGCAAGAGCAGTGATACTGCTGGACTATAGGGCAGACCAGATTTGAAATCCATACTTAGTGTTCCTGCTCATTAATAACCTCATAATGAATAAATGGATTAATTGTCTTTATGCTTCAGTTTATTTACCTATAAAAATATAATAATACTATGCCTTGGAAGGCTGTTGTAAACTTCAAATAGTACATTTGAGGCAGTTAGCCTCCCACAGTAGGCATTTAATAAATGTGCCTTTTATCTTGTGGTGCACATTGCAATAGTAATTATACTACAACTCCTTATTTTTTAAGTCATTCTTAGAAATATACTTGAAAATAAAATTGAAAACACTTTTGGCTCAATTAAGTGAATTATACTATAAACAATGAAATTTAATGTTGAAATTTTAGACATTGTTATTATCACCAGCATGGTCCCCAAATGTCTTACTATGCCATAATAGAATAGATCTATGAATATTTTGGTGCCATAAAGCATTTCAAATGATAGGGAACTTTAAAATATTAGAAAGTATGTTTGCACATAATTTATCATAAATGAAGTCCAAAGTTCCTAAATGTAAGTGATAGAAATCTGAGACTGAATCTAGTTCCTTCACTTGTTTGGCTTCAGGCAAGAGCTCACCCTGACTGAACCACAGTAGCAGCAGCAGCTGTGAAAATGAAGAAGAAAAAAAGAAAGAAAGGCAGAAAGATAACCTACAACTTGCAGGACTATTGTGACTCTTCATAATGGTGAATGCAGAAGGCTGAGGAGAAAACCTAGGACTTAGTAGGCACATAATGAATGGGAGCTATTAATGGTTTTCAGATTTCTTGTCCAAGATATGTATAAATCTTTAATAATGATGCTAATCTACCATTCATAACTTCTGTTTTACAAATTATATACCTATATTTTATAGTGTGAATGTGTTATCTGAGGCTCAAAAAATTTAGTCATATCATTTAAGCACCATGTAAAACAAAAATGATTATTCTTTTTACCTTTTATTATTTTATAAACTGCTATACATAGTACTTTGTGTATGTTTAGGATCAATTATTTTCAAGAAATTGAACTATTTTTACTAAAATGTCTTGTAAACTTTTAATTTTTTTCCAGGTATAATGCAGGCTATAGTTAAATTTATCTAGCAAACTGATGATAAAAAATTAACATAATACTTTAAAGAACAACCTGTTTAAATGATGGAGTATATGTGAAAAGTTATGAAAAATATAAGCTCTAGAATTAGACCATTTTTGATTTTGGTTTTTCACTTAATGTGTCTCTGCATAACCCATACTGGGGCGGAACTTGTGCTCTGCCTGCCTCAAACCTCTCCCATGCTGGCATTACAGGTGGTAACACCACATCTGCTAGCTCTAAGATTTTATTTACTCTAGGAATTATAAAGTACTGTTCTCCTTGGTGTAACATTCAGCTAATTTAAAATATGTAGTTTGAAAAGGTCAAGTTCAAGCACTATCCCATGTTCGCATACTAGTTTATATGCAAGTTACAACTAGAAAGTACTTGAGACATGATGAAATTATACATTTTACCACACAAATTTAGATTAAGGAACTAGAAAAAAAATCATATCACTAACTTTTGATATTATACAATAAGTCTCAGAATACATTTTAGAAGATAAAAATATCATTTCCCTGGCTGGAGAGATGGTGTAGAAATTAAAAGCACTTGCTTGCAAAACGTGATGGCCTGAGTTCAATTCCCAAGTACCCATATAAAGCCAGATGCACAAAGTGGCTCATGTGTCTGGATTTCATTTGTGGTGGCAGAAGGCCTTAGAGTGCCTATATGCACTCTCTGTCTGACTCTTTCTCTCTTAAATAAATAAATAAATAAATAGTGTTTAAAAATATATTGTTTCCCTTATTCCAGGATATGTGAACTTAACAAGTAATTTCATCACACTATTGGAAAGACTTAGCAAAGAATAAAGAGCATTTCCATGTTTGCTATTCTAGCTAAAGAAGTTACATACATTTGTGCCATTTTTCCTGTGACAAATACCTGAGAAAAACCAGTATAAATGACAGAAGAGTGATTCTGCTCATACTTCAGAGGTGTCTCTCTGTGCTGGTAAGTGCCATCACTTCTGGGTTGTGAAGAGGCAGTGCAGCATGAAGAGGAGCCTCTCACCTCAGGGGGACCAAGAAGCAGAAAGAGACCCAAGGAAGGGCCCAGAAAAAGGCATTCCCCTCTGAGATCATGCCTTCAGTGAAGTAGTTTCTCCAGTCAGACCTCACCCCTTACCATTTCTACCATTCCTAAGAGAGCCACCAACTGGAACAAACCTTCAGCACATGAGCATTTGGGAGTCACTTCATGTTTAGAGCATGACACTGATGAATCTCTGTCTTGATGTATTTTTTAAACCACTACATAGTATTTTGAAGATTGTGAATTAAATATACTAGAAGAAATTAACTGAATAACATGTTTATTTAAATATACTTAAAGTTCACAAAGATGTTAAATTTTAGATAGCAGGATGTACTAAAAAGGGAAAGCATGAGTAGTTTTAAAATAAAAGCTGAGATCAAAACTATAATTTTGTCTTCAGGGCTTCATATCCATGTTATGGATAGAAACTCTATATTGCAGCTCATAGAACACACAACATGATCAAAGCTTGTTCCTTGCTTTTCAAGGGAATAATGGCCCTGAGTATATAAATGCATATCTTGCATAAAGGAAAGTTTTAATAATGTTTGTTGAATGAATATTGAATTTTTTGCATAATTGAGTATGACATGGTGTGATTTCACTATGATAAAAATAAAATCAGCCTAAGTAACATGGAATTTTTAAAAGACAATTATAGAAATTAAACTATTACTTTGGTTTGATTTATGTTTTCCAAATCAGTAATCATATTCTGCAATGATAGATGAATTTTAGAGTAAATTCTGTGTTTGGGGTTTGTATGTATCTTATTTCTAAAGACTATATTTCAAGAAAACAATGAGATAGGTAAATTTAATGGTTTTTATTTTAGACCCATACTTCCTGTGAAAAAATGTTTCTCTGAAGAATCAGAGATATCAAAGAATCTTCTGAAAAATATTCTCACAGATGACTCTGTGGGTTTCTTAGTTCAAAGAATCTATGAACAGGAACATAAGAACATGTTTAACTTGTATATGTGTATTTACAGTTCTTTTCTTGATATTGTATCAATGATTGAAATGTTATTTCTATTTCACTCTTTTATTACAGGTAACTAGATTTGTTTTCCCCTTCCTCCATAAACAACAAGAAACCCAGGAGTTAGAAGTAATTCTCAATCTCCCAAAGTTCATAGCTCATTTTTTGGCTCACAAATAAATGTGGTTTCTTGTATTCCCTTTAGTAATATGTTTCCTCTAGACCATCTATTAAAGAACAGAAGCATTTGTCGACTTAATTTTCTAATTTATATATATTTTTTCATTTTGCTCATTTTCTCTTGTGCTTTTTTAGTCTTCCAGATTGTTCTCTTGTCCTCCATTTACTCTATCAAGGAACTTGAATCACAGCATATAATTATCTAATAAGATTTATAAATTGTAGATTCTAGAGATTAGGCCTCTATCAGTTGAATAACCTGCAAATATTTTCTCCCATTCTGTGGGTAATCTATTGGCTTTGCTTATTGTATGCTTGTCTGTAAAGAAACTCTTCAGCTTCATGTGATCCCATTGGTTGAGTGACTATTTAAGAACTTGAGCAATATGGAGACTCCTGAGAAAGCTGACTATGGAGATACCAACAGACCCAGTTATTCCCTTACTGGGCATCTCCCCTAAAACCTTCAAACCACAGGCCAGAGAGATTTGCTCAACCATGTTTGCAGCAGCTCAATTTGTAAAAGCTAAGAGCTAGAATCAATCCAGATGTCCATAACTAGAAGAATGTATAACTAAGATGTGGTATATCTACACATTGGAATTCTACAAGGCAGTAAGAAAAGATGACACAAAGAAATTTGAAGAAAAAAATGGGTGAACCTATAACAGATCATTCTCAGTGAACTTACCCAATCACAGAAAGAAAAAAAAAAATCGCCACATAGTCTCACTCATCTACAGCACCTAACCTGAATCTACCCAAGATACCTTACATACCCAGCAAGCATCTCATGAAAAGACACTAGGATGGATGGGGAGGGAGGGAGGGCATCGAAGGGGTGGGAAACACTCATCTAGACACAAATGGCAATGGTACCATAAAATTCAACTTCCTAAAAGGAGACCAAATGGTTGAAACTTTACCAGGCTTTTATAGGAAACACCTGAACCACAAGACACTGGAGAGGGTAGGATCAAGTCTAACCTAACCCTTCTACATCTTCCCCCCCCTCCCTTTCCCTCTCCCCCACCTCCTCTCTAACTCTTGTATATTAGTTATATTTTTCCCCATTTTCTTAGTGGGCACTGACCTGTAACTCCCAGTACTAGCATGGGGCTATCATCCACAATGAGCTTTTGATCAGAGAAACCTACAAGGTTTCCTAAAAGAATGACAGATTTCTGTGAGAGTACTTGATGACCCACCAAAGGTTAGTGGTAAGACCCTATTGCTGAAGACACCATATGCAGCTGACACATAAAATGGAATGGCATGGCTGAAAACTAGAAGAGAGTCAGTCCCCAGACAGTCAGTGTGTCTAGTGCCAGAAGGTGCTACATGGACGACTGGGGGAAATGACCAATATCTGTCCAAGAAACTCATTGTCTAACCTAATTAGCAACAAATAACCTGGTGTGATGACCACACAAGTGCAATAGTGGCACACAGCCATGGTGGGGAAACAACTGCTCTTGATTTGGCTAACTGATCCCCTCAGTGGTACGGGACCCATAGCTGGAGCTGGGAAACAAGTCAAAATAATATCCAAACATAAGCCCTCTCTCCAATATCAAGCTACCATCAATCATGGGCTACAAGAGGGCCTACACCTATTAAACTCTCTATAAAAAAAAAAAAAAGCAAAGGTTATTTCATTTGTCCTGGAGCTAACTTACTCTTTCACTCACTTCCCAAGCATTTTTGAGTCCCTGAGGATATATGATAATCTATATTAACAAAAAATATTCACATTATTGAAAATATCCTCTAGGTAGTTAGGTAGTTATCACACACACAAAATAATCAGTTAATAAGACATAAAAGGGACGTAATTAGCCAGTGGTATAGGTTGTCGGAGTAGTGGTAATTTTGATTCAGTGATAAAAGAACATTCATGGGAGAAAGGATATTTGAACTTACCACTGAATGACAAAAAGGAACCAGACAATAAGAAAAAAAAAGGTCTCTGCGTCCCAATTCCAGTGTCAGGGCTCAAAGATTAAATGACCTTTCATGGTTTTACAGCTATTAAGAAGGCCAGGTTGGGCTGGACATATTGTCTTAGTGGTTAAGGAGTTTACCTGGGAAGGCTAAGGACCCAGGTTATATTCCATAGTACCCATGTAATCCAGACGCACAAGGTGGCAAATGTATCCAGAGTTTGTTTATATGGCTTGAGGCCCTGGCATGCACATATTCTTCCTCTCGCGCTTTCACCCTCTCTCTCTCTCCCCCCTCTCTCTAACATTTTTTTTTTATTTTTAAATAAAATAAGACCTGATTGTCTGGGGCAGTGAAAGAGTACAGTGAAGTGGGCAGAGATAGATGCTAGATCACCTTGGCTGCTGCTAAAGAGATTTTATTCAAAATGGAATAGGATGGAGCTGGAGAGGTGGCTTAGCAGTTAAGCGATTGCCTGTGAAGTCTAAGGACCGCGGTTCAAGGCTCAATTCCCCAAGACCCACGTTAGCCAGATGCACAAGGGGGCCCACGAGACTGGGGTTCATTTGCAGTGGCTGGAAGCCCTGGCGCGCCCATTGTCTCTCTCCCCACACCCCCCCTCCCGCTTTCTGTCTCCGTTTGTTGCTCTCAAATAAATAAATAGATAAAAATAAACAAAATGGAATAGAATGGTATTGTGGAGTTTAAGAAGGAAAATATTAAAGACTGCTTTAGGTTTCAAACAACTTCTCTGGCCATGCTAAGAAACATGATTCATAGAATTTAGACTTTAAGGGGATATAAAAAAAAACTAAAAATTTGCTATAGTACTTTAATTAAAATTTGTACTAAAGAAGTAGTGATGGAAATGAACCAGAGTATAAATACATTGTGGATGGAGAGACAATAAATATGCTTGATTGTCTGGGAAGGAAGAGAAATATAGACTAATGAGGGAACAAAAGATATCAGGTGTTCCAGCAGCTGGGCAAATAGTACTGAGGAAAGTAAGAACTACTTTTAAGAAGTTAAACAAGTAAGCATTGGATATTAAACTTTAGGGTTCAATGGAAAAGCCTTGATATGGACATAAAGAAGGAAACCAATAGCACACAGATTGTATTTAAAGTCTATATTGTCAAAAGAAGACCGGTAAAAGTGAATAAAAATCTACCAAGCAAAAAGGGGTAAGAATTAAAAAATATTCTACAAAGCAAGAAGCACACTTTAGTCTTGGTCTCAACCTTGCTAACAATAATAGTTTATAATAAGTGAGTTTTTTTTAAAAAGGTAATTTCTGAGCATCTGATAGTTATATCATTAACTTGTAAAGCAAGTGAAGCCCCTTTGAAGAAGGATATACCACTTAAATTCTTCAGAATAGTTAAAATAGTCATTCATGCTATGGTTAGCCATTCTGATAGGTGAGATTACATTGTACTTTAAGCATGTATTTCCCTAATGAACATGATTTTAAGCATTTTTAGGTGTGCTTATTTACCCTTTCTGTATTTTCATTAGTAATGTATTAAAACATTTACCCATTTCTAAAAGGTTGAATTTTAGAGTTTTTTAAATTATCAATATAAATATTTTACCAAACACAGACTTAGTGCAGTGGTTTGAATCAGATATCCCCCATAAATTTATGTGTTTTGAATTCATGGTACCCAGCTAATGATAGTTTGGAAAGTGGATCCTTATTGGAGGAGTTTTGTTCTTGGGGGTGGGCTCAGGGGTGTTATATCCAGCTCCTCCTTTTCAGAGCTCAGCTCACTCTCCTGCTATATTCCACCTGTGGTGGCAGAGGTGATGAGCAGACTCTACTCATGCCACACTTTCCACAGCCAACATAAAGCTTGCCATTGAGATTATAAGCCAAAATATAAATGTTCCTCCATCAGTTGCTTTTGGTCAGGTGCTTTGTTCCCAAAATGAGAAGGTAACTACAACAGTAAGAAAATAGTTTATCTCAATCTATGGTGTGTCTTTTCTTTACTTCCTCAAGTTTAGGAAAATAATTCACAGTAGCTTAATTTGCAAGTGCCAGAACTGGATATAAGCCAAATATGCAGCTGCAGGTGAACGCAAGTTTAACAAGATTGAATCCAACTCAGCACTGATGATGAGTAAATTGTGTATATTTATATAGCACCATAGAAGAATTCCAAAACACTTTTACTGAATCAAAGGAGGAGGTGACAAAGAAATTCTAAAGTGTGAGAATATGCATCAATAGGAATAAAGCAGATGTGAAAAGGAGATGAGGAAAGGGAGAGTGTTACGGACATACTTAGTGTTTTGGTCAGGGTGGCATACATCAAAACATCACACAGTACAATTTAAATATATTCAGAGTATCATATGAGTGATATCCTAAAACAATTAAAACAAATATATAATATGTTCTATATTTAACATTTTAGCAGTTATCTATCTAAAGTTCTTGGGATAGCATATGCACGTATTTTTCTTAATTCTATAAATATAAATTCTAGTGTGGTGGAATCAAGTATTGAAAATTTACACTGATTTTTTTCAATATATGGTAATATTACAAGTACAATATATAACACCACATATCCCAAGTATTTAAACTACTGAACAATGTAGTAATGAGAGCTCTCTGTAAATTGTAGCTTTCTGCACTGTTCTCCTTAATTGCTTATTAAAAATTTCATTATAAAAAATGGTAATGAAAGGGAGAGAAAAAGTAGACATAAGAAAATGAGAATATCCAAGTGAATTTGAGGTTGTATATCCTGTCCTTAGTAGTCTAAATAAAACACATAAAGGAATATTAATATTTTTCCTTCTCTAATAATCTGCCAGGAAACTCTGTCCCAAATATGCAATTCATTCAGAACACATTGATTATTACTATGTTTTGTAATCAATATTGTCCTCAGAAATTTATCATACTTATACTGTTTTTGTACAAGAAAGTGATGTTCTAATAAAAAGCTAATGCTCTCTGAAGTATCTTAAGGTAAATTAAAAATCTATCTATAGAAGGAAACACTGAGTTCTTAAAAAAATTTCAATGTTCTTTCTTCTGGTGGCATATTTATCTTGAATATTTAAGATATAATCATTACAGCATACAAATGAAGTTTAAAACACACATTTGACCAAAGTATTATATATCTGTTTGGAAACATTAGAAATACTTACCTTGAACTAGAGAGATTGCTCAGTGGTTAAGGCACATGCTTCCAATGCCTAACAATCCAGGTTCAATTTCCCAGTACCTGCATAAAGCCAGCTGCACAAAGTGTGATGCATGTTTCTGGAGTTCAGTTGCAGTGCTTAGGGGCCCTGGTTCACTCATTCATATTCTCTTTCTCTCTCCTCAGAAATAAATAAATAAATAAATAATTTATGCATTTTACACTATTTTACACTGCCTGATTTACACTCAGGAAAATTGAAGATGAGTATTTCTGCTATAACAAACCAAAATAGGTTGAACCACTTTTTAACTTTTTAAATATTTTATTTATTTATTTGAGAGAAAGATAAAGAGGCAGATAGAAAGAGAGAAAATGGGTTTCCGGATCTCTTGCTATGGCAAATGAACTCCAGACTCATATACCACTTGTACATCTGGTGCTACATGGATATTGGAAAATAAAACTTGAGTACTTAGGCTTTGCAGACAAGTGCTTTAACCACTTAACCATCTCTTCATTCCTGAGCCACTTTCAATTGTGATAACTAATCAGTTTTTATTTATAATAAACAGTGATTTCATATGTCTTCACCTAATTAGTAGCAATCCAGATCTTCTGATTCCTCAATGTATATTTCATCAGATCATACTATTATTTCAAATGTTTCTCCAGTATTACCATCAGACAATCCATTAGTGAGTTTTAGTCCTGGGACTCTGAGATTTCCTGCTGTAATAGGTAGTTAACAACTGTGATAGGTGACATGACACATTTGGGGAGTAAGTCCTCAAGAAGCCATAGTATTAGTAACCTCAGTAGGGTAGAGTATATTTTTAGAGGCTTTTTTTTTCTTTTTTGACTAGGAGGAAACCTATATTAGTATTGAAAATAAACATTGTAAGTGTAGTATTGTAACCCTTTTGTTTACGCCATATTTGGAGCATCCCAATATTTGAAAGAAAGATATGTAAGTTTTTACAGATAGAACATGAGCATGTGCTAACTCAACATTATTGTACTACTGGCCCAACTATGGCCTCAGAACACGTAACAAAATCAACTACATAATGTTCTCCCCACCCCAGGGGAGGAAGGCAGTCCTATTGTATAGATTCAAGTTAAATTAACTGTACATTTCTTACAGTAGGCTGAAACCAAGTGACCTATCAGAAATTCACACCTGCATTATGTCCTTGTAGCCTATGACAACAGGAATTACCTTTCCTTCATATTAGATGTATTTTTTTATTTAATTTGGCACATGTTGCAAATTTAACATCTTTTAAACATGCATACCAACTGCAATAAGATATTCCCTGGCATTCAAGTATGACTCTTTTGTATGTAGGAACTCAACTGAGTTGTGAATACCCATCAAAAATGTCCCTCTAAATGACTATAATGACAAAGGAGTTGAATAGTCAGTGAAGTTTTCTATTATTTTATTTTATATGTATTTTCATTAATAATTTACTGATATACAAGATAAGATTGTCTTACCTCCACAAATTTGTATCTGCAATTTTTTTTTAATCTGAGCACAGTCATATTGAAGATGCCACTTGGCAATACTGATTGAATATTTATTTAAACAAATATCATCATAATCCAACTAGCTGGAAAATCCATGAGTTTGGTTTTGATAGCAGAGCCTTTCTCAACAATTTATGTGTGCATGCAAATTTTTGGTGCTTTGGATATAGGCTAAAGTATTTGCTTTATATGTATTATTTTGTTTGAATACAAGAAAGCTGGTTTGATTTGTATGTTTCCCCCTTATAGAATTGTTCCAAGACTCTGTCAGAGATCACGTAGAGTAATTTTTCCCATCAATCTTTGCTGTGCAGCCATGCAAGAATGCAGTAGGAAAAAGGGGGCAGAAATCAAATCACTTAATTGCAGCATTTTTCATCTACATCTTTTGTTTTATGGTGGTAAAGGCCCCGAGTAGCCTACCATGATTCATGGCTGTCACTGCTGCCGTTAGCAGTTCAATCCTTCATTCTAGGCATTTTGGTACTGAAAGTACCTACACAATTACTTTGATGAATATGACTTGTTTGTTTTTTCCACATTTTTAGCAGAGAGTGGCTGTGCTTAATACAGACATTTAAATAAGATAGTATTCCATTCCTGCTGCATCTGCATTGTATTTCAAAAGTTGTCTGTTGAGTTGAACGATAATATTGCCATTGTCTCCCAGGTATTTAAGTTTGCTGAGCTCATGGGCTTTTACTTCCTTTTTTATGTTTATATAATGGGAAGGTCTTAAAATAACCCCCACTCTATATAAAAGGAATAACTCACCTTTAAAGATCTACAAGGCTGTGACAGATTCCTACCAAATCTCTTATATTTTTTAAAGTCATTTTGTGAGTGTGGCATTACAAAGCCAGCAAACTAGTATGCCTCGGCATTTATGCCTAGTTGATCATAAAATAATAACATTTTTGGGAAATATATGCATGCGTCTTAGAAAGAGACTTACAGTATTTGCATATTTGGAGAAAATGTCAGTGATGTCAGCAGGGGTTCTGAGAGGAGCTAAATGAGCGAGCTTTTCAAAAAGTGCTGCTTTATCAGTGATGCACTGTCAGCATAAAACACAACCTCTTTAAGAAAAAGACAAGAAAAAGGCAAATGATTTAATTTCTTTATTAGCTTACTTGCAATTGAATTACTTGTATACCTAGTGGCAGAGAATACCCTCTGTACGTGTGAGGAAAACCTTCAATCCCTCTGTTTGCTCTCATGACAAAATATACTAGAGGTATTGAGGTCTTAGCCCTAGCCAAAAATGAAAGGAAATTAAAGTTCTACCAGCACTAGAAAAATGAATGTTTGTCACATTTTTGATACCTTGGCTGAAACTCACAGCTTTATATTGTTGATCTTTCTAGCACAGTCTTGTCATTTCTTTGTTTATTTTGGCTGCAAGCTCTAGATATATGTTCTGTGTAATGTATACATGTTTAATGAGTCTATAGTACTTCGACAGCTTAGCTGTAGAGCGTGACAAAGGGAGCAATGGTAGCAGTGTTCATCGTATATGTCAAAATAGGTTAGTCAAATTTTTCACTCTAGATGTTTGAAAAATGACATCTCATGTATGAGTACAAATAAATCTTAAAACAAAAAATTCAAAATATATCCTTAAAAACAATATTCATCAAAATTGATGTGATTTTAAGCCATGGGTCCAACCACATTTTAAATACATTAAATATAGACTTGTTGTGAAGTCACAACTTGCTATCTTTTTCAGGTCATAACTGGGTCTGAATTTCAAACAAAGGGAAGATGAAGATTTTTTTTTCTCTTTATTAAGATTCACACAGGGAAGTAGTAGTATGCAAGAATTTTAACTTGTTCTCGAAAGAATTTGTCTTTTGGGCACTTTTCATGTCTATTAAAATGCTTCAACTTTTGGTCAAATGTTCCACATTTTATTTTAATAATTTATCTCTGTGAAAAATGAATTTATTGAAGTTATATTTCTTATAATTGAAATAAAAATTTTAACCTGAAGTAGTAAGTTAGCAACAAAAAAAAAATCATCATCAAAGCAGTTAGTTGCTTACTAATATACTGTGGTACATTTGAGAAACTTAAATTCTGATTATAATTGCTTTCGGTGATACAAAGATGCAAAACACTTTTAGTGTAGATGAATATATTTTACTAGTATTTTTGGTCAATGTTAATTTTTCCATGATGATTACCATGGATGAATATGTTAAATATGCTCCTCAGAAGTGTGTGAATGTGACTAGGCTCATGCATTCTCTGAAAATGTACCATCTGATCTTGTTGCATGCCCTAAAAGTAACTGAAAATACATTATTATTGTAGAAGATTTTGCTTACAATATGCAAATATTTAAGCATAGATGCAGGGGTAGTCAATTTATTTTCAGGTTAGATTCAGTGCATCTTTTTTTTTTTATTCTTGGTATAGGGGATGCGTCTCCAAATCTTTACTCCAGATTTTCCCCAAAGCAGGTTTGTGGACTAGTGTGTGATCAAATATAGTTCATAGATTATCTCAGGTCTGGTACTTTAGAATCAGGCCCTGTGGCAGCATTTGGTAGATCAAATTTCTGAAGGGATGGAATGGGAGCAAGATCTAGCTGGCATTGAAATAAGTTGAACAGCCAGAGTTTTGTACATACTTGGGACAAGTATCAGCAAACCTGGAGCTATTACTAAAGTTGAGCATTGGGTCAGACAACTCATGAGAGGTCTCGCAGAGCTGAAGGTTAGAGCTGGCTGTTGGTCACAGTTTCCTTAGCTAGGTAGCACATGTGTCCCCGAAGGGTGATCTGCTTAAAACAATTGATCTGAGAATCTAGGTTATGTTCTCATTGAGCATGACACAGGGCTAATGCTCTGTGGCTCTTACATTGCTACCACTGCCCTGATCTAGATTTTCTGATGCTCATTGCCCAAATTATTCTCTGCATTTGCCTTTTCCCCTCGGTCTTGTCTTTGGTTATGTGCCCTGGTTAGTGACATTAAGTCACACATAATGCCTATTATTCAATAAGTAAATATTTTAAATATACCACATACATTAGGAAACATATGTAGTTGCATTTCTTGATTCAGGATTTCAGAAATTATAGGAATAGGTTTTGCAGTGAGAATATAGATAATTAAATCATGGAGCCAAAAACAATCACTTAAGGAAAAAATAGTCTGTAACGTGTGTCATTCCAAGTAATACACTATATTTTAGTTTTACTTATTTACTTGAAAGGGAAAGGGAGAGAAAGAGGCTGATAGAGAGATAATGGGCACACTAGGGCCTTCAGCCATTGTAAACAAACTCCAGACACATGTGCCATCATGTGCATCTGGCTTCACATTCACTAGGGAATTGAACCTGGTTCCTTAGGCTTCATTGGCAAGTGCCTTAGCTACTAAACCATCTCTCCTGCCCCATTTATTAATTTTAAAGACTTTTGTTTTCCTGGGCTGGAAAAATGGCTCGGTAGTTAATTGTACTTCCTTGCAAAGTCTGATGGCCTGGGATTAATTCCCCAGTGCCCATGGACAGGTAGATGAACAAAGTATTACATGTATGTGGAATTTGCTTACAATGGCTAGAGGCCCTGATATGACAGTCTCATTCTATCTTTCCTTCTATCTGTCTTTGTCTGCCCTTGCAAATAAACATTTAAAAAAAAAAAAGACAGCTTTCCTTTTAGGAAAATTTTCTTTTGAAATGAGATTTTGTTCCCCATTGCTTTTGGTGTGATTATTTTGGGGAAAAACAGATGTAAAACTGGAAGAAGGATTTGAAATGAAGAAATCTAATGTTTTTTGTTGATTCAACAAAACCCCACATTCAACTGATTACCTAAGTCATGAGTATGTTATATCAGGAACAAAAGTGAAGAAGTGTCATACTCCCTCATCTAAAGGAGCAATTTTAGACTTTAAAGAAATAGCATATCTTAAATAACAAGGCACTGAAAAGGAAAACAAAGGCTGTAATTATGTGCAACAATGGGACTAGCTTATCATAAATGCTAAAGTAGTTATTATTCCTAATACTTCAGTGTTTTACCATGTTGGTACTCAGTTTTCAATCTGTAATGGGCATTAGCAGTAGTGGTCTTTATGCATAAAGTAGTTTTCAGTATTCAGTCTTGTTTTGGACATTTTTCCTGTTAGGAAACTCTCATGTGCTCTGAATTCTCATGTTTTCTGCTTGGGTCCCATCTGGGTTGCTCTCTCAGGGAATCTGAATTCTCTAATACAGATCCACTACCAACATAACCACCTTCTTAATGCAGAAATCTCTTTGTCATTGCATGAAACCCACTAAAATTTTAACTGAAAACCCAGGTTTTAAAGATCTTTTCTTAATTTCTTTCCTGATTGGAGACACTTCCCGGTTGTGTACAATGTAGTTATTGAGTTTGTTTGCTCTTCACTTCCTTCTTTTTATAGTCAGCTTCTATATTAAGTTTCAGCTAATGCCAGGAACACAACAGTACTGAAACTAGTTTAATATCTCATTATGAGAACAAAATGTCACAGTCTAACCCTAACCTCACCATATTTGCTAAAGTTTAAAATTTATTCAGCATGCTTATCTGGTTTATAAGATGTTGTTCTACACTCAACTTTCTAATTAAGTAGGGCAGTAAGTCATAGCATGTTGGATATTTTGTGAGTAACACCTGGGTTAAAATGTGCTTGAGAATAGGGGCTGGTACCCTGAAAGTGTTTTGGCAGCCTGCCTGCCTTGATGCCACAACAGTGTACTGGAACACTTGATAATTCTAGGGCAAGTTAGTAATCTATGGCTTGTAACCTGTTTAATGCAAGGAAGAAGGCTTGTAACTGTTTTGCCATCTCGTCATATGTGATATAGAATAATCACAGTGGTTACCTAACAGTGATGGAAGGCCTGAACAGTGAAGGAAAAGGGAACTGGAAATCTGACTGAACATGGGCATTTTGGGTATGGAAATATGTGCTCCTACTAGAATAAGCTATTGACTAATTCAGGAACAAATGTTATATGGGCTTATTGTTCATCTTTATCCATACTGTGATGAGAAGGATTAGACGGGCTCCCATACATGGAATATTTATTTCAGCAATACAAGAAAATGTATTTCCCTAATATTTTTTCTGTATGCACAAGGCCCTAAATTTTAGACACATGATTAATGTTTTAATTTGCTGTTCTACTTGGATACAAGTTTACCATACAATATAAATTACTTACAAAGAAATTTACTTATTTGGAGCTTAATTCATAAGCTGTTTAACCACCTTGTGTGGTATCGCTGCTATTTCTCTATGAGACTTTGGGGCTATGCAGTTTATTTTACACCAAAAGCTATATTAAATAGGAAATAGTTTTAAAATTTTAAATTGAGTCACTAAAACAAATATCATATGCCTAAATAATTATCACATTATCGAAGTTCAAAACCAAATGGACAAATTTTTAAAAAAGAAAAAAAAAAACCTTAACAGCTAAGTTAGATTTTTTTTTAAATTCAAAACAGGGCAGATATTTTAATGATCATGAGGCTGGTATATTTAATTCGAGTTTTAAATTCCCTTGGTATTTAGTCTTCTCATCTTCTTCTGGAATGTCTTTAATAGAGGATAGATTAATAAAAATATTGCCTTATGTGAGACAGAATCTAATCTCTCCTATATGATCATGATCCTATTTTTCTCAGAATAAAGAAAAATTTAGAAATAAAAGATCATAGCACGGGTTTTGAAGAGATGGCTCAGCAGTTGAAGGTGCTTGCTTTCAGAGCCTGAGAGCACAGGTTCTAGTCCCCATTACCCACCTGAAACTAGATGCACACACACATGAAAAATATTTTTCCTAGAACATTGGAATCCATAATAAAATATATTCTATGAATTGCACTGTGATGTATTTTATTAAACTTATTTAATTTCCTGGCTTTCTTTCCTCAGATTCTGCTCATCTTTAGTGAATAACTTTGTGGACATTCTCTATAATATATGATGAAATGGGAACAGAAACAATGGAGATAATTGAAGTACCATGAGTTCCCAAAACATCAACCATCTAATTAACATGGGCTATTTTTCCACATAAAAAGTAAAAACTTCCCCAAATTATTAAATCAAATAGTCACTGGAAACCCCCTTTAATAAGTAGTTGAAAAGAAAACCAGGAAGCCAGGAACCCTTTGTCCTGAGTAAACAACAGCATTATAATTAGATTTTAACTTTTTAGAGTGACAGGTATATTATAACTAATCAGTGAAATTTCCCATGCTGAGAACACCTGATCATTTTGCCAGACTTAAGTAGAATGGTGTTCATTGCATAAATGTGTGCAACAATGTGTGCAGATCAAAAAATGCAGTGTGTGTGAGGAGGGAAAGATGTGAGGCACAGAATAGGTTGGGGCAAGAGCAGATAGAAAACCACAACCATGGCAAAAAAAACTGATGGACAGAATATTTGAAAGCAACAGACTAAGTTTATTTCCCATTGGACCCACTGTCAGTCTAACATTTGCCAAGACTCCACTAATCACCTGACCTTTATAAGCACTTACTTTAACTGGAGGGCCATGGTGCTGTTTGGGGTCTCCTGGAATCAATGTCAATTCAGAGCCAGTGTCCAGTAACCACAAAAAGTCGGATTATTTCCTTTTCCCCAGTGTACAGTTACCCTAGCAAAAGGCCATAGGTCCCTCTGAGGAAGGATAGGAGTAAGCTTACTATTGAAACTTTTGGGGGTTGTAGGAGGATCCTTCCTTGAGGGAACCTGGCCACCCATTTAATCCAGGGGCTCAGGATCTGTAAATTGGCTCAAGTCTGGAAACTGACTAAGAGGCCTTGATTCTCTGTTGCTATAATTCAAAGTGGCCTTGTGTACCTTTGTTCTAGAACTTTCCTGATTATACAGATGAAGCAGAAACTCGGTAGGCTTCTCATTTATTTTACTTCTGGGAATACCATGATTAATCAGCCAATGCCAAAGTCATACCTTTATGTCCATAATTTTGTCTACATTCTCTATTAAGAAAAAACATGTTCACCCTACCTTTGGCAATAATTCAGCATTGCCACTTGGCCCTTGTTATCCCAAGATCCAGTTAGATCCATTTCATCTATGTCACCTAATACAGCAACTGTGGCTCCCACTGTGATGTGTTCTTTACATAAAAGACCAATGACTGGGCACTTTAAGTATGTTGGTGCTTCTCTCACAAACCTGCTTCTTATAATCTTAGTGAAGGGCACATCTTCTGGATGCTCCCATTGTGGGGGCAAATCCACTCCATCATTCCCAAGTTCTCTGAGCCTTTGAGTCCCTTCATCAACGTTAAGCCAAGTGATACCAGGCAGCTCAAGCTCATTCACAGTAGGCCATCTTTGGATCCATACTTCAACCTTCAACCAATCAAATAAACTCTTGACACTTCTTCCAACTGTATTAACTACAGTGTTAAATCAAAAATCTCTGATCAATGAGCCCATTTCAGTGAATTCAGCCTGACCTCATCTTATGTTCCTTCATCCATCATCCCACACCCTTAAAAGCCATTTCCACACATATTCTCCATGCTTCTGCCTGTACAAGTTAGAAAGCTTCAGAAGTTCTTTAGGGGTGTACCTCACCTCCTCTTCTGTCACACTTTCTATCTCAGTTTTAGGGGTCTGCCTAGCATGTAGGACCACATGAAATTAAGAAGCTTTTGTACACCACAAAAAATGGTTTAGTGAAAAGCTATCTGTAGTAGTTCGAATAGATGGCCCCCAATATATTCAGTGTTTTATTAGTTTGTAGTTTGGACCAAAAGCCACATTGCTGGAGGAGGTGTCATTGGGAGGATCTTAAGGTGTGGTGGTGGGTTTGAAATTAGGATATGAAAAGTGCCTTGTTCCACCTGGAGTTCCTGAAATGTGTTGCGTAGCTTCTGGCTTGTATGTTCTCATTCTCTCTCTCCCTCCCTCTCTCTCTCCCTCCCTTCCTCCCTCTGTGTCTCCCCCTTCCCCTCTCTTTCTCCTTGACCTGTGAAAGCAGGCCAGCTTCTTCTGCCATTATGGAACTTTCCCTGGATGTGTAAGCTTCAATAAATCCCTTCCTCCATAACTGTCCCTGGATTGCAAGTTCATCTCCACAAACCTGAAGGTGTCTGCTACACCAGCCTACAGAATAAACCTGAGGTAGACACTAGAGATAAAAAGGTTTTCCAGGCTCATGTATTGTCAGAAGTTTTTAAAACTGCAAATGGCTATATTACTAAAAGAAATCCATAGGTTCAATTCAAATTCCAAAGAAATTTTTCATAGAACTAGAAAAAAACAACATTCCAAAAACACATAGTAAACACAAATACCATGAATAGCTAAAAAAAACCCAAATACTGGTAGGAGTATCATAATACCTGATCTCAAATTATACTAGTCATAGTGAAAGTCAACATGGTACTGGCACAAAGACAGATATATGTACACTAATCGAATAGAATAGAGGATCCAGAAATAAACCAACACAAAAGCACCAAAAATACATAGTGAAAAATGTTGGGCATGGTGGTGCATGCCTTCAATACCAGCACTCAGGAGACAGAGGTAGGAGAACTACTGTGAGTTCAAGGCCACCCTGAGACTACAGAGTGAGTTCCACGTCAGCCTGGGCTGGAGTGAGACCCTACCTCAAAAAAAGCAGGAAAATATATATACTGAAAAAACAGGCATGCCAGGGTCTCTGGCCACTGCAAACAAACTCCAGATGTATGCACCACCTTATGTGTCTGTTTTATATGGGTCCTGGAAAATTGAGCCCTGCATCATTTGGCACTGCAGGCAAATGCCTCAACCAGTGAGCCATCTCCCCAGCCCAATACTGTCTATTTAAAAAGTGGTCATGGCCAAACTTGATATCCACCTGAAGAAAAATGAAATTAAATCCATATAGCTCATCCAGCACAAACACCAATTCAAAATGGATCAAGCTTATTTTAAAATGTGAAACACTGCAACTGTTAGAGGAAAATATAAGGAAAAACTTCAAAATATAAGTATAGGCAAGAACTTTCTGAACATTGCATTTTTAATTACAAGATGTGAAATATCCATATTTTGGAATATATATTTCTGTTTATAGAACTATAATATGTCTTTTTAGATACAATTATAAAGTTATGAATAATGAGTTTTTATAAAGAATTGTGTGATTCGTTCACTAATTTTGCCTAATTTACTTTTATGATATTGTAACACATCACAATTTTGTAATATGTATTTATAAGTATATATTTTTTAATGAATTGAGGCCTTCAATATATGAACACACTGTGATTTGATTGTGTTTCTGCTGCAACATCCTGTTTTGTTCCTTTTCCCCCAACACCTATCCCCCAATGATCTTCCTCATTTAAGTTAGTCATTGTTTTGTTTTCTCATTCCTCAATTCTACATGTCAAAATGTTGATGGGCTCAGAACTTTTCTGGTCTTCTGGGAGTATCACTAACCACCTCAGTGTCATGAATCTACCATTTGGTTGTCAGGAGGACTGTGCCCCAAATTATGCATATGTACTCTATAGCTTTTAAATCATTTCTGTTTCTCTCCTATAATATTCTCTGAACCTTGGAGAACATGATAGAAATCTTTAGAGTTGAGCTATTGTTTTATTGTTCTTTTTTTTTTTTTTTTCAAGGTAGGGTCTCATTCTATTTCAAGCTGAACTGGAATTCACTATGTAGTGTCAAGGTAGACTCAAAGTCACAGCAATCCTTCTATCTCTGCCTTCTGAGTGCTAGGATTAAAGGCATGTGCCACCATGTCAGCCTTAGAGTTAAGCTTTTAACAGCCTTTCTATTTTCTACTTTGATGAGTTTTGAGTCTTCCAATGTCTACTACTATCTCCAAAGAGATGGGTCACTGGTTAGCAATGAGAGGAACACTGTTCCCTGAGCTATGGCACATGTAAAAGAGTTGACTCCCCATTGAAAGGCACTGGAATTTCTCTTTTTGTCATTTTGATGTATCTTTGGTCTTCTTGGTATTCAGTGCTATCTGTGAAGAGAGTGTTCTGTAATGAAAAGTAAGAGCATTAATGGATTTTGATGGGCTTCACATCTCCGTTTAGTCAAAGAACAGTGAAATCTAGGTGTTATGACTTTCTAAGTCATATACTTTTTTGTTCATTTTTATTTATTTATTTGAGAGTGACAGAGAGAAAGAGAAAGAGGCAGAGAGAGAAAGAGAAAGAATGGTCATGCCAGGGCTTCCAGCCACTTCAAATGAACTCCAGACATGTGCACACCCTTGTGCATCTGGCTAATATGGGTCCTGCGGAATCGAGCCTCAAACCAGGATCCTTAGGTTTCACAGGCAAGCACTTAACTACTAAGCCATCTCTCCAGCCCAGATTTTTGACTCACTACTACGCATGAATTACCTCCTATTAAGCAGGACCTCTTAACCAACTGCAGAGCAGATGATTGCCCTTGTAAGTTTTGTGCCACTATTGCACCAGTGGGTGCCCCTTGCCTGTCTAGTTGATTATATGGCTTGCAAGATCCACTGACAGTGGCCTGAATTATTTTGGGAACATGAGCCTTGCTGGCCAACAGTTACTATCTATGTGGGGAGAGGAGGGGTAATAACCCATCATTGGCACTGTAATTGACCTGCAAGAAACTATGGCTTCAAGGTAAAACCTTGTTCAGCCCAATAGGGTATGTATTTCCAAACTATTTCTGCCTCTTCTTATTGAAAAAAATTGTACCTTGTAAAAAATTTTATTTACTTATTTCCATGGAGAGAGAGAGAGACAGAGAGAGAGAGAGAGAGTGATAAGAGACACAGAGAGAAAATGGGCATGCCAGGGCCTGTAGCCACTACAAGAAAATCCCAGACGCCTGTGCTAGTTGTGCATCTGGCTTACGTGGGTCCTGGGGAATCCAACCAGAGTCCTTTGGCTTCACAGGCAAATGCCTTAACTGCTAAGCCATCTCTCCAGGCTGGAAAAAATGTGTCTTGTAATTCACTAATGAAGTAGGTTTTAGGGTACTTATTCAGACTGTCTTTAGGGTCTTTCTTTTTTTTCCTTTTGGCAAGCCCAACAGACTGGTCTTTTGTTTTTATGCAAGAGAGTAAGAATGAGAGAGACAATTGACATGCCAGGGCCTATAGCCACTATGATTGAACTCCAGATGCATACACCATCTAGTGCACACTTGTGACTTGGCACACTAGTGTCACCCTTTGCATCTAGCTTATGTGGGACCTAGAGAATCTAACATGAGTTCCTAGACTTTGTAAGCAAGTGCCATAAATATTAAGAGATCTCTCCAGCCCCTGTCTTTAGTTTTGTGTAACCCTCCTCCTTTCCTCCCTCCCATTCACCTATGTCCTCTTATACCTTTCCACCAATGGTATGGTATTATGCCCTTTCTCTTGCCTATTTATGATATGTTCTCCTAATCCCTCTGTCTGTATATCAGAAAGAACATGCAGAGTTTGTTGTTTCTGAGCATATTTTTTCAGATCTGTCTACTTTCCTGTGAAATTTAGAATTTCATTTTTCTATAATACAGAGTAGAACTCTATGATGTATATGTACCACATCTTCATTATTCATTCAGCAGTCAATGGGCATCTGGGCCAATTCTACATTGTAGCTACTCTTAATAGAGGAGCAACAAACATGGCTGAGCAAGTGTCTCTATAATAAAGTCTAGGGTATTCAGGGTATATGCCCAGGAGTTGTGTAGCTGGGTCATATGTAATATCTATTTTTAGGTCTGAAAATGACATTTATACTGATTTTCATAGTGGCTTTACCAAACTTATGCTATCACCAATAGTGAATAATGGTTCCTCTTCCCCACACCCTCAATAGCATTTGTTGTCATTTGTTATCTTTTCTTAATACTAGCCCCATTCTGACTGTAGTGAAATGGAATATCAAAGTAGTTTTAATTTGTATTTTCCAATGGCTAAAGATGTTGAACAGTTATTAAAATGTTAATGGCCGGTTCTATTACTTTCTTTAAGAAACATGTTTGTGTGTTTCAACCTTATTTTTGATTAGGTTGATTGATTTTTTTTTTTTTTTTAGTTCTTGTATTTTATTTTATTTTATTTTTTTAACTTACTATTTTATAATTATCAAAATCCATGATTGTAAACACTATCCCATGGTAATACCCTCCCTCCCTCCACTTTCCCCTTTGCAATTCCACCCTCCGTCTTATCCCGTCCCCCCCTCAATAAGTCTCTCTTTTATTGTAAAGTCATCATCTTTTTCTCCTATTATGATATTCTTGTGTAGGTAGTGTCAGGCCCTGTGAGGACATGGATATGCAGGCCATTTTGTGTCTGGAGGAGCATGTCGTAAGGCGTCCTGACCTTCCTTGGCGCTTACATTCTTTCCACCACTTCTTTTGCAATGGACCCTAAGCCTTGGAAAGTGTGATAGAGATATTGCAGTGCTGAGCACTCCTCAGTCAACTTCCCAGCACCATGATGCCTTCTGAGTCATACCAAGGTCACTGCCATCTGAAAAGAGAAAGTTCTCTACCAAAAGTGAGAGTAGCATTAGTATATGGATCTGAACATTAAGAGAGGTGCTTACTGGGCAGTTTGATGAGCATAGTATATATATTTAGCCAGACACCAACAGACATTACACCCCTAGGGCTCATTACTACCCCTGTTATAGGTTTTCAGTATCAGGGATGTTTTTCCTCCCATGGAGCAGGCCTGTAGTCCAATTTGAGGGCAGTTGGTTTCCACCATAATAGACGTGCCACTGTTGCACCCGTTACCTCATTTGGCCTGGCTGGCCAAATATTAGGCTTGCCGTTTCCACTGTTGAGTATATTCATGGGGATTTCTCTCTCTCCCTTTGAACTGCATGTAGAATGGCTTCTTCCAGTTTTCTGTCATCTGGTCTATATGGAGGAAGTTATCAGCTCAGTTCCAGCAGAATTTCTGAGTGGCCTTGCAGCCCAAGTATGTGGAGTCTTCAGCAATAGGGTCTTACCATCTATTCCTGGTGGGAAACCAAGGGCCTCGGTAATGGCCTGCAAAGTTTTGGGGACATCATGGACCGCCCTGGCCAACAATTCACTGGAAGGTATCATATCCCTGGCATGGACTTATATCTGGGTCCTCTATTCTATTTTATTGATCTACATGTCTACATTTGTGCCAGTACCATGCTGGTTCTGTTACTATGGCTCTGTAGTATAGGTTAAAATCAGGTATGGTGATACCACCAGCCTTACTTTTGTTGCTCAAAATTGTTTTAGATATTTGAGATTTTTTGAGATTTCAAATGAATTTTTGGATTTTTTTTCTATTTCTGTGAAGAATGCCAGTATAATTTTGATGGGGATTATATTACATTAGTAGATTGCTTTTGATAATATTGCCATTTTCACAATATTGATTCTTCTGATCCTAGAACAAGGAATGTCTTTCCATTTCCTAGTATCTTCTGTAATTTCTTGCTTGAGTGTTTTACAGTTTGCATTGTAGAGATCCTTTACTTCCTTGGTTAGGCTTATTTCAAGGTACTTTATTTATTTATTTATTTATTTATTTATTTATTTATTTATTTATTTATTTTGATGCAATTGTGAATGGGAGTGATTCTCTGATTTCAAACTCTGTGTGTTTGTTGTTAGCACATAGGAAGGCTACTGAATTCTGTGTGTTTATTTTGTACCTGCTACATGGCTATAGGTGTTAATCAGCTCTAACAGTTTGCTAGTAGAGTCTTTAGGGTCCTTTATGTATAGAATCATGCCATCTGAAAGTAATGATAACTCGATCTTTTCCTTTCCAATTTGTATCCTTTTTATGGGTGTCTCTTGCTTTATGGCTATGGCTAAGACCTCCAGTACTATATTAAATAAAAGTGGGAAAAGTAGAAACCCTGTGTGGTTCCTGATTTTAGTGGAAAAGCATCCAGTTTTTCCCCATTTAGTAATATGTTGGCTGTAGGCTTGTCATAAACAGCCTTTATTATATTGAGATATGTTCCTTCTATTCCCAGTTTCTTTAGAAGTTTTATCATGAAGGAGTGTTGGGTTTTATCAAATGATTTCTCTGCATCTAATTAGATGATCATGTGATTTTTGTCCTTCAGTCTATTTATATAATGTATTATATTTATTGATTTGCGTATGCTGAACCATCCCTGGAATAAAGCCTACTTAGTTGGGGTGAATGGTCTTTCTGATATATTCTTGTATTCTGTTTGCTAATATTTTGTTGACAATTTTTACATCTATGTTCATGAGGGAGATTGGTCTATAATTTTCTTTTTTGTTGTTGTTCTATCTTTTCCTGGTTTTAGTATCAGGGTGATTCTGGCTTCATGGAAGGAGTTTGGTAGGATTCCTTCTTTTTCTATTTTATGGAAAAGTTTAAGAAGCAATGGTGTTATCTCTTCCTTGAAGGTCTGATAAAATTTACTAGTGAATCCATCTGGTCCTGGATATTTTTAGTTGGGAGATTTTTGTTAACTGCTTGGATCATCATACTTGTTATAGGCCTATTTAAGTGATTAAGCTCATCTTGATTTAATTTAGATATGTCATATGTATCAAAGAAATCATCCATTTCTTTCAGATTATCATACTTAGTGGAATATATGTTTTTCTAATATGTCCCTATGATGCTTTTAATTTCTCTGGTATCTGTTGTTATGCTGCCTTTTTCATCCCTATTTTTATTAATTTGTTTTTCTTCTCTCTTAATTTTGGTCAGATTTGCTAATGGCTTATCAATTTTGTTTATCCTTTCAAAGAACCAACTCTTTGTTTCATTGCTTCTTTGGATTGTTTTTTTTTGTTGTTGTTGTTGTTTCTATTTCATTAATTTCTGCATATTCTTCTATATATCTTCCCATCTACTGATTTTCAGTTTGGCTTGTTCTTCTTTTTCCAAGAGTTTAAGGTGAAACATTAAGTTATATACTTGAGACCTTTCTAGTTTCTTAATATAGGCACTTACAGCTATAAAATTCCATCTTATGACTGCCTTCATTGTTGTCCTAAAGTTTTGTTATGTTGTGTTCTCATTAGGTTTATTGATTTTTTAAAATCACTTAGTTTTTTTGGATTCTTTGTATATTCTAGATATTAAAATTCTCTCAGGTGTATAGTATATAGTGGACAATGATTTTCTCCCAATTTTTGGAATGTCTATTGATAGTTTGCTTAGTTTCATTAGTCCTATTGGTGGATTGCCTTTTTCCCTCACTACTGAAGTCTTATTCATAAAGTCTTTTCCATCTTTCTTTACCTGGCTTATGTGAGTACTTGGGAGTTGAACCTGGGTCCTTAGGCCTCACAGGCAAGTGCCTTAACTGCCAAGCCATCTCTTCAGCCTTAGTGTTTTAACTATAGTGTGTTGTGAGGCATTTCTTTTCTGGTTCTATTTGGTGGTGTGTATGCCTCTTGAACCTAGGCAGGCCTTTCTATTTTGTAATATTTACAAATATTTTTGCTATATGTTTATTGAAAATAGTTTTATGCCCTTGACCTGAATGTCTTCTCATTCTTGTATGCCCATGATTCAAGCAGTCTTTTTAAAGTTCCCTGCATTTCTCTTATGTTCTTCTCATGCTTCTTTTTAAAAAGAAACTGTTATTGATTTGGGCTTTCCAGTCTGTTTCTTCTTCCTTGTTCTCAAGTTCTAAGTTTCTGTCCTCTGCATGATCTATTCTATTGGTGTGGCTTTCCTGGGTTCTTTTTAGTTCAGTTACCTCATTTTTTTTTTTTTTTTAAAAAGCCATTTGGTTTTTCTTCAGCATCTTTCTTTATTGTGCTACATTTTCATTTCTTGGTTTAACTTTCTCATTGGATTTAGTTGTTTATGTTCTCTTGGGATTCATTCAGGCATTCTTTTGTGTGCTCTTTGAATTCTTTTAAGTGTCTATGAGTTCATTAGCTGATTCTCTTGCACTTCCTTCAGTCATTTATTCATACCTTCTTTAACTTTGTTACATATGACCTGGGGCAGGGCATATGCCAGGCTGCCCGATATTCCCTCTTGCTAGTGATCTACCCTTATCTGGATTGGGAGAAGGGTGGTGCCACTCAGGATGTCACTAGAGGCCAAGGGACTTTTCTCTGGCTCCCTGGTGACTGAAACACATCTGGTTCAGGGAAAGGGGTCATAGATGACAGGCTGATCTGAGTGGGACCAGGAGCCTAAGCAGGTACTACTGGCTTCCTGTTGATCTCCCCTCATCTGGGACTTAGGCTTATTCTGGGCCACCTGTCCTCCAGTCTACATTATATTTCCTCACACAAATCTTTTATCACTTAGGTTTTTTGAATTTCTGTCAGGTTTAAATGAAACTAAATTGCTTGTAAATAATGTTCTTTTATTATTTTGAAACTTTTTGTTTCATTATTAGAAACAAACTTACACACACACATACATACACAGCAGGAAGGGAAGTTTCATGTCTTAAACACTTAAAATTTTCCTACTAAAAATTAAACCAAAAGTATTAAAGGAAACTTAGAAATTTAGTTACTCTCAGAGGCATTGTGAACAAGAATATTAATTTTTCAAAAAAAAAAGCATTCCTTAGGTTTCTTCTGTGTATTACTAACAGTCTCTTTTTTTTTGTAGACTTTCATTTTTCAAGTTGGCATTAACAGTTCCTAATTTACAAGAAATAAGTTGCAATAAACCAGATTTGAGTCAAGTTTTTTATCTCATATCAATAGCTGGCATGGTAAGAGCTCCTATTACTTTATCAGGTCCTATGAGACAATTCCCAACTGAAAGAAACAAGCTAGCTATCGATATAAGGGCTAAATGTATTGATCTCCCCAGTTGTAAAAATGATTATTTGTTATTGCTCAAGGAATTTTAAAATGATTACCATATTTTTATTTTATTTTGTAAGAGAAATGTCCTATAGAGAATATAGAAGATTCATATTCTCTACTATAGTATAGCAACTAGTGATGGTCAATCTCTGTCTGTCAACTTGACAGGATTTAGAATCACCACAGTAAATAATATTTTGTATATCTGTTAGGAACTTTCTACATTGGATTAATTGACATTGGAAGACTCATCCTAATTGCGGGTAGTGTCATTCCATGAGCTGGGGGTCCTGGGCTGTATAAAAGGAGAGAACGAGATTAACACCAGCATTTATCACCCTCTCTCCTCCCTGCTGATGTGATAATGTAATACTGGTTTTCTGCTCCTGCCATGCATGATGAAATTCTCTGCAAAACTGTCATAAACTGATTTTTGTCAGGTATTTTTCTTATTAATGAGAATGTTATTAATATATACATGTATTAAAATGTTATAGTTTACTGTCTCCTAGAATCCCTAATGTCTTCTCATTTCATGATATTAATTATTTTTAAAATGTGCACTTGAAAATTTATAAGGTAAAGTAAAGATGAAAAACTCTATCTTAGATATTGTTGGTGATGTATAAGACTATGTAAAAAGGTAGGTGGTTTAAGATTGCTATTTAACTAGTCCAATCTATCAAAACAGATGTCACCAGTCACTTATAGGAATAAAATCAAAGAGTTTTTAATAATTCAGTTTCCCATGTAAAGACTTATAAAGTGACTTTGATTAGAACAACTTGAGAACTTGGATTGATGAGCATTTGCAATTTTCATCACAAATTAATAAATTGATATTTAATGTTTAATGTAGCATTCTCTCAACATGATAAATGGACATCTCTCTGTGTGGAAACCATGAACTCTTGGTTTGTTGGCTAAACTAAATTGCAGGTCATGAAAGGTTGAAGAACAGGCCTTAGACAGCAAGTTTACAATAGGGAGATAAGAATATTTGGTAAACTCTGGACTGTAAATCTGAATAATTCTGAATGAGATCTCTCATTCTCTGTTTCATTGTAAATAACTTTCAAAATTAAAAAGATGCAATTCATTTGATTTGGTAGCTTCTCTATAAGTACAAAATTAAGTAATTATTAAATATATTTCCAGAAAAAACAATGGAGCTTCTGTCCCCATCCCCAATTTCTTCTGGAATTGATTTCTAAGGGAAAACATTTTCATTTCTTTCAAAGGAAGCAACAGTCTTATTAGATGTCAACATCAAACCCTTGATGATGTTTTATTCTGTGCTTACTGTGAAGCCTGTTAGCTACATAGATTTCTGCCAAGTTAAGCTTGTATTTATGTCTGATATTCTATATAATGGAATATTTATACCATCAAAGGTATAACTTTGGAATAAAAACTTGTAGATACCCCAAGTAACACTAAATAGGATCAGGCCAAGTTTATGTAACCAAACATGACATCTTAATTTAATTTTGTCTTTTTATTTCCTTAGTTTAAAATTATGCTTAGCAAAGTTACAGAGACCAATACTGGCAGGATTTCATTGTTATGTATTCAGCAATGAAAAAGGGAATAGAAATCAGATACTAATGATTAAAGCTTTTTTCTAATCTACTAAAACATCAAAGCTGATTCTTCCATCTCTATGAAACTCTTGTGTTTAAGTTTCTGTTAATAACTTATATCTTTCAGTCACAGAGAAAAATTTAAAACTAGAACTTAAACTCTAGACTACATTGCTAAATAATATTTAATTTTAATATAAATGCTGTATCAAGTTGTACATTTAATCATCTGCTTCTTTGTACTGATATAGCTCTCCACTGTATTTTGTTTTCAAATGAAAGCAAGTAAGGTAACTGTATTCACTGAGATAAAATTATTTATTTTCTATTATGCCATTGTGTTCAAATATATGCTAAATCACAAAGGATTTATAAACCTTCTATACATAAATGAAGGCCAAATGTTTCATAATTCAACATCCTACCCAAAAAGGTCTTGACACATTCTGCTCTATGTTCCACTATTTTTCCTCTATGGAATCTCAGTTTTTATTTTTTGTAAAATAATTAAAATAATAAATGAAAATAAACCTTAAATTTTAAAGATAGGATATAAATCAATGGGGTTCAGTATGGCATTTTCATTTCCCATTTTCATGTCACATACAATCTATTGCTCTCATTTTTCTCCTCACCACTTTCCTTTCTTTAAAGAGCTCTTCTTCCCCTCCATAAGTTCTTTTTTGTTTTAACACACACATGCACAGTGATTAAAATCTAGGTTGTACATATGAGTCACAATGCAGTATTTGTCTTTCTGATTCTGGTTTATTTTGTATAATATAATAACTTCCTGAAACAACTTTATTTCATTTTTTTATGGCTGGATAATATTCTGTTGCATATATGCACCACATTTAACCCATCCATCCATCAGTTGATGGACATATAGGGTGAATCCATTTCTTAGCTATTGCAAATAATGTAGAAATGAACGTAAATGTGCAAATATTTCTGTGATAGGATATTGGGTCTTTGGGTATAGGCCTATAAATGGTATGGGCTCCTAGTCCTTCTTTATCTGTCAGAGACATCTCCTCCTCACCTTTAGGAGCAGTGGAAACCCTGGGTGCTTGATAAATCCTTGTGCTTCCCTGGCAATGGATACATTTCTTTACAAGAATGCATGGTATATACTTGTCCAAGCTATTCTTCTGCACTTGGATCACACTTCTACTTACAATTCTTCTCAGGTGACTTTACACATGTGCCACCACTTCGCAACTAAAATATGATGTTGTTTAAAGGTCTATATACCTTATCCTCACTTGTATATGCTATAATTTAACAATTATTACTGACATACAGTTTTTATTTACTACATTTATTTAGCATAACTATAAAAATTGAAGTTTACAAAATATGTTATTATATAGAGCAACATATAATTTCCACAAGCCTCTAACTCCGACCATCGACATCAAATCTTTCCCAATCAGAAAAGGAAAGTGATATAAATTACCAGGTCAAACTCTGTAATAAGGGAGAATAATGTATGACACATAAATCAATGATTCATATGATAAGAAATTAGGGTTCTCATTGTTACCCTTTATCACATAATATAAAGCTGTTCAACATTCTGAACAAATGTTTGTTAATCACATGACTGAAACCAAGTAGACTTAATTCTTAAAATGTGATTGGAGGTCTACAGCTTCATACTTAGGTAATAAAAACTACAGGTACTTAATTCAAGAAGATGATTTCAATTTCTGCTTGCAATATTTGAAGAATCTATATTTCTGGAAATGTGGATCATATATATGCAAATTCAGGGCCTTATGCTTCTACTAATCCATTTGGTGTGTTTGCTTATGTTGCAATGATGTAATATTAAACTAGGTTGTTTAATACATATTAAGCATATTACAATTGTTTTAATATCCTGCTAAGATATGCTGTCAATTACTAATTTTTAAGGAGATGTAAAGTGATTAGTGAGCTATCAAGTATTTTATCATAAAAATGCACTTAATAGACTTGGGAGATTGCTTAGTGGTTAAAGTCATTTGCAGTGCAAGCTTGACCACTGGAACTTAGATGTCAGGACCCACATTAAAGCTTCCACTGCAAGCCTCACATGTATCTATCATCACAGTGCAACTACAGCAATGGGAGGAGAGTCAGGAGAATGCTGAAACTTGCTGGGCTAGCCAAGGACCAAAACCCCAAGTTAGTTTTTTCTGCTGTCCACATGAGCACATGTGCACAAGCATACACACAACACACACACACACACACACACTGCACTCAGATAAAGACATGTGAATCAGTCTTTAGCACCAAGAAATAATATTTTCTCATGTTTTATTCTAAACATATAGATGTTCTGCCATTAGGAGGGAAATAGATCTAAAAAAGATTTGAACTGAACTGCTATAACACAGCTGTTCAATATTTTCTACATTTGGTGTGTATATGTTCATGTAGCATTTATTGTAGACTACTTGAGCCCTGGAGAAAAAAATTGCCAGCATGTTAGATGGAAGTAGTAAGGGAGTGTTTGGACTCAGTAGCCAGATGAGCTGCTCTGAATTTGGGTGTGGTTTATTACTATTTGAGAGTGGGGTCTGCATCCAGATCTGTAGTTGCTAGGAAAATGAGAAGACTGTTTTGAGAATATGGTTTTAATGAATTTAAAGTGCTGAGAAGAATATCATGAATAGAATGAGTATTCAGTATGTTATTATTTCTAAGTTTTCATAATAAACAAGACTTTTACCAGGCATGTTGGCGCACACCTTTCATCGCAGCACTGGGGAGGCAGAGGTGTGAGTTTGAGGCCACCCTGAGACTACATAATGAATTCCATCCACATCAGCCTGGACTAGAGTAAGACCCTATCTTCAAAAACAAACAAACAACAACAACAACAACAAAAAAGCAAGATTTTTCATTGTTCTACTAGTCATTATTACAGTGAAAATACAAAAATAATCTAATCCAAATATTCCAGTAATATAAGCTGGACATGGGTTTCTCAATATCACCTTTAAAAAAAAAATGAAAGTTTCCTAGTGAACTATACAATACCACTTTATATACTTTTTTCAAACCATTTTAGGGAGACTTCAATAGGTACTGACATAATGTTGAGACCTACTATATGCAGGTATGATAGTTAAGGTGTTGTGAACTTGATCTGCTTAGTAATCCACTCCTTTTCCTTTCGTGTGGGTCTCCTAGGTTCATTCCAGGAAGGATAAACTGAAGGAGGAAGTCTGTTCCCCAGAGTGAGCCCTTCCCTCAGGTCAAGCAGCCCCTCTCAGAGGGGAACTTTATATAAGGAAGCTTAGAGGAAAAGAGCCCCTTCCTTCCTTCCTTCCTTCCTTCTACTTGGCTCCTGGAGCTGCTTGCTGCCTTCCAGCATGGATTGAAGACCAATGTGGACTGAATACCAGCGTCAACTGAATAACTGCATGGATTGAAGACCAGCAGCTCCTCAGAAAGCCTCCAGGCAATCAGTGCCAGATTGGGACTGCTGAGGCACCTGGCCATGTGGACTGAGCAGCTACCAGGTTCCTTGATTCTCAGGCCTGCAACTGCTATTGGACTACTATAAGCTAATTCAATAAATTCCCTTTTAAATGCAATTCATTCTCGAAGTTCTGTTCCTGTAGAGAACCCTGACTAATACAGATTTTGGTACCAGAAGTGATTCCAGAGAAACAGAATTGTAAGGATGAATTTCTCTAGTGGGTTTGGTGCTATCTGGGGTTGGCTTTCCAACTTCAGTGCTACTAAAGGCCCTACTGGTAATAAGAAAGGCACTAATAATCCATGGTGTGATTTAAAGAATTACATGGGATAGATGTATTTGGTGATCCTGAGTCATGTCTTATGAGGAGCAAGGAATTTAGTGACTTAAAACATTTGAATATTTGTGGAAAAGTAAGACAAATGATGAGGATGGTTGATTTCTTCTGGCATCTCTGGACAAATGAGTAAGGGAAGAGCAGAAGCTCAGAAAGGAAAATTCCAAGCTTAAGACCCATGTACATGATCTGAATACTCCTAAGGGTGCCCTAGAGGAGAGCCTCCTCTTCAGCCAGAACAGGGTTCAAATTGTAGAATACCAAACCCAAGATTTCATTGTAAGATTGGCTAACTTGAAGCGTAAACTCAAATCAGAGCCTCACCAGCTATCAGAAGTTAAAGTGAGGGCATTGATTGGAAAAGAGTGGGATCCTGTGACTTGGGATGGTGATGTGTGGGAAAACCCTGAAGAATCTGCGGACATTGAAGTGTCAGATTCTGAAGAAGTTGTTTTGGATGAAAATATGACCCCTCCTCCCTTAGCAATAGTTGTATCCCCAGCTTCACACCCTTGAAGTGTTACCCTCCCCACCCTGGCCTGAGGGAATTAATCCTTCTTTGTCTGAGGAATCAGCTGGAGGTGATAATGCTTCTCAGTTCCCACCCATTGAATTCCTCTACAGAAAATTGCTCTCATTGACTACATCTTATAGTATGCTGAGACATATATTCCTTCCATATCTATTTTCTCCAGGACTTTTTTCACAAAAAGATGTGGCACTTTTTCAAAGATCTTTTCTATATCAATTGATGTAATCATATGATTTGGGTCATTGTATTCATTTGTCTGATGAATTACAGAGAACTATATATGTATGTGTGAATTGAAAACCACGTGATTGTGGTATATGATTTTCCTGATGTATTCTTGATCTTGGTTTGCAAGTTTTTCATTGAGAATTTTTGTGTCTATATTCGCCATGGAGCTTGGTCTATAATTTTCTTTTTGCAGTTATTTTATTTACTTTTGGTTTCAGAGTCTACTTGCCTCATAGAGTTTGAAAGTATTCTTCCTCTTCCTATTTTTAGGAATTTCTGAAGAAGTATTGGTTTAATTCTTCTGTAATGATCTGGTAGGATTCTACTGTGAATATATTTAGACCTAAGCTTATTTTAGTTAGGGGATTTGAATTTTTTTTATTGTTTCAGTCTCTTATTGCTACATATCTGTTTAAATTATTGATCTTATCTTGTATTAATTTTGGCATACCTTGTGCCTACAGAAATTCATTCATTTATGTTTGATTTTCCAAATTGATGAGGCATAGATTTTTAAAGAATGTTTATTATAATGTGCCCCTATCCACATCTCATTTATTATTAATTTTCATATTATATTTCTTTCCTTTGCTTTGACTAATGATTTTTCAATCTTGCTTACATTTTCAAAGAATGAACTCTTTGATCCATTGATTTTTTTAATATTATATACACTGAGTACAAAACTACTACTAATAATAGAAAGAATGGATTGGAAGATATAATTGCCTTTTAAAATATATCCTTGGCTAGATGCTAAAGTCAGGTTTGCATTGCTGACAGGGATCACCCAACCAAGAGCAGATTGTGAGAAAAATAAAAGTTTGTTTTGGCTTATAGACTTGATGGGAAGCTGCATGATGGCAAGGGAAAACAATGGCATTAGCAGAGGGTATACATCACCTTCTGACCAATATTAGGCAGACACATCAACTCAAGGGGGGAATGAAGGGAGGAAACTGATGCCATGACAGGCTTCAGTAAGGTGCCACCCTAACTAGGCCTAAATTCCAGTTTCCCAGAAAGGCAGGCAAGACTTCTGAGAAAGGCCGGGCTGTTAATCAACAGTGATTCTGACATGTGGTCGGAAAAGATAACCGCCCAGGGGCTGAGTCAGTTCCTGAGACATGTCCCTTTCCCACCTTTCATAACACTTTTGCCCCAACTAATCAGAGATGCACAACTGTAATTGCTGCTTGCCTAGACAATCATTTTAAAAATTACCTAACTCTCCTAAAATTCCCCTAGACCTAGCCCACTAAAATCTTAGGACCAATCAAAAGAATGCAAGCATAGCTACTGTTCAAATTAGCCAATCATGTTAGAAAAGACTAAGCCCACCAAAATTCCTCTAGCTGTGCTTAAAAGGATCCTGTGAGCTCCTCTCACGTCGTCATTTTGCATGAATGGTTGACCCCTGCATGCTGGTTGATTCTGCAAAATAAACACTCTTTGATTTCACATACTAGTAGAGTCTGGGGTCTTTCTTTAGTGATTCTCAGACCCTTACACTAGCATGTACAAAGACATGGGTTTGATTGCTAACCACATAAAAAATGTTTAAAATATGTTTTGTATTATCTTCTTGGAAATGACTTATAGTACTTTGATTTCAAAATCATTCAAATACATAGAGAGTATGTTCTTCAATGCCATTTTTGGAAAACAACATTAAGTGATAATGCATATAAATATTATTAGATTTTTTACATAGTAAGATAACTTGCCCCTGGAATGAAATCTGGTATCATATTTACTTTCTAATACCTACAAATCCTGAAAAGTATCCATTTTAGGTTGAATTTGCATTCTTTTCTTCGAGGTAATGTCTCACACTAGTACAGGCTAAGCTGGATCTCACTCTAGCTCTTCAGCTGGCCTCCAGCTCAAAGTTATCCTCCTACCTCTGCTTCCTAAGTGTTGGGGTTAAAGGTATGCACCACCACACCCAGCAAAAATTTGCAATATTTTTAAAGTAGATAACATCAATGTACTATAAAACTTGGCATGTAATGGAAAACAATGAAGTAGCAAAGATTTGAACCTTGAACATCAGAATTTTAAAATATTTTCAGTCCAAATAATAAGTTGTACAAATATTTTAGTGTTAATATACATATATACACATATATATGTATATATACATATATGTGTGCATATATATATATATATATATATATATATATTTTTTTTTTTTTTTCATATGAGAACTTGTAGTCCTAAGCATCATGCTGGAACTCAGGTTACTGAGATGAGATATCTTGTTTCTAATCATGAATTCCATATTGGTATGTGATATAGGGCAGGAAGTATGCTAATATTTCTTATATATTTATAATTACCCTTCTCCACAACATAACATAACTTATTATTAATAATTATTTGGGAGGTTCTTTAAACAATGCAAAATCCTCTCCAACCAACATTTACACTTATCCTATAATTCCATATTATAGCTAAACTTTAGTTTGAAATTTCAGAATAAACTTGTGCTCTGTCACCCTGTAATTTTTTCTTCTTCTTTAATATGAACCAGCTACTTGGTAATTATAAATTAAAATCCCTAAATGTACTTGGTGATTGCTGATTTATCATTGAGAAATTATACTGTTTACTATGCTAATATCTAATAATACTATGATCAAAGCTAAAATAACCTCTACTCTGCAGGATGTAATACTTTATTGAGAGGGGGCATGATCAACAACAAAAAATTCTCTCAGTTCAGCATGGAGTATGAAGAGTCTTTTCTCAGGGAGGCATCTATCTCAGTTTTAAAAAGCCAATGGTTCATCCATTAAGATAGGAAGAATGAAGAATGAATGAGATTTAGTTCAAGAGTTAAGTTGAGGATTAGATGGTGTAGCAGATAGCTTCAGGTTCACTGAGATTAACTTTCAGACCAGGCACAGTTATGGAGGAAACGATATTTATTGAAGCTTACAGATCCAGGGGAAGTTCCATAATGGCAGAAGAAGCTGGCCTGCCTTCACAGGCCCAAGCAGAGAGAGAGAGGTACCAGCTAAAAGGTCAAATGCCACACAGCACACTTCAGGAACTCCAGCTAGGCACACTTTGCATATCTTTAGATTGAAACCAGAAACCCACCACCACACCCTAAGATTCACCCAGTGATACTGCCTCCAGCCAGATGCTACAGATGCAAACAACTGAATATATTGGGGGCCATCTGTTCTATTCAAACCACCACAAATGGCATGTGGAAAAGTTTCTACATCAAAGTTATGGCCTGTTCAGCTTTGAGTTAGAAGAAAGAATTTTTAATTGAGATACTTTTTTCTAATATTTTACTTATTCATTTGCTAGAAATAGAGAGTAGATGGACATGCCATGGTCTTTTGTCACTCATTGTGAATGAACACCAGATGCATACACCACTTTGTACATCTGGCTTTACATGGGTACTGGGAATCCACTCTGGGTCAGCAGGCCTTGCAAACAAGCACTTTTAACCACTGAGACATCTCTATAGCTACATGAGATGAATTCTTTAAGTAAACACTTCAAGTTAGGACAAAAACTAAATGTATCCATATGTTAAATAATATATGCAGTTTATTTAGCCCTGAGATTAGGAGAGATTTACCTGAGCCTGGAAGTTCAGGAGCCAACCAAAAGAGAGCATATTCCCCCAGGTAAGGGTATATTTATAACCTTATTGTGGTGGCTTCATTTTCAGGCTGATTTGTCTGGGCTAGGAGCTTGCTCAAGAAGAGGCCAGCCATTATGCTATGTTTGGGGACTGCACTTAATCAACCACCATGTCAGGATCAGATTTAAATTCTAGGAAAGAGGAACTCTCTCCCAAGGGGGAGCTCAGGTTGCTCATGAAAAAACAGGTCTAGAGAATTCCCTTAGGCAAGAGAAATCAGCTTCTCTGATCTCTCTAGCAAAGAGGAGACTGCATGGACTGACATTCCTGCCTTTATTTTTGCCGGCCAGTCTCACTAACTGCCTGGCTACTGAGACACCAGACAAAGCTGCTCCTAGCAAGACTCTACCTGATAAATAGCACTGTATTAACCAACTTCTTGTTCCTGGGAAAAATACCTGACAAAAATCAATTTAAGGAAGGAAGGGTTTATTTCAGTTTACAGTTCCAGGTTATAGTTCAGAGAGAGAGAGAGAGAGAGGGATTACAGGGAGAGGAAAGGCCTAAGTGAGTCCAGGAAAGAGATTGTGTAAAAGAAGGTTATGTGGAAAATAACAAAAATTCAAGATATTCTGAATAAGACATCTGAAAACCTAATTTTTAAAATAATGGTAGGTCCAGAAGCCACAGACTGTTACTAGAAATTTTTCAGTGCCAGGGATGGGATACCTTCCAGTAAATTGTTGGCCAGGGAGGTCCCTGTTGCTGCCCAAACATTACAGGCTATTGCCAAGGCCCTTGGTTTCCCTTGAGAAATAGATGATAAAACCCTATTGCTGAAGACTTCACATGCCTGAACAGCAAGGTCACTGAGAAATCAAGCTGGTGCTGAGCAGAAAACTTTCTCCCTGTAGCCCAGCCAACTGAAAGCTGAAAAAAGCTACAGTGCATCCAGCCCTATGGGAGACAGAATTCATCCGTGGTGAAAACAGTGGACACTGGATAACTCAATTTTGTCTAGACAGGCCAAATGACTGAAAGAGTGCAATAGTGGCATGTCTGCTCTGGAAGAAACCAACTGCTGTCTAATTGGACTGAAGGCCAGCTCTATGGGAGGGAATACATGCCTGAAATTAGTCCTGAAAAACCTAACCAAAGGCTATGACATGGGAGGTCGTGAGCCTTAGGGGTATAAAGCCTGCAATTGTCTGGCTAAATGTATATATTATTCTCACCAAATTACCCTGACAGCACTACACTTAATGTGCATATTCACATATTAATGCTACTCTCACTTCTGGTTAGGGAAGCTTCTCTTTTCAGATGGCAATGACCACTCAGATGATCCAAAAGGCAATATAATGCTGAGAAGAATGGATGGAGGAGTGTCCATCACTGAAACATCTCTATCACACACTCTGAGGCTCATGTTCCATTTCAGAAGAGGTGGAAGAAAGAATGTAAGAGCCAAAGGAAGGGTACCACTCCTTACAATACAGCTGTCCAGACAGAAATTGGCCTTGATATACATGACCTTGCAGTGCCTAGCAATACTTTCACAAGACCCTCAAAAAGATGATGACTTCAAAATAAAACAGAATCTAACAGAGTGGGAGGGGATATGATGAAGAGCAGAGTTGTGAAGGGGAAAGTGGGGGAGTGGAGGGAAATATGGTTTATTGTCTGTAAGTATAGAAGTTGTCAATAAAAAATTCCTCCAATGAAAATGAGAAGACAAGATCCAAAGCCTATGAGACATAATAAAGTTGACATTAAGAGGGAAGTATAGCTCTAAATACTTACATTAAAAAAATCAGGCTCTCAAATAAATAACAATGATGCACCTAACAGCCTTGGCGCAACAAGAGCATACCAATTGTCAAAAGAGTAGATGGGAAGAAATTATTAAGATCTGAACAGAAATCATGAAATAAAAAGAAAATAGGAAAAAGTCTATGAAATGAGGAGTTAGTTGTTGAAAAAATTTGATAAATAGCCAAACTAAGCAATGTAAATAAAGAAGAGAGCAAAATCATAAAAATATATATGAAAGGGAGATATTACAACAGATGCAAACCAAATTTAATAATCATAAGCACATAATTAAAAATCTCTACATCATATTGATCCTATAAAAAAATGAATGAATTTTTGGAGGCACAATATCTACCAAAATTAAACAAAGCTGAGGTTAGTAATATACTTAGATGTATAGCAATCAATAAAACAGAGGAAATAATAATAATAAAAAAAAATCTTTCAGGCTGGAGAGATGGCTTAGTGGTTAAGTGATTGCCTGTGAAGCCTAAGGACCCCGGTTCGAGGCTCAGTTCCCCAAGTCCCACGTTAGCCAGATGCACAAGGGGGCGCACACGTCTGGAGTTCGTTTGCAGTGGCTGGTAGCCCTGATGCGCCCATTCTCTCTCTCTCTCTCTCTCTCTCTCTCTCTCTTTCTCTCTCTGCCTCGTTCTCTGTCTGTTGCTCTCAAATAAATAAATTAAAATAAACCAAAAAAAAATAAATAAAAAATCTTTCAAGTAAAAAAATACCAGGCCCATGTGGATTTACAGAAGAATTCTCCTGATCTTCAAAGAAGAGCTAAAACCAATGCTTCTCTAATTATTCCATAAAATAGAAAGGGAAAGAATACTTCCAACCTCTTTCTATGAAGCAAGCATTGTTCTGATATCAAAACCTGATAAGACAAAACCAGAAAATTATAGACCAATCTCCTTGATCAATCCTGTGTAATTCACAACCAACCTGCAAGGCAAGATGGGTCCACTAGTGCAATAATGGTAAAAGAGTAACCAACTGCTCTCAGATTGAATTTGAGGTCTGTTCCACAGGAGAAAATCATGCATAGTGGTATAAATCTGGCCAAAAGTGCTAGGGTTTTAGGAACTGCACATGGGGGTGATAATACTGTTGTTATGCTAATTGGACTGCATGTCAATCTGTGTCTTAAATATCTATTTTTGTTTCCATAGATTGATACTGCTCACAGTCCCAAACACAGAAGTTTCTTTGTGCAAAGTGTCAAGGTGAAAACAGAGATGCAGAGATGGCAAAGTTACCAAGAACAAGTGAGTAGCTTATGCTCATTCCTAAACATGACATGTAAACCACACCTACAAAACCCAAGGAGCCTTAAGGAAGAGGGAGAAAGGAATGTTAGAATGGGAGGATGAGAAATGGGGCTAAATAATGCTGTGTCAAGCTAAATAATGGATGTGTCAAGTCGACTGCATTCATGATCTCACAAAAGATTTGGTTTCTTGAACATGATTGAGCCTGTCAATAGTCCACATAAAGGAGGAAGGGGTCTATGTGACTACATATATGCCAGAGTAAATAGTGGTAACTGATAATTCTGGGAGTAGGGTAGTGATGCTACTAGAGGATTTCCCATTCTCCAGGAAATAACCTCCTACCCATGACTCTGGAAAATACCCTAATTTATATTAGTAGATCAAAGACGTATATAAAGGAGACATCAGTTTAAAAAAATAAAGCAAAGTAGGGTAAGGTAATAATTATAATAAACAAAAAAGATGGGGATAATAATGGGAAGAAGACAGGCTTTAATGAGAGGGGAAGGGAGGAAGAAAGGTTAATTTGGGTGGGTGGAATGAAAATGTCATACATATGAAAGGATCAAAAGTATTTATTTAAAAATAAAAATGATTAAATGCCAAAGGATACTTATATTCTGCTAAGCACATACTATAAGAACCTATTTTAACACAAATTATTCTTTTAAATTATTGGTGGGTTTTTACCTTTTGATATGCTTCTAAACTTTTTAATGCAATATTTGCCTTCAATTGGGGGTAGAAAGCTCTTCTTCTCCTTCCTTTGCTCTCTCTCTGTCTCTCTTTCTCTCCTTCTGTCTCTCGCTCTCTCTAGAGCGAGAGACAGAGGGAGAGAGAGAGAGAAACATATTACAGCCAGAGAAGAAATTGTTTGCAAAATGGTATGACTTTAATGAAACAGTTCCATCCGTACAATAGTATTATGTATTTTACGTCAATGAAGTTGTTAAACAAGATCTCTGTTTACATATACTGCTTTGCAGTTATCAACCCAATCAAAAACTCACTCATTGTTTTTTAATTCAAACGTGATTAGCAAATGCTGAGCAGTCACCTTATCTCCCTGAAACAGGGGGACCAACTCAGAGTAAATATTTTGGTAAACAATTATTCTGGCCTTGCATATTCAGCAGTGTGCTAAATTATGCATAATCTTGCATAAGTAATAAGTGAAGGTAGCTTAGATTCAGGTTTTTTTTTTGAACCTGACCTATTTCTTTCAGTGCTGTTAGCTGCTTAAATCATGTATGAGCTTTCTGTAAGGCTTCAGTGAATAGCTCGGGAAGAGAAACTTCGATAATAAATTTCAGGAGAAGACAAGTTTTTTGACAGGCATAATGCAACACATCCAGAGTCTGGAACTCACACTCTGGGAGTTTAGAAGAAATCCTTGCAAAGTAGCTTCCCTGTTACATTAACAGAGAAAATGAAGTATGAAAGTCCTCAGGAATTACTGCTAGGTATAATTTAAATAATTTACCAGGAGACAGTTCTGCACATGCACAGAACAGGGGCATACAGAATTTGCCATAAGCAGTTTATAAATAAACTATATTCTGCTGAAGTAAGTCAGGCATAAATTATAACCATTCATTTTGTGGTTATGCCCTGTTTCCCATTGTAATAGTTATCTTTTAAAAAAATTTGGGGTTATGACCTCCTGGAATCAGAGACATGGATGCCTTATACCTTGCATATGAGCTTCCTTGTGGTTAATGGTCTGGTGGCTATGCGATCAAAATAAAATCACTGTTGCTAAAATAAAGAAAATGCATTACCTATCTATAAACAGAATTCTAGAAGGATCCCTTAGCCTGGTTGGGGACAGGGAGAGATTTGTGGACAAAGACCACAGAAGAGACTGTCTATTGTATGAAATCTTCACACTATAGATAAAAGAGGGGAAAAAATGTATTGTTTCTATTTCTTGCCTCAGGTATTTTGCCTTAAATTACCAAGCCAAAGTAAAACTAGCAAAAGAAAACACGTAACAAAACATTACAATCATGAAGAAATTATTTATATAGCATGAATGTAGAGGTTAAAAGCTGCCAAACCATAAACCTGTGAGTTCTTAAAGACCAGATAAGCTATAATGGCAGCAAAGGTTTTCTTAACCCTACTTAGTCCTTTCCAGGGAGACTGTTGAGAGCAGTGACCTAGAATGTTCTAGTACCTTATTTTCACTTAGCTGTCTTTTGAAAAAATAATATAGATTAAGACATGGAGTTCTATATTCCTGATGCTACATAAGAAACACAGAAATAACATGTCCATTCTCTTACAAGCATATATATTATATTATATATTGTAACCTATATATATTCATACATAACCTGTCATGCTTGGAAGTAATAGTCACTGTGTTCCCTCAGCTCTCTGTAGATGTGTCTATGAGTGTATTCTTTTGATAGACAGGGTGGATGAATAGATGATAAATAGATGCTCTGAGTGAATAATTTGCCTGAAATTGCATCATAGTCTATACTCATGTGATATAACTGGAATATAAATGCTTTGTAGAGGGAATGGTGAAGAGCTTTGAAGAAACTATGGCAATGGCTATGTGTTCATTTTTTAGGATCAATTTTGTCATAATGATCACATTGTGAAAGCCTTTTAATAGAAGAAAGAGTTTTCTGGTGCCTTGGTCTTTAGTGTGGAATAATAGGAAAAAAAATCGTAAGTCAGTGGAGAAAGCAGGCCTGAACTTGGTTGCCCTTCAGACATTCTGATTTGGGATGTGTTTATATGATACTCATACTTTATCTTACAAATTTTAACTGGAATGCATTGCTTGGAGTAGTGGATCAGCCTTGAAAAGTTTGGCCCAAAATCCTGAAATCAGCTATTATAGATTAGAGCCAGAGATTTTAATCTCACTGGCAAATTAAGCAGTCACAGTGGATATGTAAGTTACAGAAAAAGAAAAAAAAAAAACCACTCAGTTATACAAAACAGTCTACTACTTCACTGGACTTATAGTTGCATGAGTACAAGGAGGAACTCAAAACTTTCCAGCATCCTGTTCCTTAAATGACAAACTTAAGAAGATAAACATGCTTAAAATAATAGCTGGAGATCATTGCTAAAATGTTTCTTTAATTTACTAGGTATATCATGCACACAAGATGAGTATATTTCTATATAACTTTTATAGGTACTGGTCTTCCAGTGTATTTTAAAGAATGTTGAAAGTCAGTCTGAATTTTGGTGAAGATATTTGAGAGGTTTGATAAAATACTGTTTTAGTATACAAAGAATTCTACATTGGAATTGTAAAATGCAAACATGGCAACATTGATGTTCATATAAGCATAAAGCTAGATTTCATTGGATGTGGTGTATTAGTGTAGCATTTATGGATTGGCTAGCAGCAAGGCTGAGCAGGAAGAAAGGTGTTTAGTTCTTGTGCTATGAGGGAGGGAAGGGAAACCTGTTGTGAGTCACTAGAGGTAATCCTAAGAATCAGAAAATATAGAAGCACATGTTTAAGATAATAATAATGGAACAAAAAAAAAAACAATACTACAGGAATATAGCAAATTCACAGCTCACTGTTTGGACTTTGATTCCAGCCATTCTGGTTGGCACACCAAAACTTAACATCCTGCTATTTCCTTTATTCATTATAAATACACAACCAGAATCCATATTGATAATAGAATACATCACTACTTTTTGATACTTGTATGACACCCAAGTTGCTACTTTAATAGAATTTATCTCTTCAAAGTGGCTTCTTTATCAATGATTGTTTCCATGTTAGCCCATTGAATTTGTTACTCTGAGTGAAAGTTGTACAAGTTCTAGCATAATGTTGTATGTTAAGATAGTATATTAGAGAAATAAATCAAGCTAAATCATTTGCAAATGTCCATTGCAACATATCATGTTTCCACCTAATGTAAGAGATGTGTGTGTGGTATGTTTAGGTGTCTTATATGTGTCTGTGTGGATGACATTTGACTTTCTTTTTATAGTTCTAGTTTAGTTTGTTGTGAAGAAGGCATTCATATGACAGAGGATTATCAGCATAGTTACTGTAAGATGTTTGCATTAAATGGGCTTTACATGATATCATAGTATAATTTGTACTACAAAAAACTGAAGAAATTTACTATGGTTGTCCAGATTCAAAGAAAAATATTCTCTGTGTCATTATTCCTATTAAAGTTGCCTAGAATAACATCAACTTCCTCAAAGGCAAGAGTTTAACAAACAGGATTTCAAAAGCTTGAAGAAAATATTTTAGTGTTAGTATGTATGGTTTTAGTTTCATTTCTATATCTTCTGTGGATTCAGAGATGTCTGCCTAAGCTCGCATAGCCGTCCATGCCTATATTCCCAGTAATCAGAAGGCCAAGGCAGGAGGAGTGCCATGATTTTGGGGTCAGTTTGGGCTACTTAACAAGTACCAGGCCACCATAGGCTACATAGTGACAACTTGTCTCCATCAATCAATCAAAAAAAAGTCTACTTAATGTTAACTGTTTTGCAACTTAACCAATGATTGTATCTTAAAATGAAGGATAACAATATGTGCACTAAAAGGTATACTGATAACTAAGTCTGAAAGTGCTATTTTTAATTAGAACAGAGGACAGCATATTGTGGAACTACATGAACATAGAGAAAGCCTCTTCTTCCCAATGTGACTATAGCCCATCCATGGAAGTAAGCTGAAGAATACAGCTTGAACCTTTCTGTAATCAAATTTTAATTTAATTATATCAAAGTCAATATAGCAATTAGTGCTTTATTCATTTCTTATTTAAAGAATAGTTTCACAAGCATATATGTAGTATGTAAACTGTACCATTCACTGAATGTCTATAAGATGCCAGGGAAACTATTTAGGTTTTTTAAATTATCTATGGCATGGAAATAATCAATAGAAACAATATGACCCAATCTATTTTAGTGTGAATACTAGCTTTGGATTAAGCTTTGAAAACATGTCCTTATAAAGTACCCTTCCCCCTTGTTGGCTGGAATTACAAGTAGAATGTCTCATATCACTTCCACAGCCAAGTGCAACTTGTGACTTATGCCATTTATTGATAGTGAAGTATTATTTGATCTACAATTAGAGCTCATAGAGACATTGTTATCATTCTTTTTGTTCCAAATGCTACTTATATTATCTGTAAACAGTTAACATATTTCACCATTTTAATTCTTCAATAATGATGTTCTTTATAAAAGCATATCTTAGATCTTAGTACTGAACTGAAACTTAGGTAGGGATTAAGTTATACTAACATGTGATTTTTTTTGTTAATCTGCAATAAATAGATGACAGACCTGATAAAACAGTTTAGTTCAAAGAATTCCATTAGCATCCTTAAATGATATAGAAAATAATGTGGAAATTAGAGTCACTGCCACCATCCTGACCTTGTGATACAAATTAAAATAAGAAAAGTGTCATCTCTCTCCATGGTTCACATCAGGTTCACCTAATAGAACTTCAACAAAAGCAAATGTTTAGTCACTTAGTCTGTTGCCAAGAACATTTTAGTGCATAATTAATCTGCTCCTTAATATGGGTATATGAATGAGCACAAAGTTGTTTCTCATGCCAGAGAAACTATCATTTCCAGTATGAAGAGAGCAACATGATTTGTACTAAAATAATGAGCTAAGGAAAGGATAATGGAAGGTATCAGAAGCCCAATAAACATAATCCAAGTGACCAAGGGTAAAGGAATAGTATTTAACACCATGAGGATTTTCATCTGAATAAGAAATTTCCTTGAAGACTTTCCATGCCTCCTTTTGTCATGTTATCTATAAATGTCATGTAATATGTAGTCCATGGCTTAACTTCTCTCTCTATCTCAAATATTGCCCTCTTTATTAATTAACCCATTAGATTTGGGGTTCCCTAGGGCAGTGCTTACTATTCCATTGTGCATATAAATCACCTTCAGAGTGTTACCATAGGAATTCTGCCTCAACAGATATGAGATGGAAACTCAGATCATTCATTTGAAGGTAGCACTCAGGTGATGCCCCTTTTGCTAGTCTACTCTTGGGCCTCTTCTCAGTCCACTCATTCTTCATGGGCAGATTTTAAAGCCAATGCTGTAATTTTAAATATACCCTACAAATTCCTGAATTGTCATTCTTTGTCTTTAGTCTCAACTCTCCTCTCATCTTGAATGCGGTATTTTAAAACTAAAGTCATTTTTGAAACCTTTCAAGGCTAATCTTCCTGCTTTGTGATCTATCATGTCCATCATATAATCATTCCTCAAATTACTAAGGATGATCATGCCAGTTCCATTTTACAGACAAGACTTTGAAAATTATGCCATATATTCTAGTGGTTCTTAGTAAGGCAGCCAGAACTTAAGCATGTCTACTTACTTATCTGGAATATATCTCAATGTTCATAAAACAGTAATACATTATTTGGCACATAATGTATTTGGTAAATGATGGTCTTACCATTTTTTGATAAGCATGCATATTCATAAATATATAATATGTCATAATTTCATATGTGTGTATGTTTCATAGTCTATGTTCTGCTGTTTTAACAGATGACTTGATATTAGACAATTGTAATGAAGATAAATTAATTGGCTCACAATTATGGAGGATTGGTAGTCCAAGATAGAGGAGTAAGGATTTGTCAAAAGCCTTCTTGCTGCATCATCCCATAGTAGAAGGGCAAGATGAGTTAAAACAAGATATCAAACTCACAGACTATTGTGGTTTGAATGTGAAATATTCATTACAGGTTTATGGGTTTGAATACTTGGATCTCAGCTGGTGGTGCTGCCTGGAAAAGCTTTTCTGTTTTTTTTTTTTTTTTTTTTTTTTTTCACTTTATGAGGTGTAGCTTTTCTGGAGGAGGTGGTTTATATATAGCCCAGATCCACTTTCATTTTGTTCTCTGCTTCCTGACTATAAATATGACCAGTTCAGCTTCCTAATTCCACCATAATGCCTTCCCCATAATGGAATATGTCCTACAGAACCCAAACTATGAGCCAATTTATTTTTTCTTTTCCTTCTTTAAGTTGCCTGTGGTTAGGTATTTGGTCACAGCGACAAGAAAGTAACTAATATATAAACTCTAGGACTTTCATAATTGTCATTAATACATGAGGCCTCTGCTCCCAACCCTGGTAAACTGAGAATAAAGTTTCAAACATGTGCTTTTTGGGAAGTAAACATTCACATTAATATCATAGCAGGATGTATATACATAAAAAATACATAATAAAAGTACATATAAGTAGCAATGTACATATATGTTTGATGTATACTACACATATAAAAAGAATACGTGTCTGTGTGTCTATACATTTAAGAGAAAATTATGACTAGGGAATGCATATGTGTAACTCCATCAATACATATAAATATTGAAAGTTTTAATATTATTGTATGACTTAAGTATGTGGTCATGTAGGAAAAGTAATCTGGTTGTGATACAGAAATTTTCTTAGAGAAGAAAGAACCTAAAATTAAAATTGAAAGTATTTGGAAGACTATTATCAAAACCTAGATTTTCAACAAGATTACCTGAACCATCAACAAGCAGAGGTGCAGCAAGACTCCTTCCTGGAGAGCAGTATTATCTCCCTTACAGTGCATGGTCATGAATTAAACAGCCTGTGTGGCTGCGAGGCCTTTTCTCATCTAGGACTCAAGGTATAGACTAGGTGGAGAAATACACTGAACAAGTACAGTCTTGTTTGAAATATGTTGTAAAGAGAAAAGAGCCAGGAATTAAGAGGTACAGGGAAATGAAAAGAAAAGGGCCATTTAGATGAATGGTTTTATTCATAACAAAACATAAAGGAGTGATGATTCTTGAGTCTCCACAAATCCACATGAATTTTGAACATATAGAATAATTTTGCTAAGAAACCTAGAGAATGAGACAAAGAAAAGTAGATGAGTAGTGGAGGAAGAGGATTAGGGTTCTTCAGGGAACTTTGGAGGTATGGAGTAGCTGAGTAGAGAGTTCTATTACTCCTGACCTGAACCATAAGCATATTGCTGCTGTTCATACTTGTTTCTCTTCTTCTTCAGAGCCTTGTTATGAATTGAATATGACATTTTTGGGTGGCAAATTCAGCATAAGGATGAACTTTCACTTGAAATAGCTTATTTCTCTCTGCACCTACAACTGCCTATTGAAAATGTGAAAGCAGGACTCTTCACCTACAACACTTGCATGTTGAAAATGTGAAAGCAGGACTCTTCAATGAGATGTGCATGTGAACTTAAGTTCAAAAGTTCAATTTTACTATGTTTCTAAAACTCAAATATATGAAAATAGTAAAGGACCATTCATTAGTCACTTAATTTGGGTATACTTAATGGAATTGTGACAAAAGCCAATGTTCTTTTCTTTACAAGATCATTGTAATGTTCAACTGTAAAACCTTGTTAATGATATTTTACTCTTCTCATTAATTTAGGAAATGTAGCTATAAGTATTAGAATATTATTATTGTAGAATACAAGACTTTTTTGCTTCTATCCCTGTGTTATGCCAGATGTACATCTGAATTCAGTGCTGTGACTGTCTTAAATCACAGCCTTTAGATACTCAAAGTGTTGTTGGACTAGCTCAGGGCATTCATCTTGGAATATCAGCTCAATGACTAACTAAAAAACTAACACTATAAATAAAACTACATGTACTTGTTTGGAAACAAGAACATCACTTTCACTTAGGTGCTTGGAAAAGAAGGCTCGGCACCAAGCCACATCCATTCTTGGCATTGCTTAGATGACCTCTAATTAGTTTGATCAGGGTATGAGTCACTGTTTCTGAGAAGTGGATGTCTTGCAGAATCGTCACCTTGTTGGAAGGGAACTATAAAAATAATTCCTTAGTCACACCTCTGTGATCTCAGTGTCTTCTATAAAGTTGATAGATTAAAAAAAAAAAAAAACTAAGCAAAAGTTTTAAAAAATCTAAAGTTTAATAATTGAGTTGATAAATATTCTCACTGAACAAGGGACAGTGCTCTATTATGAACTTTAAGATTCATCTTGTTGTAGTTCTGTATTCATAAAGAATGAAAAATCATGCTGTTATTATCTGTTTAAGATTTCAGAAGGCTATCCTGTATGGTATAATGCTTGAATGTACAGATGTTAGTGCACAGGACCTTATCTGTTGCTGTTGCTAGCAGAATACAAAGGAATGAGAAAACAGAGGAATTTATGAATACTTAATACAGTTTTGCATCAGTCCCAACAAATAAATCATTTCTGATGTTGCTTTGTAATGAGGTCTCCTTGTAATAGGACCTTGCACTGGGCAAGGTTTCTTTTTCCTAGTGACAATCTGAGGAGGCTGGTTGGATTAGTAAGTAATTTTATAGTTATCACTGAATTATAAAGAAAAAATATTGATGTGTGATTTCTTGGTGAACTTGCTTTCCCTTAAGTGGTCACTTATTATAAGAAAGCTATTTTTCATTTTTTATGGCTAGTTTATGTTATCCCATATATAATGCCATACACACACACACACACACACACACACACACACATACATATATATATGACATGTATATGGCAATATATTAATGCATCTCCCACTCATGTTAATTGACACATTTAGTAGTGTGGACATCAGTAGCACCAGTTAAAGATAGTAGTCATAAGACACAAGCCATAGGTTTTTTCACATCATAATTAAATTGGAAATATTAATAAATTCATAGACAAGATATGAAGAAAATTTACTCTTTGGGTGCTTCTTCAGTATGTAAAACATACAAACAAAATATTTTCATAGTGGCAAAGTGATTGGCACTGAAACTATGGCTGAGAAGACGATATTATGGAATATAAAATAGTAACACATGTCCATAATTAACTGCATATTTCTTGCTTTAGCCAATTGCAATCATTCCAACATAAGGACCTGAGTTTGATTCCCCAATACTCACATAAGGCCAGATGTGCAAAGTGATACATGCATCTGGAATTCCTTTTCAGTGCCTGGAAGCCCTGGCACACCCTTTCTCTCTCCTCCCTCTTTCTTTCTCCCTCTCTCTCTCACACAATCTTCTTTCAAATAAATAAATAAATTATAATATTTTAAGAAAGATTTGGTGGAAAATAACTTCTAAGTTTGTGTCACTATGGACTCTCTTCACTTACTTATGAGTTTAGCTAATGGAAAATACAAAACCAAAATGAGTGATATGGATGATTGATAACAAAAGAAGGGGTGTTTATAGCATCTTTAAACTAAATGTCACAAAAACATGCTTTTCACACAATATGTATTTCATATAATAATGGTTAATGGTTATGACTTTTATTTTTTTGTTCATTTTTACTTATTTATTTGAGAGTGACAGAGAGAGAGAGAGAGAGAGAGAGAGAGAGAGAGAGAGAGAGAGAGAGAATGGGTGTGCCAGGGCTTCCAGCCACTGCAAACGAACTCCAGATGCCTGCACCCCCTTGTGCATCTGGCTAATATGGGTCCTGGGGAATCGAGCCTTGAACCGGGGTCCTTAGGCTTCATAGGCAAGTGCTTAACCACTAAGCCATCTCTCCAGCCCAAGTATGACTTTTCTTAAAGCTCAGTGTTTAAATCTAAAGGAATTTTGAGAGAATTTGCAAGTGGCATTGGAGTTTTGTCTAAGTTATGCTAAATTTTAGTTTCCTGTGTATTTTCACAGGTTGGAAATGTTTTTCTAAAGTACTTCATACATAATTGGCAAAGATGACAAGGGATTAATCTCATAGCAAACAATTCTAAATATTTCTCAATACCCATGTCTTCTTATATCTCTTGCGAAATTTTTAATTTTTATATTAATTTGACAGAAGTTTTTTTCTTTTTTGTTTGTTTGTTTTGTTTTGTTTTTCAAGGTAGGGTCTCACTCTAGCTCAGGCTAACCTGGAATTCACTATTCATGGTGAACCTCCTACTTCTGCCTTCCAAGTACTGGGATTAAAGGCATGCGCCACCATGCTTGGCTTAATTTTCCACAAGTTTTATGATAACTGCTTGGGAAAAATAGATTTTCTTCAAGAAAATGAGCACCTTTAAGTTTTTCTCAGAAAGCATTTATCTACAGAATTTCACATGAGTGCTTCTCCTAGGTATGTTTCACCTTTCACCTCAATCAAGGAAAAGCCATGTGCTATGACATAATACAAAATCGATACTCCCTAGACAAGAGTGGGCTAAACATTTTGTGCTATTTATTTGGATCTCAGAAATTTTCTGTTTTCACTAGTGGAGAATTTGAAAGAGACATGATTTTCTCTTCTCCTAAAAATATAATTTTCAAAGTCAATCTACCAGAGATTGAAGAAAATTAAATTTTCTCCTAAAAATTCACTCTAAATTGTTAAGTATTTATATTTCTTCCTGCAGACTCAAACCAGTTAGCAGATAGAGGAAGGGTCAGGTTGAAAGGGAATAACCATTATTACCAATGTAAAATGTTTACATTGCATTAATGAATATGGGAAGATAGCTATTTTAATGTCTAGGCAATTCTCTTGATTTTGCTGGCTTGGGGCTGCCTGGACCCTGAGAGCTTGTTGCAGAAGCAGGCCCCTTGCTCTGCCTTCCTGACTGAATGGCTCCTAGGGCACCAACTCCCAGATCCCCTACTCCAAAGTGTGTGCACATGGATTGAATAGGCCAGATGTCCCTGTTCTCTTCCCACCTCCCAGTTCTTTGATCCTGTCTTGCTGCTGGGTTGGCGCTGCCTGGATCTTGCTGCAGAAACAGGCTCCTTGCTGTGCCTTCCTGATTGACAGGCACCTGGATCTCCAACTCCCTTATTCCTTGCTCCAGAGGGGTACAAAGTGAGTAGGCCAGAGCTCCCAGATTGTTCCCCACTTCCCAGTCTCTTGGTGCCAGTCCCCCTGATGCTAGCTTGGGGTGGTAGCCTGATTCCTGCTTGTGGGCTATGGAGGAAGGTCTTTTGCTTGGGTTTCCTGATTGACTGGCCCTTGGTTACTCAAATCCCTGTTTCCTTGAGTCAGAGGGTGCACAGGCCATTGTAGTAGCTGGTCTCTTGCCCCTGGCTCTCCAGCTGTCTTGTTCTCCAATTCCTGATCCCCATGGGCTGAAGAGTGAATGCAAGTGGAGTGAATAGGCCAAAGCTCCTAGTTCTTCACCTTCCAGTTTGCCAAATACTTTTGATATACTTGCAATTTCCAATCTGTGAATGTGTGGCTATAAACCCATTGTACACCAACCTGGTTCACATATCAAACAGAACACTCACTAAAGGTCCTACAAGGATAAACACTTGCTTCTCCCTCAATAAAATAAAACATTTCCCCAAAATAGGTAGAACACAATGCAAAAAACCTAACTGAAGACAGAAAACTGAGAGATCTTCACCAAGGATGCCTAGTCCCACAAGGGAAGCCTCCAATAAAATCATAGATAAATCAATAGAAAATGGATGCCAAAATGAAAGCACAAAAAGCTATGTGACCCTGATCAAAATAATTGCTGATATGGAGGCAAATCATCAAAAACCCAGCAATCACATAAATGAAAGAGAGTAGAAGAGTCTTTTAAAGCACTCAGATTTTGTCACTAGGCTTAAGTTAATTGAAGGGAACCATAGAAGCCTCAAAAGAGATATAAACGAGTTGAAGGTAAGTCAACAAATGGAAGATCTCAATAAATAGCTAATTAAGCTTAATGAAGACTTGATAAAATGCAAGAATGATTCCAGGAAGCATTAAGAAAATTAGAGTTCAAATTGAAATAATACCTCAAAACACAGTTGGATATGATGTAAAATAACACAACAGAATGCAAAAATAAAATAGAGCTTTTAAAAACCTCTCTAGACCCCTCACTAATAGGGCTACTCATGTGGAAGACAGAACTGCTGACCTGGAAAACAAGATGGAAGAACCTGATTGGGAGGCCAAAAACTTTCCTAAGTTCAAAAAACATGTGAAAATAATATAAGGGAACAGTGGGATAACCTAAAATGCCCAAACATTAGGATCATGAGTATAGCAGAAGGAGAGAAAGTCCAGGCCAAAGGCATAGAGAATATATTCGACAAAATGATTGAAGAAAATTTTCCAAATCTCTCAAAAGAGAAGATCATCCAGATGCAAGAAGCTCACAGAACACCAAACAGACAGGACCAAACAAGAAACTCTCCAAAACATATCATAGTTAAAATTCTAACAATGGAAACAAAGAGAGAGTGTTAAAAGTAGCAAGAGAGAAACAACTCACTATATACAAATGTAATCCCATTAGAATTATCTCATATTTCTCACTGGAAAGCCAGTAAGTCAGAGGGCATGGAAAGGAACACTTCAAAGTTTAAAATCATATATATATATATATATATATATATATATACATATACATATACATATACATATACATATACATATATATATATTTTATATATATATATATATATATATATATATATATATATATATATGGCTTCCAATCTAAGCTACTGTATACAATGAAATTATGAATTCTTCTTCCTAATAGATAGGGAAAGGAAAACGTTCCATGAAAAAAAAAAAGTCAACTCCATGATTATATGAACACAAAACCAAACCTACAGAGAGTACTTAGGGGAATAATCCACCCAGAAGAGCTAAATGGCCAAGCTCAAGAGCCAACATGAAGAAAATTGCAATAATCAAAACAAAAACAAGCTCAAAAAAATTACAAAATACAAGAAAGCACCAAACGTCATAAAGCACTCCATCATGGCAGGGACTAAATCAAACCTCTCAGTTGTAATCTTAAACATTAACAGTTGTAACACACTCCTAGTAAAAACTGATGGTTGCTCCCACAAAGTTTAACCCACAACCCCATGGAGAATATCTGCAACCACACTGAGGAGGGTCCCCAACAAAATGGGGGCAGAGAGGAGGGAAAAGAGGGTATCAACACTTGATGTATCCATACAAAATATGTTGTTAATAACAGTAAGAAAAATAATGAAATAAAGTTAATTTTAAAATATAGGCACATTTTCTTTTTACAGAGTAGTTTAGGGTCCACAACAAAATACAGCATATTTTGCAGAGATTCTCCATAGATCCTGTATCCTCAAATGTGCAGAAGCTTCTCTATACTCAGTATTCTACCAGACAGGTATACTTGGCACAAAGACCTTCAATGTTATGCCATAGTTTACATTTAAGTTCGCTCATGTATAGTGCATTCTGTAGTTTGGACTAATGGATGTCAAGAATCTATCACTACTATATCATACAAAGCAGTATGATCACTGCCCTATAAATATTTGGTTTATGTGTAATCATCACTAACCTGAACCTACAACCAATATTTCTATCATCATTCTTCCAGAATTCTGCCTTTTCTAGAATACCATATTGTCGGAATTATATACAATCTTGCTTGTTTTAGCAATCATTTCCTATACTTAATATTATGCATTGAAGTTTCTTGTGTGTCTTTTCATGGGTTAACAGCATATTACTTTTCAGTTTTGAATAATGTTTAGATGTCCATTTGTACCATAGTTGATTTATTTATTCACCTACTGAAGAGCATTTTGGTTCCTACCAAGACTTGATAATCAGAATAAAGGTGGTATGCATGTCCATATTCAGACTTTGGTGTTAATGTAAGCCTTCAGGTTTATTTTGAAAATATCAAAGAGAATGTTTCATGGTATTAATGATTTTATTTTGACCATGGTAACACATGGGTATTGATATATTATTGTGGCTTTGATTTGTAATTTCCCAAGAATTATAATGTACAGCATATTTTTCTATCTATTTGTATCTGTCAAGGAAGCAGAACAATTGAAAGTCTCAATACGCCCACTTTTAAAAACTATTTAATAGTTCTGTATAAGACTGTGATAGTTTGAATGCAAAATGTTCCCCATGGTCTCATGAGTTTGAACCTTGTTTAGGTTGCACTATTTTGGAAGTTTGTGGTGCCTTTGGGATCCTTGCTGGAAGAAGCATGTCACTGGGGGTAACCTTTTTGGTGTTACAGTGCAGCTCTGCTTTGTGCTTTGGTATCTTTACCTTCTTCCCTACTGATGTGAGGATGGGACACTGGCTTGCTGCTCCTGCCATGTTTTCCCACTGTGATGAACACTTCCCTTAGGCTGGCCTCAAACTCACAAGTTTCCTCACTCAGCATCCTGATTGGTAAAATTAAAGGCATATGTTACCAGGCAGGCCTGGATCCTTTAGATATTAATTCAATATTTTATTGAATTCATTCTCTCTCCATTGTTAGCATATTTTCACACATTTTTTTTTTACTAGTTTCTCTGAAGCTTACAACATCCATTTACTGCTAATCTAATCCAATTTCACTTGTACTATGCTGGTTCATAGCCAGTGCAAATTCCTTGTAAGAGCAAAGTAATGCCAATCCCTCCTTGTCATTACTCATAACATTGTGATCTCACTACAATAAACTGGGGTGTACCAAATGTGAATGACTGTAAATAGGGAGGTTAGTTTGACACCTCTGAGGTATTCTACTAAGAAAGGATAATGGCTTGGATCAGGGTAGTAAGTACTAACAGAAGGAGGGCTAAGAAGAAATGTTCTAGAAATACTTCAAAGAGCCACTGGAATGTCTGTATGGATTCACCTAAGGGTGAGGTGCTGGAGAGAGGGTTTTATTCCCTTTGCCCTTGGTACTGTCTTTCACAAACACCCAAACACGGCTCATTTTCCTTTTTATAAGTTTTGCCACTAACCTTTTCTTTAGTCTAGTTGTCCTAAAATTGCCTCATAAAAGGGTCTATGCTTCTTCCTGGCTCCCCTTAATTCAGACCCTGAAGGGTAATTTTGGATATTTTGTTCTCAGTAACAGTGTGGATACAAGATAAATACCTTACAAATAAAAACCAAAGTCATGAAGTTTGCAACTTGCTGGAATATAGGGAAAACTATACTTTGCTTCTCTCAGAAAGCAAACGAAGTCCTGGGAGTATTTTGGTCTGTTTTCCCTTTGGATTTGGATTCTCCACTTTCTCTCTTGAGTAAAAGTTAAATATCCTGACATTAGGAGACAGTTCTCTCTTGAAGAGAATTCAACCTTGTCAGGTTATAGGTCTGTCTCTGCTGAGGAATAGGTTTCACTCTGCATAACTGTGTAACTGCTGTCAAAGGGCTGATGCAAGTTCAGTTGCCCCAGCATCTTATACAGTTCTAGTAAATTCTATTCAGAAAACAACTCCAAAATTCATGCTACGGTTCCTTTCAGAGCTTTGGAAGACACTTGTATAAATAAATAAAGACCTAAAGTTTACACCTCTGCTGGGCTCCTTCCCACTCAGGTAGTGCCAAGGGAAGAACCAGACCTGCTGGTTCCTCCCTAGAAGTTGAGGGAGGATGATGAGCGTCTGAGGACCCTGGCCACCAGAGGAAAACCACACTGAGTCTGGAGTCTTTTCCAAGCAGGAACTCACTGTATTGTTATAGGCAGGTGTTTATATAATGTTGAGAAGAAGGCCGAGACTTTAGGGTGGGGTGAGATGTAAGGGCCAATAGCATACCACGACCTTTGAGATGATTGGTTGTAAGTGCACAGGAGGGGACTCTAACTTCCTGTGTGGAAGCAGCAGGCCAGAGGCCATTTGGCTCCCTGCTGAGTCATAACTGGGCAGAAGCAGTTAGGCTCAGGAAGTTCCACTAGACCTCAACTCCCAGCCTCTCAAGGCCCAACACTCCTCATTAGCCACACACTTTTATCTCAGGGCCTTGGCACTTGCTGCTTCTGCAACATATTTGCAAGGTATTTCTTTTTACTTCTGATTTGGTTCCCCTGTCACCTAAACACTTTCTCTTCAAAGTAACTAAACTTTACCCTAATAATACTCTTCCAACAATTGTCTAATTCACTTATGAATAAATCCTCCACCTCAACTATGGGTTTATTTAGAGTATTCTGTAGCTTTTCAGCAAAAATGTCCACTATCTGAGCAGTCCATGATACAAATAGAAAACTGTCATGGATTGTAAGAAAGGGGAATAGGGACTGAAAATAAGGATGATTCTTCAGAAAACATCCTGTAAGATTCCCGGGGGAAGGAGGGATCTCTTCCGTGGTGGGAGACCCACGCCCAGGAACCAAGACCCAGCCACTGGATGCAAAGGCAAGAGGCAGCTTTATTGTTCATGCAGGTGCCTGCGGGCACTCCCAGTCCTTTGAGAGACTGAGCACACCAGGCAAGGGGAAGGGTCTCTTTTTATAGGGTTAGGGAGAGCAGAAGTAGGTTTACAGAAGCAGAAGCATGGTTACAGTCCCAGCACTGGTTACTTATTAATAGACTTGGGGTCGGTGGGTTTTTTTTTTTTTCTTCTTGGAAACATCCTGTCAGGGTTATCTATAGTACATTAGGCAGGGTCAGTGGTCATGCTATGGTCACAAGATTGTTTGCCTGTCTGCATCTGGGGGCTGTTTTTGGCTCCTGGTATTTTTCCATGGGTGTTACATTCCCCCATTTCTCTTGGAACTAAGTAAAATCTTTTACTTATAATCCTATATCATTTTGGCTTAATGACTGATACTGACTACTGAGGACGAACGCCTGGATAACTGAGAGCCTGTCCCGTATAAACTGTACCAGCCTATTAAGAATATATGGACCAAAGGTTAATAGGAGTACAAGAATGAGCAAAGGACCCAGGAGGGTGGGTAGGAGGGTGGTGAACCAAGGGGATTTAAGAAACCAACCTTCGAACCAGCCTTGTCGTGACTCTAGCAATCTCTGCCTTTGGGCTAGTCTTTCTCTGAGCATTTCCATAGATTCCCGGACTATGCCCGTGTGGTCAGCATAAAAACAGCATTCTTCCTTAAGGGCAGCACAGAGGCCCCCTTCTTTTAGAAACAACAAGTCTAGGCCTCTTCTATTTTGTAATACTACCTCTGAAAGGGAAGTAAGGGAAGTTTCTAGGGCAGAAGTTTTTCTATGGCCTGTAGGTCTGTGGTTATCGCTTCTTGTAGGGCTCGGGTCTGCTCAGAGTGTACCAGGGCAGTTGTTCCAGTTCCTATTCCCACTAAGATTCCTCCTGCTCCCAAAAGGAGGGCGATGGTAAGGGATATGGGCTCCTGCCTAGGTCTATTTTCAAATACCTGAAGAATGAATTCTGATCTATGGTAGGTAATGTGTGGCCATAACTGGACTAGGACACAGTAATCAGCAGTAGAATTAAGGACAGTAGCAGAAACGCAAGGAGTCAGTCCTGTATTACAGGCCCAATAGGTTCCATTTGGAGATTCTAAGGAGTAAGATCCAGGGAACACAGGAGTAGTTTTGTTACATAAATGTTGAAGAGTAGTGGGTATGGTCCCGATACAGAAGCCCTGGCCAGTTACTTCTGCAAGAGTTAATTTATGGGACGCAACAGCAAGACATCGAGTAGGAATGTTAGTGGAATTGGCAAAATTTCCTGGTAAGGCTATACCTTCAGAGTAAGGAGGGTTAGCAGTTAAACAGAGCCAGCAGTCTTGGGCATAATTACTGTTAGAGGCATTTAGAGAGAGATAAGCCCCCTGTATTAGACTGAAAAGTCGATCACCTGTTCCCTGGGGTTTATAGGGTTGAGTGGTTGGCCTTTTAGAAGGGGGAATTATAACTTTGGTAGGTTTAGGAGGCGGAGCCAAGGAAAGTGGGAGTCGGGGGATAGGTTTTTGATCTGGTAGGACTGGGTTGGGGCCTATTGGACTTATGTCAGTCGATAATTGGAGCTTAATGGTAAGGAGGAAACCTGGGTCTGGCCCATCTATGTAAAAACGGACCCCCCAAGTGTGGCCTTTGAGCCATGTCCTATCTGCCTTGCCGGGAGAGGTGAAAGTAATGTTTAGAAGCATCTTGTTACCCTGATTTAGGCGAGTTACAGTAATAAAATCCCAGGAGGATTTGGGTTGCCAGTATACATTTCCAGTGGTTTCACATCCCCAGTTTTTACAATAATAGTCCAATATAGTCCCACAGTCTGATGCCTGGGCATGTTGGGAGCAAACATATAGAGTTTAACAACTGCTTGGCAAGTTTGGAGTAACATCCTGGGCTAACAGGAGGGTTGTGTCTCCTCCGATGGGCCCTTTTTAGAGTCTCTTCAAAAGGTTTTCTATGGGCGGTCAAGGCACACAGATTGGGGGTTAAGGAGGGCCACCATGTCCATAATGGGGCAGGGGAGGTAGTAGACCAAATAACTTGTCCTTCCTCAGAAATGACTATCCAGGTCAAGGATAAGGGAAGGTGAGGACTAGCAGAGACGTTACTCACAAAACTGAAAGTTAAGAAGAGGCATGTGAAGATCGAGAGAGTCTTATCTTTAGGGGATTTGGAGTGCAATGTGCTTTCCATGATGCGGGGTTTGGTGGTGTGCTGTCTGGGTATTCTGTCAGGGCAGCTGTGACGTGGGAGGCGTGGATCCAAGTGGCAATTCCGTCTACCTTTGAGGCCGTGGGAGTTGTCAGGAGCACGGTGTAAGGTCCTTTCCAGCGAGGTTCCAGATTCTTGGTCTGATGTCGACGGACCCAAACAGAGTCCCCTATCTGGAATGAATGGGGGATTAGCGGTTTATTAGTCGCCTCTTTATAGGCAGCTGCTAGAGGTTTCCAAACTTCCTGGTGTACCAACTGTAGGGCTTTCAAGTGAGCCTGTAAGGTGGGGGTATCAGTAAAATTAGAAATTTCTGAAAGCATGAAAGTGACAGCTGGTGGGGGACTGCCATAGAGGATTTCAAAGGGGGTTAAGCCATGAGGGCGTGGGGTGTTTCGGGCCTTGTAGAGGGCCAGGGGTAGGAGTTGTACCCAATCCTTTGAGCCAGTTGCAAGCATTAGTTTAGATAAAGCCTCTTTAATTGTTCTATTCATCCTTTCTACCTGACCTGAACTTTGAGGTCTGTATGTACAATGTAACTTCCAATTGATCCCCAGTGCCTTGGCCAAGGACTGACTTACCTGGGAGACAAAGGCAGGCCCATTATCTGACCCGAGTGCCTGTGGCATTCCATACCAAGGAAAGATATCATGTAGTAATTTCTTGGTTACGATTCTGGCGGTTTCATGCTTGGTGGGAAATGCTTCTACCCATCCTGAAAAGGTGTCTACAAAAACTAGGAGATATTTGTAACCACACATACCCGGTTTTACCTCAGTGAAGTCGAGCTCCCAGCAAGCCCCGGGTTGGTGTCCCCTCAGGCGGGACCCAAAGGCCATCTGGGCTCGTCCAGCATTTACCTGAGCACATACTTTGCAAGTTTTTACAATTTCTTTTAGGATTGAACCTTTGTTTAGAAAAAGATGTCCTGTTTCCTTTTGTTCTAGTAGAGTATTCATCTTCTGAGTGCTCATGTGGGTTAGCCTTTGAAGTTGCTTAATGAGGAGGGCTGTAATCTTTTGAGGTACAATAGTCTTTTCTAGGTAAGTCCATTTGCCGTGGGCAGCATCATATGATGACCCCAGTTTCTGAATTAAGTCCAAGTCCTCATTTGTGTATTCCCATCCCGGAGTTGGAGATGCTGCTTTAGGAGTCCCAGTGGCCATCAAAATCAAGAGTTGGGGTCCCAGAGCTGCCTCATGGGCGGCTTTATCAGCGAACCTATTCCCTATGGCCTCGGGGCTGTTTCCTTTCTGGTGGCCTGGACAGTGTATAATGCTGAGTTCTGGGGTAAGTACAGAGCCTTGAGGAGGGCCAATATCTCAGTCTTATTTTTGATTTCTTTTCCCTCTGAAGTCAGCAAGCCCCTTCTTTTGTAAATTTCCCCATGTATGTGGGTGGTGGCGAATGCATACCGACTATCAGTGTACACATTGAGTCTTTTACCTTTAGCCTGCTGGAGGGCTTGAGTCAAGGCAATGAGTTCTGCTTTTTGTGCCGAGGTCCCTCCAGGCAGGGCGCTAGCCCAGACTACTTGGTCTCTGGTGGTCACTGCTGCCCAGGCCCACCTCTCACCATTCAGTAGGAAGCTGCTACCGTCCGTGTACCAGGTGAAATCTGCATCCTGCAGGGGCTTGTCAGTGAGTTCCTTTCTGGTTCCGTGCACCTCTGCAAGAATCTGCTGGCAATTATGAGTCTCTGGCCCCTCAGGGAGGGGCAACAGGGAGGCCGGGTTTAGGGCCACTATTGGACCAAATTGCACACGGTCTTTGTCAAGAAGCAAGGATTGGTAATGAGTCATACATGTATTAGACAGCCAGCGATCTGGGGGCTGTCTCATGATAGACTCAATGGCATGTGGCGTTAGCACAGTCAGAGGTTGCCCCAGGGTTAATTTACTTGCATCCTTGGTTAAGACTGCAACTGCAGCGATCATCCTTAGGCATGGTGGCCAGCCTGAGGCCACTGGGTCTAACTTTTTTGAGAGATATGCAACCGGGTGCCTCCATGGTCCAAGCCTCTGAGTTATCACCCCCTTCGCCGACCCCTGTCTTTCATCTATGAATAGCTTGACGGGCTTGGTGATGTCAGGCAAGCCCAAAGCCGGAGGAGAGAGGAGAGTGTGTTTAATTTTGTCAAAAGCCTCTTGCTGTGGCTTAGTCCAATTGAAGGGGGTTCCTTGTTTAGTCAAGAGGTAAAGGGGGGCTGCCATTTCAGCAAACCCTGGTATCCATACGTGACAGAACCCGGCGGTCCCCAAGAACTCTCTGAGTTGTCTATGGTTCTGGGCGACAGGAATGCGAGCTATAGTGTGTATGCGGGCCGGTGTTAACCAGCGTTGGCCATTTCTTAATTTGTACCCCAAGTAGCTGACCTCTTGTTGACAGATTTGGGCCTTCTTAGCAGAAGCTCTATAGCCCAAGTGTCCCAGAGTCTCAAGCAGGGCCCCGGTACCTGTATGACAGTCCTGATGTGAGGAGGCCGCAAGCAGGAGGTCATCCACATATTGGAGCAGAATTAAAGATGGGTGCTAAACTCGAAAGTCAGCCAGGTCCCGCTGTAAGGCTTCATCAAAGAGGGTGGGACTGTTTTTAAATCCCTGGGGAAGTCTTGTCCATGTTAATTGCCCTGAGATTCCAAAGTCAGGGTCCTTCAATTCGAATGCAAACAGTGGCTGACTCTGGGGAGCCAGTCTCAGGCAGAAAAAGGCATCCTTTAAATCCAAGATTGAATACCACTGATGAGAGGGAGGTAAAGAACTCAGCAGGTTATAAGGATTAGGCACAGTGGGGTGGATATCTTCCACCCTTTTGTTAACTTCCCTAAGGTCTTGGACAGGTACCAGGCTTCTTGACAAGTAATAGTGGAGTATTCCATGGGGATCTACAGGTCAGAATTCCCTGGTCCAAGAGCCTTCTTATGTGAGGCCTAATTCCCAGGTAGGCCTCATTAGACATTGGACATTGTTTAACTGATATTGGGGATGTCGATGTCCTTAAGGTTATAATAAGGGGGGCCTGTTGTCTGGCCAATCCCATCCCTCCAGTTTCTGCCCAGGCCAGCGGGTAGGCCTTTAGTCAATAATCTCTATCTTTAGGTTCACTTGGGGAGTTGTCATGGAGCCGATATTCATCTTCCAGATTAGGAGTCAATACATGTAGGGGAACTCCCTTAGGACCAGATACTTTGGCCCCAGTTCCTTCAAAATGAATTTGGGCTTTTAATTTTGTTAAAAAGGTCCCTCCCTAACAATGGGTAGGAGCAATCCGGTACGTGTAGAAAAGAATGTGTGACCTTACCGGTGGCTAAATGTACCTTCCGTTCGGTGGTCCAGTGGTATTGTTTTCCTCCTGTGGCACCTTGTACCCAGGCAGTCCGGCCGCTCAGAGGTCCAGGGCATTGGGTGAGGATCGAATGCTGGGCGCCGGTGTCCACTAGGAAAGTGACAGGGTGCCCCCCGACAGTAAGAGTTAACCTAGGCTCAGGGGGGTTCCTGGCCCTGACTGCCCTAGTCTTCATCTAGGGCAAACAGGTTGGATTTCGGGGTGGAATCCATTGGTTTCCTGGGTCTTTTAGGGCAGTCCTTTACCCAGTGTCCTTTTTCTTGGCAGTATGCACATTGGTCCTGGTCCACTCTGGGTCTGGGTCTCCCTTGGTCTCCCAACCTATTAGTCCTATCATTGTTCTGTACTACAGTGGCCAAGAGGCGGCTCAATTCTTTGCTACTTTTGTGTTCTCTTGCATTTTTCCTGTCCTCTGCTTCTTTCCTAAGTTTGTCCTCCCTGTTCTCTGCCTCCCTACGTAAGCGGTCTCTCTCTTCTGGTGTCTCTCGCTTAGTAAAAATCTTTTCTGCTTCCTTTAATAAATCTTGGAGAGACTGTCCTTGTAAATTGTCTAATCTTTGAAGTTTATTTCTAATATCTGGGGCAGACTGCCAGATAAAAGTCATGGACACATTTACCCCCTGATTAGGATCCTCCGGATCATAGGGGGTGTACATGCGATAGGCTTCCTTAATTCTCTCTAGAAAGGCAGCAGGGGATTCATCTGGTTTTTGTATTACTTGCTTTACCTTGGCCAAATTAGTAGGGTGGTGCCCAGCACCATGGAGGCCCGCTATGAGCAACTGGCGATAAAGGCGTAGGTGTCCCCTACCATCTGCTGAGGTGTGATCCCAGTCGGGGTGGGTCAAAGGAAAAGCATCATTAATCTCATCTAGTATCTGGGTAGGTCTCCCGTTATCGCCTGGAACATTTTTTCGGGCTTCCAGAAAGACTCTCTGCTTTTCTTCTGAAGTAAGAAGAGCCTGTAAGAGTTGTTGGCAATCATCCCAAGTGGGTTGATGGGTAACTAAGATAGATTCAATCAGGTTAGTCAAGGCAGTAGGGTCTTTGGAGAAAGGCGGGTTGTGGGTCCGCCAATTATATAAGTCTGAGGCAGAGAACGGCCAATATTGAACCTGTTCCCCTGGCCCCTGCCTCAAGGGAAAGGCTTGTGAAGTGTCCTTCTTAGGTGGCTGCTCTTGGTGGCTCCTCAGACGTCTAGCCACTGGGGAAGGGAGCTCGGGTGGGGCCGAAGGGGCCGGTGGCTGGTGACTAGGGGTATCTTGGGTCTGAGATGTATAGGGAGGGGTCTCCTCTGAGAGGAGATCTATAAGGGGGGTGTTAGGGTCCGGGGGAAGTACTGGTTTTAGGGGCTTCTTGGTATCAACTGGACAACAAGAGGAGGAGGTAGGAGCAGGGATAGGCAGCGGTGGGGTAGGTTGAGGAGGAATGAAAGGAATAACCCAGGGTGGCAGGTCGACTGTCAGACTCTCCCAGGTAACTATATAGGGGACCTGATCTGGGTGTCCATGTGGGCCACGATCAAACACTTTAGCTTTCACCTGTAAAATAGTAGAGAGGTTAAAAGTTCCATCCCTTGGCCAGCCCACATTGAAAGTAGGCCATTCTGCGGAGCAGAAAGTTTGCCATTTTTCCTTTTTGACATCTACTGACTGGTTGGAGGTGATCTTCTGAACGTCTTTCCAATGATCTAGGGTTAAACTCAGGGGGGTCACCACTTTTTGACCCATTTTGTCAAGAGACAACACTAAACAAACACCAAGGACTAAGACAACAGAGAGATAGCCGGCACAGAGAGCGCAGCGCGGCTTCGGTAACAAACTGAAAATGCAGATTCAGACGGGAGGACTGTTCATCCACCCAACAGACTAACGTATCCCTCGGATACTTGTTGAGCCCTGAAAAATCGGGCTCCCAGATTCTCTGCAGCGTCCTCCAGGGTGGCAGGGGAAAAGTACGAGCCCGTCAGCTCCTTCTCAGGCCGCCCAGATACAAAACGACATTGGATCCGAGCTGATTTTCTAACGCAGCACAAACAGTTAAAAACGAAACCAGACGTAGACAGACAGAATGGTGCACCAAGTCAATCACTTACCTTCCGGTGGGCAGTAGTTGGGTTGGGCAGGGGTCTCCCTACCCCGGAAGAGCCCCCAGTTTTAAGATTCCCCGGGTGGGGGGGGAATCTTCCGTGGTGGGAGACCCACGCCCAAGAACCAAGACCCAGCCACTGGATGCAACGGCAAGAGGCAGCTTTATTGTTCACGCAGGCGCCTCCGGGCACTCCAGTCCTTCAGAGACTGAGCGCCCCGGGCAAGGGGAAGGGTCTCTTTTTATAGGGTTAGGGAGAGCAGAAGCAGGTTTACAGTAGCAGAAGCATGGTTACAGTCCCAGCACTGGTTACTTATTAATAGACTTGGGGTCGGTGGGGATTTTTTTTTTTTTTTCTTCTTGGAAACATCCTGTCAGGGTTATCTATAGTACCTTAGGCAGGGTCAATGGTCATGCTATGGTCACAAGATTGTTTGCCTGTCTGCATCTGGGGGCTGTTTTGGGCTCCTGGTATTTTTCCATGGGTTTTACAATCCCACTATTATTATCACTCCATTCTGAATAGGAACCTTTGACATGGTAATTTTTCTAGAATTTCTTTTTTCCATGCAGTAAAAATCTTTTTTTCACATGATCTCTTCCACTGAAAAGCTGTAGTCCTCTTTTTCAGTTTATCCATGCTTTCCAACTGTTCTCTTTCAGTCTTTTACTTTATAAAGTGAACACCCATATGTAGCAACTATTCATAAAACGTTTCATATAGGTAATTGCATTTTTAAGCTGGGGAGATGACTCAGTAGGACATTTTTGAAAAATAACCTTGATTTGCAGCCCATACTCCCTGGTCTTACATTTGATGACAATTTTCTTTCTTTCTGTGGACTGGTCAGATGGGATTTCTACTGCAAAGCTGTGGAACACTCTGAACAAACCAAAGGCTAAAGTGTTTACCAGGCAAGTGTGAATTCCTGAGCTGGACTCTCCAGAACCCATGGGAAAAGCCAGAAGTTGTGACAGACATATGTGATCCCAGTGTGTGCATTGTGAGAAAGGTGCCAAAGACATTTCCTATAAGCTTGCAAAGTGATTAGTGAACAATTAAGGATCTTGCCCCAAACGAGGTGTAAGGCAAGGACCCACCCAATAATTATTCTCTGACCTCCACCCATGCACTATGGCATAAGTGTACACACACACACACATACAAATCTTTTCTTATTTCCCCCTTTCCCTACCCCTACCTCTTTTTTTCCCTCTAACTTGTCTTGCTTTGGCTTTTCATAGCAAATGGTTAAAATCCATAAAACAGGAAAACATACAGAGGTAGTTGGTATTCCCCAAACTCCCAGGTATGGCCCTGCCTCCCATGGAACAGCCAGTGCAGTTTTATGCTTTCCATAGAGAAATGCCACAGAGCCTCATCATCTGTATGCATCATGAAAAATATTTTTACCATTGATTTTCCTCCAGCATTGATCTATCACCTGACGCCATCAATAATAAGGTTTGTTGGCTGATTTCTTAGCCTGACTGGAAATTTTCTTTTCCTTCTTCCTTATTTTTTCTTCTTTTTGCTGTCAGAAGAAGAGTCAGAGCTGGTAGTAAATCAGGAAGAATGTTGATAATTTGAAGGTGGGAATTTGCAGCCCACCCCTGACTTCAGCTAGTTATTCTCCCAGCCCTATTCCCTCTCCTTTTTATCTTTCCTGTCACTTTATTACTTGATTGGAAGTCTTCCTAGAATTGGCCTCCTGAGTATTGTGATTTTTTTTTTTTTACTTTGGTATTCATTGGAATGCAAATTAAATGAGACAATTATCGGTGGTAAAGTGTTTTTCTGATGCTGGAAGAATGCTTTCTCTCATGCTTCTCCTAAAATTCTAGGCATCTTGAAAAGCTGACTCAACCAGAGTGAGAGAGACCAACTGTGTAAACTATGTCTCTCTCACTGACTTAAGTTTGACACGTTTGGGCCTAAAGGGAGAATTTTCTGAAACACATGTCTATTTCTCTCTGGCAGAAAACTTTCGTCTATAAAGCAGCAATATGGAGCAAAACCAGAAAGCAAAAAGTCAGCATTCCCATACCCCTTGTAAAAGAAAATGAGCAGGCATAGGACCTTCTGTCAAGGTCCTGATCTTGGACAAAATTATATCACCCAAACTTGACAAAGCACATCCTGGGACATACATGTTAATTATTATGCATAAACTTAACTAAGTATTGATCAGTCTAAACAGAACAGATGGAAACAGCCATTTTTCTGGACTCAGGCTATTGAATTATGACAGGTCAGGGAAAAATTCTCACTTACAGGTCAAGAAACAAAACAATACCAGAAACCAAGTCTCTTATATATAATATGTCTGATTCTTTTTACCTCTATAATTTTAAAGATTTGCAAGCATAATAGATGACTTTTATTGACTATGCAGTTTATTTGCCAAGAATTACTTGTATTTTTTCCTTTCATTTAAAATGTATATGACCATCTGTTTTAATTAATCATATATATTAAATTATTTCAAAATATTTTTGCACATTCATTCTTTTTTGGAGATATATATATATATATATATATATATATATATATATATATATATATAAAGATACATACTTATATTTGAATACATGCTATTTGTAATGGTCAGGTAACCTCATACATATTTACCTTGCCCATGTGAATGCCTCCTGTTCTCCAAGGCTGCTAACATACAAACTGGACAGCTGTAGCCCTGATATACTTAGATACATGCCTGGTCAGTGTTAGGATAATCAAATATTCAATTTCATTACTGATTGCTCTGGAGATATTCATTTGCTCTCCTAACTCTAGTTTTTGCCAGTATTTAATGTTATCTTTCTGATGTTTGCTATTCATATGAATCTTGCTATGTGTTTCTCTCCTATTTGAAGACATTGGTTTTCTTTGATGCAATCCTTGCATTTCTCACCATTAAAAATTATTTATTTATTTGAGAGAGAGAAAGAGACAGCAAGAGAGAGAGAATGGGTGTTCAGGCTCTCTTCAGGATATAGGAAGGAGCTCCACCTGCACATCTGAGAAGCTTTGATGCTCCAACTTCAGCTGCTTGGCCAGCATCCTTCTAGCAGCAGGGATATTAGTTTGATTGACTGTTTCTTTCAGGGACAGTTAAAGAGAATGTGTGTCTAGTCTCTCATGTGTTCATAGAATAAGAGAAGGAAAACTTAAGGGACAAGGAAGGTACAATATGGGCAAAGGCTAAACAAATTCTTCTGTGAAAAAAAAAAACAATCATCACATTGAAAAATAAATGTCTGAAAATTTGATGTTTTTAATATGATTACATTATTTTCCCATTGTAATGTCACAAAATTTCAAGGAGAAAATGAGGATTAGGATATAGAAGCCACTAATATAGATTTGCCTATCTATGGAAATTTAGATAAAAATATATACAATTATATAAAGCCAGAGGGCTAGACATAGACACAGGGTCAAGGGTCAGGTTTCTTTTAAGATTTCATTAATGAGAGACCTTGAGGGCATTCCAGTAAAGTAAAAGATGGGACTATTGGTGAGATAATGAAATGAAATCAAAGTTTGCAGTGGGCAATGACTGTGGGGTGTCAGAGCTGTCAAATGCCTCACAGGAGCTGATTTTTAAGCCTGTGGAAAGTTTGAAGGTATTTTTTCCATATGGTCATCATTAAAAAACAACTAAATCTAGAAGGGTATGAATGGCAAGCTAGTAAATACTCAGTGTCCTGATTTTGTAATTATATTCCAGATTTGACCTTGAATCATTATATTTATGCTAGCTCTAGTGAGCCTCAGAACATCCATGAGCTTGCATCGGACAGAAATGCACTGTAAAGGTACCCCACTTCCTATGCATTGCTTCCCCTTTCTACAACAGGACAGCAGCTCTATAGCTTGGAACTAGACTAGTAGAGGATCATATGGCTAGAAAAATCAGAAAAATGTTAGAAACAGGGCTAGAATTCTAGAAAGGTTCAAATGTTAACAGAGCATATCCTGGCATAGCACTAGGTAAAGGATTTAAGAAGACTTTGAATGGAGAGGGAGACTACTTGCTGCTACCCAGTGACCACTTACTGGTCAAAGAAGTCAAAACTACTGGGGTTGGCAGAAATTAGAGAATTCGTCTCAGGGGCAGGGCCAGGGCCTCACACACAAGAAGCACACACAGTAAGCTGAGGGTGCTGAGATACACCACAGCCTATAGCAAGGACAGTCCTTTAGCAACCCAGAGGTAGCCACAAAAATATCTGCCCTGAATTCCTTGGGAGCATGTGGGCAGGAGCGGAGAATGGTGAACTTTATCATATTGAGGTAGAAGCCACTTATAGAAAGCACTGAATCCATGTGTAAGGTAGGACACTGGGTGACAGAATGTTGGTGAAAAATCAGATACTTTAATAAGCCCAAGTACAGCTGGAATAATTCAAAGGAAAAATACACATGACACATGGCCATCTAAGAATTTCATCTTTAGGACATAGCCATGTCCTGACAGGTAGGATGACACTTAAGGGTGTATTGCCTTCCCCTCCTACCCAGTGCCTCACTGCTGTTCTAACAACTCATAACCTATAATCCCATGTGAATGACCAGCATTCCCACGAGGAAGGCCCTCAGTGGAATGGGGACAGGTGGGAGGGAAATGATGGCACCAACACATGATGTATTATGAAGTTTCTGCTGAATAATAATAATAAACTGTTCTCACGTTGTCATAAAGGTAGATATCATGGAATTAGAAGAAGTCATGAGTCAGAAATGGGGGTTGATCAAGGATGCTGTCAGGAGTTGGGCTAGAGAACAGAGGCTGGCATAAATCATGGTGTGGAGAGCTTCCTGGAGACGGACTGAATAGTGGTGCATTTTCCCACATTCAAGAAAGTTTTGGGGTGCTAGGGTTGGAGCTCAGCAGTGAAGTGTTTGACTAGTATGTACAAGTTTCAGTGTCTGACAGGACATGTGTGCGTGCATGTACACACACACACTCTCTCTCTCTCTCTCTCTTCCTGTGGTACACACAAATAGAGCTACTTTCTTAGACAAGACACTATAACCCTTAGGCAATAGCTGTTCTAAGTAAGTGAATTGGAGTGCATAAGGGAAAAAAATGGTGTGAAGAAACATTTTTAAAGTTTTACAGAATATAACGTAACATTCTATAGAATTTACTATAAAACTGATGCACAGTTTTGTTAATGGAATGGGTACAGTGATAGGATGCCTTGCTTTAAAAATATTTACTTTTTTTCCCACACTCTGTTTCCTTATCTCATGGGTCTACCAAAGAAACACTTCTTTTTCTCCTTTGCATGTTTGTTAATAAACAAGTTAGGCCATGCTTGCTGCTGAGTCTTCTCTCTTAAGTTCAACTGTGTTTTCAAGTTACTGATACTGTACCATGCTTTTCTAGAATTTATTTTGTCTCTCTCTTTTACTGTTCCCCCAAGGTGTTATTTCCTTCTCTTGCTTTAGAAAGGATATATTGAGCTATGTAAAGCATTAACTCTCAATTTTGCATTTTGTTTTTGATATGAACAGTATATATTTAAAAAAGAAGTATTAGCTGGGCGTGGTGGTGCACGCCTTTAATCCCAGCACTTGGGAGGCAGAGGTAGGAGGATTGCTGTGAGTTTAAGGCCACCCTGAGACTCCATAGTGAATTCTAGGTCAGCTTGGGCTAGAGTGAGACCCTACCTCAAAAAACAAACAAACAAACAAACAAAAAGCGGTATTATATCCTATCCTAGCTATTTTGGTCATTATGTTTCTGTCAATATTTTCAAAGTAGTCACAAAGCTTATATTTCTTCAAGATGTGCTTTTCAAATGCAGCCAACACTACTGAATGTGTGGTTTAGACTAATTACATCTACCAAACTATCTAAATATCTGGCTACCTAAATTTAAGATGCTATTCATAGAGAAAATAATTGTGGTGGTATAACAACTGGTTCTTTTCTTTCTATGCTTTTTTCATTCATTATAAGTAAATGCACCCAAGGCTTTACCAAGTGTCAGTGGCTTAATGTGAAAGATTGACCTGAAATACCTTGATAGGTCAGTGGATGGAAGACGGACATCTGTCCTTGAAATATCATTAGCAGAGAGCATTTTGTACACAGGACTGTGAAAATATGAAGAACATGAAAGATAGAGGGGGCAAGGAGGAGGAAGGAAGAGAGAGTGTGCAAAATAATAACCTATCTCTTTAATGCACACAATTTCTTCACCCAAATTCCATTTTGTGAGTTACTAGAATTAAAAAATTTAGTTTGTTACTGAATCTCATATTTTCATGTAGCAGTTGAACCTTTCGTTACTGCTGTCTGAGATGGGGAATATTTGGATAAGCCATCAGTGTGAAGAGAGCAATAATTTTGAATGGTATTAAACTGTTTGGGAAAGTGCTTATGAAACTTGGTCATCTCTGAAGTTACAATTATTGGAAGGGAAGAGAATGGTTTTTCCATTATTGAGAAACAGTGTCATGTAGTAAAAGCATATTGAGTTTGTGGTCCCTCAATCATGAATTTCTACTTGGAATTGGCTATGTTTGTACCTCATATAAGATGATAATATATGTCTCAGCTTCAAGCCCATATCCTTTTGTTTGGACACCCCTGCCTCAGCCTTCCATGCAGCTGAGATTACAGGCCTGTACTATCATGCACATCCAACAGTGTAGTGAAACATTGACATATCCACAGAAGTAATTTCTAAAATTGGTATTAGATTTCCAATATATTATTAGGCTAGAAATTTTTTTTTTTTTTTTTTTTTTTTTTGAGGTAGGGTCTCACTCTGGCTCAGGCTGACCTGGAATTCACTATGTAGTCTCATGTGGCCTTGAACTCACGGCGATCCTCCTACCTCTGCCTCCCTAGTGCTGGGATTAAAGGCGTGCGCCACCACGCCCGGCTTTAGGCTAGAAATTCTTGAAGTGGGAACTAAGAAGTGTTTATATTTCAGATTTCTTAAAGGCACATATGAAATTTAGAAATGTCCATATAACAAACTGTTAGTGGAAAAGTAAAAGTGTAGAAATGACTTTCTTGTAATACTCTTTTGTTTTCAAATTCACTACTTAATTATTTTATTTTATTTTTATTAGTTATGGACATACTTAGTATGTTACAAGCATATATTGGTACCATCTGTTCCCTCATCCCTGCCCCTTTTCAAAGCGACTCTCCTCTTTGGGGATGCCAGTCATCCCAATGGGGATTGTGGGTCATGCATTGTAGGACAGCCATCAGTCCTACAATGGAGAAGAGGCAGGTCTCTACGCCTAATGTCTTAACTTGTGGCTCTGACAGTCTTTCCTCCCTCTTCCCCGAATTTCCCTGAGCCACATTAGGTTCCTTTTAGGTATACTTCAGTGATAGGTCTTGGGAACCTCTGGGTCTCTGGATATCTGGTTTGATAGGAACTGAGTGTTCTCTGTGTCTATCTCCTTCACCCTTGTGCTGGTACCAGGTTCACCAAGAAAGCAGCACGCTTGCTCATTTCTTCAATTACTCTGTGGTTTCAGCTAAGGTCGGTGAGGTGTGATAGGTCTTTTCTCTCCTCAGGTTCAGCTCCTGTCTGAAAAACAGAAGCAGTTTCTCCATTGGAGAGTGTAGTTCACATAGGTTAAATGAGATAACCATTATGAGTTTAGAGTGAATTTAATGGGTGTAGACCCTCTTGTGGCCTCTCTTGTAATATGCTAAGAGCAAGCATAGCAGAATTAGTAATGCAGTTTTGTGTGAAGAATGTCCTGCTTTATTTTTTTCTTTGGAAAAAAATGGTCTATTATCTCCACATGATGATTAAGCTACAGGTTTTTACTCTTGACTCTTAGATTATATTTCAAATTATAAAATGTTTCATTGCCTCAAATTTCTCACTTTTTAAACTCAATAACTTTAAACCTAATAACTGTTATTGATCTTACTAAAATATCTTATTTTCTGGACTGCCATTGTTCTCTGCAAGATTAAAATCTTAATGGGCATAATAAAATATCTTCCTTCCTCTTAGTTTATAGACCTGCTAAGATAAACATCATGTGCTGCTGGTCAGTTTATGTAATGTTATTATAGAGGTTTCATTACACATATTTTTTCTCTGGTCTACTCCTTCATTCCATGGTTCTTTGGTGGTGTAAATTGCTATTGAGGCTTATAACTTCATTGGTTACAAAGTAAAACCTTTTGAAAAATCCAACCCAAACATAAACTTATCAGTTAAAATGAATCTTCATTGAAACTTTGGGTTTGTATCTATATCTTTTTTAGAAAATGAAAATTAATTATATGCCATCATAAACCAGATCTATTTATTTTTGTTTTGCAGTAGCAGATAAATGATGTGAACTCTTTATGGCTTTATGTAAAGCAAATAATACATATTCTTACATTGTCAGGAAAGTGAAGTGTATCCAAATGTAATTTTTAAACAAAAAAATGCCGATTTTCTTTAGATAAAAACAATAACAAAAAAGCAATTGAATAAACTTTCCTTTAGAAATGTGAAGAAATCACATTATATCATGGCTTAAAGACTATTAGTTTCTGCTTATGGTGTTTTAGAATGTCTAAGCTTCTTTTATAGAAAGCAGTCTTTTACAAAAGTACCTAATCCCATCCTAGTGCTGGTTGCTAGGAGAATATTTGATGCAAATTAATCAGTAAACATCTAGCTATAGTTACCAGAGGAGAAGGGGAGTAGGAGAGACTTAGAAGCTGGCCAGCAGGGAAACCGCTGTTGGGAAAATGACTGTCAAGGGTTTCTTATACATACCATGGCATCACACTGTGATATGATTTTTATTCTATCTTTCTTGTAGGTAAAGAGAGAGAAAGAAAGCAGGAAAATTGGAAAGCTAAATGAGTTTTTTGCCAATGAAGGTGAGCTTTGTTTACTTATTTATGGAATTTGCACAGGACTGCAAGGGATTAATTAATTATTATTAATAAGTGAAGAATAGTGGGAATAGAGCAGGTTACCTAACAGTACCTAAATATTTGCATTATATTTGCTATGTGACATATATCCTGTTGTTTCCATAAGCAACAACAAGAGAATAGTTTGTAGTAGTGTCTATTTTAAAATCCAAATTTCAACCAGAACCAAGACTGTAGAATAGTTTAGGATGAATTAAAAATGAATGACCATTACTTTAAAATTCAAATTCAAATTCAAAACATCAGTGATTTACATATAATCGTTTTCCTAAATTTAAATGAGATTTTAGGGTGTTTCACAAAGTCTCTTAGGTAGTTAATATAATTATCATTTGTGAAGGAACTAATTTACTGTAGTAGTATTTATTATTTTTGTATAAAAAAGAAATCCTTTTGCTATAAGAATGTTAGGTTTTTACATATCTTACCTTTAAATAAATTTCCATATACACAAATAACATATATTGCCATTTAATTCTAAAGCTCATGAGTTTTGTTTTAGAAACTTGCCACACATGGAACTTAATAAGATGAAAGCTATTGATTGAGATTGTTTATTTTCTCTTTTATACAAAAATTATTTGTTCAAATAGTTTAAGTTCACCACTATTTAGAAATTTCTGACAGTAATTTATATAGAATATTCTTTTGTTGTCTTTCATTTTACTTACATGGGTTCATCTGTCAGCATGGAAAACACAGAAGTGTAACTGACAAGGTCTTACTGAACCTCAAATTGTGAGATTTACCCTTGATCTCAAGGAGATGACCATTTGGTTTCAGAACTGGATTTACTACACTTACATAAATCAATTAGTACATAGGATGTAATTTTGGTGTGTATTCTAAAGAAATTTTGAAACAAGAGTATTGGTAAATCCTAGGGGAACCACAGCAGGGCCCACTGAGGGTGTGGATGTGAGAAGTTGAAGAACAAGTAATTTGAGGCAGTATAAAACCTTAAAGTTATAATGCATTTTAACAATTATTTTATTTATTTATTTGAGAGAGATAGAAAGAAAGACGGGGGTGGGGAAAATGGGTATGCCAGGGCCTCCAGACACTGCAAACAAAATCCAGACACATGTGCCTCCTTGTGCATATGGTTTTACATGGGCACTGGGGAATTGAACCTGGTTCTTAGCTTCACAGCCAAGCACTTTAACCACTAAGCCATCACTCCATACATTTTATTGAATTAAGTAAAGAATTTGTTACTGATATCAAAGGCATCTTCCTTGCCTTTGGTTTTTAAAAGTTATTTTAACTGTATTCATTTTTGTTGTTCTAACATAGCATATACTTATGCAGAGATAGCTTTACATAAGAAAAATTAACTAGGGATTTATTGTTTTCAATAAAATTCAATTATTGTATGTTAAAATATATTAATTTTATATATGACAAGGTCCAGTAATGGATATATTATCTTTACAAGCACAAGCAGTTTGCACGTTGTACAACCAAAATAACTGAAGAGACTTTTAAAAAAAGCCAACATTGGATGACTATTTGCCTAAATTGTATTTCAAAATAAGTAATGTTATTATGTTTTCCAAATACCTGTGTGGAAAGAATCAAAATATAAAAATACACATGTGACAAAAATAAACCAGATACATTGAATTACATATATTAAGTCAACATTTTGGCTGGGGAGATGGTTCCATGATTTAAAGGTACTTGCTTATTATTAAGCCTGCTGACCTGTGTTTAATTCCCCAGCAACAGCTGGATGGGTATTTGTTGAAGTGACAAGAGATCCTGCCATGCTCATACTCACACACTTAAAAAAAAATAAAATTAAGCTGGGCATGGTGGCACATGCCTTTGATCCTAGACTTCAGAGGCTTGCCATATATATATGAGGCCATCTTGAAACTACATATGAATTCCAATTAATTTAAATTAAAATTTTCCTTGGTTAAATTAACATGCTAATTTTCTGAAAATATACTCAATGCACCTTACAAATCATCTACTGATTCTACTTATTCTTTATTAAAAGACAACGTAGTTTACCTAACTGATCTAAACTCTCTTGTATTTGATCATATGAAGGAAATTTAAGATGAGTGGTTTTAATTTGGAAGTAAGGATTTATTGGTGAAGGTTGCCCAATTGAAAGTTATAGTAACCACATAATTTCCATGTCAATTTTGGTCCAAATTCTTTTATACTGCACCAGTCTGTAACCCAAACACTGTGCAATGTTCCCAGCCTCAGCTCCTCATATGTCTCCCACAAGTCAGTGACTGCACATGGCAGGGAAGTCTGAGAGGTAGATGTTTAGCTATCAGGCTTGACTGTGTTCTGTGAGTGACATTTGCTCTCTATTTCTGTTTGGAAATTGTTGTCCTTATCTCATTGCTGTTTCTAATTTCAAGACTGTGATGGCTAATTTATGTGTCATACTGACTGGACTATGAAACCTAGACATTTGATCAAACCTTACTTTGTTTCTGAGAGGGCTTATCTACATGAGATTAATATTCCAGTAGGCCAACTGGTGGAAATGAACTGCCATCCCTGATGCAGGTGAGCACATCCAACCAGTCTGAACAGAACTAAATGTTGGGGTCTCTCTTTCAGTGAGACGGAATTCCTCCACACCTGACAGCACTCAAGAGAGGATGCTTGGTTTCCTGTCTTCAGACCTGAAATGTTACTTGCTCTGGATATAGAAGCTACTGGCCTCCAGATTGGAATTTATAAGCACTTCAGGATGCCAGACCTTTAGCCATGGACAGGAGAAAAGCCATCAGCTCTCCTGGGCCTAAATCTGGTCACAGATTAGGGGATTTACAAACCCCCTTATCTCAGAACAAGGTGCTTCACAATAAATCCTTTTACATGCAGATGCAAGTTTCTCTCTTTGATCTGGGTTTATAACATTCTCTAGGTTGTTCTTTGGTCTCTCACCCTACCCATATATCTTCCCAAGAACTTCCAAGCTACATCCTTTTAGTGTAAACCACTTTATGTCTTTTCCTTATTTAAAATTTGTCCATGTATACTGGGGAATCAAATTCAGGTCCATAGGCTTTTCAGGCAAGCACCTTAACTGCTGAGCCCTCTCTCCAGCCCTCATGATAGAAACTTAAATTAAAAAAAAAATAAAAAATAAAATAAAACCTTTTTTTCTAAATTTTTTTTGTTCATTTTTTAAAATTTATTTATTTGAGAGTGACAGACAGAGAGAGAAAAAGGCAGAGAAAGAGAGAGAGAGATAAAGGGCGTGCCAGGGCCTCCAGCCACTGCAAACGAACTCCAGATGCTTGCTCCTCCTTGTACATCTGGCTAACTTGGGTCCTGGCTATTCGAGCCTCGAACCAGGGTCCTTAGGCTTCATAGGCAAGCGCTTAACCACTAAGCCATTTCTCCAGCCTCAGAAAAACAACTTTTATTTTTATTTATTTAAAAGACATAACATAGCAGATAGGGAGAAAGAGAGAATGGGTACATCAGGATAAAACACAACTTCTAGAATATTCAATAAAGCACTTCCTTGATTCAGAACAGATGTGTTGAGCACAGGTTTTTCCTTAAAAAAAAAGTTGAAACTTAAATGGGTCTAGTTTCCTAAGCCAAATTTCCTTGTGCTGTGTATCTGTGCACATCCCATTCCCTCACCTGTAATGTCATGTCACTGTCTGCCACTTTACTTATCTCTACTTCTTTAATTCATGTCTTAATGCATGGTATGTGTTGCATTTCTACTGAGTCATTCTTTAGTTCCTTCTTATCCCTTCTGCTTGATTATGTCTTTTGTAACATAGGCATGAAATAATTTTTCTAAGTCTACATTTCAGACAAAATGATAAAACCCTCTAGGGGAGTAATTATATCAAATCATTTTACTCAGTGCCAAACACAGAACATATGTAGTCGGTACTTTTTAACATTCTGCTATACAAGTGAATGAAGGAACTCCATCCATATCAATCAATTTCAACTTTATAATAAATGTCTTGATATTTAACATAGAAAATCCATCTCAAATATTCATCTGATTCATAATTTACTTCTCTGTTTTCATAACTTTTATTTACCTGCTCAATCCCCTCTGCTCTGTGCCCCCAACTACTCTGTTCAATGTTAAGAACTTCATGAATGAGATCCTGTGCTCTGCTCTCAGACTCATTACAGCTGAGTGTAGGGACAGGGAAAGTGGATGTTAATAGAGGCTAGAATTTGCTTACTATGGCACCTTCTTTTATAAGCTGTGTGTTCACAAGTAAATGTGTTCTGGCTCAAAGTTCCCTGTGGCTCTCTCCTAACACCTACCTAACCTTCTCTTCTTCACCCTGCCTTTTAGGCTGGAAGTGGAGGCAACTTGCTGCTATTGTCCTGGGACAATACTCTGGTTGCTGGTTTTATTTAAGCTTGTCCACACCATGGTATAAATCCTTTTCTTAAACTTTTCTCAACTATCCTATTAAACAGTACCACTAAGCCCCTTTAGGACTATAATGTGTGCTGTATAGATCTTTCCCTACTGTAATTTACTGTAAGAATCCAACATGATATTATAATGATGCTACAAGTTAGATCATAGACTGGGCTTAGTAAACACATGAAATATCTCAGTAAGCCTACAGTCTGCTAAGCCATATCATCATGGGAAATCTAGTACTACTTTAAGGCTATTAAAAGCATGTTGTAGCTTTAAAGTCCTTTGCAATCTAAATGATGGGTCAAATTCAGCTGGTAACATACCTTAGTGGTCAAGAACTTATCTAACGTGCAAGGTTCTGGGTTCAATCAAGCATTGCAAAGAGAAAAGTTTCATGCATTGTCATATAAAAGTATTACTGAAGGACTAGTGATATTGCTCAATGGTTAAGGTGTTGGCCTGCAAGGCCTTAGGACCAAGGTTTGGTTCTCAAGGTCCCACATAAACCATTTGCACATGGTGGTTCATGCATCTGGATATATTTACAGTGGCTAGAGGCCCTAGCGTGCCCATTCTCTCTCTCTCACTCTCTCTCTCTCTTTCCCTCTCTTTGTTGCTAATAAATAAAAATAAAAACTTAAAATAATTACTGAACAAAGGGCTAGAGAGATTGCTTAGTGGTTAAGGCATTTGCCTGCAAAACCAAAGGACCCAGTTCGATTCCCCAGAACCCACATAAGCCAGATGCACAAGGGGGCACATGGATCTGGAGGTTTTTTTAAGTTGCTGGTTGCCCTGGCACGTCCATCCTCTATGTATCTGCCTCTCTCTCGGCTTCTTTCTGTCTCTACTCTTTTGCTCTGCCAAATAAATAAATCAAAATATTTTTAAAATTACTGAAAGAAAAAAAAACCAAATACTAAAAAGTTGGAAAAGGCTTATGTCAATGTTGTTAAAATCTAAATATAACCAGGCATGATGGCTCATGTCTTTAATCCCAGCACTTGGGAGGCAGAGGTAGAAGGATCACCATGAGTTCGAGGCTAACCTGAGACTACAGAGTGAATTCTAGGTTAGCCTGGGCTAGAGTGAGACCTTACCTTGAAAAACGAAAACAAATAAATAAAATAAACGTTCAACTTGATTAAAATTTTTTTCATCTATGGTATTTTGGAATATAATATTACTTAAACTCCACTGTTAGTAAAAATGACAAGTATGCTTCCCGTATCTAAATGATTCTCTGCACAGCTTCAGTGAGCTGAGGTCAGCTTAAATTCCTAGTGACTAGTGACACACTATATTTTGGTCCCTGCCTTGAGGGAGTTTGTAGTCAGCACCACATTGCTGGGATAAACCTCCAAATAGACACACTTTATGGGAGGAATGGGATTTATTTCAGCTTACAAAACAAGGGGAAGTTCCATAATGGCAGAAGAGGCTGGCCCCCTTTCACAAATCCAAGCAGAGAGAAACCACCAGCAGCCAGCCCCACAGGCAAGTACACAGGGAGAGCAAAAAGCAAGGACCCACATAGAACTCAGACTGCTCTGCATACCTTTAGGCTGCAATCAGATCTACCCACAAACACATGTTAGTACTGGACGCCAGGATCCTTTCCCTACATTGACACCTCTTCTAGCCCAGTGACTAGAAATTTAAGTTTTTTTGTTTTTTTTTTTAATTATTTATTTATTATTTGAGAGCGACAGACACAGAGAGAAAGACAGATAGAGGGAGAGAGAGAATGGGCGCTCCAGGGCTTCCAGCCTCTGCAAACGAACTCCAGACGCGTGCGCCCCCTTGTGCATCTGGCTAACGTGGGACCTGGGGAACCCAGCCTCGAACCGGGGTCCTTAGGCTTCACAGGCAAGCGCTTAACCGCTAAGCCATCTCTCCAGCCCTAGAAATTTAAGTTTTAATGAAATACCTAATCTATTGGGGGATATACATTTAAACTAACAGAAGGAATGCTTCAATAAGTCATCTCTGTCCTACCGAGGAAGAAAGAATTAAATATTGCCCTTGCCTCTTCAGAGTTGTTATGCATCTCTGTGGCTAACCTTCAGAATCCCTGTAAGTCCCCAGAGTGGCATGGCTTACAATGTTATTGGTGATGCACATTTTGCCAAGTTAATCAAAATTTAAATACGAAGTTTTTAGAATCAAACAGATATGGAAAAGATGGATATATTTTCATGATTAGAACACTTTATAAAAATATTTTATTTATTTCAAACAGGGAGAGAGTGTGAGAGGGGGACAGATAGAGAGAAAATGGGCATTCCAAGGCCTCTAGCAATTATAAACAAACTCCACATATATGTGCCACCTTGTACATCTGACATTGCATGTGTATGGGAATCAAACTCTGATCCTTAGGCTTTGAAGGCAAGCCTTAACCACTGAGATATCTCTCTAGCCCTCGTTAAAGAACACTTTAAAAATATTTTAGTTATTTATTTGCAGGCAGAGATACAGACACAGAGAGACACACACCCACATATAGAGAGAATGGGTATTCCAGGGCCTGTATCCACTGCAAACAATCTCCAAATACATGTGCTTCTTTGTGTATCTAATTTTACATGGGTACTGGGGACTTGAACATGGGTTGTTAGGCTTTGTAGGAAAGCATCTTAATGACTGAGCCATCTCTCCAGCCACTAGAACACTTTTTCATATTTTATTTATATTTATTTATTTGAGAAAGAGAAAAAGTGAGAGAAAGAGGAAGAGAGAGAGAGAGAGAGAGAGAGAGAGAGAGAGAGAGAGAGAGAGAAAGAAAGAAAGAAAGAAAGAAAGAAAGAAAGAAAGAAAGAAAGAAAGAAAGAAAGAGCACACCAGAGCCTCTAGCCACTGCAAACAAACTACAGACCCATGTACCACCATGTACATCTGGCTTACAGGGGTACTGGGGAAATGAATCTGGGTCCTTAGGTTTATCAGGCAAGTGCCTTGACTCCTAAAATATCTCTCTATCCTGATAGGACACTTATAACAAAAGGATAATTTTATTTCTAGGAAATCTATGCAAACAAATTAGTGTCAAATCTCTAGGATTCTATGGCTCAAGTTACCTCATGCATTTAAGATAAAAGATCAGTTCCTGAGAGCTACTATTCCTGAAAGTTACAGTGACAGCCTAACCTTACAGATGCTTCTCAAGAAATAACTGAGTCTCTGAGAATACTTCAGCTTCATGCTGATTGCACATGAAGAATATCCCTGACTCTTGCTTCTTTGGTGGTAATTCATTTTTTTTGGTTATTTTCATTTATTTATTTGAGAATGACAGACAGACAGAGGCAGAGACAGAGAGAGAGAGAGAATGGGCGTGCCATGGCCCCGAGCCACTGCAAACAAACTCCAGATGCATGTGCCACCTTGTGCATCTGGCTAACGTGGGTCCTGGGGAGTAGTGCCTCCAACCGGGATCCTTAGGCTTCACAGGCAAATGCTTAACAACTGAGCCATCTCTCCAGCCCGTAATTCATTTTTTGTGTGCATAATGAATTATATAGAAGATACACACACACACACACATGTATGTATGTATGTATGTATGTATGTATGTATGTATGTATGTATATATAATGCTCAAAAGACACATTTTAAATATGTATTTGAAATTTGATAAAAGTATGAAAGATATTGGTCTCTGTACTTTATTGATGTCCACTTACTCCCGTGTCCATATTATAGTAATTGAGATGGCAGAGCACAAAGGAAGTTTAACACATGTTCCTCATTATCTGTAGGTCTAGATTGAAAATGTAGTGTTCTTAAACGACTTCCATGCAAATTCAAGTTTATTGACTGAATTTTCCCCTAGGCCTTGTTAATTCCACAATGAAAAATTGCCAGATGCATTTGATAGCCATGCACATAGTGACAATTTTTACAAGTATATGAGCAACTCAGTTTAAATTTCAATTCAGACAAACAGTTCATCAGCTGATCAAAGTACATTATTGACAATTAATTCTGTATCTTATAATTAGACAAAACCTGGAATTGTCTTGGGAAAAGGTGAAGTACAGGGACAGACTACAGGGGTGTTTCAAGTCGGTAACAGCTATGGGTAGTATCAAGTATTCACTGAGATCTTCTCCCACCTTAGCATAAAGACAGAAAATACCTCTCAGAATGAATGACCAGGCAGTCAGACTATTGGTCAGAAGGTCACAGTACCTCACTCTTCTTTGAAGTTTTTTTCTTTAACATTTCTGTGGGTTGTACTAGAAGCATATCTCAACAAAATTTGCTAGCCCTAGTGTCTTGCTAACATTACTGTAGTGATTTGAACCAACTCCACCCTCACCCCATAAATTTATGTGCTTTGAATATTTGGTCCCCAGATGGTGGCAGTTTGGGAGGTGAAGTCTTACTGAAGGAAGTGTGTTGCTGGGGGTGAGTTTAGGGAAGTTATAGCCCAGCTTCCCCCTTGTCAGAGCTCAGCTCACTCTCTTGCTTCTTTATGAAGCTACTATAGCAAGACATGGTGTCCAGCTTCTGCACTACCTTCTTTTTCCTGTTATCATGAAGCTTCCTTTCAAGAATATAAGCCATAGAAACTCTGTTCTCCCATCAGCTACTTTTGATCAAGTGTTTTGTTCCAGTAATGCGAAAGTAACTAAACACCTTTGAAGTGGATTAGTTTGTCCAAAATCATGTTTTCCATTTGTGATAATATTGTCAACTTGAAAAAAATCTAGACTCATGTTGAAGACATATCTCTGGGCAAGTCTATGAGAAAGTTTCTTTGTGAAAAGGGAAGATCCACCCTAACTATGGGTGGCACCTTTCATGGACTTGGTTCCATATGCACTAAAAAGACAGATCTGAAAACTCTAGATTCATCACTTAGCTTTCAGACTGGAGATTGAATATGACCAGCTGCTTTATGTTCTTACCACCATGCCTTCCTCATCATGATGACAGAACTATGTCCTCTTGAGCTATAAGCCAAAATAGACTTTTCCTTCCTTACAGGGCTTCTTGTAAGAAATTTTGTTATAGCAACAAGAAAACTAGAACACCTCTAGGAAGCAATGGGATAATGCACCTATGTAAAAATGAAAAATTCTTGTCAACTTTATTCGGTTTGTCAAATTATGGCATCCTTACACAGAATTCTATAATAGTGTTCATTTTAACATCATACAAAATGTAGTTCACAGTACTCAAATAATCTAAGAGAGATCAGCCAACTTTTTATAAGGGGTCAGATAGTAAGTATTTAGGACATGCGGGTAACAGTATTGGTAGCTTCTAGTGCATTCTGCCTATGTAACCTAAAGAACCTACAGCCCAAACATGAAAACAATGATTTTGGCTGTGTTCCAATAAATTTTTACTTATAAACAGATAGTGTGGCCAGATTTGATTCATCGATCAATAGGATGAACTGGATGTCTGACATTTTAAATAGAATCTACTATCCTTTTCCTACCAAATCCCAACCAGAAAGAATGCTTTCTTCCCAGGATTAATTTCACAACTATGTATACAAGTGAAATGATAGTGGTATTCCTTATTTGAGCTCCAACCTGACAATTATCAAAGGGGAAAAGAAAAGACAACCCTAGTAACTTATTTCTTATGATTTTGATAGATTGTGCTTTATAATTTTCTATCAAAATAGTACAAGTGGTACAAATGGGTGTGGATAATTAGGAAAATAAATAAATGTTATACAGAAATAGGGAGGCATTTTTATTTAGTAATTACACCCACTAAATAGAGCCACAATATATGAAAAGTATACATTTGAAAGCTCCCACTCTAGTAGAAACAAAAGGAATTTTTTGAGCTTATACTACATGGTGTCACATTATAGAAAGTTATTGCTACACCAGGTAACACAGACGAAACTGTTAATTCATGATTTGATGTGAACTCTAAAGGAACATGTGGAGCATACAAATGGATTAAACACCCTGCAAAGACAGGTTGGAGGTCAATCACAAATGATATTACTTTCCTGCTAAGAAATGTTCCTTGTTCTGTTAGAGGCACACAGAAGCATGAAATTGGGGAGGAAGGCCTGCCACGTCAGTTAAGGTATAAAGTCAGGAGTATTATTTTAATGTGGAATGTTGTGATAACACTGTAATAACATGTCAAATTACATCTTTAAAAATTATGTGTTGATTTTTTAGATATTGTTTATGGTATGGAAATCTATTTTGACTAGAAAATCTCATATGAAGTTTTGCTGCACCCAAACATCACATATATTTTCTTGGTAAACTGTCCTTGTCTATACACATTACTAAAATCTTCTCAGAAAGCAAATTATATATTATAAAAATATACTTTTCCCTAAGATAACCATTGTATATAGTATTTGGACAGCAAGAATGATTTATTTTTTCTAGATATAATAAAACAACTTCTTAATGAATATTAGAAGATGAGTTAACAGATATATTAAGGCTCTAATACTTGAAAACAATAGTTAAGAAATGTTTTCCCTTTGGTAAACTGAGTAGAGGTGAAAAGCTGTTAGCTGTAGCAGATGATTCTCCACAAGCAGTATTAAGCTTTGCCTTTTTCTATACCTAAGATTTTGAAGATGAGTGTTGAATTACTTGACATTCTTTTCAGTTTCCTCTAAGAAAGTCTTGATAATTTCTTTTCATTTCTTCTGGTGTGTATGAGAGGGGCCAGTAGGTAAATAAATTTTATTTTATTTTTTTCTTTTTGCATGTGTGTATGGTGTGAGTGTACATGCATATGTGTGCATGTGTGTGTGGAAGCCAGAGGTTGACGACATTGGGCATTTTCCCTGACTGAGCACCACCTTCTTTACTGAGCTAGTGTCTCTGGCTTGAACCCACAGTTCACCAACCCAGCTAGTCTAGCTGGCTAGCATTTACTTAGGTGCTAGGTATTTGAACTCTGATTCTCATGCTTACACAGCAAGTGTTTTACCAACTGATCCATCTACCCAGGTCCTGTGATTTGATTTTTAAAATGGTATATTAGGAAAGTGAAGGTAGCAATAATTAAAGAGTTGTTAATTGGTATTTCTTATGTAACCATACATATTAGAATAATTTTAAAATTGTTTTTTATGAAGTAGGATCTCATTCTAGCATAGGCTGACCTGGAACTCACTCTGTAGTCTAGGCTGGCCTTGAACTCATGGTGATCCTCCTGACTCAGCCTCCCAAGTACTTGGATTAAGGGGATGTACCATCACACCACTTAGAATTAATTCTAATAAAGCATATTTATTGTATAATATTATAAACATCTAAATTTTCCAAAGCAATACATAGCAAAAGAGTGGTGAAATTTTTAATAAAAGGTTATAAAATCTTTGTGACTTAAACTTAAATAACATAAATAAGAACTATACTTAAAGCTATTTTGGTAGAATTCTTCATCAACACAGTTGTAGCTCTTACTAAATGCCATGGTTTTCCTTTTGAAGACCTGTTCTCCTAACCTTTCCCTTCTTACATCCTATCCATTCTAAACAACAATCTCCTTGCCTCCCCTTGCCAAGCATCATGGTGTATAACAAATATATTTCTGGGTGAATGTATGTACTAAAGCACCCAAACCTATGCCTAATGGTTTCTCCACAGACAATTTCATTAAAATATTTTATAATTATGCTTTTGAGGTCTTTAATTTTCAAATTAACTCACCTGCTAAGTACTACAATGAGATAATCTCATCAGCATGCCAGGTTAGTGTACTTTAAAATCATGTTTAAAAGCCATTATGGAATATTCTCATTTTTGAGTTAATCCTTATATGCTTAAATAACTGGGTCTTTGATTTGCATACTTGCACATTTATCAATTTGTTTAATTTCTAATTTTACATTTTCTGTTTTATAATCCATAAGTATATTTCTTTTAAAAAGCATATAACTTACCAATGGCTACAACTCTGAAATGCATTTAGTTTGAAATAAGAACCTGTTATTCAAAATAATAGCTGAGATAAGAGGTTTTGTATTTCAAAATATTAACCTTTCACTGAATTATTAAAACCATATAATATGACTTTGAAGTATTTTGAAAACCTGGCTACAAAGAATCAATCAAATTATTTTTGTTGTTTAGTAATGTTGCTTCATTTTTAAAAGACCAAGATTATCTGGTGCACAATGCCAATGAATATATTTAGTCAAACCAAGCCTTAGAGAGGAATCATTAATAAGAAAGAATCAAAAACAAAGAGAAGTAAGTGGGTTAATTATGGCAAATAAGATTTATGCATCTGTTTAGACTATCAGGGGAATACAAAAGGGAATTTGAGAGATATTAAATTCTAAACCCACCTTAACAAACCCAAATAAGGATGAAATTCTTTTTCAGAACATGATGAGAATTTATTAAAATATTGTTTTTATTTAAATGCAGGCACAGAGACTGATAGTAAATAGCATTATCCTTGCTTAATTTAAGATGGCATAAAATATGGTATCTAAATCCTCTCAGCATAGCAGGTACCCAGGACCAAGCCAGACAGATGTGGTCCCAATTCCAAGATGCACAGACTTATAAACACTCGGTTGAAGAAAGGATCCATGGCACAGGATGAGGTACTTTTGATATGACAATTCTACATTTTAATTTTTATATTGTGCAATATTTTTCTTTTTTGTTTTTAACTTTCCAAAACAACTCCTAGTCACAGTATTAATGATCCAAGTCATGTTAGACTTTAAAATTTCTCCTCTTTAATTGGATTTGATATTTTCTTTGTGGTCAGTTATGAGATTGGTTTTCTTTTAAGTGTTCCACAGAAATATTAATACTTCATGGATATTCATTTAATCTACTTGGACCATTTTACTTATATAATAAAATTAATGTAGGTCCTTAATTTTAACCATGTCTGCAATTGTAACATGGGTTTCCTATTTGTCTTTTCTGTTTAGAATTCGTTAGTGGCCTCCCATGCCAATAAGATAAGACTCTGTCTCTCTGTCTAACAGGGAAAGCCCTTTATCCTTCTCTCTTTTTTCTGCCTACCATTCCACCTCACATGAGCTGATCCACAGTGGAAATTTGTCTCATTTCTGAGATTTGGCATGCTCCTCACACTACTTCTTTCCTCTTACCTTTAAGTGTATTTCCTAAGTGCATCCAAATAAATTAGAGGCAGGCTAAAAAACTAATTTTCATAATAGTTGCTAGGTCCTAATAATGAGTTTTGTTTTTATTGACAAGTAACAATCATATCATGCTAATAATAATAACAAAGCTATTAAGAACAGCATGTTCTAAAATACCTATGTCTCCTGGAATGGCTACATTGAACAAATAAACATTCATTTCTTTATATGTCTGCCATTTTTTTCTCAATTAGAATATTTCAAATCTAATGTCTTAATTTTCAAGAACAGAATAAACTGCAGTCAGAGATAGTTACCATGCTGGCCAATGAACCTCTTGACCTTGTTCCTATTCAGTAAAATTTGTATCCATTAATTAACATTTCTCCAACTCCATAAATGCCTCCCCAGATAATCATCATTTTGTTTTCAGTGTCTATGGATTTAACATTTGTATTTGTGTCCCAGTGAGTGAGATCACACAATATTGTTTGTCTATTCTTGTCTTATTTCACTTATTAAAATGTCCTCCAAGTTCACCCATGCTGTTGTCCCAATGATAAGATTCTATCCTATTTATTACAGGATGATATTTCATTATATATGTACACCACATCTTTGCTATATAAACATGTACTGATGTACATATAGATTCCATGCCTTGGCTACTATGAATAGCACTGCAATGAACATGTGAGTGCGGCTGTCTACGACACACTGACTTCACTCCCTTTAGATATATACCTAGTTGATATATTATGTGGTCATTCTAATTTAACTTTTTGAGAAATCTTTGCACAGTTTTTTTTGTTGTTGTTTTGTTTTTTTTCTAGGTAGGGTCTCACTCTAGCTCAGGCTGACCTGGAATGCACTATGTAATCTCAGGAAGGCCTGGAATTCATGGTGATCCTCCTACCTCTGCTTCCCAAGTGCTGGGATTAAAGGTGTGCGCCACTACGCCCAGCTCAGTTTCTCATATAGTGTGCAGGAGTCCCTTCTTTTCATCTCATGTCCAACAGTTGTTTTTCTTTTACCTTTTTGATATCTTCTGATAAATATGACACAATGTCTTAATATTGTTATAATTTATATTTTTCTTTGAATCATAGTACAAATACTTTTTCCAGTTGCCTGTTGCTCATTTGTTTGCCCTTAAGAAACGTCTTTTTGGATATTTTATCATTTTTAAACAAGTTAGTTTTTACTATTGAGTTGCTTGAGTTCCTTATATATTTTGGATATTAACCCTTTATGAGATGTATGATTTGCACATATATCCATTTCACAGGTTGTCTCTTTACTTTTGCTTTCTACATTGTATGGAAATTTCATTTTAAAATCCTATTTGCCTACTTTTGCTTTGGGTACCTAGGCTTTAGTTTCATAGCCAAAATATTACTTAGACTATTTCCCCTATGTTTTTCTTAGAAAAGTTTTAAAATTTCAGGACTTGCATTGACTTAAATGAAAAAATACATTCTTAGTTTCATATATACTATGAGAGAGTGATCTCTTTCACTTATTAGTATGTGGGTGCCTGGTTTCCTCAACACCATTTATTAAAGAGACTGTCCTTTATCCATTTTGTATTCACAGCTTCTTTGTAAAGTAATCAACTGACTGTAAATAGTTGGATTTATTATGGGGCTTTATATCTGTTCCTTATGGTTTTATGTCAACACCATGCTTTTCTAATTACCACAGTTTTGTAGATAATTTTATAGTCAATACTGTGACATCTCCAGTTTTGTTTGTGTTTTGCTTTTCTCAAAAAGATTATTTTGATTATTTAGGCTCCTTTGTGGTACCACATGAATTCTAGAATGATATTATTTCTGTGAAAAATAACATTATATTTGATAGGGTTAATATTGAGTCTGCAGATCTTTGGGCAATGTGAACATAATATTAATCAATTCATAATATTATTTTTAAAAACTACAGGTTATTTTTCTATTTATTTGTGTATTCATCCCTCCCCCCACCCCCCACTGAGGTAGAGTCTCACTCTAGCCCAGGCTGACCTGGAATTCACTATGTAGTCTTGGGTGGCCTTGAACTCACAGCAATCCTCCTACCTCTGCGTCCTAAATGCTGGAATTAAAGGCATGCACTAGCAGGCCTGGATAATCTGTGCCTTCTTTAATTTGTGACCTTCCTAATGCAGTAAGTTGTCTTTGAATAACCATTTACTAGGTTAAACCACAGATGTGATCACAGTTGTGTCATTTAAAAGTATACAAGACAGATTCTCGTAATGCAAATACTAGTAAATATACTAATATTTTCTAGCCGGTACATAGAATTGTTGAAAATAATTATTTGGCTGTCATCCTAAGAGACTTAAAATATATGACTACTTGGCACACATGCTGCATTATTTACTTTTATGCCCCCATGACCGTAATGTAAGAGAGGAAATATTTATTTTTGCTCAGTTTCTCAGGATTTTGGTCCATATGGCAGGGAAGCAGCTCATGGTGGGAGAGTTTTGTGCAAGTTATTCATATTCCAACAGACCAAAAAAAAAAAAAAATAGAAATCAAGGCCAGAACCAGGGGCCAGGCTCTAACTCTCAATTTCTCACCTCCTAATGACTCATTTTCACAAACTTGGCCTCAACCTCCAAAGATCTGACAGCTTCCCCACAGAGTACCACTCAGTCTGTTAAAGTGTACTGTTCCTTCTGGGTCCTTGTCCATCCACTAGAAGAATGGAAAGGGCAGACTGTACAGGATGAGTGAACAAGGGTTTACTTACAAGGAGTATTAATGAGGGCCTAATAATGTGAATAGAAGTTAGGCTCCTGGTGGCTGTGGCTGCTGACTAGGGGAGTAAAAGTGGTTACAGCTGACCCTTGGTGACTGAGATTTTGCCAACTATGATGGTACAAGTGTTAACAGTATAACTCTTGGTAGCAGTGAGTTACACACCAACAAGACAAAAAAGTGTAACAGCTCTGGATCCTTGATAGGCATTGAGATTGGAACCCCAACTCTAGAGCAATAGCAGGTCCTGTAGGATCAGGAGCAAGGGCAAGTAGGAGCCAGAACTTCCAGGAACACAAGCCCCATCTGGTCTATGACAGAAGGGTGTCCAGGCATAAAAGGTAAAGATGTCTAGTAGTAAACAGGTCCAGTCTAAAAGCAGCTCTGGCCCTGCAAAGGCAGAAACAAATTTAGCACCCAGAGCACAAAAGCTTCATGGATTGAAGAGTCTGGGACTCCAAGTTCAAGAAGCTACTGGGAGTCTCCAAGATAGGAGAGGATTCAGGAGTCCCAGTGCAAGCAGCACTATGGGGACTGGAAGAGGCTAGCAATCCTCTAAGGTTGGGCCAGGGGATGTTTTGTCCTGAGTCCAATGGATCTGTAACCTGAGGGAGCTGCACAAAGAGGTTATAGAGAAACAACCCTGATCCTTGCATGGAAATAAGATTCATTCCTGGGTAGCAATCAGAATAGCTAGTGGATGCTTCTGCTTTCTAAAGAAGTTCTGGCTCCCATTCCAGCCATCCCTGGGAAAGGGACTCTGGTTCCCAAACAGTCATGACAGCCTGTGATCCTAGCAGCACTCAGATGTCAAAATGGATTTCCATAGACAGTCTTGCTATGGGCAGTTTGCACCTGAGGCTTCTCTGTGGAGCTGTCTGATTCTATCCCAGCAGGGAGAGTAGAAGTCCCTCTTTCCCCATGTCACCATTGTTCAGAACATGAGCCTAGGGATAATATTGCAGATTCAAAACATAACAGATATCACTGATATTATAATCTTCTTCCCCCATAAGACAAAGTTAGAAAAAGTATTTCAGACACTTCTGTGGTCAAATATATGTTAATATCTGGGCATAAATGATAGCATACTTTTTGAATAATTCTTTGGGACATTTGGGTTTCACAGTTTCTCTGTTGTCAACATTTATAGCTATGGTCTTCTTGACCTTATCAATTTATGTTTTTTAAAACGTTTTTCCAATTTCTCTAGACAACTATTAATTACCTTAACTAGTCATAAAATACCCAAATAGAAATCTTTTACTGCTTATTTGGAGTAATTTTCAGCTACAAGTTCTATACATGTACATACATAGCACATATATATATATATGTGTGTTTGTGTGTGTGTACATATATGTGAGTTTGTATTTCTGACTCAGTAAACAGCTTTCATACTTCACATTTTCCATGGTGGTCCTAGAGAATTAATGGCTAACTCATGTTTAAATTCTCTTGGTTCTTGGTTGGGTACCTCCTGTAATCATTCATTGACAAGGTAGGGAGTATTCATGCCAACCTATGGGGAGTGGAGTCCCTGCATCTGCTTCCTATTCTGAATGGATGGGGCCTCCTGGCCTTCTTACACTTGCCCTATGCAGGTACTCTGCAGGGCCTGTTAGGCCTACAGTATTGCAAGGAGAAGGTCATCTGGGCCTAGTGAATGGACGTATCCTTGAGCACTCCTTTTAGCATTAAAGGCAGTCCCAAACACAGTATGGCCTTGGCATGGGTCTTCCTTCTCCAGTACTCTTCCTCAGGCTCATGTTTGACCTCTCTTAGCTTAAGCCACTGGTGACTGACCCAGACAATCTGCATTAGTCAGCTGAAGCTTGTACACTTTATGCCCTAGGTCAGGGGCTTTACCTCACCCACAATGGCTGCCCCTTGGGAACCTTTTTAAGTTCTACAGACTTGTTAGGGACATTAAATTCAGTGAAAGTTCCAATACAGGGAACCCTGCGTCTCAGATTAGGTCTATTTCACGTAATTTAGAAAGTCCTGGAAATATGAGGCCTTGATAAACTCTACTCCCAAGGAGTGGCAAGCTCCACTGCTTCCACAAAATGGTAACTCTATATTACAGTAAGTAATGTTTTTTGCAAAAAGTTGTAGCAATAAATGTCCCCACAAATGTGAGCTAAACAAAACACATGGAACCCCTTCTATCCAGTAAACAGATATTTTAAAAAGCAAAGATAGGATTGGAGAGGTTGTGAAACTTATCACTATTTCTCTACATTGACACCCCATCCTCATCCTTTCTGTTCCCTTTTTAAAAATATATTTTATTTATTTATTTACTTATGAGAGAGACAGACAGAGAGAGGGAGGGAGAGAATGGGCATGCCAGAGCCTTCAGCCACTGCAAACAAACCCCAGATGCATGCCCCCCTTGTGGGTCCCGAAGAATGGAACCAAGATCCTTTGGCTTTGCAGGCAAACACCTTAACCGTTAAGCTGTCTCTCCAGCCCTCTGTTCCTTTTGTTTATCTTTAATCCCTTTGGCTTTTGTTGTTGTTGTTCTTGTTTTTAAACAAGTAACTGTTTATACATACTTGCTGTTTTCTGATGGTCAACGTTCATTTCTCAAGCATTTTATAGATTTTTGGTATGGTTAGTAGATGCCTACAGACTTAGCTCACATACAATATGAATTACTCTATGTTCTTTATGTTGTTCATTAAATAACATTTCAATAACATAGCAGTTAGTTTGGGGACAATATAATTAGGAGACACATCTCAAGTAGAATACAGCAATGAGATTTTTAATTATGTGGGACAAACAGTGATACTATAAAATCAACTATAGTCTCTGAAACAAGTTTTCAGTGTGTGTGTATGTGGGGGGAATGCAATGTTAAGACAGTAAAGCCAGAGGGAGTTAAGCATTTTTTTTCTCTGATTTTTTTTGCATAACTGAGAGAATTCATTTTCCTCTTAAGCCCCTTTCCATTTTCAGTGATTTTTGCCTCATTTTTTATTGAACCCTATAAAGATGTACATATTTTATTAAAAATATGTTATTTATTCATTTGAAATCACAGAGAAGAGAGACTGACAGAGAGAATAGGCATACCAAGGTCTCCAGCCACTACAAATAAACTCCAGATATCATGTGCCACTCCGTGCTTCCCAGCATTACTGGAGAATCAAACTGGGACTGCTAGGCTTTGCAGGCAAGCACATGAACTGCTGAGCCATCTCTCCAGTTCCTATGTATTAAAAAAATTACAAGTATATAGATTTGCTTTTAACCTAAATCTTATTTCTATGTTCTAACTTTGAAACCAGAGACAGTGGGAACATTGTGATAATCATAATGGAATAAAAGCACATGTTCCAAATTAGATCATCAAATATCTTTTACTGGGTAAAAATCATGTCTAACTACAATACTAAATTTTAACCTTTATACAGAATTTACAGGTGTGCAACAATTATGAATAAACCTCTAGGGCCAAGTTTCATTCAGCAAAAAACTGTATTTTTTTCCTTAAAAATACTTTTCAAAAGCCTGTTACACATACTTTGAAATAAATTTGGTGTTCAATACACAAGAGTTCTGAATTGAAGCTAGTAGCTGTTTGCCATGGTGCCCAGAAGGAAGCTTCTGTTTGCCAAAAAATGCTCTGTCACTAATGTGAAGCCTGTTGACAAACTGCTGTTTATATGGTGTCACTGTGATGCCATGCCAATTGTTTCACTGTAGGAATCTGGCTCTGCCCCAGGCACTGTCTAAATCACTGTGGACAGGGACATTCCGGTGAAGGAAGGGAAAGATAAAAATCTTACTTTTGTTTTGTCCTGTAGTTAATAAAAGTTTCAGGAATATATGAAAATAAGTGGTGATCAAACAACTTTGCAAGAATATTGATTCTAAAAAATTAGAGATATGCTTGACCTTTAAATACCTCTAACTATTCTTTCACGGGTTAATTGAACAGAACAATTTGACAGTTTGATACATATTAACTTATGAATTTTACCTTTGTTTCTTTGTCATTCAAAATCAACCAAGTACTGTATAGGTCTTATTTAACCACTAAATCACTGATTTCCAGAAATTATTTTGGCTATTAGGAAATATTGGCCATATGTGGAGAAAGATTTTTTCTTTCACAGCTGAGGAAGTTATGGTGGTGTAGTGGTCAGAGGCCAGAATCTTTTTAATCATCCTACTTCATACATGACTCACTCCGTGTCATGCTGAGTCTGAGAGACTGAGCTATACTACATGGCTGATATGTAGAAGATAGAATGGAAACTAAAGTTTTAGTTATGGCTAGAGAAGGTATAAGGAAAGTGTAAGAGAAAAGCAAAAAAGAACATCAGACTTGATCTCTACTGACAGACTGTTTATTGAAAGAAACAGTTGGGGCAGCAGCCCTCCCACAGGATGAAGGCTGAAGCACTAGGCCAGGTTGGGGTGCAAGTTTATAAGAAAGATCCTAAGAAATAGACTGTACCAGCTGCAGGTATAAGGGAAGTAGATAGGGAACTGTAGTTATCTGTGTCCTTGCTCAGAATAAGCTTTTTAGCTAAATTGTCTAGGGAGGATAACCCACCAGATGGTTTCTGTTCCATCAAGGTTTTCTGAGTTAAAGGAACTTTATCAACTGGGAGCAGCCTGTCAAGGCTGCATGTCTCTATGGCTTCTTTATTGTCTGCTAGTTTTAGGGAGAGTTTTTAACTCTTTAGTTTCCTCTAGTTTCCAGGGAAGGCTATTAACCCTTCAGTCTTGATTCTGGAAGGATAAAAAAGACTGGGGAGAATTGGGAAGGTGTGGGGTATCTATGGGAGGCCTGTGTGGGCTGGAATGGGGGGGGTCAATGACTTATCTCTAATTACTTTGAGCAGAGGGATGCAGTCAATCTCTCAAGGTATCCCACAGAGTCCTGTGGAGGTTGATGTTCAGAGGTTGATATTTAGTGGCAATGAGGAATTCAGTGACTTACCATGAAGGCGAAGATTCTGTCTTGGAGGAATTCATGAGGCATCTGATTATGTAAGGATCAAAAGAGAGGGTGAACATTATCATAATCAGGCGAATAAGTACATGTTAGAGACAGTATAGGTTTAACTTAAAGGAAGTAGAGCTATGAGATTTTTTTAATTTATAGCAATAGATATCTTAGTTGGTCACAAAGAGATGTCAGGTCACATGTAGAGAAATATTATTGGCCATTAAAAAGCCTAATACAGCCCAAAATATTATTGGCTCTGAATTGGTAACATTTACCTCTCTACAGTCACTGTAGTCCATCATTGAAGTCTTAGTTACATAGATGTAGATTTGGGGAGTTTCAGCTTTTAGTTTCCCATTTGCCAAACTTCATTTTGTGGTTTGTGTATATAGTAGGCTATTATCCTACATTGATCTTATGAACAAGCAAGGAAGCAACTCTTCAGGAGAGTGATAGTTACCAGAGCCATTGGGAAAGAAACACCTAGATCATGTCAAATTTATTAGCCATTATAATCTAGTTATTATCCATGTATGAGTTTTTTTTGTATGTGACATGACATGCACAGATGCTATGAACATTATATTTAAGGTAGAAATATAATAACATAGGAGATAGGCAAGGAAGAAGGAGTTGTTAACTTGGATGAGAAGTTAATTGGAATTTTTGGAAATATAAAGAGTTGGTTTAGGTAAGGTAAGAATTATAACAGGTTAGTATTGAAACAATATTTGAAATATTTTAAATTATTATAAATTTAAATATGATAGAGATTAAGAAATTAACTAATTCAAAAGTTTATATTTGAAGGGTGTGTGTGTATGTGTGTGTATAAGTCTTTAATATGGAAGGATCATGGTTTGTACTTACTTGGTCCAAAAATCAAAAGATCTGCCACAGCCAGGCATGGTGGCACATGCCTTTAGTTCCAGCACTTGGGAGGCAGGGGTATGAAGATCACCGTAACTTTGAGGCCACTCTGAGACTACATAGTGAATTCCAGGTCAGCCTGGGCCAGAGTGAGACCCTACTTCAAAAAACAAAAAAACAAAACAAAATAAAAAAAATCCTATCTTTAGGAGAACTAATGTAAGTATGTTAGGCTGAAAGATTAAAAGTTTGATTAGTCTTGATAATTTATTATCAGTTATTTTATAAACATAATGAAATCATGTTTTATGTGATTATGTTGGTTACATAATATAATTAAATATATTTACATAATTAGACTCAATTTTATTTATTAGAATTTTATAGCAAATAAATAAAAGTCTGGTCCAATAGAAAAACACATAAAAGTAGAACACTTAAGAAGCCTATTGTTGTAAGCAGATGTCCTATGTAACAAAATAAGGCTTAGTTTTGATTTTTTACATTATATTTAGATAGAATTTAAATAAATACACAAAACTAGTTAAAATATCTTGATCTTGTTAAGCTTGATATTTATATGGGAAACAAAGGCTTACAGACCCAGCACCAGAGATGCAGTAGAGAGAATCAGTCTACTTTACATCAGCATGAGTCCAGGGGAAATCTCTTTAAAAGCTTGAAAAAAATGGTTAATTAGTAGAGACGTATCTGTAGCTGTGTTATGGAGTTAAGAAGAAACACAAGATAACTTTAGTACTGACTAGAAGCTGTAATACAAACTATGCACTTGAAACAGTACAAAAACTATGGTGTAAGTACAAAAGACTATATAGCATAGGAAATAATTAGCATAAAAGGTTATTACAGTACAACATATAACTTTGGGCAAGAGGCCTTTAACTTTTTTTTATTGTAGTATGAAGTATGACACTATAAATAAATTTATCACCTTATTATAGAGAATTAAGTTTGAACTAAGTAAACAAGGCAGGAAAAATATAGAATCGGTCTTTTAGAGGGTAAATACATTTTATTTTTTAAATATCTAATAGGTATAAATACAGGCAGAATATGTCAAGTAAGACAGCATAAAAGTTTGGTATTTGTATTTGGTAACATCTTTGATTAGTTTAGATACCTGTGTGGGTACCAATTATCCCACAAACTGGAAGCAGAACAGCAGAGTTTAAGATTATATTTCTAGAGCAGGGAATATGTGTTAAGTATCAATGTATCTATAAGCAATGAACTAATTTACAAGAAATGAGACAAGTGCTTAAGTAAAACATTGACTGAGACTGATTATACATAGTTCGAAAATAAAACCAAACCTGGTTATTGTTGAACTAAATTAGTTTGATATTAACATAAATTAGAAATATTATGATAAACATAAGGATTTTTCATCAACTACCTTTAATCTTTGAACCATTTTAAACTTAATATAAGGCAATATTTATAGCTGGTAGAATATATGAAGCCTAGACATTAATAGTACTTGTATATTGCATGTTTTCCTAGGACAGGAGGAGATTCCTCAGTTTTCATAAGAACAAAATCACAATGATTAAATCACCTTTTATAAGACTTAGATAATAATCTCAGTGATAATCTCCCAGTAAAACAGCATGAACAAGATAGGAACTATCTTAAGGTTACAGTTTTTGTTTGTTTGTTTAAGACATAATAATCGTATTAAATAGTAAAAGATTGACAAATAGAGGAACATAGCAAACTTAGTACTTTAAAGCTAGTCTTTCACAACCATTATCATGACCATATTAATATCAATTAGTTAAATTATTTACAATCTGAATACCATAGCTTCCTGTTACCACCCAGGGACATTCTTTGTTAGTCTCATATAATCCTTAGATTAATAGTCATTTTATATATCTCAAGGAGTCTGTAATCTGATCAGGTACTTTATGACTTAGTCAAATTTGTCTTTAACCTTTTGTTTAAACTTACTCATACCTTCATCTCCATACTTTATTCATATCTTCATCTATATACTTTACTCATAACATTATCTACATATTTTACCTTACAATTTGCATAATCACTCTGTAACAATCTTTTTTTTCTCAAATTTTGTTGACATTTTCCATGATTATAAAAAATATCCCATGGTAATACCCGCCATCCCCCCACACACACTATCCCCTTTTCCATTCTCCATCATATCCCCTCCCCATCTCAATCAGTCTCTCTTCTATTTTGATGTCATGATCTTTTCTTCCTCTTAATACGGTGTTATATAGGTAGTGTCAGGCCCTATGAGGTCATGGATATCCACGCCATTTTATGTCTGGAGGGAGCACGTTGTAAGTAGTCCTACCCTTCTGTTGGCTCTTACATTCTTTCGGCCACCTCTTCTGCATTAGACCCTGAGCCTTGGAAGGTGTGATTGAGATGTTACTCAGTACCCCAGTCACTTCTTTCCAGCACTATGATACCTTCTGAGTCATCCCAAGGTCACTGCCATCTGAAAAGAGAAGATTCTCTACCTGAAGTAATCCTTTCCTGATCCATCCATTTTCCTGCAAATTTCATAACTTCATTTCTCTTTACCGCTGAGTAGAACTCCATTGTATAAATGTGCCACATCTTCATTATCCACTCATCAGTTAACAGACAACTAGGCTGGTTCCATTTCCCAGCTATTATTAATTAAGTGGCAATGAACATGGTTGAGCATATACTTCTAAGGAAATGGGATATATACCTAGGAGTGCTATAGCTGGGTCATAAGGTAGATCAATTTTTAGCTGTCTTAGGAACCTCCACACTGATTTCCACAGCAGCTGGCCCCGATTGCATTCCCACCAACAGTGTAGAAGGGTTCCTTTTTTAACACATCCCCACCAGCATTTATGATCATTTGTTTTCATGATGGTACCCAATCTGACAGGAGTAAGATGGAATTTCAATGAAGTTTTAATCTCCATTTCCCTGATGACTAGGACGTAGAACATATTTTTAGATGCTTATACCCCATCCATATTTCTTCTTTTGGCAACTCTCTGTTTAGCTCCATTGACCATTTTTTAATTAGCTTGTTTGACTTTGTATTATCTAACTTTTTGAGTTCTTTGTAAATCCTAGATATTAATCTTCTATCAGATATATAACTGGCAAAGATTTTTTCCCATTCTATAGGTTGCCTCTTTGCTTTATTCACATTGTACTTTGCAGTACAAAATCTTTGCAATTTCTTGAGGTCCCAGTGGTTAATCTGTGGTTTTTTTAATTGCCTGAGCAATTGGGGTTATATTCAGAAAACCTTTGCCAAGATCCATATATTGAAAAGTTTCCCATACAGAGTTTCTGGTCTGATGGTAAGGTCTTTAGTCCATTTGGATTTAATTCTTGTGCATGGAGAGAGAGAAGAATCTATTTTCATCCTTCTACTATTACATATCCAGTTTTCCCAGCACCATTTGCTGAAGAGGCTCTCTATTCTCCAATGAGTTTTTTAGCATTATTATCAAATATCAGGTGGCTATAGCTATTTGGACTTATATCTGGGTCCACTATTCTGTTCTGTTGATCTACATATCTGCTTTTGTGCAAGTACCATACTATTTTTGTCACTATGGCTCTGTAGTATAGGTTAAAATCAGGTATGGTGAAACCTCCCACCTCATTTTTGTTGCTCAGGATTATTTTAGATATTTGGGGTTTTTTTTGTGATTCCAAATGAATTTTTGAATTGTTCTTTTCTATTTGCTTGAAGAAGGCCTTTGGAATTTTGATGGGAATTGCATTAAATGTGTAGATTGCTTTTGATAAGATTGCCATTTTCAAAATATTGATTTTCCCAATCCAGGAACACGGGATGTTTTTCCATTTCCTGGTGTCTTCTGCAATTTTTTGCTTGAGTGTTTTATAGTGTTCTTTGTAGAGATCCTTTACTTCCTTGGTTAGGTTTATTTCAAGGTACTTTATTTTCTTTGATGCAATTGTGAATGGGAGTGATTCTCTGATTTCATCCTCTGTATGCTCGTTGTTAGCATATATGAAGGCTACTGATTTCTGTGTATTTATTTTGTATCCTGCTACATGGCTGGAGATGTTTATCAGCTCTAACAGTTTGCTGGTAGAGTCTTTATTGTCCATTATATATAGAATCATGTCATCTGCAAATAATGATAACTTGATCTCTTCCTTTCCAATTTGTATCTCTTTTATGTGTGTCTCTTGCCTTATTGCTATGGTTAAGACTTCCAGTACTACATTAAATAAAAGTGGGGACAGAGGACACCCTTGTCTTATTCCTGATTTTAGTGGAAAAGCTTCCAGTTTTTCCCCATTTAGTAATATGTTGGCTATAGGCTTGTCATAAATAGGCTTTATTGTATTGAGATATGTTCCTTCTATTCGCAGTCTCTGTAGGACTTTTATCATGAAGGGATGTTGGATTTTGTCAAACGCTTTCTCTGTGTCTAATGAGATGATCATATGATTTTTATCCTTCAGAAAATTTATATAATGTATTACATTTATAGACTTGCATATGTTGAACCATCCCTGCATCTCTTGGATAAAGCCTACTTGGTCAGGGTGAATGATCTTTCTGATATATTGTTTTTTTAATTTTGTTTTGTTTATTTTATTTATTTGAGAGTGACAGACAGAGAGTGAAAGAGGCAATGAGAGGGAGGGGGGGAGAATGGACGTGCCAGGGCCTCCAGCCATTGCAGATGAACTCCAGACTCATGCGCCCCCTTGTGCATTTGACTAACATAGGTCCTGGGGAATCGAGCCTTGAACCGGGGTCCTTAGGCTTCACAGGCAAGCGCTTGACTGCTAAGCCATCTCTCCAGCCCATTTCTGATATATTCTTGTATTCTGTTTGCTAATATTTTGTTGAGAATATTTGCATCTATGTTAATGAGGGAGATTGGTCTGTAATATTCTTTTTGTGTTCTATCTTTGGTTTTGGTACCAGGGTGATACTGGCTTAATAGAAGGAATTTTGTAGGTTGCCTTCTTTTTCTATTTTATGGAAAATATTAAGAAGAAATGGTATTAGTTCTTCATTTAAGGTCTGGTAAAATGCAGCAGTGACTCCATCTGGGCCTGGACTTTTTTTAATTTGGAGGATTTTGATAACTGCTTGGATCTCCATGCTTGTTGTAGGTCTATTTAAGTGATTAATCTCATCCTGATTTAATTTAGATAGGTCATATAAATCAAGGAAATCATCCATTTCTATCAGATTTTCATACTTTGTGGAATATATGCTTTTATAGTATGTCCGTATGAATTTTTGAATTTCTCTGGCATCTTTTATGATGTTACCTTTTTCATCTCTAATTTTATTAATTTATGTCTCTTCTCTCTTTTTTTTGGTCTTATTTTCTAAGGGTTTATCAAGCTTGTTTACCCTTTCAAAGAACCAAGTTTTTGTTTCATTGATTCTTTGGATATTTTTGTTTGTTTGTTTGTTTTGATTCATTAATTTCTGCCCTAATCTTTATTATTTCTTCCCATCTAGTGATTTTTGGTTTGCCTTGTTCTTCTTTTTCCAAGGCTTCAAGGTGAAACATTAGGTCATTTACTTGGCACCTTTTTAATTTCTTAATATAGGCACTTACAGCTATAAATTTACCTCTTAGACCTGCCTTCATTGTGTTCCAGAGATTTTGGCATACTGTGTTTTCATTATCATTTGACTCTATGAATTTTTTTATTTACTTCTAGATTTTTTCATTGACCCATTCATCATTTAGTAGTGTGTTGTGTAATTTCCATGATTTTGTGTATGCTCTATAGCCTTTCTTGCTATTGATTTGTAGTTTGATTCCATTGTGGTCAGATACAATTCAAGGAATAATTTCAATTTTCCTGTATTTGTTAAGATTTGCTTTGTGTCCTAATATATAGTGTATTTTAGAGAATGTTCCATGTGCTGTTGAAAAGAATGTATATTCTGCAGCATTTGGATGAAATGTCCTGTATATATCTGTTTGGTCCATTCCTTCTATGACCTCATTTATTCCAGATGACTCTCTGCTTATTTTTTCCCGGGATGACCTGTCAATTGATGAAAGTGGGGTGTTGAAGTCACCCACTACCACTGTTTTTAGTGTTAACTGTGACCTTAGTTCTAATAGAATTTTTTTGGATGAATTTGGGAGCCCCCATGTTAGGTGCATATATGTTTAGGATTGTAATGTCCTCCTGTTGGAGGGTGACATTAATAAATATATAGTGACCTTCTTTATGTTTCTTAACTAATGTTGGTCTGAAGCCTATCTAGTCAGATATTAGGATAGCAGCCCTTGCTTGCTTTCTAGGTCCATTTGCTTGAGAAACCATTTTCCAACCTTTCACCCTATGATAGTGTCCATCCTTTGTAGAAATGTGGGTTTCTTGGAGGCAATACATTGAAGGATCCTGCTTTTTAACCCAGTCTGTGAACCTATGCCTTTTGGTTGGGGCATTGAGGCCATTGATATTAAGAGATATTATTGAAAGGTGTGTATTCATTTTTGCCATTTTTTGTAGTTCTTCCAATTTTACCTTTGCTCTCATGTTACCTAGTATTTGAGTATTGTTTGTTTTTTCCCAGTTCCTTATATGTGTGCTTTTCTTTTTCTTCAGCATGGAGGATTCTTTCAAGTATTCTCTGTAGAAATGGTTTTGTCTTCAAGTAGTCCTTTAGCCTACTCTTGTCATGGAATGTCCTTATTTCTCCGTCTATTTGAATGGATAGCTTCACAGGATATAGTAACCTTGTTTGACAGTTGTTATCTTTCAGGACTTGGAATACATCACTCCATGCCCTCCTGGCTTTTAAAGTTTGTGTTGAGTAATCTGCTGTAATCCTGATAGGCTTGCCTTTGTAGGTTACTTGATTTTTTTCTCTAAGTGATTTCAATATTTTTTCTTTGGTTTGTGTGTTTGGTACTTTGATTATAATATGGCAAGGAGAGGTTCTTTCCAGGTTTTGTCTGGCTGGTGTTCTAAAGGTTTCCTGTATCTGCATTGGCACCTCTTTCACAATTTGGGGAAATTTTCTTGTATGATTTTGTTGGAGATGCCTACTATGCCTTTGGAGTGAAATTCTTCTCCTTCTACTATGGCCTGAATTTTTATGTTTGATCTTTTCATAGTGTCCCAAATATCTTGAAATTCCCACTCATACTTTTCTATCAGTTTGTCTTTTTCTTTATTGGACTGTATTAGATCTGTCACCTTGTCTTCTAGCTTAGATATTCTGTCCTCTCCTTCATCAATTCTACTGGTGAGATTTTCTACAGAGTTGTTTTTTTGTTTTGTTTTGTTTTATGTCTTTAACTGTGTTCTTCATTGTTAGTAATTTTGACTGGTTTTTCCTTATTATTTCCATTTCTTTATTTATGTCTAGTATTGACCTCTTTATTTCATTAAATTGGTGCCCTGTGTTTTCTTTGATTCCTTTTATTTCCTCTTCCAGTCCTTTCATTTCTTCTTTGACTTCTTTGAACCTATTTATAATCATTCTTTTTAAATCTTTCTCAGGCATTTTTTCCTCTAACTCATTCTCACTGGAGGTCATTTCTGATGTACTAATACTTTTTGGTGGATTTAGATTGTCTTGATTTTTGGTGTTTCTTGTGTTATGATGTATATATTTTTGCATCCTGGATTATTTAATGGTTGGATTTTCTAGTTAGCTGGGTATTATGACATGTATCAGACAATCTGATGTTAACTTCAGAGTAGGAGCTTAAGTCATTAGGTGTGGCTCCGAAGACTCTCAGAGTATCTACAAAAGTGTCCCTAGGTGTTGGGTTTGTCTTCTATGACAGTATTTAAGTAGGCTGAGTGGAACAAAATATAGGCAGATTCTAAAATTTAACTAAACATTGTACACTGTCAATGGAAAACAGTTCAGAGTATTCATCCAAGAATAGGTATTATGACAATCATATCCTGTAACTGTCCCTTAGGGTGTGTGGCGTCCCACCCATACCCTTAATCCTGACAATAAGGAGGTTAAGATTTCTGATCTGTTGAGGGTTTCAAGTCAGCTTGTGACCAGGTGAGACCCTTTTCTGGTGTAATCCCAGTTACCTTTGCTCCTGCTTGGGTCCTGCTGTCAGTTCAAGGTTGTGGGGTGGGGTTCTGGAACCGCTGCTCTGTTCACTGGAGCTGGGCACTGGCGGTGGGGGCGGGGAGGCTTCCGATGCTGCTCTAGTTCTCTCACTGTTCTACGTGTTCTTCTACCTTGTGATCTGCTCCTCCATTGTTCACTGCTGCTCTCCCTTCACGTTTCTTGAGTTTGCAGAGAGAGCTCTGATGTGAGTAGAAGCTCCCCTCACCTGGCTTTTCCTGTGGCTTAAGTGGAGCCTGGTGGCTTTCTGGTTCATCGCCATGCTGCCACAATCGGTGGACCTGCTGGAGCTGCTTCTGCCAGCCTATGTGGGCACTGGATGCGCTGGATCTCTCCTAGCTCTCCGCTGCTGTTTAAATTTCCTGTACACCTCACTTTTTAGTAAAAGTGTGTATTTTGCTGAATTTTTTTTGGGGGGGTTCCCCCATAGGCTGCTTTGGCATGGTACCTATGCTGCCATCTTAACCAGAAGTCTCTGTAACAATCTTTTTCATCAAACCTTTACCAACATTTAAAGTTTCCTTTCTAGTCTACTTTCATTAGTCAGTTCATCTCATAACCACTAACAAAAACTTTCTTACCCTATGACTTTTAAAATAATCATTTAAGTATTTTTTTTAACTTCTGTTTATGCAGGCTTTTTTTCTTTTCTCTTTTTCTTTTGTCTCAATGGTTAATTGTAGACTGTCTGGATTCTGATTATCTATCTTCCCATTTCCCTGGGTTTGTAGATTTCCTAGGTTCTTCTCCATTTTTTGACTATTTAGAAGTTCAGTTATATTAATTTTATATTTTTTGACTTTTATGTTACATTTAGATGAGGTTTAAGTAAACAAACTCATTAAAATGAATTGTGATTTTATTTAGTATTTTTTTTAGTAGTAAGAGTTTAACAGTAGGAAATAATAGGTATAGCTCAATTTAATATTGATTTGAGACATGATAATACAAATAAATTTATCAACTTATTACAAAGATTAAAGTTTAAACTAAATGAACAATTAAGGTGAAAAAAACCATGATGAATAAAAACTTTTAAGTTAACCCATTTTATCACAGGCAACCAAAACCTTCTTTAGTTTAAGTCCTATAACCTTTCCATATCATTTTTATATCCTTTTAAGTTATTAAAATACTCCTTACAATAATATTTTACCTTATAAAGCCTTTTCTGATCCAGAAACACATCTTTTTGTAGAACCAAGATTCGAATTTGGTATACAAATATGTCTATTATTGTAGTAAGCATGAACAAGCATGTTGTCAAAAACATAGAGGTTAATTATTTTAAATATATTGTAAACCTGGTTTTACTAATTTAACATAATCTTAAAATATATGAACATCAGAACATCTAATGACCATAAGCATTGGAATAATTAATAACTATAAATTTATTCATACATAAAGACAGACTACATGAAACATAGAACATATGACATGATATGGTTGGCCAAAATTAGACATGAAAACATGGAGCATGGAGAGACTTTTTTTTTCAAGGTAGGGTCTCACTCTAGCCCAGGCTGACCTGGAATTCACTATGGAGTCTCAGGGTGGCCTCGAACTCATGGTGATCCTCTTACCTCTGCCTCCCGAGTGCTGGGATTAAAGGTGTGCACTACCCTGCCCAGAAGCTTTTTTTTTTTTTTTTTTTTTAAGATTTTAGCTTAGTTTTAAATTGGTGAGGACTTAATCTTAACAGAGCGACATCCAGTGGTTTGAATTTTAAGTTGAACTGTGTGTGATAGATAGAGTTTTAGAAGAGGCAAGATTTTAGAGGATTTTTGGTGGCAGAGAGTTGGGTAGGTAGAAAAAGAAGTGTAAAGGGAAGAGCAGGAATGGAGGGCAAAGAAGCCCTGAAGGCAGGGAACCATGGACCACTTGACATGTTCCCTGAGGAATTTATCAAGATGGATAAGAATGTTAAAATCAAAAGTACCAAATTCAGGTCAGTGGTGGCCATTACTTGAGGAATATTGTGGCCAAATTTGAACAGAAAGATGTAGTACTTTGGCAGGCAAGAGTTCAGGAAATTTATGTTCCTTTAAATTAGCCTTGAGACATGCCAATATAGTCTTTTGGAACAGAAAATTTAGAGCCCATTTTGGAGGACAAGGATGAGAGTGGCCAATCCTACCACCAGGAATGTCTCCCAGGCTTAGGGAGGGCACATTAAACCCAATAATTAGGAGGGAGTGTCCCCACACTTGTAATGTTTGGGGTGTCCAGTGGAATGACACGTGGGAGGCTCCCAGAGTCTCTGATTGTGCAGACTGAAAAGTGGGAAACTCCTGGAGTCTAAGGTCTGGGGTGGGGTCCTCCACCACAGACCAAACAAATACCTTGTTCTGAAATTGTAATTTGATGAGGGTGTGAATGTAGTAGATCACATGGTGATAGGCCTCTAGTCTGGAGTTCAAAAGTCCCAAAGGAAATAGTGAAAGAACAAAAGGAAGAAGCCCCCAGGTGGCTGTTTAGTTCAGATTAATGAGCACAATGAGTTTTTGTACTCCTGAGAGTGAAACATTGGCAGGGAGGTAGAGAAGAGAGAGAACAAGAAAGGGAGGGCATGGGCCGAAAGCCCTGGAGGCACAACAATGTAAGGAAAGCGGAAGAGGAAAGCAAAAGAGAACACTGGACTTGATCTTGTTTATTGAGAGAAACAGTGAAGGGCAGCAGCCCTCTTGCAGGAGGAAGGCTGAAGCACTGGGCCCAGCTGGGATAAAAGTTTATAAGGAGGATCCTAAGAAAAACAGACTGTGCTAGTTGCAGGTCCAAGATATGTAGATAAAGAACTGTAGTTATTTGTTTCCTTGCTCAGAATAAGCTTTTATAGCCAAATTGTCTAGGGAAGATAACCCACCAGAAGGTTTCTGTTCCATCAAAGTTTTCTGAGTTAAGGGAAGTTTATCAATCAGGAGTAGCCTGTTAAGGATGCATGTCTCTGTGACTTCTTTATTGCCTGATGGCTTTAGGGAGAGTAACTCTCTAGTTCCCTCTAGTTTCCAAGAAAGTCTATTAACCCTTCAGAATATAGTGATTTTTGTTGGAAATCTAAGAAAGAATTAAACTCAATCTATGAGTCCATAGCTGCAAGAAGAAAAACAAAAGTGAGAAGAATGGAATGCCAGCCTCACCGGCAGGTAGGGCTGTAGAAGAGCCGGTTCCTCCCGTCGGTCTCTTTCTGGGGCTGAGCAGGATGGTAAGTGTCCTAGACTCAGAACCTCTCCTAGTCAGCAGAGAAAAACCACACTGAGTCAGGAGTCTTGTCAAAGCAGGAACTCACTTTATTGCTACAGGTAGTTGCCTATATCATGCTGAATCGAGGGTGGGGATTCTAGGACTGGGGGAGAGGTAAGGGCCAATAGGATACCGCGACTTTTGAAATGATTGGTTCTAAGCATGCCCGCGTGGGAATTCCAACTCCTATGCGAAAGTAACAGGCCAGAAGCCATTAGGCATTTTGCTGAGTCCTACCTGGCCAGAGGCAGATTGCCAAACTTTAGCTAGGCTCAGGAAGTGCCACTAGGCCTCACGCCTGGGCCACTCAAGGCCTAACAATGGAAAAACTACTTTAATTATCAACACAAAAACTAGGGGAGAGGAGCTTGACAGATTGCTTAGTTGTTAAAGTGATTACCAGCAAAGCCAAAAGACCCAGGTTCAATTCCCCAGTACCTACATAAAGCAAGATGCACAAGGTGGCACATACATCTGGAGTTCATTTGTAGTGGCCAGAGGACCTTGTGTGCCCATACACTTTCTCTCCCTGCCTCTCTCTTTCTCCTTCTCTCCCTGAAATAAATAAATTAATTAAATATTGAAAAAATAGGGGAGGGGTGAAAGCCAATGAAAATCAGTATGAGCAAAACCTAAAAATATGCATGTGTTTGGAAATAAATCTATCATTGATAAAATACATGTAAAGAACCTTACTAAAAGACACAATGAAAAAAAAATAGTGATGGGGATTAGGGAGATGGTTCAGCCATTAACAGTGGTTTCTTGCAAAGTATGCTGCCCTGGATTCAATTCCCCAGTACCCACATAAAGGCAGACACACAAAGTAGTATATGCATCTGTAGTTCATTTGCAGTTTTAAAAGTCGCTGGCACATCCATATGCTCTTTCTCACTTTCTCTGCTTGTAAATCAATCAATAAACATTTTTAAAGAAGACTTTATAGTATATTTACTTATTTATTAGAGAAATAAAGATGCAGAGAGAGAAAGAGAGAGAGAGAGAAAGAAAGAGAATGCATGTGCCAGGACCTCTAGCTACTGCAAACAAACTTCAGACATTTTGAATCTGGCTAATGTGGTACTGGGACCTCGGTCCTTAGGCTTTGCAGGCAAGCACCTTAACTGCTAAGCCATCTTTCTAGCCTAAAATTAGTGATGGACACACCCACACACCCACACAAACACACACCACTGTTGTGTTAACTATTTCTGGGTCAATGTGAATAGGTAGCCATTCACCACAGCTAGGGCACTAACAATAGACCTAAGAAATTATTTCACTCAAGAGTAGCTTAGTGAACCAGTGGGTTTATTAGGGCTACTTACTGAGCACAGGTGGGGGGTTACTTCTACAAGCATGGATGACTCAAAGACAGCTGCATCAATTAAAGCCCATGCCAGCATAGATGCCAAATGAGGGAAGTTGCATCTCTGCCAACTCACCTCATAGAGTATAGTCAGTTTGGCTAGCAGAACAGTCTCTCCTCCCAAGCTGACCTAACTCATTTTATCAATTTGGGAGACCCTGTGAATCTTGTAATTTCAGGAACTTCCTGAAACCTGTATATTGTTGATTTCCTGATATTTAAGGAATTTTTCATGTATTTAGAACTCCTTGGTATTAAAGAGCCTATGTCTTCATTTGAAACCTTCTGAGGAGACTCTTGCCAGGATGGCATGCTACAATTTGGAGGAAATTGCTATATAATAAATTTACTCAAAGTAAGTAGCACAAAAGTGTCTAAAATAAAAATAGCAAACAGTGGCTCAAATGGTGTTATTTTTGTCCAATTAATACTGGATAATACATGATTTAGGATAAATTTCCTATCAGATTAAGAGAAAACATTGTAAATCACTGAAAGTAACAATTTAATAATAGTATAAAAATGCTCTGTCAACAGCTAATCAAATAACCTTGAATTATATCTTGATAAAATTACACAGGGAACAGGGCAAATCCACAAGCACAATAGATTGAATATCCTGTCAAAAAGGATAGATAGATTTATTCAAATTCATAGGATGAACAACTCAAGAGTGAGCCTCAAGGTAAAAACTATGGACTACAGGTGATGAGGTGTCAGTGTAGGGACATTGATTTGTAGTATATGTACCATTCTGGCAGGAAGTATTTTCATAATGTGAAGATAAATGTGGGTGGCATGTGAGAAAACTTTGTACTTTTCACTTGGTTTTTCTGCAAAAGTAAAATTGTTCTAAATAATAAGTTGTTTAAAGAGACCATTCCCAAGTTGGAAGGAATATCATGGATTTAAACTATAAAATATATTTTAAAAAAATAAATAAAAAAGCACTGGGGACTGACTGGAGAGATGTCTTAGCAGTTAAGGCACTTGCCTGCAAAACCAAAGGATCTAGCTTCAATTCCCTAGGACCCATGTAAGCCAGATGCATAAGGGGGCACACACATCCAGAGTTCATTTGCAGTGGCTGCAGGCCCTGTCATGCCCATTCTCTGTGTCTCTTTCTTTCTCTGTCTCTCTCTCTCTCAAATAAATAAATAAAAATGAAATATTTTTTCAAATAGGGCTGGAGAGCTGGCTCAGTGTTTAAGGTGTTTGCCTGCAAAGCCTAATGACCCAAGTTTGACTCCCCAGTATCACACAAAACCAGATACACAGGTGGCACATGTGTCTGAAATTTATTTCTAATGGCTATAGGCCCTGGTACACCCATCCTCCCTCCCTCTCTCTCTCTCTCTCTCTCTCTCACTCTCTGTTCCCCCCCCCCGCTCTCTCTGTGTGTGTGTCTGTCTCTATCTACTTGAAAATAAATAAAATCTTTTTAAAAAGAATAAAAAAGTAACTTTAAAGTTTATCATTTATTGTAGATATAAAATTACATCAACATATATAATATAAATGAGTGTTTTGTTATAATGTAGTAACCTGGGTTTTCCTCAGTAGTCCTATCAGAAATTCATACCCCAGTGGTGGTTATAGAACACCAAATTCCATTGGTAGATGCAAAAAGTGACTCAATTGTAAGAACTGTCTATTCATTTCATTAGCCCATTTAGTGATTAGCTGTTTTCCTTATAATGTATTTGCTGTTTAATTTTTGCAATTCCTTTTAAATTATGGATACTAGCCCCTGTCTAAAGTATATCTGGGAAGTTTTCTCCTGTTCTTTAAGCTGTCTATTTACATTCCTAATAGCTTCCTTTAATGTGCAGAAACTTTTTGATTCCATGTACTTATTCCTATTTATTAATTCTTGGGGTTATTTCCTGTGGTACTAGAGTCCTATTCAGAAAGCTCTTGCCTATGCCTATTTTTTTTTGTTTTAAATTTTTATTTATTTATTTATTTGACAGTGACAGACACAGAGAGAAAGACAGATAGAGGGAGAGAGAGAGAATGGGCGCGCCAGGGCTTCCAGCCTCTGCAAACGAACTCCAGATACGTGCGCCCCCTTGTGCATCTGGCTAACGTGGGACCTGGGGAACCGATCCTCAAACCGGGGTCCTTAGGCTTCACAGGCAAGCGCTTAACCGCTAAGCCATCTCTCCAGCCCTGTTTTGTTTTTAAATTTACTTATTTATTCACAGTTTATCCATGTATATAATCACATTCATCCCCATTACTGTTTCTTACTCCCTTCCCACTCCCACTAGACCCCTTTGTGATAGTTAATCTTTAGTACTTGATGGGATTTAAAATACCCATGGAGGACTTTCAGTTAAGATGGCAGTGTAGATACCATGCCAAAGAAGCCTGGGGGGAAAAAAGACCAAAAGCACTCAGCTAAATGCACACTTTTACTAAAAAGTGAGATGTATAGGAAATTGAAGCAGCAGTGGAGAAGTAGAAGAGAGCCAGAGCATCCAGAGCCCGCACAGGCTGGCAAAAGCGGCCCCAGCAGCTCTGCCAACCACAGCAGTGGACACCAGAAAGCTACCAGGCTCGGCTCGAGCCACAGGAAAGTCCAGGTGCAGGAGCTTCCACTCACATGGTCACTCTCCGCAACTCAGGAAATGTGAAGGGAGAGCAGCAGTGAGCAACGGAGGAGCAGACCATGAGGTAGAAGAACATGTGGAACAGCAAAAGAACAAGAGCAGCTGTGGCTCCTACCCCTCCCCCACTGCTTGAGCCCAGCTCCAGCGAACATAGCAGCGGTCCCGGGACACGGCCATGCCAACTTGAGTCGACAGCAGGACGCAAGCAGGAGCAGAGTCCGGCAGCAAGATCAGTGGCTCCAGCATCGGTAACAGTGGCGCCAGCAGCAGCAGACCCAGTAGCAGCAGCAGTGGCAGACCCAGCAGCAGCAGCTTCAGTGGCAGCAGTGGCAGTGGACCCAGCAGCAGCAGCTTCAGCAGCAGCAGTGGCTCCAGAAGTGGCAGCTACAACAGCAGCAGCAGCAGAGGCAGCAGTAGCGGTGGGCACAGCAGCAGCAGCTTCAGCTGCTGACAGACCCAGCAGAGGCAGCTTTAGCAGCAGAAGTTCCAGCAGCGGGGGTGCTGATCTGCAGGGCCACAGTTTCTAGGCTCAGTTTGCCCCGCAGGAAAAGCCAGTGCCCAGCTCCAGAAATCAAAACAGCAGCCCAAAGAACAGGCAGAAACTTGACTGAGACCAAAATCATCCAAGGTAACTGGGATTGCATCAGGGAAGGGTCTCACTTGGTCACAAGCTGACTTGGATACCTCAACAGACCAGAAATCTTAACCTCTATGTTGACAGAGGATCTGGTTGTTATAATAACTACTCTGGCATACATACTTGGGGCTGTTTTTGATTGAATGGGTACAGTGTTTAGTTAACTTTTAGAATCTACCTATATTTTATTCCACTCAGCCTACTTGAATACTTCCATAGCAGGGAAACTCAACCCCTAGGAGCACCTTTGTAGATACTCTGAGAGTCTTAAGAGCCACACCTAACACCTTAAGCTCCTACCCTGAAAATATATAATATCAAATCAATTGACACAGCTAAGAATACCCAGCTAGCTAGAAAATCCAAGCATTAACTAAATCCAAGATGCAAAAACATATACATTATAACACAAGAAACACTAGAAAGCAAGACAATATAAATCCACCTAAAAGTATTAATCCATCAGAAATGACCTCCAAAGAGAACGAGTTAGAGGAAATGTCTGAGAAAGATTTCAAAAGAGTGATAGTAATTATGTTCAAAGAAGTCAGAGAACAAATCAAAGGAGTCAAAGAGGAACTTAAAGAGGAAAGCAAAGGAATCAAAGAAGATGCAGGACACCAATTTCATGAAATAAGAAGGCAATACAAGACATAAAAAAGGAAATAGAAATAATATAGAAAAACTAGTCAGAATTACTAACAATGAAGAACATAGCTAATGAAGTAAAAAACTCTGTAGAAAATCTCACCAGTAGAATGGATGAAGGAGAGGACAGAATATCTAAGCTAGAAGACCAGGTGGCAGATCTAATACAGGCCAACAAAGAGAAAGACAAACTTATAGAAAAGTATGAGTTGGAATTTCAAGATATTCGGGATGGCCTAGAAAACAAGCAGAGGTTGCTATCCTAATATCTGACAAGGTAGACTTCAGTCCAACGTTAGTCAAGAAAGATAAGGAACGTCACTTTATATTGATTATGGGCACACTCCAACAGGAGGACATTACAATCCTAACCATATATGCACCTAACATGGGGGCTCCCAAATTCATCAAACAAACATTATTAGAACTAAGGTCACAGATAACAATAAACACAGTGGTGGTGGGTGACTTTAACACCCCACTCTCATCAATTGACAGGTCATCCCAGGAAAAAATAAACAGAGAGGCATCTGGACTAAATGAGGTCATAGAAGGCATGGACCTAACAGATATATACAGGACATTTCATCCAAAGGCTGCAGAATATACAGGATTTTCAGCAGCACATGGAACATTCTCTAAAATACACCATATATTAGGACACAAAGCAAATCTTAACAAATTCAGGAAAATTGAAATAATTCCTTCCATTCTATCTGACCACAATGGAATTAAACTAAAAATCAGTAGCAAGAAAGGCTATAGAGATTACGCAAAATCATGGAAACTAAACAATACACTACTAAATGATGAATGGATCAATGAAGAAATCAAGAAGGGAATCAAAAAATTTATCGAGTCAAACGATAATGAGAACACAACATATCAAAATCTCTGGGACACAATGAAGGCAGTTCTAAGAGGTAAATTTATAGCCTTAAGTGCCTATATTAAGAAATTAGAAAGGTCACAAGTAAACGACCTAATGCTTCAGCTTAAAGCCTTGGAAAAAGAAGAACAAGGCAAACCAAAAATCAGTAGGTGGGAAGAAATAATAAAGATTAGGGCAGAAATTAATGAAATAGAAACAAACAAACAAAAACAATACAAAGAATTAATGAAACAAAGAGTTTGTTCTTTGAACGGATAAACAAGATTGATAAACCCTTAGCAAATCTGACCAAAAGAAAGAGAGAAGAGACACAAATAAATAAAATCAGAGATGAAAAAGGTAACATCACAACAGATTCTAGAGAAATTCAAAGAATCATAGGGACATACTATAAAAGCATATACTCCACAAAGTATGAAAATCTGAAAGAAATGGTTGCTTTCCTTGATTTATATGAACTACCTAAATTAAATCAAAATGAGATTAATCACTTAAATAGACCTATAACAAACATGGAGATCCGAACAGTTATCAATAATCTCCCAACTAAAAAAAGCCCATGCCCAGATGGATTCACTGCTGAATTTTACCAGACTTTTAAGGAAGAGCTAACACCATTGCTTCTTAAGCTTTTTCAGGAAATAGAAAAAGAAGGAATTCTACCAAACTCCTTCTATGAGGCCAGCATCACCCTGATACCAAAACCAGGCAAAGATAAAACAAAAGATGAAAATTACAGACCAATCTCCTTCATGAACATAGATGCAAAAATTCTCAACAAAATATTGGCAAACAGAATACAAGAGTATAACAAAAAGATCATTCACCCTGACCACGTAGGCTTTATTCCAGAGATGAAGGGATGGTTCAATATATGAAAATGTATAAATGTAATACATTACATAAATGGGTTTAAGGACAAAAGTCACATGATCATCTCATTGGACGCAGAGCAAGCGTTTGACAGAATCCAACATCCCTTCATGATAAAAGTCCTACAGAGACTGCGAATAGAAGGAACATATCTCAATAATAATAAAAGCTATTTATGCCAAGCCTACAGCCAACATATTACTAAATGGGGAAAAACTGGAAGCTTTTCCACTAAAATCAGGAACAAGACAAGGGTGTCCACTGCCCCCACTTTTATTTAATATAATTTTGGAAGTCTTAGCCATAGCAATAAGGCAAGAGACACACATAAAAGGGATACAAATTGGAAAGGAAGAGATCGAGTTATCATTATTTGCAGATGGCATGATTCTATACATAAAGGACCCTAGAAACTCTACTAGCAAACTGTTAGAGCTGATCAAAACCTACAGTAATGTAGCAGGATACAAAATAAATACACAGAAATCAGTAGCCTTCATATATGCTAACAAGAAATGCACAGAGGATGAAATCAGAGAATCACTCCCATTCACAATTGCATCAAAAATAATAAAGTACCTTGGAATAAACCTAACCAAGGAAGTAAAGAATCTCTACAATGAGAACTTTAAAACACTCAAGCGAGAAATTGCAGAAGACACTACAAAGTGGAGAAACATCCCCTATTCCTGGATTGGAAGAATCAATATTGTGAAAATGGCAATCTTACCAAAAGCAATCTACACATTTAATGCAATCTCTATCAAAATTCCAAAAGCATTCTTCATGGAAATAGAAAAAACAATCCAAAAATTCATTTGGAATCACAAAAAACCTCGAATATCTAAAATAATACTGAGCAACAAAAATAAGGCTGGTGGTATCACCATACCTGATTTTACCCTATACTACAGAGCCATAGTAACAAAAACAGCATGGTACTGGCACAGAAACAGACATGTAGATCAGTGGAACAGAATAGAGGACCCAGATGTAAGCCCAAGTAGCTATAGCCACCTGATATTCGATAAAAATGCCCAAAATACTCATTGGAGAAAAGACAGCCTCTTCAGCAAATGGTGTTGGAAAAACTGGATATATATCTGCAGAAGCATGAAAATAGATTCTTCTCTCTCTCCATGCACAAGAATTAATTCTAAATGGATTAAAGACTTTAACATCAGACCTGAAACTCTGAAACTACTAGAGGAAAAAGTTGGGGAAACCCTTCAACATATTGGTCTTGGCAAAGACTTTCTGAATACAATCCCGAATGCTCAGGCAATAAAACCACAGATTAATCACTGGGACCTCATGAAATTACAAAGATTTTGCACTGCAAAGGACACAGTGAAAAAAGCAAAGAGGCAACCTACAGAATGGGAAAAAATCTTCTCCAGCTCTATGTCTGATAGAGGATTAATATCTAGGATATACAAAGAACTCAAAAAATTAAATAATAAGGAATCAAATAAGCCAATCAAAAAATGGGCTATGGAGCTAAATAGAGAATTCTTAAAGGAAAAAATACTTATTCTTAAATTCTTAAAGGAAGAATGGCATATAAGCATTCTAAAAAGATGTTCTGTCACTAGTCATCAGGGAAATGCAGATTAAAACTAAATTGAGATTCCATCTCACTCCTGTCAGATTGGCCACCATCATGAAAACAAATGATCATAAATGTTGTCAGGGATGTGGAAAAAAGGAACCCTTCTGCACTGCTGGTGGGAATGCAATCTGGTCCAGCCATTGTGGAAATCCATGTGGAGGTTCCTAAAACAGCTAAAGATTGATCTACCATATGACCCAGCTATAGCACTCCTAGGCATATATCCGAAGGAATCATCTCATTTCCTTAGAAGTACGTGCTCAACCATGTTTATTGCTGCTCAATTTATAATAGCTGGGAAAAGGAACCAGCCTAGATGTCCCTTAACTGATGAGTGGATAATAAAGATGTGGCACATTTATACAATGGAGTTCTACTCAGTGGTAAAGAAAAATGAAGTTATGAAATTTGCAGAAAAATGGATGGACCTGGAAAGGATTATACTAAGTGAGGTAACCCAGGCCCAGAAAGCCAAGCACCACATGTTCTCTCTCATATGTGGATCCTAGCTACAGATGACTGGGCTTCTGCATGAGAATGAAAATATTTAGTAGCAGAGGCCAGTAAATTAAAAAGGAGACACAAAGGGAAAAGAAAGGAAGGGAGGAGGGTACTTAGTAGGTTGATATTGTATATATGTAAGTACAATGATTGTGATGGGGAGTTAATATAATGGAGAATGGAATTTCAAAGGGGAATGTGGGGGGGAGGGAGGGAGGGAATTAATCTGGGATAATTTTTTATAATCATGGAAAATGCTAATAAAAATTAAAAAAAGAGCAAAAAAAATAAGAATAACATATGAAGGAAGCCAATTGCCAGAAAGGGTTATGCAAATGACATATAAAGGGTCATGAGACTTGTGGTTCAACACTTCTTGAGAATCTGTTCTCTCTAGTTCACTAACCCACTCCTATTTTTGGACATGCCTTTTTCTTTCTTAATAAACTTTATTTCTATCAGCATTGGAAAAAAAAAAAAAACCATGGAAACAAATGTTTTGGCATGTCTATTAGGAATAATCTGGATTAGATTAATTGAGGAGGGAAGATGTGCCCTGACTGTGGGTAGTGCCATTCCACGGGTGTGGGTTCTGGACTGCATAAAAAGGAGAGATAACTGAGCACCAGCACTCATGGCTCTTCTCTACTTCCTCCTTGATGATGTGATGGGGCTCTGGCTTTTCACTCCTGTAATGCTTTCTTCACCTGGATGGATTTCCCCCAGGAACTGTAAGATGAAATAAACTCTTTTATTCTATCACCTGCTTCTGGTTGGATATTTTGTTCCAGCAATGAGAAGGTAACTCATGTATCTTTCCTCTTTTCAACTTTGATCTTTTTCTTTCTTTTGTGTTTATGTGTGGGAGAGAGGTGCTATGTCCTACTGAGTTTAGTAAGGGTTGTCTGCATTAGCATTAGTGTACAATTTACCCATGGTCACACTTTAGGAAATGTCTCCATAATCCATAATGTTGATGGGCTCAATGTTGTAGAAATCTTGTGCAGGCAATGATACCAACTATGAGAGCATGAACCTAACAGCCATGCCATGTCTAGAAGATAGTATTCAGCAGCACTCCTTTCCATCCTCTGACTCTTAACATTCTTCCCACCACATCTCCAATATTCCCTGAGCCTTGCAGGGAGTGATATAGTTGTCTTACTTAGTGTGAAGCACTCCACAGCCACTTAGGTTCACTATTTTGATGAATTTTGAGTGTCCCCAGTAATGAACCCCAACTTCAAAAAGAAGCTTCTCTAACCAAAGATAAAAGCAGCACTGATATATGAGCAAAACACAAGTAGTTAGAGGTCATTGTGATAGGCACACATATCTACTTAGTCAAACAATATTAGTAGCTTCCTTCCTAGGCCCTATGACCTCCCTAACACGGGGTTTCAATTAGGTTTTCAGTACTAGGTATGGATCCCTCCTGTGAAGAAGGTCTCAAATCCAGTAAGAGAGCAATTTCTTACACTAGTAATTGTCATACCACTATTGTACTAGTAGGGACATCTTGCCTGGCTGGTCTATGGTGTGGATCCTATGCCTATACCTACACCCTGAAGTGTATTTCCTTAACAGTTTTAGCATGACAGGGTTTAAATTAACATCTTTGATTCATTTGAATTGATACTTTTGTGTAGTAAAAGTTGTGTGTCTAAAGTCATTCTTCTGAAGGTGGATATTCAGTTTTTCCAGGACCGTTTTTTTTTAATCGGGTCTTTTTTCCACTGAATGTTCTTGACATCTTTGTCAAAATAAATAAATGAATGAATAAATAAATGGCCAAAACTGTATGGACTTACTTGTGAGTCCTCAGTTATTTTCCACTGGATCTATATATTTAGTTTGTACCAGTACCATGCTGGCTGCTCTTTCAGGTAAATTGAGGTCAGGCATTGTGTCCTCCCTCTGCCCTTTCCCCTGACAGTTGCTATGTGTATTCATGGTCAGTTGTGTTCTTGGACTTTTTTTCAAGTTCAATGAAGAACATCATTAGAACTTTGATGGGAGTTGTGTAAATCTATAGATTATTTTTGGTAGTATAGTCAATTTCCTAAAATTAATTCTGACAAACCTGTTATCATTATCTACCATTAACTCTTGACTTTGATAATTATCCTAATAAGTGTTAGAAACAAGTTTTCATTGCTGAAAATGATATCTTGCTAATTAACATCATGAACATAAGATAGTGGTCCTCTTTGATATATTTCATGGCAGTTGACATAAATAGTGTGCTAGAATATTGTATATAGTATGTGTCTGATACCTAAGTAGGAAATGGAAGTCTAGTCATCACTATAGCTGATCTTTTAGAAAAATATTACTGGATAGCAGATAGGGTGAGCTGAATTCTGCAATGACATATTTCACATTTTCCTAAACTGAAACTTTGTTCAAGGTAATTTTATAATACCAAAATTAGAAAACCTGAGAAGTCAAATTTTACATAATACTCAGTTTGTGGACATGAATAATAATCATGTATGTGAATGAAATGATCAGATTGGAAGTGCCCAAATGTAAAGTATGACTAAATTATCTAAGAATATTTCACAGAAATATTTAACAATCTGGATTTATCTTGAACTTAACAAATAATGGTATTCATTATTTTTATATCTACAATATACATTTCTAAAAGGTAGTGATCACCTACTAGATAATAAAAGTAATTCTCAGCAAAGTTTTATTGTGCAGTTGAGTTTTATTTGTTGAGTTTAAATTTTCCTCCTGAAATACAATTGTAAAGTACACCAGGAAAACAACAGATGAAAGAACAAGTGAAAACATTCCATTGGTTAAAATTAGTTCACTTTTTAAAAGGATAATAATGATTGTGATATAATACTTAAGATCAAATGATAAAATCCTTATCTATCAAATTTTGAAACTTGATTATAAATAGGCATATACAGTAAAACTCTCCAAATATGCAATAGATATAGATCAAACTCATAGTCTTGACTCATTATAGATAGGGAGGAATAGAAATAGAATTACAAGGAATTAAGTTGTTTTTACTTTATCTTTAAGCTATTATTTATAAAGAAAAAGAATGAAAACAAAGTATACCCATGAGAACTCAATGGTAAAAATATATTGCTGAAGACACCAGTGCTTTGACTGTAGGATGATGAGAAATCAAGCTGGAGATGAGCTGGAAGCCTCCTCTCTGCTGAATAACTGTGCTGGAAATTGCTATTCAGCCTACTAGAGGAGAAAAGTCACCAGCAGTCTTAACGAGCAGTGGACCAAATGAGTAGCTACACACTAGGCCAACCAGGCAAAATGTGCCACTGGTGCAATGGTAGCATGGCTGTTATGAGGGAAACCTACTGCTCTCTGATTGGATTTGAGGCCTGTTCCATGGGAAGGAATTTATGCTGGGGAGATCATATTTCCTGAGGGGAAATTGCTACTGTTATTTGGCTAAATAGACATAATAGGTTCACCAAATTGCCCTCTAAACATTTATAAATATTTTTGTTTATTCACATACGTTAATATTACCCTCACTTTTGGTTAGAAAATCTTCTCTTTTCAAATGGGAATGATTATTGTGGACATTCAAAATTCATCAAGTGACAGTTGAGTGTTCAGCACTGACAAACATCTCTATCTTGCCCACCAAGGCTCAGAGACCACCGGGGAAGAAGTGACAGAAAGAATGTAACTGGTGGGCTGGAGAGATGCCTTTACAGTTAAGGTGCTTGCCTGTGAAGTCCAAGGACCCACGTTCTACTATACAGATCCTATGTAAGCCAGAAACACAAAAGGTGAGGCAAGTGCATGGTCACACATGCCTACAAGGTGGCGCTAACAACTGTAGTTCCATTATACTGGCTGAAGCCCTGGCATGCTAATTCTTTCTCTGTGTCTCTCTTTCTCTTTCTCTCTCTATCTACCTCTCTCTCAAATAATAAAAAATAAAGAATGTAAGAGGCAAAGAATTGTGAGGAGTGCTTTGAAATAATGTCTTCCAGACATAAAGTAGCCTTTGAATTACTGAAATCACAGTGGCTGATACTACCTGAACAAGACATGTATAAAATTATGGCAAACAGCAACGACAGCAAAAAACATTCTTACATCAAAATAGAAAAATGGTACTAGGAAAGAAGAAGGGATTCAGTGGAAGGGGTATATGAGGGGAGACTATACAAAAGATTATGATCAGAGTAGATTTTATAGATTTATTTATGTTGTCAGTAAAAGTTTTACAAACAGAAAGATACAATATATTCTTTTGAGTTATTCTTTACTTATTCTTAACATTGTGTCCTACATATCTTTTTTTATTATTAGTTATGTACACAGTGTATACAGTCATGTTGGTATCATCATTAGCCTCCCCTCTAACCTCACGCTTTTGCAGGAACCCTCCTCACTGGGGAGTATGGGTTGTGCATTATAGGGTTAGCCATCAGTTATGGGCAAGAGGAAATGTCTCTGTGTATCATGACCCAATGTGTGGCTCTAACATTCTTTCTGCCCCTTCTTCCACAAATTTCCTTGAGCCATGTTGGGTTCATTTTAGGTCTACTTCAGTAATGAGGTTTTCAGAGCCTCTGTGTCTCTGGATATCTGGTTTGGTAGGAGTTGAATATTCTCTGTGTCTATATCCTTCACCCTTGTGCTGGTACCCGGTTCACCAGAAAAGCAGCACTCTTGCTCATTTCCCCAAATAGTCTTAGTGTTCTTAGCTGGGGTCCTTTTGGGGTGTGATGGGCTGGTTCTTTCCTTTGAATCTGCATCCATCTAAAACACAGAAGCATTCTCCAATGTAGAGTGAAGTTAGTGCCAGAAAAATGGGACAACCTTTGTGTATTGGAGAGAATTAAATAGATGTAGGCCCTCTTGTAACCCACGATTGGTGGGAGCTTGAAAATGGAGAGAAGGTTCATTTTTGGATATGATTCTGACTTGATTCCTAGGTTCAGCTATGGGTTCTATTCCACTGAGCAGATAAATTAGTCAAATCAAGAGCAGTTGGTTTCCCACCATGGCTGTGTGCTAATATTGCACTTGTGTGAGCATCACATCAGGTTATTTGCTGCTGAATAGCTTAGACCACGAGTTGCTTGGACAGATGTTGGTCATTTTCCCCCAGTCACTCGTGTACACCTTCAGGCACTAGACAAGGTAATTGTCTGGGGACTGACTCACTTCCAGATTCCAGCCAAATCACTCCATGTTACATACCAACAACATATGGTGTCTTCATCAGTGGGGTCTTACCATGAACCTTTGGGGGGTGTCCAGCACCATTTGTTGAAGATGCTACCATTTTCCAGGCTATATTGTTAGTGCCTTTGTCAAATATCAAGTAGCTGTAGTTAACTGACCCAAAGTCTGGGTCCTCTGTTTTATTCTATTTGTCTATACTCCTGTTTTTATGCCAGCATCATGCTGTTTTTATTACTATGGCTTTGTAATATAGCTTTAGCTCAGGCATGTGATGCCTCCAGAGGTGTTTCTTTTGCTGAGGATATGCTTGTATATTTGAGGCTTTCTGCCTTTCCATATGAATTGTGAAGTCAATTTTTCTATCTCTGTGAAGAACAATGTGGGGATTTTGATTGGTATTGCATTAAATCTGTATATGGCCTTTGGTAAGACTGACATTTTCACAATGTTAATTCTGCCTATCCAAGAGCATGGAGGTCTTTCTGTTTCCTCCAGTGCTCCTCAATTTCTTTTTTTTTTTTTTAAAAAATTATTATTAATTAGTTTTGTACTCAGTGAATACAGGCAATTTGGTACCATTGTTAGGCTCATCCATGACCTACCCCCTCCTCCTGGCCCCTCCTTGTTGAGGTATATGGGTCATGCATTCTGGAATGACCCTACAGTTATGGGCAGGATAAATGTCTTTGCATATTATGATCAAACACGTGGCTATGGCATTCTTTCCACCCCCTCTTCTGCAAAATTTCCCTGAGCCATGTTGGGTTCATTTTTGGTCTCCTTCAGTGATGTGGTGTTGGGGGCTTTGGGTCTCTGGATCTCTGATTTGGTAGGAGTTGATTATTCTCTGTGTCGATCTCCTTCACCCTTGTGCTGGTAACTGGTTCACCAAGAAAATAGCACCCTTGCTTGTTTTGTCAGTTGCTCTTAGTTTCAGCAGGGGACCTTTGCAGGTATGATGGGGTGGTTCTCTCCTTAGGATCTGCTTCTATCTGAAAAGAGAAGCAGATTATCCAATGGAGAGTAAAGTTATCACCAGACAAACGGGATAACCTTATTCATTTATAGAGAAGTTAATAGGTGTAGGACCTCTTGTAGCCCATGATTTGTGGTAGCTTGATAATGGAGAACAGGCTCATGTTTGGATATGGTTCTGACTTGTTTCCCAGCTCTGGCAATGGGTATCATACCACTGAGGGGATCAGTTAGCCGAATCAAGAGCAGTTGGTTTCCCACCATGTATGTGCACCATTATTGTACTTGTGTGAGCATCACAACAGGTTATTTGTTGCTAAATAGGTTAGACCATGAGTTGCTTGGACAGATGTTGGTCATTTTCTTCCAGTCACCCATGTAGTACCTTCTGGCACTAGACATGCTGTCTGGAGATTAACTCTTTTCCAGCTTCCAGCCATGTCACTCCATGGTAAGTGCAAACAGCATATGGTGTCTTCAGCAGTAGAGTCTTACCACTAACCTTTGGTGGGTCATCAAGTACTCTGACAGAAATCTGTCATTCTTTTAGGAATTCTTTTAGGTCTCTCTGATTAAAAGCTTATTGTGGATGATAGGCCCATACTGGTGCTAGGAGTTACAGGTTAGTGCCCACTAAGAAAAGGAAGAACAAAGGTAACTAATTTATGGACTAGAGGTTTTTGAAATAAGCCTTGATGATTCTCCCAATTTCACTTATGTCTGTTGTGATATCTCCTTTTTCATTCCTAATTTTGTTAATTTGAAGAGTCTCCTTTTTTTTTTTTTCTTGGTCAAATTAGCCAGGGGTTTGTCAATCTTGTTTATTTTTTCAAAGAACCAGCTCTTCGTTTTATCAATTTTTAAAATTGTTTTCCTTAGTTTCCAATTCATTAATTTCTTCTCTAACCTTAGCTATTTCTTTCCATCTTTTAGGGTTTTCTCTTTGGTGTCAGTGTTTAGAGTCTTAATGACAATATGTCTTGGAGAGTTTCTCCTTTGGTCCAGTCTGTTTGGAGTTCTGTTAGATTCTTGTAAAGTGATGGTCCTTTCTCTGGAAAGAGTGGGAAAGTTTTCTTCAGTAATTTTGTTGAATAAATTCTCCATGCCTTTGGTCTGAATTTCTTCTCTTTCTGGTACTCCCATGATCAGAATGTTAGCCTGTTTAAGGGTATCCCACTCCCTCATGTTCTGTTCAAAGAATTTTTTGGACTTATTGAAACTTTTGGACTCTTGAACTGTTTCTTCTGTTTTGTTTTCTAGATCTGAGTTTCTATCAACCACATGACTCATTCTATCCTTGAGAGATTCTGTAGAGTTTTTGCATTGTTAAATTTGGTTTGCATTTTCTATTACTTTTCTATGTATAGTTTCCATACCTCTGTCAACTTCCCTTTTCATGTCATTTTCTGATTTTCTTGTTGCTTCTTGGAATTCATCCTTGCAATTCTTTTTGTCTTCATTGAGTTTAGGCAATTGGTCATTGAGATCCTCTTTTTTTTTTTTTTTTTTTTTTTTGCTCTCCTTCTGATCACTTAACTGTCTTTGGCCCCCTCCATGGTCTTTCCTATTAGGTTTAGTATAGCAATGACAGCATTCATGATCATGGTATCTCCCCTGCCAGGTAAGTATAATGACAGCATTCATACAATTAGTGGCCCTTTGTTGCTTTTCTGCAAATTCTGTTATTTCCTTTGTCAGGATTGCATAGCTTTTAACTTCATGTTGGGGTTCTGATCCTAATGTCTCTTCTATGTTTTGATTAGAGACATCCATTGTAGGGCTAAGAGATCTTATTGGATTTACTTGCATTTAATTTTGCATGTTATTCCTTCTGCATTTTGGCCACCCATCACAGTGTAAAAGCCTTTCTTTTTAATTTAGAAGGGAACTATAGCCTACCCTTGAAGTGTATCCAGTGGTTATTCCATTTCATGTTTGTTTCTACTACTTTTCTCATGGCAATTGGGCTTGCCTGGTCAGAGGGAAGGGGCCTGTGAAGCTCTGATGCAGGCCCGAGGAAGTGTTGTAGAAGTTGTTTGTTCTGTGGTTCAGGTATGATATGCATGGTCAGGTGGCCCATAGTGGACAGGCAAATGGGGAGTGGCAATGGCTAGTAGGATGGTGTTGGGGAGTCTAGACATGTAGGTGGTACTAATCTGGCTTTTTTGGGTTCACAAGGGGATGGGGGATGCTGGCAAGTGGGATGGCTTTTGTGGGATGGAGTTTATGCAGGGCAGGGTTAGTGGTGTAGTGGTTTCAGGGGGTAGAGGTGTGGGATGGTGGTTGGGCCTGGGTAGGGGGTGGGATGGCAATCATGAAGGGCAGAGTAGAATGACAGTCATGGTGGATGGAGGGAGGGGTCGGAGGTCAAGCAGGGCTGGAGGAGTGGGATGGTTGCCTTCTCACTATGGTGGAGGTGGAGGTGGTGGTGGAGCTACACTGGCCTGGGTCCTCTAGCCTGCAGTTAGTCCAGGAGGACCTTGCAGCTGGGACCATGGCTAGGACAGCTGCTTGAGGGTATGGGTTCTAGTGGGCTACCCAATAGTGTGGGAATCAGGTGATTCCCTTTTGTGCCCCTCCACACCCTCCCATTGGAAGTCTATTAGAGACTGCTCCCCCTAGAAGGCCCAATGAACCCTTAGTGGCTTGACTTTCATTCCCTGGGAGATGCAGCATGGTTCCTATATTTCTTTTCTTAACTATTTTATTTCTATTTATTTATATGAGAGAGAGAGAGGGAGGGAGGGAGTAAGAGAGAACGAGAATGGGTGCTCTAGGCCCTCCAGCCAATGCAAAAGAACTCCAGATGCATGTACCATCATGTGCATCTGGCTTAAGTGTGTCTTGGGGAATTGAACCTGAATCCTTTGGTTTTGCAGGCAAGCAACTTAACCACTAATCCATCTCTCCAGCCCCAGTATTTCTTTTATGTTTCAAATTGTCCAATAGTAGAATGTGTTAAAGTATCATTTTAAGATATGTTATTTCAACCTGGATAAAAATCTATTAAGGTATCATTTCAACATTTGACTTTCACCTGGATATTTTACTGCAGCAGAGGACATCTGAACTTCACAATAAACTCTTCTTGCAAATGTATTGAAAGTTAAGGTGATACTGAATTTTATGATACAAATATGATTCTTACAGTTTTTTAGCATTCTTTCCCTAAACAAGGTTTACTTAATTGGAAATTTGTAACAATGATTTTTATTGGCTTTTTCATCAACTAACGCATCAGCCAAATGTTTTCACATTATCTGTACATTTAATACTTACCATTTTCTATTTAACATTTCCATTATTTTTTAGATATTAATTAAATCTAATACTGAATAAGGTTCATTAATATTTACTATAAGCAAAAACATGTTCTTATTCATACGCATATGTAATTAGATAAGTTATTCCTTGAAGATAACTAAATGATTCATGTTTATTTGTATTATATATGTTAAAAACACAATTTCAACCAGGAGGTCTACAACCTGGTCTACAACCATATTCCAATTATTTCAAAGTGATAAAGAAAATCTGTTAAACAAGACATGTCCTATTCTTTAATATTAAGGTGTTGGAGTGAGATATAAAGGAGACATACATGTTTATCAAAGTTTTAGATATACAAGTATTATTATTTTAGTTGATAAAATATCAATTTAGTAAGAAAAATTCCTTGACAATACAGTAGATATAAATAACTAAATCTTATCTGTTTTGATGCAAATTTTTCTAAATTTAATTTTATATTCATCTCACTAGTAAAATTTTACCATCATCAAGAGCTGTAGAATAAACCCACATTCAATGTGTTCTATTTGGATTTTGCCATTCAAGTATAGATTTTATTAAAATGTATCTTCATATATTACTACATAAATTAAATATTAAGCCCATTTCAGAGTAATACTTCAATGCTTAGTCAGTAAATAATAAAACACAGTGCTTTGTTTTCTCTGATTTTATTGACGATTTGATGAAGTAGTTACCTTTTCTCTTAAAAAAAAGCAAACAGAATTATGGTTTGGTTATTTTCCTTGAAAATATTTATTGAAGAAGGGGAAGTTATCATAAATACAAAAACTGTCAGGTTTTCACAAGAAGCCATGGTCTTTAATAATTTCTAGTGTGGCAGACACATGGTATGTAATGAAAGTCTACTTTGGAGATGGTAATCTATTTACCTATGCCGCTTATGGGACTATTATAATGTTATAAGCGCTTCCTAAAGGTGCCTTTTAAACAAAATTAATTATTTGAAATTACACTATAAATATTTAATGCCTCTGCCTTTTTACCAAATGTAATTTTAATCCTCTTTATTTTTCCCTTAATATATTCTCTAGAATTTAGAGCCGGGCATGGTGGCACATGCCTTTCATCCCAACACTCGGGAGGCAGAGGTAGATGGATTGTCATGAGTTCAAGGCTACCTTGAGACTACATAGTGAATTCCAGGTCAGCCTGGGCTACAGTGAGACCCTACCTTGGAAAAAAAAATATTTTTTTTTCTTTAGAATTTGACTTTCAAGTAGTTTCTACTGGCATATTTTCCTTTCCTTTGTATCCTTATTTATTCTTTTCATTCACATAATTACATTTGCTATATGAATTGATATAACTGGCTTATATATTTTCATATAAATTATGACTATGGAAATTCAATATTATTTCTTATTTGAAAGGCAAAACTGAAGAAGTCAAATGTAGGTTGAGAGAGCATAGGATTTTGAGATTCTGTTGAACACATTTGCTTATAATATGAATTTTAAAACAATGATATGGCTCTTTAGCTCAATTAGTAAAAGCACAGGAGCAATAGATAAAACCCAAGAATGCAAGTGCATTGTATGCTGTGGGGGATATTCAGGCCTTAACTAAGTCCTCTTTAAATTGCTACTGTGCTACACAGGTTGGGGAGGGAGCTGAATGACTGGGAAAGGAAGCAGAGGAAAATAAGTTAAGAAGATTCCTCTTCTCTCAGGCATGATGGCACATGCCTTTAATACCAGAACTTGAGAGGTAGAAGTAGGAGGATCACTGTGAGTTTGAGTCCACCCTGAGACTCTATAGTGAATTCCAGATCAGCCTGGGCTACAGTGAATACTACCTCGAAAAACAAACAAACAAACAAACAAAAATTCCTTGTCTCTTTCCAGTCTATTCCTTGAAGTAGAGTCTTTGCTACTTCACTTTCAGCTGTTTTGTGATAAGATGTTAGTAAAATGGAGACAGAGAGAAACATGTAGGAATTCAAGGAAAAGGATAAAAAAGAGAGAGGGACCAAATATATATGCAATGGCAACCATCCCAATGATGGGACATCATACCCAGAGGTATTGCCTCCTACACACCCAATAACTGACTGCTGCTTCCATGACACATAACCCACAACACCATGAGGAGTACCAGCAGCCCCACTGAGGGGGGTCCCAAGCAGAATAGGGGCAGAAAGGAGATGAAAGATGGTACCAACACATGATATATCCATACAAAGTATGTTCTGAATTTAAAATAAAATAAAGTATATTTGCTAATATTAGAGGAAGAGCCTATGCAATAACTGCAAATGGTGGTGATGAAGCTTTTGGGTTTTTATTTTTGTTGTTGTTTAGATGTGTTCGTAGGTATGAAGTGTGTAGCCCTTTCAAAGTTATTTGAGAAATCTTTAAAGACAACTTCTTTTTCAATTACTCCTTGAGGATCAACTGTGGTATAGATTCAAGATTTATTAGTTACATACCAGTGACTAAAATTTGTTGTAGAATCACTTACACAGTCACTATTGCAATAACATGTGTGAGAAGCACAAGTAACTACATCCAAATAGTAGCAGAACATAAATGAAACCTATTTCACCTATGGATGTGATTAAGAAGCAATTGAAGTTTCATTTTTATTCTAGGCACATTAATAAGCCAAGCATATATGTATATCTTATTGGTCATATAATGGAAAACACCTAACTGTATACAGTTACTTATGCAAGCTTTTTGTCCTATTTAAGATGCAATTATTTGTGGTTGACATACAGACACTCAGATGTGTTGGTTATATGGGTTCTGTAATTGTTAGAAATGTTACTACACTTATTATATGTTTGAAATATTTGAATGTAGCAAACTTAACTCTAATTTTCAAAGTTTAATCAATAAAAGCTATTATAATCTTGTCTACTACTTTCTACTTTATCAAAGTTTAAACGTGTAATTCAGAAAACATGGAGAAAACCAATTGCTTTTTGGGGGATGGATAATGAATATTTCTGAGTAATCTGTGAGATCTAAGTTTTGCTCATCATATGTTCAAAACAGGTATTACATACAGATACATCATTAGGAAATTGTTACATCCTGCCATATATTTGCAAAGTTGCACAAATACTGTTGGCTTACAATGGATTAATTCTTGGTCACTTTACTGTTCAAAACAACATGCCAGATCTTATATATCAGACAGGAAAAAGTGAGAAGATCTCAGAAAGAGTTGTTATAAATAATGTTATTTCTAGAGATGAGTAACAGGGAGGTGGCAAGGAACACTTTAGATGATCTATTAGTTCATGGTTCTTTTAAAAGCATAGTGATTGACAGAGGCCCACAGTTAAACATTTCAAGGCAAAACTGTGTTTCACAATGATCCACTCCATAAAGCACCCAATGAGACTGTTGAGCATCCAAAGGAACATTTTTCAGGCAAACATGTTGTATTAATCAGGGTTCTCTAGAGGAACAGAACTGCTAGAATGCATTATATTAAAAAGGAAAATTGTTGGATTAGTTTATGGTAGTCCAATTGCAGGCCCAAGAATCAAGGAACCTCTTAGAGGCTCAGTCCACGTGGTCAGATGCCTCAGTAGTCCCAATCTTGCACTGAAGGCCTGGAGGCTTCCTGAGGAGCTGCTGGTCTTCAATCCACATGGGGCTTCAGTTGGCACCTGTCTTCAGCCCATGCTGGTCTTCAATCCACACTGGAGGGCAGCTCTGGCAGCCAAGTGGAAGGAAGGGGCTCTTTTCACACAGTACTTCCTTATATAAAGTCCCTCTCTGAGAGGTGCCACATGCTGTGGGTGAAGGGCTCACTCTGGGGGAAGGACTTGCTCCTTCATTTAATCCTTCCTAGAAGCAACCCTGGAGACCCACCCAAAAGTGATTTCCATGGATTACCAAACAGATCAAGTTGACAACACCTTAACTATCACAAGTCCACCCCTTGTCCACTTGACACCAAACCATATCTCCTTATATCATACTTAATTTCCAAATGAAAAGAGTAGTAAGCTCATAATTCTACCTAACATGGTATAGCTATCCCATGTACAATTGGAAACACAAAGTCTTCCCCCAACACAAAGCAAGGTTCCTTGAGGAGTGCTTAGTCTCTAATGTAACAGCTCTAATATAAATTCAACAGTCAGCTAGTGATACAATCTTAATATTGGTGTAAATATGTACAAACACTCTATATTGAGGTAGGATAGAAACATTGCAATTATAGTCCTAATTTCTGTAATTGCCACGTGGCCTTAGCTGGTATTTGTAAATACCTTCTTCTACTACCCATTCTGTATTTCCTCCACCTTCAGCAAGCACCTCAGCAGGTCTTGGTCCTTTACCTGGAGTAGTGACCCATACCTTCATTCCTAAAGAATCTGGGCCATTTATCACACCACCTCTACTGGGTTGTTACATTTGTCTATTTACTTTGATAACAGGGCATGGTAACACTAAGAGACACCCTAAAGGATCTCCTGTACTCCAGACATACTCTTCATTACCTTCATTATGGAAAAGCAGTCCTATTTCCAAGAAAACAGCACCCTTGCTTGTTTTGCCAATTATTCTTAGTTTCAACTGGGGACCTTTTGAGGTATGGTGGGGTGGCTCTCTCCTTAGGATCTACATCTACCTGAAAAAGAGATGCATATTCTCCAATGGAGAGTAAGTTAGTACCAGGACAAATGAGATAACCCTTACTTTTTTTTTTTTTTTAGAGAGAATTTAATAGGTGTAGGCCCTCTTGTAGCCCATGACTGGTGGTAGCTTGATAATGGAGAACGGGCTCATGTTTGGATATGGTTCTGATTTGTTTCCCACCTCCAGCTATGGGTCTCATTCCACTAAGCAGATCAGTTAGCCAAATCAAGAGCAGTTGGTTTCCCACCATGTATGTGCACCACTTTTGCACTTGTGTGAGCACAAGTTATTTGCTATTAAATAGTTTAGACCATGAGTTGCTTGGACAGGTATTGGTCATTTTCCCCCAGTCGCCCATGTAGCACCTTCTGGCACTAGACACACTGACTGTCTGAAGACTGACTCTCTTCCAGCTTCCAGCCATGTCACTCCATGTTACATGTCAACTGCATATGGTGTCTTCAGCAGTAGGGTCTTACTACTAACCTTTGGTGGGTCATCAAGTACTCTGACAGAAATCTGTCATTCTTTTAGGAAACCTTGTAGGTCGCTCTGATCAAAAGCTCATTGTAGATGACAGCCACCTGCTGGTACTGGCAGTTACATGTCAGTGCTCATGAAGAAAAAAATAGATAACTCATATAAAAGAGTTAAAGAGAAGAGAGACAAAGAAAAAAGATGCAGAAAATTAAGGTCAGTCTTCATCATACCCTCTCCAGTGCCTTGTGACTCACATGTTCCCTCTAAGGGCATGGTGAAGGTTCAGCTATTTGGTCTGCTGTTTAGGATGTAGAATTTTATGGTACCATTGCCATTCTGATCTAGATTTGTGTCCCCCACCCCATCCCTTGCCCTCCCCTCCCTCCCCACCCACCCTATTGTCTAGTCCTTGAGATGCTTGCTGGGCATGTCGTCATCTTGGGTATATTCAGGTTAGATGCTGTAGATGAGTGAGACTATGTGGTGATTATCTTTCTATGATTGGGTACTGTTGCAGTCCGGTTCACATTGCTGGTAGAAATCACCCAACCAAGAGCAGTTTCTGGGAAAAAGAGGTTTATTTTGGCTTACAGGCTTGAGGGGAAGCTCCACAATGGCAGGGAAAATGATGACGTGAGCAGAGGTTAGACATCACCCCCTGGTCAACATAAGGTGGACCACAGCAACAGGAGGGTGTGCCAAACACTGGCATGGGGAAACTGGTTATAAAGCCCATAAGCCCACCCCCAACCATACACTCCCTCCAGGAGGCATTAATTCCAAAATCTCCATCAGCTGGGAACCTAGCATTCAGAACACCTAAGTTTATGGGGGACACCTGAATCAAACCACCACATTCCGCCCCTGGCCCCCATAAACTGATATCCATACATGGTGTAAAATTCAATGCATTCAGTCTGACTTTAAAAGTCCCCATAGTTTTTATCAATTCCAACAATGTTCATACATCCCCATAGTTCAAGATCTTTTAACTGAGCCATAATACCAAAAAATAACCTAAAAAAAACCCATAATGGCACAGAATAAATATTCACACTGCAAAATATGGCATTGGACATAGCAAAGAAACATTCAACCAATACAAGATTTAAAACAACCAGGGCAAACGTCTGTAGCTTCAAGTCCAACAACTCTAGCCAGTGACAAATCTTCAAGTCCGATAATTCTAACCAGCAACAAGTCTCTGGCATTCCAATTCCACCCCTCCAGCTAGGCTACTCACAGTCCTGGGAAACTTCATTGGGGCCGGCAGCTCCTCGGCAGCCATCTCATGGTCCCGGCATCTCCACTGGGTCTCCACTGCAAGCCACGGTTCATCCTCATGGCCCCATGGGGTCTCTATGCAGGCAACCAGCAAACCCGCTTCACACTGCCCATGGCCATTTCCAAAACACAAGACCGTGTTGCGAACTCAATGACCCTCTTTCCAACATTTCTTATACTCCACGATACCAGATAGGGTGCCAATTTGTTAATTCAGGGGGGAATAAAGCAGAGTATGAAGAACAGGGCACTCCTTGAGCACTGAGGCCCCTTCAAAAGAGTCTACATTCTTCTTGTTGCCCCAGCGCAGGTCAGCTAGCCCAGTGTCATAGGTTGTAATCTCTCAGTTGCAGCTGAATGGGCAACAGTTCACCCATAGATTTTTCTTTCTGTGCCATATCCCTCTACTCACACCAGTTCATTTCTACACAAAGCAACCCTGCACAACTTCTCAGGACATGGGCACAAGAGCAAGCTTTTCACACAAACTGCTAGCCCAGTCCAAGCACAGCTCTTTCTCACCCTCATGAGCCAAACCTCACAGTCCATAGTTTTTACTGCATTCAGGTCTTGCAGCTCAGACCAGAATAGTCCATCAAGCTGTACTTACAGCACTGCAAGGCATCTCTTAGGACAAAGTTTCAAATCCTTCCACATTCCTCTTGAAAATCAGCTCCAAAAGGCCAAAGCCACATAGTCAGGTGTCTAGCAGCAATCCCACTCCTCGGTACTACTTTACTGTTGCAGTTCAGTTCGCATTGCTGATAGAAATCACCCAACCAAGAGCAGCTTCTGGGAAAAAGATTTATTTTGGCTTACAGGCTTGAGGGGAAGCTCCACGATGGCAGGGGGAAACGATGGCATGAGCAGAGGATGGACATCACCCCTTGGCCAACATAAGGTGGACCACAGCAACAGGAGGGTGTGCCAAACACTGACATGGGGAAACTGGCTATAAAGCCCATAAGCCCGCCCCTAACAATACACTCCCTCCAGGAGGCATTAATTCCCAAATATCCATCAGCTGGGAACCTAGCATTCAGAACACTTAAGTTTATGGGGGACACCTGAATCAAACCACCACAGGTACATTCACTGAGAATGATCTGTTCCAGGTCCCAACCATTTTTCTTCAGATTTCATTGTGCCATTTTTTCTTACTGCTGTGTAAAATTCCATTGTGATGGACATCTGGGTGGATTTCAGCTCTTAGCCACTAGGAATGGAGCCGCTATAAACATGGTTGAGCAAATCTCTCTGGACTAAGGCTTAAAGGTTTTAGGATTCATGCTCAGTAAGACAATAACTGGGTCTGTTAGCAACTCTTTAGTCAACCTTAATAGGAGTCTCCATATGGCTTTCCAAAGTGATTGTACCATCTTCCATTCCCACCAACAGTGGATAAGGATTCCTATTTCTCCACATCCTCAGCAGCATTTATTTTCATTTGATTTTTTGATGTTTGCCATCCTTACTGGGGCAAGGTGGAATATCATAGTTGTTTTAATTTGCATTTCCATGATGATTAGGGATGATGAACATTTTCTTAAGTGTGTGTTTGCCATTTGTATTTCTACCTCTGTGAACTGCCTTTCCAGCTCTTTGGTCCATTTTGTAAGTGGGTGGTTTGACTTATTTTTTAGGTGTTTTGAGTTCTTTATAGATTCTAGAGATTAGGCCTCTGTCAGTTGGATATTCAGCAAATATTTTCTCCCATTCTATGGGTAATTTATTGGCTTTGCTTATTGTATGCTTGTCTGTGAAGATACTCTTCAGCTTCAGGTGATCACATTGGTTGAATATTTAAGATCCTGTGCTACTGGGGTTTTGTTCAGGAAGTCCTTTTCTATTCCTATATCATGGAAAGTTTCTACTATATTTTCTTTCAGTTGTAGCCAAGTTTCTGGTCTTATATTGAGGTCTTTGATCCATTTGGATTTAAGTGTTGTGCATGGCGAGATGTGTGGATCAAGTTTCAATTTCCTGCACACAGTTATCCAGTTTGTCCAGCACCATTTGTTGAAGATGCTGTTTTTTTTTTTCCAGCCTATATGGTTAGGGCCTTTGTCACATATCAAGTAGCTGTAGTTGCTGGCCTCAAAGTCTGGGTCCTCTATTCTATTCCATCGGTCTATATTACTGTTTCTATGCCAGTACCATGCTGTTTGTATTACTTTGGATTTGTAATATAGCTTTAGATCAGATATGGTGATGCCTCCACAGGTATTTCTTTTGCTAAGGATATATGCTTAGATATCTGAGGCCATCTGCCTTTACATATGAACTTTGAGATCATTTTTTCTATTTTTGAGAAGAACAATGGTGGGATTTTAATTGGAATTGTGTTAAGTCTGTATATTGCCTTTGGTAGGGTTGTCATTTTCACAATGTTAAATCTGCCTATCCAGGAGCATGGAAGGTCTTTTCGTTTTCTTAAGTCCTCCTCAATTTTTTTTTTTTTGTTTGTTTTTGAGGGTTTTTATGTTTTCATTGTATAGCTCCTTCACTTCCTTGGTTAAAGTTATTCCAAGGTATTTTTGTTGTTGTTGTTGCTATTGAAAATGGGACCATGCCCATTATTTCTTTCTCTGTATCTTTGTCATTTGCATATAGAAAGGCTACTGATTTTTGTGCATTGAATTTGAATCATTATATTTTGCTATAGGAGTTAATTACCTTCAAGAGTTCTGGGATGGCGTTTCTAGCATCTCTTAAATATAGAATCATGTCATCAGTGAATAGAGCTAACTTAACTTCTTCCTTTCCAAATTGTATCCCTTTCCAGTAAAGTAAGTTTAATCAGGTCTTGAGTTATCCCAGAGCTATTTTTATACAAGGAATCAGTCTAATATGCTATTTATCAGCTCTAGTCGTTTTATGTCAAATACTCTCTCAATGTCTCTCCTTAATTATCCTACTACTACTAAGCAGAAACTGTGTAGAAAAGTCTGATTTTAGTTTGTTCAGTTTATTTTTTTCACTCTCTGAACTACATACTTCCTGTCAGTCTCCCGACTGGAATTAGTATCAGCTACTTTGGAGAAACAGCTCCATTTGCTTATTCCTCTTCCCTGGCATTTATGGTCTGGGCATGGGATAAAGCTCATCAGAATGGGGTTGAATGAGTAACCACTATTAAATATTTGGCTATAACCATTGGCTACCCATCAGCAGGAGGTTGCATCATTCTTATAGGTGACACACTACTGCTAGGAAAACCTTTGTACCTTTATTTTTTTAAAGTCACTACTGGGCTGGAGAGATGGCTTAGCAGTTAAGCACTTGCCTGTGAAGCCTAAGGACCCCGGTTCGAGGCTCAGTTCCCCAGGTCCCACGTTAGCCAGATGCACAAGGGGGCGCACGTGTCTGGAGTTCGTTTGCAGAGGCTGGAAGCCCTGGCGCACCCATTCTCTCTCTCTCCCTCTATCTGTCTTTCTCTCTATGTCTGTCACTCTCAAATAAATAAATAAATAATTTTTTAAAAAGTCACCACTTTCCTGTACATGTTTTGTTTGTTTGTTTCTTTTTGTTTTTTGAGGTAGGGTCTTACTCTAGCCTAGGCTGACCTAGAATTCACTCGATAGTCTCAGGGTGGCCTTGAACTCACAGCAATACTTCTACCTTTGCCTCCCAATACTTCTACCTTTGCCTCCCAAGTGCTGTGATTAAAGGTGTGAGCCACCATACCTGGCCTTCCTGTACTGTTTTTTAAATGGATTTCAGCATAAGAAATCTGGAAGTTATTGTCATTTGTCTTTTTCTTCATGAATGTTATATCAAGGAGATAAACATTTTAAAATAATATTAATTTTATTACATCTGTATGGCTTTAAAACCTTTGAAACATTATTGTGTTAATTTATAGGATGCCATGTATTATTCAATAGGTAATTTCACATTTGGGAGACATTTACCATTTTAGAGCACTTACTATTAATAAGAACTTACAATGCAAAAATTTTCATTTTTCATAATCTGAAGTCATTCACATGATGCTAGTTAGTTACCCATGACCTTTTCTCATTTTCTCTTTCTTTTTTCTTCTTTCCTTCCTTCTTTCCTTCCTTCCTTTCTTATTTGAGAGTGAGAGAGGAAGAGAGAGACATAGAGAAAGAATGGGCATGCCAGGGCCTTCACCCACCGCAAATGAATTCAGATGTTTGATTTATTTTGTGCATCTGGTTTAAATGTGTTTTGGGGAATCAAACCTGTGTCTTTGGCCTTATAGGCAAGTCCCTTTACCACTAAGCCATCTCTCCAGTCCTTGATTTTCTTTCATTCAAACATGTACCCTTTTGTTTCATACTATTGACAAGTAAAAGCTTATAAATTATTTAATAAATAGTATTAGGTCCATAGACTATAAAGCTCAGTGTCTTTTAAATGCCTTGTTAATAGTTAACTGGGGAAAAGATCAACATTACATATCATGGGCAATTAAAACTCACTGATGAATGATTTATGTTTTATACCATCTGCAGCAATAATGTACTTTCCATGGCTGAAATTAAGCAACAATAAATAGACCACATAGTAGCTAAGATCATGAAATCTGATGTAAAGTTTTACTAATTAAGAAAATATTTGAAATAAACTGACAGCCCTTACATGTTTTCAGTATGTTAGAGCTAATAGTGATAATAAATATAGACAAATATACATATGTAAAACATTTATGTCACTCAGTCTCTTAAAAAATTATTATGGGCATACTTAGTATGGATACATCATGTGTTGGTACCATCCTTTCCGTCTTGCCTGACCTCATTCCACTGGATACCCTCCTCAGTGGGGTTGCTGGCATTCTCCTTGGGTTTGTGTATTATGCGTTGTGAGAGCAGCAGTCAGGGTATGACTTGTGGCTCTTGCAATCATTCTGCCTCCTCCTCCACAAAATTCCCAGAGCCATGGTGAGTGTGTTTTAAGTCTACTTCAGTGATGAACTCAAGAGCATCTGGATCTCTGCTTTGGCATGTGTTGAGTATCCTCAGTATCTGTTTTCTTCACCCTGGTGTTGATTGTCAGGCTCTCCATGTAAGCAGCACTCTTGCTCATTCCCTCAACTCCTCTGTGGTTTCAGTTTGGCCTTGGCTGAAGTGCAAGGGATGGTTTATTTCCTTGGGTATAGCTACCTTCTAAAAATGACAAGAAAAAATTAAACAGATTCTCCAACTGTGAGTGAAATTAGAATAGGTTAAATGGGATAAGCATTATTAATTTAGGAAAATTTTGATGGATGTAGCCCCTCTTTTAGCCAAATACTAGTGGGAACTCAACATCGACAAGCATAATCTTTGTCTCCATAGGATTCTGACTGGTTTCTAGTTCAGATATGGGTTTCTTTCCAATGAGTGGCTCTCTTAGCCAATCAGAAAGCTACTGGTTAACTACAAAAGCTGTGTGCCACCATTGCACTGGAGTGTACATCTTGTAAGGCTGGTTGCTTCTGAGTAGCTTAGATGCCTTGGTTACTTGGACCCTTGTTGGCCACATTCCCCCAGTAGCTCATGTAATGCTTTCCAGAGCTAGACTGGCTATCTGGGGACTAACTTAGATTCCACAGGTCCCTAAGATTTTTGTGTTGGCTGCATGTGATGAATTCAGCAATAGGCTCATACCTGTTACCTTAGGTAGGTAATCAAATAGTTTGACAGATGCCTGTCTTTTTTGGTGGAACTCATAGGTCTCTCTGATCAACAGCTCATTGTGGGTAGCAACCTGTTTCTGGTACTGGGAGTTACAGGCCAAAGGGAAACAATTTCATAAGGTTAGGTCTCATCACACCCTCTCCAGGGCCCTTCTTTTCAAGTGTTACCCCTATACTTCAGTTGAGGGTTAAATCTTTTAGTGTACCTTCAAGGATAAAGGTTTCTATGGCATCAGTTCATTTGGGGTTTAGTTTTGGGTTTATTTACCCACAACCTCTTTCCCCTCCCCCAAAACATTTCATCCCTATTATGTGGGTCTCACGTTGCCAGCAACTCAAGCTGATCGAGGTTAGGAACCCCAGATAAATGAGAACATATAGAGTTTGCCTTTCTGTGATTGTGTGTTTGCTGAATATGATCTATTCCAAATCTGTCCATTTTCCTAAAAATTTCATTGTAGCAGTTTTTCTTACTACTGAGTAGAATTCCACTGTGTAAATGTACCAGAACTTTGTTATCTCAGTTTATTGTTTCATGTTGTTTTTGTTGTGTTGTGATCTACCTATCTCAGTGTTGGAGTCTTATTTAATTAAGGAGGAAGCAAGAGCTTTCCCTTGTATCATCTTCAGTAAGTGTTCTGTTTCATGTTTGAATAGAATAGCCTTTGTGATGGCTTTGTATTTTGGTATGCAGAGACTGTGGAGGGCCTAAGGGCACCACCTCTGGGCTGTGCTTACTAACAGTGGTGGTATTGGAGGTCTGGAATCCCTTTGACCTGAACTTAGCTGTGTCTTGCATATGGCTCAGGGGCCATAGTGCTTGCGCTTGCTATCCTACTGTATCCAGATGGGCAGGTTATGGAGGACTCACTGGTTCCCCCTGGCAGATGATTTCCTGATATTCCTATGTTCCCCATCTGGGGCTGAGGTGATGCCCAAGTAGTCACTGTGAATGAGGCAGGGTGATGGAGAGATGATGGGGGATCATTGGTTCCACAGCCTAGGCTGAATCATGGAGTTGGCTGATGTGGGCAAGACAGGGGCACTGGCCATGAGGCACACACAAGGATGTATGTAAACAGCACAGATTGTGGAGGATCTGAGAGCAAGAGCAGTGAGACAGCATGATGGCCATTTCAGTGAGTAGGAGAGACAGGGAAGTGTGCACAGGCAGTGGGGAAAGCCTGTGTGGACTGTGCACTCAGTAGGTGAAGACTGGGAGAGAATGGTAGGAGACAGAGAAGTGCAGGTGCCTATGGGAGTTCTGTGGGAGGCAGTGCCGTGGCAGAGCCTCAGATGGAAGCAGCATTGTGGGAAGACAGGGAGGCACATAGGGCTGGGAAGTGGTGGTGAACCTGGTTGGGAGTCAGGGGCACAGTGGTTGTGGTGAGTGGTTGGGAGATCCAGGGTCTAGTGGGCTACCTGAGAACATGAGAATCAGGAGATTCCTAACTGCTCCCCTCTGTGCTTGTCCACTGGAGGTCTGCTAAGACCTACTCAGACTGGAACCACAAAGATCTTGCCTGATATTACCTGGGGAGCTGAAGTATGGTTAGGTGGCCACCATCTTGACTAGAAGTTAGGCTCAGTCTTTTAAAATACATGTAAAATGGTTTTGATAATACAATTTATTATTCATGCCAATGCTTCATAAAACAGTTTCTATATTTTGCAAATGAGGAAAGTATAAGGATCAAAAAGATTATATGGCCTATTCAAGACTGAATAATTGATAAGAAATAGACTTGGGTCTTGAATTCTGAGTACTTGTCTAATGTTTTACAACCTAAAAATAATGTAAATTAGAAAAAAGTCCTAAATTAAAATTTATGTAAATATATGATTACCAGCTGAGGATCCCTCCAAGGTTGGGAGCTGTTCTGTCTTACTTTCATTTTCTGCTTTATGGTCGAATAAACTCCTGTATAAATTTTGTAAAAAGATGTAAATATAAGGTAAACTTAATTATTTATTAAAGATTTACTAGAAGAAAAAAAATCTAGTGTAATGGGAAAAAATTCTTTTAGAGTATCAATTTGGTTACAGAATTACTGGAAAGGCCAATATACCAGGCTTGAATGCCCTTAAGTGATGCAATAGCGAAGCATAGCAAATATGACTCCATGGAAATTCACCTGCATTCTGTGCTTGCACATAGCCTTTACGTATCTAGCTTCAGAAATGACATGTCTCTAATACCATGTGTGCCCTTGGTTTGGTCATGCTGCCCTTACAGCTCTTGTTAAGTACAAGTTAGTAAGCTTTTAAGTTGCTCAATGCAATCGCTAGGAGGTAACACCACCATATTACCACAGCACAATATATATCCTCAAAATTAAAGGGATTTTATAAGGAAAAAAAAAGTACATTCAACTTTTGCTTATTTTAGATTAGGTTGGTTGACCAAGGGTGGCTTGTTTGTGGAGTTGGCTTCCTGCTGCATATCTGGCCAGGCTTAGTGCTTGGGTATGGATCAAATTAATTTTTTTAATTGTATTCTTTCTGGGGTCACAACTTAGTGCAGCAGCTACATAATGAGAGTTTTTCTATGGTAATGGCTGAGCACCTACACTTGCTTCAGCCTAGTCAGATTGACACATTCCTGTCTTTGGTGAATACAGGTCACATGACCATGTCCAAAGTTATAGTAAGGAGTGTATTTCATCTCCAATGACAGAGATTATAAAGATTTATAGAAATGGAAATATAGGAAATGGTGAAGAAATGGTACTGATATTTAATATGTAAAGACCAGCCAATATATCTCATGAAAAATGGAATTACCACTGAGGACCTATCAGAAGAGAGACAAAGATATCAAAGACATGGAGTTTACTCCAAAGAAGTCTACAACACATAGGTGATGTAATGGAAAAATACCATACACAGTGATGTAATGGTAAACAGAGGACCAGTGTAGTGAGCATAGCTTTTTTACTGTTGTTAAAATATTTGTGATATTCTCTAGGTCATAGATGTAATTTCTTTTCTATAATTCATATACAACACAAATAAAATGTGAATGCATAATAGATACCGTACTAAGTACAGATGAATATTTCTTTCCCCATATACCTGAAGTACAAAAGTTTGGGATTAAAGGTTTTTTATTTTTATTTTTTAGTCTAATGCATGTATACAATGGGATATCATTCAGCCAGGAACTAAGTTGCAGCACAAAATTCAGTTGCTTCATGCACATGTTGTATATAGAACCCAGCATTAATTTTATATAATAGTTTTAGTATAAGTGTTTTGGCTGTGACCCATCACATAAGGTTAGGTGTGGAATTTTCCTTTTACACTCTCATGTTAGTGACCAAATTTTCAGATTTCAGATACTAGACTATTTTTTAATTTCAGATTTTAGAATTGGGGAGCTGATATTGTATAAGAGCAAATGTCCTATGAACTTACCAATTGTTGTATCTTAAGAAAAAGAAGCAAGATTCCTGTATAATTGACATTGATTTCTAAAGGATTTGGAACAGAAGTTTTGTGCAATTTAGAAAACTATGGTATAATAGCATATATGTTTAAGAGGCTATATCCCTACAATTAGGAGTAAAAACTGCTTTAGCTTCTGCTGGTTCAGTTTATCCACATGCAAAAGGACATAGATACAAACTCTAAAATAATGTGGGGAAAAGGTGAAATATTGATCTTTCTTATTAAGAAAACATCATTCAATAACCACTTACCATCCAAGAAATTAGTCAGCATTTTTCTGACTTAGTGGTAAACTCATAATCCTATCTTGATGGTCCTCTTTGATTTAACAATACTATCATGCAAAGAAAGACAAGAAATGTTATTTCCATTTTCTTATCTTTCCTAGCACTAGTAATGACCTTCATTACAGAAATTGGAAAATTTGAATGTGTGTGTTAATAACTGCTATTTACTATTTGACTTACAAATTTAGGAAAAGCATGTTACAAGTAGTAGAAAGGCATAGCAGTATAGTGAGACTTAAAAAAGGCCAAAAATTGAGATAGAATAGAACTACAAAAATTAGAATGATCATATTAATAATTACTCAGATATAGTTTATTTAATCACTGTCATTAAAAGGTAGTGAAAAATCAACTAAGCATGAGTTTAATTTTACCTTCTCTTGTAATATACTTGTTGCTATACTTATTTTGGATATTTTCCAGCTTTTTAATTATATTAGAAAATATAAAGCATTTTATGCCATCATTTTGATATTTTTATAAATTGTAGCCCTTACAATGTCTTTACTGCTTGAATATTCAATTGGTTAAAATTCTTTACATTTAGGGAAAATTTCTCTTATTTTAGAGTGGATGTTAACAGAATGCTTCTGAGGAAACTTACTTTTCAAATGTCCATTCACAATGTACACATATCTCTGTTTAGAGATAATCCACCCAGTAGTCAGACTTAGAAAATAGTTATTTGACCTGTAATTTTTTTGTTATGATAGTTTGAATTTTGTAGTAAAATTTATACTAAACACATTATTGTTAAAAATTATAACATATTTATCCATTTTAAATTTTATATCAACTCAGGTCCTCCAAGGATACATCTCTTGCTTATTTCTGGAGAACATGGTTTTAAATAGGTGACTGTAACAGTCGAATTTACATTCCATCTATGCTATGTCAAGGGAAAGAAGTTTGTTGCATTTATTTTTTTCAAAATCTCTTCTTTTTAAAATAATTAATAAATTTTATTTTCTAAGAAGCGTATAATTGGGAGCAAAATTGAGGGAAACCTACAGAGCTACTGAATAACATGCATACACATGCCTCACAACTTCCTTCATTTTCTACATCGGACAGGTATATTTGCTGCAATGTACAATCCTACCTTAAAACATTGTTTTCACCAAAGTACATAATTTACTCTAGGGCTCATTCTTGGTGGTGTGTACTGTGTTTTGAAAACACCCAGATAACATGATGTATGTCCAATGCTGTTGCATTATTCAGGGCAGCTTCACTGCCTAACATACCCTGTGCCTTACATTATCATCTCCTCTTCATGACTAGCCCCAATTATCACTAATTCTCTTTAAAGTCATAATAGTTTGCTTTTTCAAAAATGTCATATCACTGAAACTATGTCATATGCAGAAATATTTGTTTGTTTCATCTAGTAATAAGCATGTGGTGGTTTAAATGAATGTCACCCAATTGGTTCAGGAGTTTATTAAAAGCTTGCAATTTGGATCGCCAGCCACCTGACTACAGAATGTATCACTGTGGGCAGAACCCAGGGTCCAGCCCTAAGGTGTGGGGCTGGGTTTGAATTCCTGTCTAAAGATATGCAAAGTGCTTGAGCTTTTCCTGGAGTTCCTGAAGGATGCTTGCTCTTTGATGGTGAATTTTCTCCCTGCTTGGATCTGTAAAGTGAGGACCAACTTCTGCCATTATGGAACTTCCCCTGGATCTTTAAGCTTCCAATAAATCCCTCCTTCCTCCCATAAACTGTGTCTGGTCTGGAGGTTCATCCCAGAGACCTGAGTCTCACTGCTACAGAATTGGTACTAGGAGTGGAGGTAAGTTTCTGTATGATGAATCTGACCATGTGAATTTTGTTTTTTTGGAATTTATGTGCTGAAGGAATTGGAAGCTTGGTGTTTGCAACTGAAGATGCCTTCCAGAGCAATAAGCCAAGTTTTTGGACAATTCTGATGAGAATTTGAAAAATGCTAAGTGCAGAGAGAATTGTATTTGAACACTTGGCTTATGAACTTTCTAAAGGGAAGGAAAGCTTGAATAAAACCTTATTGTAACTGTGTTACTGGCATAAGAGCTGGCTGCTTTCTGCTTCTCAGCCCAGAGAGTTTGATCAAGGTTAAATTTGTAATGAACTGATGTGCTTGGCTCAAGATATGGGACTGAGAGTTTTAAGATTTTATGTTTAAGACTAGACTGGTTTCTGAAGCTGGTATTGTCAAATACATTAGAATTTGGAGCAAAGATGGCCCAATAACATTGAAACAATGAAAAGGATGCCTGAGTTGATTCCACCCAAGAAAGACTGAATGATAGGAATGCAAACACTTTTAAAATGAGTTGAGGGCTGGAGAGATGGCTTAGCGGTTAAGCACTTGCCTATGAAGCCTAAGGACCCTGGTTCGAGGCTCGGTTCCCCAGGTTCCACGATAGCCAGATGCACAAGGGGTGCACGCATCTGGAGTTCGTTTGCAGAGGCTGGAAGCCCTGACGCACCCATTCTCTCTCTCTCCCTCTATCTGTCTTTCTCTGTATCTGTCACTCTCAAATAAATAAATAAAAAATTTTAAAAAATATTTTTAAAAAATGAGTTGATTGTAGTAGGAACTTCCTTTTCAAGGTTATGATTTATTTCATCATAATTTGAGAATATGGATGTGTCCTGCATACCCAGTATTTATTTTGGAAGCATAAAAAAATGTATAGCAAAGCCATGAAGTGCACAAGTTGAACTGCTGTGGAGACACAGCACGAGACAGTGAATGATAAACCTAATAGGCTGGAAAAGCCACTGGAAGTTGTACTGTGGTTTGCACCACTGAGCTTCCATTTAACCTTCTGAAGGCCTTGGACCATCTCTGTCTGATACAGGCTCTCACACCCACCACAGTACATCCTCACTCTTCTTCCCATTTCTGTCTCCTCTCTCCTTTTTGGCAAGTGTCCCTCTTGGGTTGACCTGCTCTCGGGTTTCATCCCTCCTTGTGGAAGGCATGCTGGCATGCCAGGCTATACCCTTCAGCCATTAGGCCCCAATCCCATGTCTTGGGAAAGATGTGTCCCATCATTTCCTGTGGATTTTGGACCTGGGAGCAGGAACCAAAATATTTGATATCCTCTTAACTCCAATGTTTCCAACTGATCTTGGCTTCTACATATGGATATTAATCACTCAGAGAGACTGTACATATCTGATTAACAAAACAGATTAGTTAAAAAAGGGTGCAGATCATATCTGGTTAGCAAAGCAGATCTGGTTAGAGCATGACACAATAGCTTAAAATCATTCTGATTAATATTTAAGTTTAGTTGTCAAGTAATAGTGTAAGCTATATATGGGACATAGAAAACATACACATTCTATCTTTTAAGTATCTGTCAGTTATTAGTAGCCCTGAAAACAATATTTTATCAATAACTTTAAGGAAATTGATTTAATCTAGAAATTGTAATCCAGCCAAAAGGCAAGACAGTATAAAAACTTAGCATTTGTGTTTGAAAACAACTTTGGCTAGTCTATATACCAATGTAAGTACCAATTATCCCCCAAACTAGAAGTAAAACAGGTTTTTAAGATTATTTATTAGGGCAGGAAACATGTTTTAAGTATCAATATCTCTATAAGCAATGAACTTAAGATACCAGAAATGAAACAATTAATTAAATGAAATCTTGATTGAGACTGACTATACATAGCTCAAGAATAAAATAAAACCTGGTCATTGTTGAGTTAAGCAAGCCCAGTTTTAACATACATTAGAAACAATAAGACAGACACAAAGTAATATTTTAAAATAAGTACCTTTATCATTGAATAAGTTTAAGGTTTAATTAAAGAAGTATTTATGACTGTTAAATGAAGCTTAGGCAAACTATATTAACATTGTTTGTATACAGTGGATTTTACTAAGACATGGGGAACTTTGTCAGTTTTCCTAAGAACAAAAATCACAATAAGCCATTTTTTATAAGACTTAGATTATAACCTCAGTGATAATCATCTAGCAAAATCAGCATGAACAAGACAAAAAACATCTTAAAATTAGAATTTTAGCCAGATGTAGTGATGCATGTTTATTGATAGTTAAACATCATGAACTTTGTGTAAGCCAAATTACAATATTCTAATATTCTGATATCTAAAAAAGTGTGATATTAACAAAAGTAAAGTTTACATATTTAAGGCACACATAAGGCTACAGAGAGTAAACTATAAACAAAAGTTCTGCTGACAGAATTTATAATAAACAAGAAATCTCTATCATGTAGTTACATTTTTGGTTTTAATATGAAGACATGAAACTTTTATTTTTTAAGATTATTGGAATTGGGATGCTTTTATATACATATACATATTTTTGAGAAGATTTAGAATTTTTAAAGGTACATTAGATGTCCAACTTATAAGTTAGTTTTTGAAATTAACTTAGTTATATTTGATATACCCAAAGAATAGAGTAACTGGATTAAACTGATATGATCTAATGAAAAAAGGAGACAAGTCTCATGGAAAGAGAGGGCATGGGCATGCCAGGGCCACTTGCCACTGCAACCAGTTTCCAAATGTATGCCTCACTGTGTGCACTTGGCTTTGTAAATAAGCACCTTTAACTGTTGAGCCAGAAAGAAATATCTTTAATATCTTAACATTCACAAAATGTCATGATACAGTCTTTAACTATTTGAACCTTAATCAACTGTATAATTCTATCTGGAATACTTTGCTAAACTTGTTCAGTAATGATGCAAGTTAAATTTAGAGACTGATTGTTGGAGGACTTGAGGAATTATATCTGTAATTACAACATAACTTTGTATAGAATTTTATTTTACTGTTTGCCATAAAATAAATAGTTTTAAAGTATGTGACAGATAAATACTGTTTAACGTTTCAAATGTGGCCTGTGTACCTTATAAAATGGGGGGGGGAGAATAAGTAATTCCTTTGTGAGATTTTTTCAAGGTGGGATTTTAGATATAATAATGTTAGGAGAGAATTAAATATTAAGTCAATTTTAATCTTAAGATATACTTAACATGTTGACAAATAGAGGAACCTAGTTAATTTTGTTGGGTTCTCTAAATTTAGTATTTCATAACCATTATTATGACCAGATTAACATCAATGTGTTAAAGTTAAGTTTTCAACCTGAATACCATTGCAACTTTCAACCAGCCAGTGCTATGCTTTGTTAGTCTGATGCAAGCCCTAGGATGAAAGTCATTTTTATAGCTAATGAAGTCCTGTAATCTGATTAAGTACTTTGTCTTTAACCTTCTGTTTAAGTTTACTCATATCTTTATCTAAATACTTTATTCATACCTTCAACTATATACTTTTATTTTTGGGGTTTTCAAGGTAGGGTTTGACTCTAGTCCAGACTGACCTGGAGTTCACTATGTAGTCTCAAGATGACCTTGAACTCACAGCAATCCTCCTACCACTACCTCCCATGTTCTGGGACTAAAGGCATGTGCCACTATTCCTGGCTACGTACTTTTACTTTACAATCTATGTAACCACTCTGTAACATTCTTTATAATCAAACATTTAACATCCAACATATAAAGTTTTTTTTTTTCATTTTAGTCAGTTTCATCTCATAACTACCAACTTTTATTGTCCTTATAAGACTTTTAATATAACCATCTTTTTTTTTCAGAAAAACCTTTTGAAATAACTTTTTTGAAAGAGTAGACCATATTTGACTTATACTATTTACACAGAGTAAACATATAGATTTTGAAATTTTGTTTCTTATAACTTTCCTGAAATGCATTTTTAACAATATGAAAGCATATTTAGGTATTTTAGATACTTTAGAATTTTTTTTTTACAAATTTAGTATTGAGTACTTCTAAATTAAAACATAAATCTTTTAAATCTTGAGGCTGTTGTCTGTTAGTAGTTCCATAGATGCGTAGAAATATAGTAAACTTAAATAGTTACACACTTCTTATAAGAAGTCCCCATCTGTTTATAGTGACTTGACTTTCATTCTTTATCATGCTGGGCCAGGATCCTGAGATTTCCTGTGCTTACAGCCCCTGGCTCTGCATGGCAGGGAAGCTAAGAAAGAGTCATTTCCCCCCCCCCCCAACCCCTAAATTCTGAAGAGAGTTTTGGACTTCCTCAGGGCTATAAGGCTGCTTATTGATCCTGCCATTTTACAACTCTTGAAGAGTAGGAGAATCTTGTTTCCTTTTTTTTTTTTTTCTATGATCTTAATTACTTTAGCGTTCCTTCTGGGGGACACTCAACAGTAAAAATTGACTATGCCATCTAGTACAGTGGGCTTGGAGGTAAATGTCCCAGAATGAAATGGCACTGCTCAGAACAGAAATCATTCTGAAGCCTTAGAGCTGTGAGTCCCATACATACTCACACATTCATTTTAAGTGCCCTTTTTATATAGATTCTAGACAACCATTTCCCCTTCACATATTCTTTCATTCATTTGTTTATTCAGAAGTTATGCATTCTCATTTTAGATTTCTACTTTGTTTATAACTCTGGAGACTAAAATCAAACCTTGTTACCAGGCATGGGTTCAGGAGAGACTGAGGGAGCTGGAGGACCTGTTGGGGCGAGGTGCTGGAAGGACCCAGTGAGAAAACTAGGGAGAGCAGAGAGAAGGCCTTGTACACAGAGTGAAAAATAGGGTATTTCAGACAATTTGGCTATAGGTTGGCAGAAGTATTTATTTATTTTTAATCAGTGAGAATTTGGAAATCAAAAGTGCCATTCTCAGGCTATTTGGACCCATTGTCCAGCTTATATTGTGACCAGGCAGAATTGCAGATAATGACAAGATGTCACCCAAGAGCCCTAGAGGCTTTAAGTTCTCAAGGAGACAGGGAAAGAGCAAAACAAGGGTGAGAGAAAAAGTAAACCAGGGATTAAGCCTGATTTACAGATAACACCAATATGACCTCCTGGTCTGTTAGGGTGAATGGGGTCTCTACCTCCCATGTGGGCCTAGGCTGTACAGGGCACAGCTGTTGGCTTTTGAGCCTGAGGAGGGTGACTGTGCTCCTGATGGTGAAAGCAGCTTCTAGTGGAAGATGAGAGCTCAGAAGGGAGAGGGAGTGTCCTGAGATAGTAACTGAACAAAATTGAGCCACTTAGTGTATGGTAGACCAGAGAGTGAGACCCGAGTTGTTGAGAGTGCCTCTTTCTCAAGACCTGGGGTTGGGGTCTACTGGCCAAGGGATATAGCCTGGCATGCTGGCATGGCTTCCATGAGGAGGGATGAAACCCAAGAGCAGGCCAACCTGAGAGGGACACTTACCAAGCAGGAGGGAGGAGACAGTAATGGGAAGAAGAGTGAAGCTGAATCATGGTGGGTGTGAGAGACTGTATCACACAGAGATGGTCTGAGGCCTTCAGAGTGTCAAATGGCAGCTTGGTGGCCTGGTCAGGGGAACAGGAGGTCAGACTGCTCAAGAGGGCAACCAGAAGCCTTCCTATCTTAGTCAGGGCACCAGATGTAAGGTTCAGGAATGACCAAGACCACAGAGACCACTCTGAGGCAAAGATGGAAGCTTTTAGTCAGGGAAAACATGAGCTGCTGGAATGGACTCTCAAGAGCAGGGCAGAATCAACTTTGAGATTACAGATAGTGGACTATACAGAGTTCTTCAGTTAGTGGATGGGGATGAAGGGAAATAGCTAGGGTGTGAGACCAGAACAGTGACCAGGTGGAAGATAAGGAGGTAGAAAACCTAGATCTGGGGCATTTTTAGGCAAGAGAAGGGTAATGGCTGGGCAGTTCCCTGAGGAGTGTGGATGACTCACTTCTTTATGTCTCTGTCACCCTCCTGCTGTCCTCAGCGACTCCATTTTTGTACTGATCTAGCCAATAGGATCTGTATTATTATCTTTCCTTCCACTTTAAGATTGGTCATATATTTCTTCTCTCATTTTGGCTTAGCTTTGTTGGAGTTTTCAATTTTAGCTATCTTTCCAGTATATCAACTTTTGTTTAATTCATTTTCTACATTCATTTCTTATTTTTAATTTCACTAAGTGTTTCTCTATTTATTATTTTTTAAATTTTCTTTGTTCTTGTTTTTCTACTTTTCTAAATTATAAGGTTTGATTTTGATTTTGCAACTTCCTTTCTGACTTAAACTTAGTTCTGTAGCATCTTTTTTTCTAAGTCCTACTTTCACTGTATCTCAGAAATTTTGAAAGCTTATTGGCTCATTTTTATTTAGTTTGACATAGACTGATTTTTTTTACATTTTGTCTGTGCAGTTTTTAGTATAACATTCTATCACTTCCAAATCTTTTAGGATTTTTCTGATATTTGTTGTTATTGAATTTTACCTTAGTTCCCTTGCAGTCCATTCTTTTAAATAGTTAAAACTTGTTTTGTGGGCTGGAGAGATGGCTTAGTGGTTAGGCGCTTGCCTGTGAAGCCTAAGGACCCCAGTTTGAGGCTCAGTTCCCCAGGTCCCACGTTAGCCAGATGCACAAGGGGGCGCACGCATCTGGAGTTCGTTTGCAGTGGCTGGAAGCCCTGGCGTGCCCATTCTCTCTCTCTCCTCTATCTGTCTTTCTCTCTCTGTCTGTCGCTCTCAAATAAATAAATTAAAAAAAAAAAAAAAAACTTGTTTTGTGACCAATTGGTCCAGGCAACTCCACTAGAGCCATCAGAAAATTTTGGACTAAAACCCTGATTATTCTTCTTAGTTTGTTATGTCCTCATAAACCAATAACCTAGTGTTTCATACTCTTATGGTTCTTACTTACAAGATGACGATTGTTAGGGCAGGATAAAATGGAGTCACTAAGGACAGCAAGAGGGTCATCCACATTCCTCAAGGAACTGCCCAGCTATTACCCCTTCCTTGACTAACAATGCCCCAGGACTAGATTTCCTGCCCCTAATCTCCCACCTGGTCACTTCTGGTCTCACACCCTATGGCTAATGTAAAGCACAAAGGAGTTCCTTCCTTTCCTCACCTTCCCCCAACTGAAGAGCTCTATACAGTACACTATACATATCAAAGTTGACAGCTCCACTCTTTAAAAAACAAACAAACAAACAAACAAACAAAATATATATATATATATATATATATATATATATATATATATATATATATATATATTAATTTTGTATTCAGCAAATACAGGCAGTTTGGTACCATTATTAGGTTCATCTCTGACCTACACCCTTCCCATTGGCCCCTCCTTGTTGAGGTATATGGGTCATGCATTGTGGAGTTAGCCCACAGTTATGGGTAAGATAAATTTCTCTGCATATCAGACCCAACATGTGGCTCTGACATTCTTTCTGTCCCCTCTTCCACAAAATTTCCCTGAGCCATGTTGGGTTCATTTTTGGTCTGCTTCAGTGATGAGATGTTGGGGGCCTCTGAGGCTCTGGCTCTGTGATTTGGTAGGAGTGGATTTTTCTCTGTGTTGGACTCCTTCCTCCTTGTGCTGGTATCTATCCAGTTCATCAGGAAAACAGCACCCTTGCTTGTTTTGCCAATTTTTCTTAGTTTCAGCCGGGGCCCTTTTGAGGTGTGATGGGGTGGCTCTCTATCTGAAAAAGAGAAGCAGATTCTCCCACAGAGGGTAAGTTAGCTCCAGGAAAAATGAGATAACCCTTACTTTATTTATAGAGAATTTAACAGGTGTAGGCCCTCTTGTAGCCCATGATCGATGGTAGCTTGATATTGGAGAGTAGGCTTATGTTTGGATATGGTTCTGACTTGTTTCCCAGCTCCAGCTATGGGTCCCATACCACTGAGGGGATCAGTTAGCCAAATCAAGAGCAGTTGGTTCCCCACCATGGCTGTGTGCCACTATTTCACTTATGTGGGCATCACAACAGGTTATTTGCTGATATGTAGGTTAGACCATGAGTTGCTTGGACAGATATTAGTCATTTTCCCCCAGTCTCCCATGTAGCACCTTCTGGCACTAGATGCACTGACTGTCTGGGGACTGACTCTCTGCTAGCTTCCAGCCATGCCATTCCATTTTACATGTCAACCACATAAGGTGTCTTCAGCAGTAGAGTCTTACCACTAACCTTTGGTGGGTCATCAAGTACTCTGACAGAAATCTGTCTGAGAGTCAGTCCTGGCATTTTGTGTTTTTCCCCAAATAAAAGCTTCCATCTTTGCCTCAGAGTGGTCTCTGTGGTCATGGTCATCCCAGAAACTTGCATCTGGTGCTCTGATTTATGTAGGAAGGCTTATGATTTCCCTCTTGGCTGGCCAGACCTCCTTTCCCTTGACCAGAACACCAAGCTACCATTCGACCCTTTGAAGACTTCAGACCATCCCTTCCTTATACAGGATCTCACACCCACCATGATTAAGCCTCACTGTTCTCTTCTGTCTCCTCCTTCTTTCTTGGTAAATGTCTCTTTTGGGTTGGCCTGCACTCGGGTTTCATCCCTCCTCATAGCAGCTATGATGGCACACCAGGCTACACCCCTCAGTTGTGAGGTGCCAGCCCCAGGTCCCCAGAAAGATGCACTCTGGACCCCTCTATTGATTTCTGGTCTACTGTACCCTAAGGAGTGCCTTTTGGTTTGGTTGCACCATCTCAGGATACTCCCTCTCCTTTCTTCCTCTCCTGCTCCCTCCTGAGCTCTCATCTTCTGTTGCTGGCCGCTCTCATCTTACACAGCCATCTGCTTTTGGCATTGGGAGCACAGTTGCACTCCTTGCCCACTAACAGGCTAAAAAGCTGACAGTTGTGACCTGTATGGCCTCTGCCCACATGGGAGGTACCGGCCCTTCTCACCCTAATAGGCCAGGAAGTCATATTGGTGTTCTATGTAAACCCAGCTTAAGTTCTGGCTTATTTTTCTCTCACCCTTGTTTTGCTCTTTCTCTGTCTCCTTAAGAACTTAAAGCCTCTTGTGGTGGTTTGATTCAGGTGTCCCCCATAAACTTAGGTGTTCTGAATGCTAGGTTCCCAGCTGATGGATATTTGGGAATTAATGCCTCCTGGAGGGAGTGTATTGTTGGGGGCGGGCTTAAGGGCTTTATAGCCAGTTTCCCCATGCCAGTGTTTGGCACACCCTCCTGTTGCTGTGGTCCATCTTCTGTTGGCCAGGGGGTGATGTCCACCCTCTGCTCATGCCATCGTTTTCCCCTGCCATCGTGGAGCTTCCCCTCGAGCCTGTAAGCCAAATAAACCTCTTTTTCCCAGAAGCTGCTCTTGGTTGGGTGATTTCTACCAGCAATGCGAACCGGACTGCAACACCTCTACAACTCTTGGGTGACATCTTATCTTTCTCTGCAACTCTGCTTGGCCATATGTGTAAGCTGCACAATACGTCCAAATGGTCTGAGAATAATACTTTGGATTTCTAAGTTCTCACTGATTAAGAAAAAAAAAAAAAAAAAAACTGCTAGTGTACAGGCAAATGGTCTGAAATACCCTATTTTTCACTCTGCATGCATAGCCTTTTCTCTGGCCTGTTTGCATAGCCTTCTCTCTGCCTTACCTGCTTTTCTTACCAGGTCCTTCTAGCCCCTTCCCCATACTCATCCTTACCCTGTGCTTTTGACCTTGATGCCATAGAGTACCTGACCCTAACAGCAGCTCCTCCAGCTGCCTCAGCCTCTTCTGATGCCCTGCCTCATAACAAGGTTGATTTTAATTTCCAGAGTTATAAATAGAATAAAAATTTTAAATGGGAATCTATAACTTCTGAATAAATGAATGAATGAATGTGTGAAGGGAAAATGGTTGTATACAATCTATATGAAAAGTGCACTTAAAATAAATGTGTGTGTATGTATGGGGCTCACAGCCCTGAGGCTGCAGAATGATTTCTGTTCTGAGCAGTACCATTTCATTCTGGGGCTGTTTTTCACCAAGTCCACTGTACAAGATGCATAGCCAGTTTGCACTGTTGAGTGTCCCCCAGAAGAAACACTAAAAGTAATTAAGATCATTAAACAAATGAAAGATTCTCCTACTCTTAGAGAGTTGTAAAATGGCAGGATCAAAAAGCAGTCTATAGCCCTGAAGGAAGATCAAAACTCTACCTGGAATTTGGTGGGGTGGGGGGTGGGGGGCAGAAAGGCTCTTTCTTAGCTTCCCTGCCTTTCAGAGTCAGGGGACAGAAAGCACAGGAAATCTCAGGATCCTGGCCAAAGCTTGATGATGAATGAATGCCAAGTCCCTATGGTGACTTCTTATAAGAAATTTTTTAACTGTTTTATGCTTATAAGAAATTTATAACTGTTTTATGTTTACTTTGTCTTTCTATGTCTCTATGAAACTACTAACAGAAAATATCATCAAAATTTATGTTTAAATTTAGAAGTACTCAATACTGAATTTGTTAAAAAATATTTCTAAAAATACTAATAATGTTTAAATCTGCTTTCATATTTTTAAAAAGGTGTTTCAGGAAAGTTATAAGAAACAAAGTTCCAAAATGTATATGTTTATTCTGGGTAAATAGCATAAGTCAAATCTGATCTACTCTTTCTTTCAAAAAGTTCTTTCAAAAGGCCTTCTGAAAAAATGGTCATATTAAAAGTGTTATAGTAAGGACAATAAAAGTTTTTGTTGGCAATTATGAGATGAACTGACGAGAAAACTTTATATGTTGGATGTTAAATGTTTGAAGAAAAAGATTGTTACAGAGTAGTAACATAGATTGTAAAGTAAAAGTACTTAGATGAAAGTATGAGTAAAGTATGTAGATGAAGATATGAGTAAGCTTAAACATAGTGGAACATATATTTGGAAATTGTTTGTAATGCCCTGACATGCTCATTTCCTCTTTTCCATGAGACTTGTCTCCTTTTTTCATTAGATCATGACAATTTAATCCAGTTCCTCTATTCTCTGGGTATGTTAAGTATAGCTAAATTAATTTCAGAAACTGATTTATAGATTGGATGAGAGAACTCTCTGCTTCACTGAGGACCAAGTTGTAACAGCATGCTACACTGGCACTATTGAGCACACCACTCTGCCTCCTCTAGCCACCATGACACTGCCTCCTCATCACCTGCCCTGACGAGACACCCATCAATCACATTATCCAGCCCTGCCCCCCTAAGAACTCATAGCCCTTATGGTCAGCATGAAAAAATTAACCTTCATCTCTTATCATGAACAAAATGCTGGAATATTAAATCTGGACAAAATGGAGTCACCAAGCACAGCAGGAGGGCAACAGAGACATAAGGAAGTGGGTCATCCACATTCCTCAAGGGACTGCCCAGCAATTATCCCTTTCTTGCCCCAGGACTAGGTTTCCTGCCCCTTATCTTCCACCTGACCACTTCTGGTCTCACACCCTATGGCTAATGTAAAGACTAAAGGAGTTTCTTCCCTCTTCACCTTCCTCCAACTGAAGAGCTCTATATAGCACACTATATGTAATCTCAAAGTTGACTGCTCTGCTCTTGAGAATCAGTCCTGGCAGCTAGTGTTTTTCCCTGAATAAAAACTTCCATCTTTGTCTCATAGTGATCTCTGTGATCTTGCTCACTCCTGAACCTTACAAGGATAAGAATTCCAAATAGCACTTTCATGTGATGATGCAAGGGAAAACACAGTTAAACTAATAAGACATTGTGGAGCAAAGTAAGTACTCTACCTGCATTACTAGCTTGGGTGGTCACACTTATTAATAATATTTGATTAATTCATGTAGCAACTAAAATTAGCCAAGTGTTTAGTATATGCATTCAATTACTGCTTATCATTATCTTACATGGCTAAATTAGATTGAAATGATATAATATTGTCCTTTTTAGAAAGTATTTCTGTTCTGACCATAATAACTATTATATCACCATATCTTCACATTAATAAATTTAGGAATATGTCAATTTAATTATATTAGGAATATATAGTGGGTTACTAATTTAAAAACAGTTCTTACTAAAATTAAACAATTGTTATTATCATTGTTTTGAGACAGGCTCTGACTAGTGAAGATGGGCCTTGAATGTAAGATTTTCCTTCTTCAATCTCCAGAGCACTAAGAATAAAAGCATGTGCTACTAAGCCAACCAAACAATATTTTCTTAACTTTCTTTTACACTGAATGGGTTATATCAGGTTTTCCTGGTTGAGTAAGTATGTACTTTGAACATAAGCTGACTTGGTTTTCACTCTTACATCACAAGTTATTCTCCCAGAGGAGTGGATTGTTATTCTGCCTCTCTAGATGCTGATTTCTTCAGTTTTCCCAGGCATCCTGACAATTCTGAGAATGCCTGTGAGGCCTAAGTAAGATAATGTTGCCTAGCTTTGCACCTTATGTTGAATTCCTTTTCAATAAATGGCATTATCATTTTCAAAGAAATGACATCATAAGAAGTCCATCTGAATTTAAGATGGGTTTTCTCCTATTATAAATTTTCATTAGTGTCTATTAGAAAGTCAGTATACCACATAGCATTGAAGGTTTCTTTTTTGTGCCAGAGAAAGCTCTTGAAAGAAAATTTAATATTAAAATCATGTGTGTTAAATGTTTAATTAGAAAATGTATCTTTTTATATGGGCTAATTCAGACTAGGTAAACCTGCTAGAATTTTGATTCTGAGGTTATTTTTCCATTGTCAATAGTCTACTTAGTAATCTTGGGGGAACTAACATTAAAAGCAGACAAAGAAAAATGTTTCATTTTGCACAGCTGATTCCCGTGATTGCCTGACGTTTAGTTACACTTGGGCATCTGTCTCAGGAACTCCCATTGTCTGCAGCCATATGCAAAGTGAAGTGTGCATTGGGGTATAGACATGAGGACAGAATTTACACTTGGATATGGCATCCAAGAGCAGCGGGAGAGGCTGGACAAGCCTAGGATACTTCATACAGCTCATTTAATGAACTGTTAGTTTATTATTTTGTAAACCTTCTGTAATGCACATTTATGATATAAAAAGTGCTTTGCATACTGCTTCATCGGAAGAGGACCTCATTTAGATTAACCTGTGACTTCAACAGCAGGTGGTAGAATGAACCAACTGCTTCAATTACTGCTTTTGCGCATGACTTTCATGTGTTGCTAAGATTATCAGAGGAACCTGATTACATCCCCTTAGACACTATTGTTGGCAAGATGATTAAGCTGTTATTTTTTTTTTTTTTTTAAAGACTGGGAACCTAAAAAGCTTTTTGGCATGAGGCAAAAAGCAGTGTGTATAGAGATCAGTAAGATAGTGTGTATCATTGCCCTGTAGCTTATCTCCACATATACAGCTCCCTGGTGGATCCCTATGATAAACATTATTGGAACAATTAGCTGCTGCTGACACAGAATCCAGACACAATAGCCATGGCCAGCAGCACAGAGCCAAAAATTATGGAGCCAAAAACCATAAAAGCAACACCAACCTAGTCTCCCCATTCAACTGCTGTCATAAAACCCTCCCAGTGCTATGTTTGCATAGCTGGCTTCACCGATATGGCACTGTGAACACAAAAGAAGATGCGCAGCACTTGTCTTTGTTTAGCTGAAATTACAAGTCATTGAATTAGTATGTCATCTTTATTGTGCTGTCATGCAGCGGAGGTGAGGAGGCTCCGCAATGGATGGGAGAGTTTGATGGCCTGAAAGACAGGCTCACAGATGGTTGCCGATATAAAACAGTTTTCCCTTTTAAAAAGAAAAAAAAGAGAAAAGAATGGGGAGAAAGGCAAAAGCCTGCTTGGAATGGATCAGTACTGATTTGTCGAATAATACTGAGAGATATCCATACCACTGTATTTAAAAACTTTGGGACCTAAAGCATATGACAAAGGAATGGGCTGCAAACATTCCTGAGGGATGTGTTGACATATTTAGGATTTAGATAAGCATGAGTCATCATTTTAGATTCTTAGCTTTGTTGTTGTTCTGGGAAAATTTGTCATAATATTTCTAAATAATTATGAATGATTAATATAGGTGAGAAGGGTCAACTTTATAAAAATTAGAAATGAAAATTTTGGCTGTCCTTTCTCATAAAGAATATATGATTTTTCCCTGATATTATTAAATATGTTTTTCATAGAGATTCTTGGTCATGCATGAAAGGCCAAAAATGTGTTTCTAATTTTTTGATTTCTTGCTCTTTTGTACTTTTAATCTACAGTTGCAGTTATATTTGTAACAAACAATTGCCCAATCATTTTGGCTCTATTTATAATCAATATAATGTGGAATTAAACTTAATATTTAAAAGACAAAAAGTTCTGCTACCTTTGTCAATTATAAAGGAGTCTGATTCTGTCTAGAAATGACTGCTCTGAGTCCAGTTCTTTGGTGGAGAAAGCACTCTTCCTGCCTTTTTATGTTTTTTCTTCCTTGCAGGTGGAAAGCTAATCCACTAAACATGCAGGGCAGTGCTTTAATTAAGGAGCAAACCAGTCACACCTGAATGTGTGCAGAATTTTAAATGCCCTGATAATTATTGTAGATCTTTCCCTTGCACACGAGAAAAGCATAAGAGAAAATTTAAAGTTATGATTTCCTGTAGTAAGTGCAAGACAGATGTATAGATATATGAAAAATTTTCATGAGAATAACATACACCTGACTTGTATACATTTCTTTTCAATTGGAAAAATATGGTTCTATAATATTTCTAAAATATTTCTAAAATAGCCCTTCAGTGCTTTAGAAAGAGGTAAAGCAAAAACAAGGAATCAAATGCTTAGTTTGTAGTACTAAATTTATCTGTGCCCATTCAGCAACACTATTACATTTATTAAATTCTATTTTATGCTTATTTTCTCTTTATTTGAAAATAGAGATACTGACTTTTGCAATTTTGTATAGAGAGCAGCCTTTTTAAAAGAGAACATTGTGAACTGGTGATGGTGAGCAAAACATCGATTTTCTGTTAATTAAATCTCCATGAGAATCTTTACTATTATAGCTGTCACCTGGCTAACCATGAGCTGGTCTTGTGAACTCAACTATTTCATTTGTCAATATGATTGAGGATGAGTGAGAAGAAGTGTGAATAAACACAGCACATGTCCTGTCACAGTGTGGAAGTGAGCTTTCATGGATGTAGGGTTACAGGTTGCAATTCATTTTACTGATGTCAAGAACATAACCAGTGTAAGAAGTAAGGTTAGCAGATCTAGATCCTGGATAAAAAGCCTCGGCCAGAAGTTTGGGCACAGAAAAATACAAGTTCATGAAGAATTTACATAATGAGCTCCTAGCAAGACAGACAATAGAGAGTTTAGATGGTCCTTTCAAGTGAGAGGTGAGATCTAGTGACTAGCTCCACCTCCAGTACCCAGACCTGTGAGCCAAGGACCCCAGGATACTAGCAGTTAGAAAATAGAATTACTATCACTTAAAGATTAACATATCAGTAGAGTCAAGGGGGGAAAGATGAAGATAAAAAGCATGTGGATATAGGAATGGAAAAAAAAAACTTCCTGAACAAAACCCCAGTGGCACAAATTCTTAAACAGTCACTCAACCAATGGGATCATATGAAGCTGAAGAGTTTCTTTACAGACAAGCATAGAATAAGCAAAGCCGATAGAGTACCCACAGAATGGAAGAAAATATTTGCAGGTTATCCAACTGATAGAGGCCTTATCTCTAGAATTTACAAAGAACTCAAAAGTCTAAAAAATAAGAAGACAAATACCCCACTCACAAAATGGGGTGCAGAGTTGAACAGGCAATTCACAGAGGAAGATATACAAATGGCAATCACACACTTAAGAAAATGTTCATCATCCTAATCATCAGAGAAATGCAAATTAAAACAACTATGAGATTCCACCTTACCCCAATAAGGATAGCCAACATCAAAAAATCAAATGAAAATAAATGCTGGCGAGGATGTGGAGAAACAGGGACACTCATCCACTGTTGGTGGGAATGCAGGATGGTACAACCACTTTGGAAAGCAATATGGAGACTCCTGAAAAAGCTGACTATAGAAATACCAACAGATCCAGTCATACCCTTACTGGGCATCTACCCTAAAACCCTGAAACCACAGGCCAGAGAGATTTGCTCAACCATGTTTGTAGCAGCTCAATTCGTAAGAGCTAAAGGCTGGAATCAACCCAGATGTCCATCATTAGAAGAATTGATAACAAAGATGTGGTATATCTACACAATGGAATTCTATACAGCAGTAAGAAAAAATGACACAAAGAAATTTGAGGAAAAATGGTTGAACCTGGAACAGATCATTCTCAGTGAACTTACCCAATCACAGAAAAAAAATTGACACATAGTCTCACTCATCTATATCACCTAACCTGAATCTACCCAAGATACCTTACATACCCAGCAAGCACCTCATGGACTAGACAATAGGATGGATGGGGAGGGGGGAGGAAGGCATCGAAGTGTGGAAAACAGTAATCTGGACCCAAATGGCAATGGTACCATAAAATTCTACTTCCTAAAAGACAGACCAAATGGCTGAACCTTCACTAGACCCTTACAAGAAACACCTGAACCACAAGACAATGGGGAGGGTAGGATCAAGACTAACCTAAACCCTCTTCATCTTCTCTCCCACCCTTTCCCCCTCTCCCCTCTATCTCTCTCCTCTCTAACTGTTGTATATAAGTTATGTTTTTCCTCAATTTCTTAGTGGGCACTGACCTGTAACCCCCACTTCCAGCTTGGGGCTACCATCCACAATGAGCTTTTGATCAGAGAAACCTACAAGGTTTCCCAAAACAATGACAGACTTCTGTCAGAGTACTTGATGACCCACCAAAGGCCAGTGGTAAGACCCTATTGCTGAAGACTCCATATGCAGCTGACATGTAAAATGGAATGGCATGGCTGGAAGCCAGGAGAGAGTCAGTCCCTAGACAATCAGCGTGTCTAGTGCCAGAAGGTGCTACATGGGCCACTGGGGGAAATGGCCAATATCTGTCCAAGCAACTCATTGTCTAACCTAATTAGCAACAAATAACCTGATATGATGCCCTCACAAGTGCAATAGTGGCACACAGCCATGGTGGGGAACCAACTGCTCTTGATTTGGCTAACTGATCCCCTCAGTGGACTAGAGCCATAGCTGAAATTGGGAAACAAGTCAGAACCATACCCAAACACAGGCCCACTCTCCAATATCAAGCTACCATCAATCATGGGGTACAAGAGGGCCTCAACACCTCATCACTGAAGAAGACCAAAAATGAACCCAACATGGCTCAGGGAAATTTTGCAGAAGAGGGGGCGGAAAGAATGTCAGAGTCACATGTTGGGTCATGATTTGCAGAGACATTTATCATACCAATAACTGTGGGCTAACTCCACAATGAACGACCCATTTACATCAACAAGGAGGGTCCAATGGGAGGGGGTAGATCATAGATGAACCTAAACAATGGTACCAAACTGCCTGTATTTGCTGAAAAGAAAACTAATAAAATTTAAAAAATGTGAAAAATAAATAAATAAGTAAAACAATTAGGGTTTTGATGGAGACTTTTGGATAGAATGGCATCTCTAAGACATGGAGCAAAGCCTGTATTTTGGTTTTCCTGTGTACATGCTTGATCACCTTTTTGATATGATGGGGGAGTCTCACCGTCTGCTGTTGATGGTCTTTGGAATTTTAAGGATTGATCACCACTAGTTTTTCTTTCATTTCCTGTAACATTAAAAAAAAAAAAAAGTCAATACACTACCCGCTGTTAGCACAGACCACAAGAGACCTGGTTGGAATCTGGAGGAAAGCCAGTCCCCAGACATCTAGTGTTGGAAGGTGCTACATGAGCTACCAACATCTGTCCAAGCAACTCAATGTCTAACTGACTCAGAAGCAAAACTTGACAGGGTGCTCACATAAGTGCAATAGTGGCACACAGCCATGGTGGATAACCAGCTGATCTTGGATTGGCTAACAGATCCACTCAGTGGAAAGGAAACCACATCTGGAACTGGGAAACAAGTCAGAATCATATCCAGATAATGATTCTGCTTTCTACTGTCAAGCTCCCACTAACCTTACAGTATAAGAAGGTCTACATCATTTTAATTCTCTCAAAATTAATAATGGTTATCCCATTTAACCAGTGATAACTTTGTTCTCCACTGGAGGATTTGCTTCTCTTTTTCAGATGGGAGCTGTACCTGAGGAGATAAACGACCCAGTGCACTCCTCCCTGGCCCCAGCTGAACCCACAGAGTAATTGGAGAAATGAGCAAGAATGCTGCTTTCTTAGTGAATCTGATATCAGCACAAGGGTGATAGAAATAGAAACTGAGGACACTCAACACCAAACAAACCAGAGATCCAGAACCTCCTAAATTCTCATTACTGAAGTAGACTTAAAATGCTCCCAGCATGGCTCAGGGAATTTTGTGGAAGAGGGGTAGAAAGATTGTTAGAGCCACAAATTGGGACATTTTGCACATAGATATTGCCTCTCCCTCACCCCAACACATGACACACAATCCCCATGGGGTTGACTTGCATCTCCAATGAGGAAGGCCTCTTCATAAAAGGGGCACTGAGGAGGGAAAGGATGGTACCAATATGTGTTGTTTACATACTAAATATGGCCATATATAATAAATAGTTTTATATGCTAAAAAGCTTCTTGGAACTAACACTAAAGCAATGAAAAACTTTTACCCCCAAATAAAATGTGAACTGAAAGAAAAAAAAAAAGCATGTGGACTAAGGAATGATGACTTCTCTTTTAAAGAGGAGAAATCAAGCCTAGGAAGGTAGGTAACATTAGGATAGCCAGATTAATCCAATTAGAAATGGCCATCAAATGCTTATCTTGCTAGAACCGCCTGTTCTTCACCACTACTGACTTCCAGATGCCCCTAGCCCAGGTCTTCTCCTACCAGTGGCTGGACCTTAGACGTAGTGGCTAAAATGGGCAATGTCCTGGGTTGTGTGAAAGATTTCCAGTTATTCTTTATATTTCTCAAATGTCTACATTTATTCTATAATCCCACTAAAGCTTTTGTGGAGTAAAGGTTTTTATTTTACATTTTTATTGTGTTTGTGTTTGTGTGTGTGTGTGTGTATGGGTATACCTATGTGACCATGCATGTGGAAATCAGAAGACAGCATCAGGTGTCTTTTATTAGGTACACCAGGTATTTATTTATTTTTTTTTTTGAGGAATGGTCTCTCATTGGCCTGAAGCCCAACAATAAGTGGACACTGAATGGCCAGTGAGTCTAAGAGTCCTCTGTCTCCAACTCCCTAGCACGAGGATGACAGACACATGTCATCATGCCTGGCATTTTTACATGAGTACTGGGAATCAGACTTGGAGTGTCATACTTGTTAGGCAAACACTTTACTGTCTAAAATATTTCCCTAGCCTCTAAAGTTTGTTTATTTATTTATTTATTTATTTATTTTATTTTTTTTTGAGGTAGGGTCTTGCTCTAGCTCAGGATGACCAGAAATTCACTGTGTAGTCTCAGAGTGACCTCGAACTCATGGCAACACTCCTACCTATGCCACCTGAGTGTTGGGATTAAAGCTGTGCCCCGCCATGCTTGGTTTAGAGTAAAGTTTTTAGTCATTAGGCAAAAATACAATCCAAAAATGGTCAAAGAGATTATTCCTTTTTTAATATCTTTATTTATTTACTTGAGAGAGAGGGAGAGAGAATATGTGCACCAGTCCCTCACTGCAATGGGACTCTAGATGCATGTGGCACTTTGTACATTTGACTTTACATGGGTACTGGGGAGTCAAACCTGGATCAGCTTGCTTTGTAAGCAAACATTTAACCACTGACTTATGTCTCCAGCTCCCTCTCTTTGTTTTTTCTTTTTCTTTTACAGCTGGGAAACACAGTGGGATAAACATATGAAAGGCATCATAAACTGAATCATTCCAATGACATCATTATAATTATTACCATGCCATTTATTCTATGCCAGATAGTAAATGAGAATTACAGCTACATGCTGAGTTGAATTTACATAGATACCTAAATGACCAAGGTCAAGTTTACCTGTGAACTGATGTTGAGAGAAGATGGGAGTGGTAAAGGGAAGGGGACTCTGAGGTACTTGGAACCAGGAAGAAGGTTATGCTAAGATGCGCTACTCTTTACAGCTTTTGTCTTAATAAAGAGACCATTTTACTTGGTGTTCATAGGTGCCGAAAGCATCTGATCATGTATCTGTTTCCTCTGTTCTTTGACTTCATTCTTTTTTTTTTTTTTTTGCATTTTTTAAATTAGTTTTCTATTCAGCAAATACAAGCAATTTGGTACCATTATTAGGCTCATCTATGACCTACCCCCTCCCCATTGGCCCCTCCTTGTTGAGGTATATGGGACATGCATTGTGGAGTTAGCCCACAGTTATTAGTACGATAAATGTCTCTGCATATCTTGACCAAACATGTGGCTCTGACATTCTTTCTGTCCCCTCTTCCACAAAATTTCCCTGAGCCATGTTGGGTTCATTTTTGGTCTGCTTCAGTGATGATGTGTTGGGGGTCTCTGGCTCTCTGAATTGGTAGGAGTTGATTTTTCCCTGTGTTGGTCTCCTTTCCCCTTGTGCTGGTATCTGGTTCATCAGGAAACAGCACCTTTGCTTGTTTTGCCAATTTTCCTTAGTTTCAGCTGGAGCCCTTTTGAGGTATGATGGGGTGGCTCTCTCCTTAGGATCTGCATCTATCTGAAAAAGAGAAGCAGGTTCTCCAATGGAGAGTAAAGTTAGCACCAAATGGTATAACCCTTATTCATTTAGAGAGAATTTAATAGGTGTAGGACCTCTTGTAGCCCATGATTGGTGGTAGCTTGATAATGGAGAGTGGGCTCAAATTTGGATATGGTTCTGATTTTTTTTCCCAGCTCCAGCTATGGGTATCATACCACTGAAGGGATCAGTTAGCCAAATCAAGAGCAGTTGGTTTCTTACCATGTATATCCACCAATATTGCACTGTGTGGGCATCACAACAGGTTATTTGCTGCTAAGTAGGTTAGACCATGAGTTGCTTAGACAGATGTTGGTCATTTTCCCCCAGTCGCCATGTAGCACCTTCTGGCATGAGATACGCTGACTGTCTGGGGACTGACTTTTTCCTGAGTTCCAGCCATGTAGTTCCATTTTGCTTGGAGAGATATTGGTTATTTCCCCAATTTGCCCATGTAGCACCTTCTGGCACCAGACACACTGTCTGGGGACTGACTCTCTTCTGGCTTCCAGCCATGCCATTCCATTTTACGTGTCAGCTGCATATGGTGTCTTCAGCAATAGGGTATTACCACTAACCTTTGGCAGGTCATCAAGTACTCTGACAGAAATCTGTCATTCTTTTAGGAAACCTTGTAGGTTTCTCTGATCAAAAGCTCATTGTGGATGGTAGCCCCATGCTGGTACTGGGAGTTACAGGTCAGTGCCCACTAAGAAAATGAGAAAAAATGTAACTAATATACAAGAGTTAGAGAGGAGAGGGGGAGAGGGAGAGGGAGGGAGGGAAGTTGTAGAAGGTTTAGGTTAGACTTGAACCTACCCTCTCCAGTGTCTTGTGGTTCAGGTGTTTCCTGTAAGGGCCTGGTGAAGGTTCAACCATTTGGTCTGCCTTTTATGAAGTAGATTTTTATGTTACTATTGCCGTTTGGGGCTAGATTAGTGTTTCCCATCCCTTCAATGCCCTCCCGTCCTTCCCCGTCCATTCTAGTGTCTAGTTCATGATATGCTTGCTGGGTATGTAAAGTATTATGGGTAGATTCAGGTTAGGTGCTATAGATGAGTGAGACTATGTGGCGTTTTTTTTTTTTTTTTTTTTTTTTTTTTCCTGTGATTGGGTAAGTTCACTGAGAATGATCTCTTCCAGGTTCACCCATTTTTCCACAAATTTCATTGTGTCTTTTTTTTACTGCTGTATAGAATTATATTGTGTAGTTATACCACATCTTATTTATCCACTCTTCTAGTGATGGACATCTGGAGTGATTCCACCTCTTAGCTATTACAAATTGAACCACTACAAACATGGTTGAGCAAATCTCTCTGGCCTGTGGTTTGAATTTTTTAGGGTAGATGCCCAGTAAGGGAAAAACTGGGTCTGTTGGTATCTCTATAGTCAGCTTTTTCAGGAGTCTCCATATTGCTTTCCAAAGTGGTTGTACCATCCTGCATTCCCACCAACAGTGCATGAGTGTCCCTGTTTCTCCACATCCTCACCAGCATTTATTTTCATTTTATTTTTTGATGTTTGCTATCCTTATTGGGGTAAGGTGGAATCTCATAGCGGTTCCTGATCTCAATGGGAATTCCTCCAGTCTCTCTCCATTAAGTATTATTTGGGCCTTTGGAGCTTTGTATATTGCCTTTATTATGTTAAGATGTGAACCGGCCATGCCGATTCTCTCCAATGTTTTGATCATGAAGTGATGTTGTATCTTGTCAAAGGCATTTTCTGCATCTATCGAAATGATCATGTGGTTTTTATGTTTAAGCTTGTTTATGTGGTGTATTACATTGACAGATTTCCGTATGTTGAACCACCTTTGTGTTCCTGGGATCAATCCCACTTGGTCAAGGTGGATGATGCTTTTGATGTGTTGTTGGATTCAGTTTGTGAGGATTTTGTTCAGGATCTTTGCATCTAAGTTCATTAGGGTAATAAGCTGGTAGTTTTCCTTTCTTGTGGCATCTCTGCCTGGTTTTGGAATTAGGGTGATACTAGCTTCATAAAAGGAGTTGGGTAGCTTTCCCTGTTCTTCAATTGTATGGCACAGTTTTAGGAAGATTGGTTTGAGTTCTTCCATGAAGGTTTGATAGAATTCAGCTGAGAAGCCATCTGGCCCTGGACTATTCTTTTTGGGGAGGTTTTTTATTACTTTTTCAATCTCTGTGAGTGTGATGGGTTCATTGAGATGATTAATCTGCTCTGAGTTTAGCTTTGATACATGGTATGTGTCCAAGAATTTATCCATCTCCTCCACATTACCCAGTTTTGTGGAGTAGAGGTTTTTGAAATAAGTCCTGATGATTCTCCCAATTTCACTTATGTATGTTGTGATCTATCCTTTTTTATTTTGAATTTTGTTAATTTGGAACTGCTGCTTCTTCTTTTTGCTTGATTAAATTGGCCAGAGGTTTGTCAATCTTGTTTATTTTTCCAAAGAACTAGCTCTTTGTTTTGTCAATTGTCTTAATTATTTCCTTGGTTTCCAATTCATTAATTTCTGCTCTAATTTTAATTATTTCTTTCCTTCTGGAGCTCTTTGGGTTGGATATTTCTTGTTTTTCCAATGCTTTTAGGTGGATGGTTAGGTTATTGATTTGGGATCTTTCTGTCTTTTTTTTTTGAAGGCATTGAGTGCTATGAATTTTCCCCTGAGGACCACCTTCATTGTGTCCCATAAGTTTTGGTATGATGTGTTCTCATTGTCATTCAATTGCCAGAATTTTGCAATTTCCTTTTTTATTTCATCCGCTATACATTTGTTGTTTAAAAGTGTGCTGTTCAGTTTACAGGTGCCGTTGGGATTCTTGGTGGGTCTTTTGTTGTTGATTTCTGGCAATATAGCATTTTGACTTGATATCATGCAGGGAATTATGTCAATTTTCCTAAATATTTGGAGGCAGTCTTTGTGACCCAGTATATGGTCTATTTTAGAGAATGTTCCATGGGCTGCTGAGAAGTATGTGTAGTCTGTGGATTTGGGATGGAAAGTTCTGTAGATGTCCATTAGATCTAACTGCTCTACGGTTTTGTTGAGCTTTCTTACTTCCCTGTTGAGTTTCTGTTTGGATGATCTGTCTATTACTGATAATGGTGTATTGAAGTCCCCAGCTATGATGATATTGGTGGTTATTTGTGTTTTATTGTCAAGTAGGTTTTGTTTTATGAACTGTTGTGCCCCTGTGTTTTGTTCATACAGATTTTTGATTATAATATCTTCTTGATGGATCATTCCCTTGATGATTAGGAAGTAGCCTTCTTTGTCTTTTTTGATTATTTTTGGTTTGAAGTCTATTTTATCTGATATTAATATAGCTGTGTCTGCTTGTTTCTTATTTCTGTTTGCATGGAATATTGTTTTCTACCCTTTCACCCTGAAGAGGTGTCTGTCTTTACTGGTGAGGTGGGTTTCTTAAAGATAACAGATTGAGGGGTCTAATTTTCTAATCCATTCTGTTAGATTGTATCTCTTGATAGGCAAAGTAAGGCCATTAATATTTAGGATAAAGACTGTGAGATTTGATTTGATCCCTGCCATACTGTGGTGGTAGATGTGTGTTGGTGTTTTCATGGGCTTTGAAGTTTTTTGTGCCTACTCTGGGTTTGGTTGTTGTGATCTGCTTCTTGTAGGTATTTCAGTTTGGTTATTTGTTTGTTCTTTGTGGAGAATTTCCTGAAATACTCTGTAGGTTTGGTTTTGTGTTCATATAATTGTAAGTTGAGTTTTGCCATGGAAAGGTTTTCTTTCATCATCTACTATGAGGGATACTTTTGCCAGGTAGAGTAGTTTGGGTTGGAATCCATAGCTTCTTAGACTTTGGAGAGTTTCACTCCAGGCCCTTCTAGCTTTCTAGGTTTCCAATGAGAAGTATGAAGTAATTCTGATGGGGTTACCTTTGAAAGTGTTGTGCTGTTTTTCCCTAGCTGCTTTTAGGATTTTCTCTTTGGTTGCAATGTTTAATGTCTTAATGTTAATATGTCTTGGAGAGTTTCTGCTTTGGTCCAGTCTGTTTGGAGTTCTGTTGGCTTCTTGTATTTTGATGGGCTTTTCTTTTAAGAGCCTGGGGAAGTTTTCTTCAATTATTTTGTTAAGTAAGTTCTCCATGCCTTTGGTCTGTAATTCTTCTCCTTCTGGTATTCCAATGATTCTGATATTAGGATGTTTAAGTGTATCCCACAATTCCCTCATGTTCTGTTTGCAGGAAATTTTGAACTTACTGAAGTTTTTGAACTCTTGAGCTGTTTCTTCCATCTTGTCTTCCAGATCAGAGTTTCTATCGTCCACTTTGCTGACTCTATACTTGTGAGCCACTAGAGAGTTTTGTACTTGTTTGATTAAGTTCATTTTCTACTACTTTTCTATGTATCATTTCCATTGCTCTGTCAAGCTCCCTTTTCACATCATTTTCTGATTTTCTTGATGATCTTGGAATTCATCCTTGCATTTCTTTATGTCTTCATTTAGTATGGCCGGCTGATTTTTAAGGTCCTCTTTTTTTTCTCTCTCCCTCAAATCTTTTACCTCTCTTTGAACTCCTTCAAATCTCTGATCAAATTATTCTAGCTTAGTGATGGTAGTATCCACATGATTATCTGTCCTTTGTTGCCTTCTTGCAAGTTTTACCAGTAGGTTGGTCAGGGTTGCATTGCTCATAGCTTACATTTGGTGTTCTGATCCTAATAACTCTTCTATGTTTTAGTTCAATGCATTCATTGTAGTACTGGGTGGTCTAACTGGGTTTTCTTGCATTTGATTTTTCATGTTATTTCTTTTGTGCTGTGGTCTGCCCATGACAGGGTATGGGCAGGTAGGTGGGTGGATTAGCCTGGGCTCTAGCGCAATGGGAATCTGAGGCAGCCTGGGGCAGTTGCCAAGCAGCCTGGGCTTTGGCTCACACTTGCCAAAGCCACCTATCTACTGCCTGACAGGGGCGCCAAAGTTGCCTGAATTCCCAAGTAGTAATGCACCAAAGCTGCCTGCATTGGAGCTTGATGGGGTACCTAGGTACCAAGCCCTGAAGCGGCCCAAACTCTGGCTGGGGACACTGGGACCCGGAAACAGTCTGCGCTCCCGCACAACAGGAGAATGTAGGATGGCGGGCATGGCAGACAGGTAGAGGAGGGCGCCTGATCTGGTGCAAGCAAGAGACACAGTCTGGGCTTGTGTGGCAGTTGCTGTGGGACTGGGCTCACTGAACAATAATGTGGGCAAGTGTGCAGAGCAGTTTAAGCTTCCACAAGATTGGGGAGCAGAGGTGGGCGTGGCAGCAGCGGAGTGCTAGTCCACAGCAGTGGAGGGCCACAACAGCTATTTGGTGTTAGGGGTGGTCTATCTGCTCATGAGGGGATCCACAATTCCCTGTTTTCCCCCCTCTGTGCCCTACCACTGATAAGAAGACCCAGAAAACCTGGGATTTGCAGCTCAGCTAGGTGGTTGCCATCTTTGCCCGAAGTCGGCTCCTTTGACTTCATTCTTATAAAATTAATTATTTCCTGGATGAGAACTACAATATGGTCAATCAGCAAAAAAGCATATTTCCCTCTTGCATGCAAAATATATTGTTTTTATAATGTCACATGTACTCATATCTAAATTCTGCTGTTCTAGATTTGATCTAGAATAGTGTTCCAATGTTTAGGTCATGGGGTTATGTATTTTGTAACATAAGCTGATTTTAGCTAAAACATCTCCTTTCTTGTGACTTGTTCCTTCCACATAAATGTAACTTACTGTGTTTAAACCTCCTGTGGCTCTCTGTTCTTGCCTTTCTCTATGGACTTTGCATTTTGCTTCAACTGATGATTGAATGAGAACTGGATGATAATTTAAAATGATCGCATTGTTATAACCTTGTTTAAATCAACTGGAATATATTTATCCATTAAGTTAATAAGCAAGCAATGCTATATAAGTAATTTAATAATTTTATTGTTATTTTATTCACCAAATGTGCAAACAATAACCAAATACATTGTAATCCAAGTCCATCACAAAACTGAATTTAGGTTTTCTGGCTTGACTTCTCTGTCTTTATTATTCTACCTTTTATTTTATTTCATTGATGTTTAGTACTATTTCCCTTTTAATACTTTCCCCATATGTGATGTCATTCTTAAGTAGGTAAATATTTGAAAATTTATTCCAAAGATTTCACTGGCCATATTTTTGTTATTAGGTATTAGATTTATTAATGGGTCACATACTACAGAAGTCACTAACTTCTCAATCCCTCCTTTAACCATGAGACTATAATAATCTTATACTTTAATATTCTGCTGTACAAAGTCACTAAAAATTTAAATTTCAAACAAATGTTGGCATACAGAGATTTAGGTATTGTTCCTTCTGGCATTTTAAACGTACTTTGTGTTAGTTTTCATTCTCCCTCTTATCCCCAAGAACCCTCTCCCCCAAATTCACTCCCCTAGCAGTTATCTTCCCCCATTCTGTTCCTTTAACTAGAGATGTCCCCAGCAACATTATTATGTACTGTCATCTCAAAATTATTTGCTAACATCTATTATTGTATGTCCCACCTCCCCCCAGACCAGGAGAGCCTTCAGCTTGGAGCCAGCAGGTAGGTTCAATAGTCTTCAGGGTTCCTCTCTACTCCTTGTTCTTCATCACTTGGCCCAATCACTAGAGCATAGCTCTACAACACAAATAATGACCATACATACACATGCACATGCACACACATGTATGCACACATGCATATACATGCACACATACACACATGGCAGTACTATTAGTCTACATTTTTATTTGTAAGCAGATTCATACACACAGAGACAGAGAGGAGAGAGATAGAGAGAGGGAGAGAGAGAGAATGGGTATACCAGGGTCCCCAGCCACCACAAAAAAATTCCTGATACATGTGTCACTTATGCATCCAGCTTTTCATGAGTACTGGAGGAGCCAACCCTAATATTAGCTTTTGCAGGCAAACACCTTAACCACTGAACCATCTCCCTAGCCTGACACTATTAAATATAAAGGCATTCTTACTCCTTGTGTGTATACCAAAAGCAGCCTTCTATAAAGCAGCTCCTTTGCCTTTAACATCTTTTTAAATTCCACCCTCCTTTTGTTTGGAGAAGGAGAGAAGGGGGATGGAGGGAAAAATGGAAGGAGAGAGGGAAGAGGAGAAGAAGATAGAGAAAGAGGATGCATGACAGTGAGAGAATAAGAAAGAAAATGAAAACAAAAAACCTTTAAAGTCTCACCTCCTTTAGCTTTTCCCTCTTTTTAGCCTCCCACTTGCTCTCTCAAAATCTTTCAAAACCCTGTGCCTCTAACAAACTTCATGTACCTTTATTAACCTAGCACTCAGGAATTTCTGTATCTTGGTTAGTTTTCTTTTCTTTTAATCCTCTACAATTTTTTTTTATAGAGGTTGCATTTTCAAAGGCCTACCCAATTTTCAGAAATCCATAGTCACCCCTAAAATACATTTCAAATTCCATATCTTCTCATCCTCTCAGCATATTATCTCTGATCTTCTCTTGTTTCTCTTGCTCATTTACCTTTTTTGTTCAATTGTCCCAATTATATTATATATACACAGAAATGACTATAAACCCTCTTGTTCCAGAAATTTTGCCCCATTCAATTTTAAGTCTTTTCTGGACCAGATCCAGTCTAATCATCATTAACTTTCCAAAATGCATCACTGTAAATTTTCCAGTAATAATAAAAATAATTAATATTAGTAAGAAGAAATTGCTTGAAGTTTATGATGTTATCTCCCTATCTTAGCAGATGCTTCCTTAATTCCAGCATTCAATTATTTTTAAATTCTTAACACTATTTTATATTTATTTAATTATGAGAGAGAAAGAAAAATAGGCAGGTAGAGATAGAGAAAGAGAATTGGCATGCCAGGGCCTCCAGCCACTGCAAATGAACTCAAGACATGCCCCTTTGTGCATCTGGCTTACATAGATCCTATGGAATCAAACCTGGATCCTTTGGCTTTTCAGGCAAGTATCTAAACCACTTAGCTATCTCTCCAGCCCTATTTGTAATTTTTTTAATTTTTTATTTATTTATTTGAGAGTGACAGACAGAGAAAGAGGGAGAGAGAGAGAGAGAAGGAGGGAGATAACGGGTGCGCCAGGGCCTCCAGCCACTGCAAACGAACTCCAGATGTGTGCGCCCCCTTGTGCATCTCGCTTAGGTGGGTCCTGGGGAATCGAGCCTTGAACCGGGGTCTTTAGGCTTCACAGGCAAGTGCTTAACTGCTAAGCCATCTCTCCAGGCCCTTGTAATTTTTTTAAAGAAACATTTTGCTTATTTATTTCATTGTGTGTGAGGAGAGAGAGGGAGAGAGAGAATAAACATAGTTATGCCAATTCCTCTTGCTGTAGTAAACAAACTCCAGATGCATGAACCCTCCACTTTGTGCATCTGGCTTTACATATATACTGGGGAATAGAGCTCAGGTCAGCATGCCTTGTTAACAAGTATCTCTAATCACTGAGTCATCTCCACAGCACCGTATCTTCTGCCCAGTGTGCAATTTTAATAAATAGACTCACAAAGAACCTAGCCAGCTGACTTGCAGCTGTGGACTGCAAGGTTTTGAAACTATGAGACCTCCACTCTGTGCTGTTCTTTGAATTTGTATCTGTAACCTCACAATATCCATATATTTATATTTGGGAAGCATACAGTGACTATGAGATGAAGCTTGACATTAGTAGTTGGATTTTCGCTAGACATGCTTGGCTATAGTTCTTGATTGTAGAAACAGCCTCACACTTTACACTGAGAACAGTTGGAAAAATAGTTAATGGCCTGGGCATCAAGAATATTTGAGTTGTTGAATTGATGGCAGAAGAAAAAGAAAGACTTCTCTATACGAAAGTGAAGGCCAAATGCACCTTTATTTATAAGGAAGCATTTCAAACTCCCAGATGCTGGGGAGGGGGAGGAGGAAAGGGTATTTACAGCACTTGGAAAAGGCCATATTCACCCCCTGACTTCACACTCAGCTAAACTTAGAAATGCAATTGGTTTATTTTGTATAAATAAGCAAGACTGCTGGAAGAAACTAAATATCTTCATAAAACAAAACATTATGATACCAGAAACCCTTAGGAATAGCACTAATGCTTTTAAATGAAGGTTTTATTTGTCTCTGAGCTGCAAAAAGGAGTCACTAATGAGATGTCATTTAAATTCTAACACCTGTTTAATGGCAGTTTTTCTGTATCCCCAAAGAGTAACTGTTTATGAATGTCTGCAGTTTTCCAAGTGTATCTACAAGAATTGTTTTTTTTTTTCATAAACAATGTGATGCCTCTTTCCTCATATGCTATAGTCACGTTACAACATATGATGAAAATTGTTGGTTGTGGCATTTTTGTATTAGATAGGTTTCTAAGATAGTGTTCATTTTAAACATTGAAAGTAAAAAATTTATAATTTACATAGTAAATATTTATCAGAAGCTTCATGACTTACAGATATATGAGTATATACTGGTAAAGAGAAATAAGATTTCTAGTCGTATTCTTCACTAAATAAGACTGGAAAGACCTTGGTGAAAAATATGTTTCCTCTGCACTCCCTGCTAAGGAAAGAAAACATATTCATAATGAACATACCTGTGAAGGGATTTCCAGGCACTGCAGAGAAGGCAAGTTTGTTGACTTTTTTCTGAGGTGATGAAATAACTGAAAAGCCAGAAAGAGACTGCACCATCAGTTTTGTGATTTTTATGATTTTCTTGAGGAAGTTTCTTTTTTGTGAAAAATATGCACTATGATTTCATTGAAATAGTTATCAGACTTCTCTATAAATTGATAGCGAGGAGTAACTGACAGGTTTTGAATGCATATATAAAATGCATTTACTATTAAGATGTTTTTCTTTAGAGTCTACCTCTTGGTATTTATGCTCTTTTACACAGGCTACTTTCATGGCTAGCATTTTTCAGTGAAATAATTTGAAATTTAGCACAATAGGTTACATATAAATGCATTTAAATGACTTAATTCTATGTCAACAAATTAAATCGTAATTAATTTTGTACAGTAAGGCATACCCCATTCCATAAGTTTTTACCAAAGGGGATCTATGACATATAAGAAGCAAGGGGTTACAGGGAAACTTCAGGAGACTGTACATATTTTGCCTAATAAAGGCCATAGTTTTATTTCCTTTGGATACTGGATGTGTGACAAAGCAATCCTTGTTTGTGTTAGTACATCACAAACTTATCCTAGTGAAAGGTGAAACTAGGTCTGGAGAGAAAATCTTCTCCTGAAATTAGGATTGTAAACTGCAATGTATACACTTACTGAAAAGAATGCTTAAGTTATAAAATGCTTACAGTATGGACATGAATGCTTCTATAAGACTCAAATATTCTGCACATTAAAGGAGGAAAAGAGAAAATTGGTACAGATGTGATTGGATTTCCCATTATGTTTAAACCTATTCCACATTTCTTCCTCATGATCAATATTCCTTAGATTTCTTAGTACCAAATCATTTCCACTCCTTCCCTCTCAAATCCCCCTCCATGAGATTCTTTTCCACTTAAGGCACTTATTTAAATGAGCAGAGCAATTGGAATTTTTTTCAGTTTTTAAAGATGAGCTGTTTTTCTCTCACCTTTATATATGCATAAAAGTACAAATGAATAAAACTACAAAGCACTGAAGAAACAAAGAGTATCCATTAATTCCCGGTTTATATAATTTTTATTTATATGTAGAATTTCTCACTGTTTAATCGGTGTTCTAATTATGCACTGGATTTATTCACAATTGGTTGACATACTCTTCACACTGAGCCTAGGGAAATAAGCATATTCTTTTTTTCTATGCAGTTCCTTCCTTTACTTATGAAAGCCAAATACCCATTCTTTATGGAGAGATGACTCAGCAATCCATCTGATATCTATTCATCATACATATTTCACAAGGAGAAGATTGTGGTGACTGCAAAGTTCTTACAGAAATAATATGGAAATCCGGAACTTGATGTGGAGTGTCAGAGAGCCTCTTACTATTATTTACCTTATCAGCTTTTGCTTTCTGAAATCAATGGAAGGGCATCAAGTTCAGCTAATCCATATTTCTGAGTATGAAATTGAATTTATAGTCTGTAGTATGTTGACTACCGCTTGCATTTAAGGCATAATTGATTTTTATTGAAAAGCCAGCAGGCACATCAAAAATTTCCACAAACCACAAGGATGTTAAATTTTACCCTGTTTAGATAATAGTGTGGCTTTATTTATCTTTTAAAATGAAGCTTTTATATTTATATCAGCAAATGCCATGGAAGTGTGACTGATACCTTGTGAAACCATCAATCCATGGCTCTGTAAAACTGTACTGCACAGAAATGAGCACCTTTATATTTCTAAGGTAAATGTCTATGGTTGGTTTGTTTTAAGGATAAATGGATAAATAGAATAATAAATCTAGCACCGTATCATGTCATGTAGCAAAGGTTTCTCTTTTTTGTCCCTGAAACAACAGCTTACACCATTGTTTCTTTTTCCCTACATTCCTTCTGTACTTCACTTTTTATTCTGCTTTGCATATTTCATGTTTGTTTCTATATTTTATTCATGTAATTCCTAAGAAAAATATCACAGTTTATGTAGTTTTTACTTTTTGTGTTTATTTTATTTATTTATTTGACAGCAACAGACAGAGAGAGAGAGAAAGAAGCAAATAGAGTGAGAGAGAGAGAATGAGTGTGCCATGGCCTCCAGCTGCTGCAAACGAACTCCAGATGCATGCACTCCCTTGTGCATCTGGCTTACCTGGGTCCTGGGGAATCAAGCCCCAAACAAAGGTCCTTAGGCTTCACAGGCAAGCGCTTAACCACTAAGCTATCTCTCCAGTCCCCATTCTTTATATTTTTAAGTTAAGGAATCACCTTAGCATATGTGATACTTTCTACTCAAATGTTTCTAGCCCATAAACTAAACCATTGTACGCGTAACCAAAAGTTATGCACAAATGTTTATAAGTACCCTGCTACAGAATGAATAAGCCCAACATCAATAGTAGTGTGGACTTACAACATTAGGCTTTTAAATCTCATTTTAAAATGGAATGATGCAGCTATCATTATTTCTTGCAACCCTCAGTCTTCAGTGTTCCCAGGGCAGCCATTTCATGAGAGAAGCAATATCATCTCCCAGAGAGAATTTTGGAGAAATGTTGGGATGCATTAAGTTATTACAGGGATTTGATGGGTTAGATCTAGGACCTTCACTGACTTGATGGAACCAAAAGAAGGTAGACACGTGCTGCTTGCAGAAAGGTCCAGCTTGTTGACGATGAATTTTCCTTTTCTTCTGGGACATTTGAATATACTCACAGGCATACATATAGGTGAAAAACATTATCAGTATTACACTTAGGTCCCATTTCTATTTATATATGATTATAAGATTTTGCAGTTTAACTTGAACTAAAATGTCCAGAAATGGGGATTGCAGAGATGGCTCAGCAGTTAAGGCACTTACTTAGCCTGATGTCCTGGGTTTGATTCACTAGTACCCATGTAAAGCTAGAAGCACAAAGTGATGCATGTGTCTGGAGTTCACTTGTAGTGACAAGAGGCCCTGGCGTGCTCATTCTCTCTCCCTCTCCCTTCCCCCTCCCATTCTCCTTACAAATAAATAAATAAAAATATTTTTAAGTGCCCAGAAACTAAACTATTATAGATGTTAAAAGACATTTTTATTTAAATTTTCACCAATTTTTGAGCACTGATGGCAACTTTCTTTGTCATATTTGTTGACTCGGTACAATAACCTTACTTCAGTTTAATCTGTGGCTAAGACTTTTAACAAACCCATAGATTCTTGCACAAATGCTAGCACTTGACTTCTTCATAGTTTCCTTATTTAGCAGGGCATGAATATTTACATTTCAAAATATCTATTTTATTTCAAAGTGTTTTCTTTTTATATTGCTTTTATTTTATAGTTGGGGTACTGCTTTGACATTTTAGATGATGATCTAAACATGATTGTAACATCTCTGAATTTCTTTTCATCATAGTAATGAGTTATAAAATATTTGTTGTGAAAAGTTGGTAGCAGATGTACTAAAGTTGAGAGCAACCATCCACCTTACTGTTTCTGTTTCATGGCATGAATGCATTAACTGGAAATTTTTCAATGATGAATCCAGATATTATTTTGATAGAAAAATTATTTTCGGTAAGGAAAATAGTACCTCAGGAATTATTTTAATATGTGGTGATGAGCCTATGTTCTTATGTGTATGGATGAAGAGTGCTCAAAACAATTTGTCATATGCACAGAAATATAAAAGATGAAGCTGAAGAGATTATACATTAGTCTCCTAAGAGTAAAACTGATGGAGGGAAGCAGTATACCTTTCACAGAAGCAGATATTTTCAAAGCAATGTGTGACAGGTACAGGGACAAATCCCGTTAATAAGTAAGAGGATTTGTGCTTGGCTCTGTCACATGCCACTTTGAAAACCTATCCTCAAACTGTCTATAAATTTTCATGCCCATCTTTTTCTCATTGCTTTGTCCAGAGCATCTGTTTGGTTTATTTTTCTTCTCACCATTTTTCTCCTGCCTTATTTCATGACATCCTTTAATGATTTTAAGAGGTAGGTGTGTATATTATGATTTTTGTGGCAACTTTATTGTTAAAACAATATTTGCTGTGTCTATTCATTTTATTCTGTTTACTGCTTTGTTGCAGTACATTTTTATATCTTACTATTACTAAATATGTAAAAGATATATTCCATTGAAATTAATAAAGAATTGCATTTCTTATATTTATTACTAATTTCTTAGTTAGTTTTATGTTTGAAAAGTAATATTAAAGTTATATTATTATATATAAGTTACCAAATATGTGGGAAGAAAAACAGTTGCTTATTATTTTACCTATAAATTTTTTTAAAATTGAATTATTGCATTTAAAATTATTAAATACTTTACAAAGTCAAATGAGTTTCAATCCTAAAGACTAAGCCACCTCTACTTTGGACCTTGACCTTGGGGTCTCATGACACTTGTATTTACTGGTTCTGAAAGAGGAACAAAGTAGCTATACAAAACCTTGTGGTCTGTCATTTGTACTTGGCATGGTGTGTCCTCTTTGCACTCTGCCAATTATTATTTGTCCTCAAGGAAAGATGTTTTAAGGAAGGCAGAACCAGTTAGAAACATATTGTTCATTAGAGGTTTTGTTTCTCACCTCCTCCTCCTCCTCCTTCTCCTCCTCCTCCTTCTCTCCCTCCCTCCCTCCCTCTCTCTCTCTCTCTCTCTCTCTCTTGAATATTGATGATGTCGGCACCTACTGAACCTTAACATTTCTCTGGATGGCTAGAAAGACATACAACATTTTCTTTGCTCAACTTTAAGCACAGAACTAGGATGTCCTTCCACAGTTTTCAACAGCTGGGTAAAAAGTAAAAGCAAAGCTGATATGCCAGATGCTTTATCTCCATTATATCCCACATCTGGATATTTTTAAACATTTAGATGACCAGCTGAGTTTTTATATCACATCTGCATATTTTTGGCACGTTTTTTATCATGCATGCTATGTTTGTACTTTTGTATGTGTGTTTTGAAGAATAGAGAAAAGATACTATTGACTGAGATAAAACCAGCCAGAAAACAGCAATGAACTTGGAAGTATACATATTTCCCTGAACATTCAAGTCTGAACTCAAGGATTAGATGTTCAAATTTGGAACATTTATGGAAGGTAGTGGCACAGAAAGTAAAACAAGATATCTTCTTATCATATTTATTTATTTCAACTCAGAAACAGTAAGAGTTACATAGATGTGACTATCTGAAAGTCAATTAAAAGCCACCTGGAAAGAAATGGCACTTGACCTATGTAGTCAAGAAAAAAAAAAAAAAAGACAAGATAATATGTTTTCTAAGTGTATTTTTTTTTTATAGACAAGAGTTTAAGGTCTGGAGAGACTGCTTAGTGGTTAGGTGCTTGCCTGCAAAGCCTAAGGGACCCATGTTCCATTACCCAGGACCCACGTGAGCCAGATGCACAAGGTTGCACATGCTTCTGGAGTTCATTTGTAGTGCTGGTGGCCCTGGCATGCCCAGTCTCTCTCTCTTTCTACCTGTCTCTCTATCTTTCTCTCTCTAATATATAAATAAGTAATATTTTTTAAAAAAGAAATAAATTTCAATAGTCATTAGGTAGAGCTGAACATTCAACATAAAATGACTTAGTTCTTTGGAGCTATTCTCTGATTATGCCAAGCAAGCAAGTATATTCTGAATGGTGGTCAATTTAGGTTATGAAGATTTACATATATGGAGGCTTTGGAACTCTTTAGGCACGTTCATAGTTAGGATACCCACTTGGTGCTAAAAGTCTTCCTAAAGCCAGGACTTCTCATTCCTGATCTAGTACATTTCCCATTTATCTCTGAGCAGAGAAGGAAACACAAAAGGAACTTTTGTGGAACAAAGCTACTGTGATTTGCGCTATGTCAGGGGGCTTCACAGTCAGTGTGTGTGTGTGTGTGTGTGTGTGTGTGTGTGTGTGTGTGTGTGTGTGTGCGTGTGTTTATGTGTGTGTGTGCACTACTTCTGGAGTGGGGACAAATTGACTATAGCAATGGGGTGATGGGTTTGGCTGCTGTTGCAGTCAGGTTTGCATTGCTGGTAGAAATCACCCAACCAACAGTAGTGGGGAAAAAAGAGGTTTATTTTGGCTTGTAGGCTTAAGGAAGAAGCTCCATGATGGCAGGAGAAATCAATGGCATGATCAGAGGGTATACATCACTCCCTGGCCAACATAAGGTAGACAATAGCAACGGAAGAGTATGCCAAACACTGGCAAGGAGAAACTGGCTATAAAACCTATAAACCCACCCCCAACAATACACTGCCTCCAAGAGGTGCTAATTACCAAATCTCCATCAGCTAGGAACCTAGTATTCAGAACATCTAAGTTTATGGGGACACCTGAATTAAACCACCACAGATGCTGTTTCTGACATAAAATAGCTATTTGTGTATCTTTAAAAATTCGTTTGACCCAGAACTCGGGAGGCAGAGGTAGGAGGATTGCCATGAGTTCAAGGCCACCCTGAGATGACATAGTTAATTCCAGGTCAGCCCGGACCAGAGTGAGACCCTACCTTGAAAAACAAAACAAAACAAACAAACAAACAAAAAACAAAAAAACAAAAAGTTCGTTTGAGGGCTGGAGAGATGGCTTAGTGCTTAAGCGTTTGCCTGTGAAGCCTAAGGACCCCGGTTCAAGTCTCGATTCCCCAGGACCCACGTTAGCCAGATGCACAAGGGGGTGCATGCATCTGGAGTTCGTTTGCAGTGGCTGGAGGCCCTGGCATGCCCATTCTCTCTGTCTCTATCTACCTCTTTATCTATCTCTCTGTCACTTTTGAATAAATAAATACATACATAATTTTAAAAATTCATTTGAATAATTTCTGAACTCAGTTTGCTACATGTAAAATGGAAATATCTTCCTCATATGCTTATATAAAATTTGAGATTATGTATGGCAACTATTAAATAACTACAAAACACACAGTATGTAGTTAATGAGTAGTGATCCATACATGTTTTTAACATTTGACAGGTGACCAGGAGAGGTTTAAAGAATTAATAGCTGTTTATCAATTAAGGTGTCCTTGAAAAAGAGACATCTGTCCTCAGTCTTAAATTGCATTTTGTAAATTATTATATTATTATTTATAGCAATGATATGTTCCATAGTTTTTAGCTTTTATGCTATTAATGCAAAATAGTACAATTTAGTTAGTGATTTCACATATTATTATTTCTCATCCTCGAAATGTTATTACACCATAGAGGAGTTCATATCAATGATCAAATTTATGGTACTCTGTGGTTCCTATGAAAAGCTGAAAGTAAAATGCTGTACCAAATTGTGTGTTTCCACTATTTGTGTGTGTTTCTTTAGCAATAATATCCACCCTAGAAGTTATGATGGTCTAGTCCTTACTCTGTCACTACATGTCTGTATTACTTTGGACTATACAATTTAATGCTGTAAACTTGCTTTGTACAAGATGATCCTGGAATGAACCAAACACATACATATCAGGAGCTTCTTGTCTCACAGAAAATATTAGGTAAGTCCTTGATTTCACAATGTATTCTAATAAGTTAAAGTACAGCTAAGTTGAAATTGGGAACATGCATAATTCCAACAAATAGAGTCAGAGAATCCCTCATTAAGCAACCACCACTGAGGCCTCAGAGGAAAGAGAGAAAACAGGTTCTCAAGGTGGAAATTGCCACGTATCTTTGCAAAGCTGCTCTGTATTTTGTGGAGCATACAAACATATTTAGAAGGAATAGTGATAGATGATAATTGAAATTACATGTCTGATTCATACCAATCATAGAAGACCTTGCTAAGTAGAGTGAATTTTAAGCTATGTCCGTGAGATACTTTTGAGCTACTTGATGATGACTTAAAATAAGGACTTAGAAGTTACTAGAACAGGGATTAAGGGAAGATGGATGTTCATATGGAAATTTATACTGAAGGAACTTGATAAAATATGTTTGTTGTAGTTAGCTTCTTACTGCTGGTACAAAGTACCTGACCAAAACCAACATGTGGGAAGAAAGGGTTTATTATTTTGCCTCACTGATTCAGGGGGAAACTCCATGATATCAAGGGAAACAATGGCATGGGTTGAAGTTAGATATCACCTCCTGGCCAACATCAGTTGGACAAGAGCAGCAGTAGAGTGTGCCAAATACTGTAAAGAGGAAGCTGGCTATAACACCCATAAGCCTGCCAGCAACAATACACCTCCAGAATGGCTCCAATTTCCAAATTACCATCAGCTGAGATCCAAGGATTCAGAACATATGAGTTTATGGGGGACAACTAACTCAAACCACCACAATGATATTTCATGAATTAAAAAAAAATTTTTGTTTATTTTCATTTATTTATTTGAGAGTGACAGTCAGAGAGAAAGAGGCAGAGAGAGAGAGAGAGAGAGAGAGAGAGAGAGAGAGAGAGAGAGAGAGAAAATGGGCATGCCAGGTCCTCCAGCCACTGCAAACGAACTCCAGACTAGTGTGCCCCTTGTGCATCTGGCTAACGTGGGTCCTGGGGAATCGAGCCTCGAACTGGGGTCCTTAGGCTTTGTAGGCAAGCGCTCAACCGCTAAGCCATCTCTCCAGCCCCTATTTCATGAATTTTTAAAGATATACTGTTGGAGGCGAGGAGATGAGCCCAGAACAGACTTTGCCCTGAGATAATCTCTGTCCTGAGCAATTTCTGCCCTGAGCAACTTCTGACCTTTCCTCATCCCCCCACCCTGCCATACCTAACTGATTCCATCCCTTCACCCCGCCACACCTAACTAATTAACATCCTGCCTGGCGACTGCAGAGACGTGAGAACTATACCGTGAATTCTTGGAATAACTGCAAACTGTCCTAGGCCAAAGGCCAAGAAGATTCTGTAACTTTCCACCACCTGCCTCCTCCAGCCCCCCCCCCCCCCCAGACCCTAATCCTAACCCTTAAAAAGGCCGCTGTGGCTCAATAAAATTGGACTCTTGACAAGTGTACATTTGCTTGAGTTTCTTCCTCTCTCTCGCCCATCTTATTTCAGGTTAGGGTGCTCCTCGCCCCCATGAATAACGAGGTCCCGCAGGTCAGGACAAGTGGCGCCCAACGTGGCAGCTCGAGGCATGGACCCCTGCCGGACGGAGAGCCCCCAGCACACGAGCTACGGAGTGTTCCTGAATGGTCACCGCTTCTCCGCCCAAGAAGACAGCAAGACCTGGTAAGTTTTCCCTCTTCATTCTGTCCCATTAAGATGGGCCATTCATTGTCTAAAGAGGCTTCTTTCATAAAGGATTTAAAAGCCTCTCTCAGAGAGCGAGGAATATGGGTAAAGAAAAAGGATCTTATACAGTTTTTTATTTTTGTTGATAAGACATGTCCATGGTTTATGATTGATGGACCTAACATTCATCCCAAGAAATGACAAAGAGTCAATAAAGAATTAAATCAAAAACTTACTACTAAAGAAATGGCAAAGAGTCGACACCTCTGTCTCCTGCGTGAGATATGTGTCGACCCCAGAGCTCTGGTTTCCTAAATAAAGCCTCATGCTTTTGCAGCCAGTTGGGTCTCCTGTGTGTCTTTGGGTGCGTGCTATCTCGAGACTTGAGTGAAGGTCTCCCTCTGGGGGTCTTTCAATTGAGGACTCGTCCAGGGATTTGCACGTCTACCCCGGACTCCAGAGACCCCCTTGGAGGTAAACAATGTAAATGTCTGCAGCGCTGCTTGTCTGAGTGTTTGTCTGAGTGTTTGAGTGATTTCTGTTGCTCTGATCTGTTTTAATTTCAGTTTGGGCAGCTGTTGTTCAGGACCGTGAGGACCTGATAACGGTGGTTGGCAGGACCACAGGCTGCAATCCTGGGGGACACCCCAGGATCTGAGGAGAGTCAGGGTGGCTGACAGTCTCCTATCTGGTAAAGGAAGATTGTGTATTTCTCCTTCAGGAGAAACCACAGAGGCATCTTCCATCTGAAACTGCATTTGGTTTTCTGTTCTGGACGCATCGGAGGTGTCACGGTTTTTGGTTTCTTTTTGTCAGTATCTATTTTGTGTTTGTTTGTGGACTCTTGTTTCTAATTATGGTACAGACTGTGACGACCCCCCTGACTCTGACTGTATCTCATTTCTCTGAAGTTAGAAGTAAGGCTCATGACTTATCTGTAAAAATTAAAAAAGGTAAATAACAGACTTTCTGCTCCTTTGAGTGGCTGCCAGAGGGAGCATTTGATCTAACCATTATTTCTGCTGTTAAGAATATTGTTTTTCAGAATGGACCCATTCTCACCCAGATCAACAGCCATACATCCTGGTCTGGGAGAGCCTAGTGACGGATCCCCCAGCATGGGTTAAGCCCTGGATCCACCCCCCGCCACGGTCAGGCTCCCGAGTCCTGGCAGTGGCCCAACAAGCTACGAGAAAACCAAGCCGAGTGGCCCCAGACCCCTCGGCTCAGCCCAAAATATATCCTGAAATAGAGGACCCTCCCGAGTGGCCCTCTGCCCTGATTCCATCTCCCCCACCTTAGCCCACTGCTCTCCCTGCTCCAGCTTTGCCCAAGGGAGGAGGAGATGGGCCCGCTACAGGGACTAGAAACTGAAGGACCTGATTCCACCGTACAAGCCTTTGGTCCTCCCCCTGACCTTAGAATGTCTCAGGCCCAAATGAGTAGCCTACCTAGCTCCCAAATGAGATTAATGTGGGATTCCCTCTCACCCGACCTGAATGGAATTACAACTCAGCAGAAGGTAGGGAGCAACTGACAGTCTACCGCCAGGCTCTGATAGCAGGTCTCAGGTGGGCTGCTCGCCGCCCCGCGAATCTGGCTAAGGTAACCTCCCTCTATTTTTTTAGAATGCTTGATGGAGGCTTCCTGGAGATATACTCCTTTTTGCCCTACTTCTCCAGGTCAACAGGCAGCGATAACAATGACATAGATAAGGCAGTCCACTCCAGACATTAAAAAGAAATTACAACATCTGGAGGGTTTACAAGATCTAGCTTTGACAGACATAATTAAGGAAGCTGAAAATGTTTATCATAAGAGAGAGAGAAAAAGAAAAGAAAGAACAAAAAGGAAGCAGAAGAGAGAAAAAATAATGGGAAAAGGAGACAAGAAAGGAACTTAAATAGGATATTGGCTGCAGTGATAGAAAAAAAAAAATTTCAGGCTTAAGTATGTTGGGATAGTTTGCTTGAGCTTTATCAAATTTAAGTCATGGGTAAAACATAAAATTGTTTTATGTTAATAAAAAATTTCTGTGGTGCATGCAATCAATAGTTATCAAGTTTAAGCCAAAATCATTAGTTGTCAAATAATGTTTTTTTCTTTCAAAAAGATTTATCAAGGGTTATATTAATATTTAGCTAGCTGTTTGGGCTCAGAAAAGACCAGATTCTACTCTGTTATATGTAAAGTAACTGTCTCAATTTTGGCATCTTAAGTCCAGTGCTTATAACAAAATTAACCCTTAAGACATATTCCCTACTTTAGGGCACAGCCTCATGCTCAAACAATGGTCCTCATCTGAAAAAAAAAAAAAAAAAACAAGCTCCATGGTTCTGTTTCCAATGTTCTCTGGGTAATTTGTACCCACACAGGTATCTGAACTAATCAAAGATGCTTTCACACAGGTGCTAAGACCTTATACTGTCTTACTTGTTTTCTAGGTTAAATAAGTTAAGTTTGTAAATCAACTGGTACTGTTTTCAAGACTGATAATAGGTTCTGCCTATACTTATAAATGTTGGATATTTAAAATGGGAGATGTGCCTACTTTCTATACCTCAGATATATGGCTTATGCTACCACAGTACAACAAAAATTTTAAAGATATGACAAAATGATTTTAGAAGCCCTGTGCCATTCTTTAGTTAAGTCTATTTCAGTAGTTAAATGTGCTCCATATGTATGTACATCCAAGCTGATGTAACTTCCTTTCTAAGTGTGTTAATCACCTATGTAGAAGCCAAAGCCAATTGGAATCATTGGAGTAAAAAGTGTCAATATTTTGGCCTGTGCTCCCATGTCATGAGGCCACTGGAGATGATGGGACACTTCTACACTGGCCCCCTGGTAAGTCACCTGTCTTCCTGAGCAGGGAGGATATGGAGACCCAAACAAAAGTGGTGTACAATGTAAAACAGGAGAGTCACAATTGAGAAGCAATCAGTCCTCCTGACTTCCCAAAGAAGGGAAAACTACTTGGCCAGCATGGCCCTGACTCATCCTAACAGGCAAAAGACACCAGTAAGCTGTGGGGCTACTCCTGTGTCCCTAAAGTCTCTTTGGAGAGCCATTAATGACCTCCAAAATTAATCCTTAATTAACTTTTGGCTATCTGCAAGGTCTTAAACACTCAGAGAAAAATGTATAACCAAAGATAAAAAATAGCTCTTTATTATTAAGATTAAATGTTATGTATATGTTTCTGATAACTCTGCTAGCATCTCATCTGTTTTACAAGCCATGTTAAATAGTACTGTGCCATTTAATGAACAGTTCTGAAAGAAAATCTCAGCCAGCTCATCCTCAGATGGTCCTGAGATGATCCAAGCCTGTCTACCTGGATTCCCTCGACCTACAAAAAGACCAGTTTTCTGTGTGTTCACTTCTCAGTAACTCCTTACTTTTATTCTTTCTTTCCAAAGTTATCTTTTAAGATTATCTTCCTACACTCTGGGGTACATTAAAATAGTTCCCCTCTCTAGGAGAGATTCTCTAACTGCAACAAGTCTCCACTTCGTGTCCCATTCAGCAGGAAGTAGTAAATGATCTGATGTCTTCGACCCAGCCCCCTAAAGCAGTTAGAGTGTCTTCTCATGAGAGGGAGAAATAAAAGGGAAATAGACTGTCTATACCATACGTTCCTGTTGTCATAGATAAAGTTTACTTAATATAAGTTTATTTAAAGTTCCTCAAATAAAATTATAGAGCTTGATTGAAATGCCATACAGATTAAAAGTTCTAGGACCTCCCTTTTATGAGGGAATTGCCATCCTTACATCTCCTTTGTCTACTAACAGTGCAGAGGGATTATTCTGGCACTCTGCCCCAGAGGGGGGTATTACTCCTGCATCCATTTCCGGCCTCGGACTGTGTCTATTAGGCCCTGATATGCTCCCTCCTCTGACTCTTGAACCAGTATGCAACCAAACTGCTATTATCAATGACTCCTTTATATATACTAAAGCCCCTAGTAACTCCTATCTTGCTTGTTCCATGGGGCTGACTCCCTTTATTGTCAACAAGGACTTTTTACAGACTAAGGACTATTGTGTTGTAGTTATAGTTTTGCCACGATTTTTCATTCATGATTCTGAAAGTTTTACAACTACTATAGATCAAGGCATTGCCATTAGACCAAAAAGAGAGCCTTTAACTGCCCTCACCCTGACTGTGCTCCTGGGACTTAGTGCTGCAGGGGCCGGGACAGGTATTGCCTCGCTGGTAACCTCCCAACAGCATTTTTCACAACTCAGTGCCTTAGTGGACAGAGATCTTAACCTCATTCATGAGGGGATACAAGATCTCAAAGATTCTTTGGCCTCGCTCTCTGAGGTTGTACTTCAAAACCAGAGAGGGCTAGATTTGGTGTTCTTAAAGGAAGGGGGACTCTGTGTAGCCCTCAAAGAAGAATGTTGTTTTACTTAGATAAGACTGGGCTAATACAAAATAGCCTTGATAAAGTTAAAAGAAATCTAGAGGATAGAAAAAGGACACGAGAACAGCAAGAATCTTGGTATAAAAATTGGTTTTCCACATCTCCCTGGCTAACTACTTTGCTTCCCAGTCTTTTAGGCCCTTTTGTTGGATTCCTTTTGCTTATCTCCTTTGGCCCCTGGGCCTTCAGATGACTAACCAGTTTCATTAAGAGTCAGGTAGATTCTGCAATCAAGCCGGTTGAAGTCCACTACCTCGCCTCGCCACAGAAGAAACATCTGCTGCTGACCTGCCAAAAGAACAAGACAACCCCCCATCTTGACCCTTAGACTTTACCTCCCTGCAAAAACCCACCCTGGGGTGGAAATTTTGGTCCCGCCCCTCCAAATAATAACTCAGGTCTCCGCGACCCCTCATACTAATTGGCTACCAAACATATTTCCTCCAGGATCCTTATGTGGCATTGACGGTCTTGTTGAGAGCAAAATGTGTTACATTTCCACAAAGTGAGTGGTCTGGTAAGTCAGCGACGAAACAGGTGGCTAAGTCTCGACCCGCCTAAGACAGGACGACCTCGCCGAGAGGAGGCCGATCCAATGACGGGTAAGGGTCCAGCACTGCCCTTCTAACAGGCTCAGACCGTTTGTGCCCCTTGTTCTAAGGTCAATCCAAATGACTTTATCGAAATCAATGACCTATGAGTAACAGCGCTCAACCTACTCTGGGGAACGCTCGCCTCTCTGATGTCAGGTTGCTCCTCTGGATCCATTTCTACTCTTAAACAAAAATAATCGGCCACCAAAACAAGCCCTTCTTTGGGACATCATTAAGGGGTCGCGGTAACCTCCCTATCCTGGTCCTTGTATACAGAAGAGGGGGAGATGTTGGAGGCGAGGAGATGAGCCCTGAACAGACCTTTGCCCTGAGATAACCTCTGTCCTGAGCAATTTCTGCCCTGAGCAACTTCTGACCTTTCCTCATCCCCCCACCCTGCCATACCTAACTGATTCCATCCCCTCACCCCGCCACACCTAACTAATTAACATCCTGCCTGGCGACTGCAGAGACGTGAGAACTATACCATGAATTCTTGGAATAACTGCAAACTGTCCTAGGCCAAAGGCCAAGAAGATTCTGTAACTTTCCACCACCTGCCTCCTCCAGCCCCCCCACCCACCCCCACCCAAGACCCTAATCCTAACCCTTAAAAAGGCTGCTGTGGCTCAATAAAATTGGACTCTTGACAAGTGTACATTTGCTTGAGTCTCTTCCTCTCTCTCGCCCATCTTATTTCAGGTTAGGGTCCTCCTCGCCCCCATGAATAACGAGGTCCCGCGGGTCGGGACAATATACTGTATATGAATTAAAGTACCAAGAAAGAAGCCTTATCCATGTTGACAATTCTGAAAGACTGACTAACTGACTAGAATTTTGTGATTATGACAATCAGAATATTGCAGATGCAACACTGGGTTATCTTTTGTCCCCTTAATAGCCGTCCATGGTCCTCTGCTGTGTGTAACTAAACATTCTTGTGATTATCAAGTGAATTTTGAATGTATTAACCTGAATCTGTTTCTGGACCATGATTACTTCTATCTGGTTCCAGAATCAACTCTTTCTTATTCTCTTCAAGTGAGCACTGTGTTTCTATGTGGACTTCTGTCTTTATATTTGATTATCAGTAAGAATCATCAGCTGGAATTAACTTTAAAGATTTTTTCTAATATGTTATTCTGAACAAAAATTTCCAAGTCATATCCTATTGAATGTTATGAGGTAACCATGATTTAACTGAAAGAAATGTTCACAATGGAACAAATTTGGGAAATATCAGTAAAATGGTAGTGGATATTGTTTGGGTAGGTCTTCTCCTAGGCTTAATCTTTTGATGCCCATTATGTATTTCCAAGATGGGAAGTATGTGGTATACTTCTCCAAGATGATGTGACCATGAGGCCCTTTTGATATACAGCTCTTGGCATTAGAGTTTATGGAGCCTCTTTTATAAATGTTATAATTCTTGATTAAAATTATATTCAGCCTTGGTTTCTTTTTAAATGATTTATGACATGCAACTTTAGAAACTCAGGCGGTCCATGCAAATATTTCAGTGGAATACTTTTCCCCATGCTTAAAGACCATACAAGTGTGTAAGCCAAGCATACTTTGCATATCACTAATAATTGAAGGCACAGCGGTTATTTTCCTGACTTATCCAAAGAGATCTGATGCTGCTGGAGAGACTATAATTTTCTTTGGATTTTTAGAACTTTTCAGATGGAGAAAGGCAGAGGTGGCAAGTCAGGCTGGGTCAACTGATTAGACAGTAGATCCAGCATCAACCCCTGACTATCAGCACAGAGGTAGATGCCATGACCAGAATGCACACATATGTATACCAGAAAGCTTAAAATTATCTCTTGGACAGAAAGAGTTTTAAAGAAAGTATTAAGTAAAATATGACACTTGTCAAAGGAAAATAAGAAAATTGTTCCAGATGGTTGAGATTTTGAGAATGAGGTGAAGAGGTCTGTGGAGGCAATGACTGGAGAGAATAGAGGGAGAGACATAGTGAAAATCTTTGGGGTTTGGACAGGTAACTTAAGCTTCATCTGAATGACAATGAGATTCAAGTAAAGCTACTTAGGAAAAAAGCAATGCTAAATTCTTTATCAGGCAAAACCAAGTTTTTAGATATATCATTCCGAACTGACTAGAGACTGTTAGTGAGGTAGAAGTTTGCAATAAAATGGCATATTTAGTTGGTTGCTTCCCATGCTGCAGCCTGTTTATACCTCGCTCCTAAATGTACTAACAGTTCCCTCTGCTGTCTACTGGCAAGATGATGATAGTGAAGGCAAGACTCCTTGATTTCCTATTAGCTGTTCTAACATCTGATAGAAAGAAATGCTGAGATGAGGCATATGCTTTTCCATTTACTACTCTGTAGATTTGGAAACATGACAAGTTTTTAGTTTATTTGTTTATGAAAAGTCAAAGCCAAACTTTTTATCTAAGCATGATTTTCATTACATATTCTAGAACAAAAAGGAGTTTGTCTATTTCTGTCCCCACAAAATAGTTGGAAGTGAGAGTATTAGAGGAGGGTACATGATGCACAGTGCATGCTACATATACCAATAGGATCAGTTCAGGATGTAAACCAAGGAACTGCACATATTACAGTTGACAGCAGTTGTCCATTCACACATGTGAGTTGCATAATTTCTTTCCCTGAAATTTAAATTTTATATTGTTTTATCAATGTGAGCTGAAGTTCTTCAACATTTCAAAGCAGACTCACACAGCCTATATTCAGTCTTCTCTGGAGATACAAAGAGAAATCTGAAAGTAGAGCCCTGTGATTGATTGTACACTTAAGTGAACGCACTGCAGATTGAGACAAATGTGGCAAGCGTGTGTGTTTCAATCACTGTATCGTCACACAATTGAATAAACACACATGTACAATACAATGTTTAATTGAGTGCAGCAAGTACATTTATTTTAGTGATTGCATCATTGCATACTCGGGTGAGTGCACTGGGTGCACTGTGGTGGAGCTGAAGTTTGTGCGTGCACACAAGTTTTAAACCTTTTACTGACTTTGATAGATCACAAAGGCCCATGTATTTTTAAGTGATTGAAATAAAATGTGTTTCATTTCACAAAATTTGTTTTGAATGGATTTAAACAAATTTGATATGCCATGTGGTTATTAGTGCCAAAAGGAAAAAGATGAAGTTAAAGGTGAAACATTTCTTTCTTGTAAAGCGTCACTCTGGTCTTAGGGTGAGCTAGGGCACTTTCTCTTTCACCAGGAAGCTTTTATCTGACTTTCTTATGTGGAATTGCAGTTTCAACTTTGTAGACATCTAACATTGAACTCATTTTGTTCGTGGACTGTTTATATAACTTCAGTCAGACTTAGTAGTATCTTGTGCATGCATGCACATCCAAGGACCAAATCTGGGCTATTAGCTATAAAGACCCAAATGGAGCTTGCTAGATTCTTTCATGCCTCCTTCATGCTCTATTTACACAGATGTTCTTTTTACAATTGCTTTCATATACAGATTTTTATGTCATTTCCATTAGTAACATCTTGAACGGGAGACAAAGAAAGCAAAAACTATATAGAAGTGTTTGCTTTACTGTGTCAGCTTTCTAACATATGTTCATTTTCCAGGTGTGATAGACAAGAGGTGATGAATGTTAGGTACCAAGTACTGAAAAGCAAATTATACAGTTTAATTCTTTTTCCTTAAGTGTATTGACTTTATTTATTGTTTTTTTAAAAAAATAATTCATTTATTTATTTGAAAGAGAGAGAGAGGGAGAGAAAGAGCAAGAATGGGCATGCTAGGGCCTCTAGCCACTGCAAACAAACTCCAATGTATGCACCACCTGTGTATCTGGCTTAAGTGGATACTGGGGAATTGAATCTGGGTCCCTTGGCTCCACAGACAAGTGCCTTAACTACTAAGCAATCTCTCCAGCTCTGAATTTTGTCTTTGTTTAATAGTTTTTTGTTGTTGTTTTTTTTTTTTTTTTGCCTTTCTTACTTTCCTTCTTTCTTTCTTTTTTGTTTTTGATTCATCCTTCACAGTGAAGTTTTATTGTTGGACTTATCTTTGGAAAGCATTTCTAATCGTGGAAATACTCCAGCTTTAGTCTGGGGTAGTTCTTCCAAGAATGAGTTTTTCAAATTTCATTATAAGTAATATTGGTGTGGGGGAAGTACTTTGTTAAATAAATTTAGAAGCATGCATATATGCTAATAATACAAACCAATTCTGATTAAGCACTTACTTCATGTTTGGCACTTCTTACAAAACTGATCATATTAATTTTTTGAAGTATTGTTGTTTCCTTATTTTCTGACATCTTAGCCACCAGCATTCAATTTATAAATGTAGATAATTTGTTAAGTCCTATTATGAGTTAACCTCATCAGTGTTATATCATCCAGTTTTATAATACCAATTCATTTTATGATGGGACACTTTGTAACTAATGTCTTTTGGCTTTCTACAGAACATACTTTATGGCAATACAGATGAAGAATACAAAAATACTTCACTTTATAGATATTTAACAATGCCTAACTATGCCCATACATAGAGTGCTAGGAATTTTAAATTCTGATCTATTTAGATAAATGAAAAATAATTACATTGAAAAATCAGCCAGAGTAGTTTCTTGTTGATAGCATAGAAAATGGTTAGTTGAATGTTTTCCTTATCATAGCAGCTTATTGCTGCATTATTCCAGTACCAAAGAAAAAGTGGAATGATTCATTCAATCTCTAGTCCTGAAGTCTGATGACTAAATATTTGTTACCATTAAATTGACTGAATGCCATAATTGTTTTACTTTCAAATGTTTTGATGTTATTTCTTTTGTCAGTACAGCTTATATTTTTATACTAACATTAGGAGAGAGTGCATGTGTATTATACATATGTAGTTTTGCTTATATAATTATGTCAAATAATACTCATGGCAATTTGAGCTATCACTATGCCTATCTTAATAATTATTAAAAACAGAAATTCAGCTGCTTTCAATGTTCATCTTGTTCACAAGCAGATAATATTGCAACAAGAAAAATACATATTTTCCCATTTCCTATCAATCTGGCAAAAACAGTATTAGAAAGGCATGCCCCATTAATGAGCAACATTTACCGATACAAAATGTGTATATCATGCCCTTTCTTTATTAATTGAAAGCATTTCTGAGATCAGCTAAGACATAAAAATAATATCACACACTTTAAGAACTAAATTAGACTTGAGCTTGATTGTTCTGAGATGTTTTTAATTGTCATTTTATCCATCCTCTGCTTAGCTTTTACTTAAGATGTTGGTGAGATGATGAAAGCTGAAAAGTAAATAGGTGCTTCAGTAAATGCAAACAAATGAGTACTTTCCCAGCAAAGAATTAGAGAAAATCAGCCTTTCCTCTGAAGTTAATCCCTGGACAGCTAGAACTGTGAATTTCTCCCTCAGCATGCACACAGATGGGTCGCCACAGAGGAAGACAGATGAGTTGTGTTTGGCAGGATTAATGGTATTATCATGTTAATGGATGATTAGGTGAAGCCTGAACCAGTCACAGGCAGAATTTCTAGGTGCTTATACTGTGTGGGCTCATGCTTTTTTCCCTTTTACTCTTCATACTAGTAATTTGCCTGTGATGTTTAATGTTTTTAGTTCACCAAATGGCCCACAGACCTCTGCCATCCTCTGTACCAGGTCTGGCATCATGTGCTCTGTACTTTGACATGCAACATGCAGCATCATGCTTGGTATGTCCTTCCACTGCCTTTGTGCCTTCAGCTTCTTCGTAAGCCAGTCTACTTTGTTGCAATCGCTTTTGAAATCTGACATATTGATCAAGAGTTTAGCCTTAGTAACTGCAGCACATATATCAATTGTTGGTCATGTCAGGTCACATTTGATAGCTAGATGATCCCATACCCAACTGGGAAAGGTTCTGAAGTCTTCATGAGTTGATTCTGTTCATCTCCTCTGGCCACAAAGCTAGGTTGGTGTTTCAGCTCTAAGGCAGCAGAATTTCATAGCACATTGTTCAGAATTTCTGTGTATTAGTTGACAGACATACCACTAGAGAGAGAAAAACAAGAACCTTACCCTCATCCATAGTCTATAACAGCTTGCATTTTAAAATTAAGACAAAAATCAATAAGTACTAGTGTTAGACTTTTAAGGCTTTTTGAAATTGTCAAAAATTGGCCTGGTGTTACCTGTTGAGTTAACTCAAAAAACTACTTTTCTATGAATAATTAGTTCAATGCAAACATTTATAGGTGCCTAATTTAAGATATACTATTTTAGAAATAATTTCTCCAAAATAATAATTTTCTTCATGCCCTAAAATGGTATTTTTATTTTATTTACTTACTTACTTACTTATTTATTTATTTTGAGGAAGGGTCTCATTCTAGTTCAGGCTTACCTGGAATTCAGTATGTAGTCTCAGCGTGGCCTCAAACTCACAGTGATCCTCCTACCTCTGCCTCCCAAATGCTGGGACTAAAGGCATACACCACAACAACCGTCTAAAAGGGTATTTTTAAAACAATGTAGTTATTTTCTTGAAATTGCACTAATTCTTTTAAAGATAGACTTTCTAGGTCACTCAGACAAGAAACATGTGGTAAGAGGAAATTAGTTTGCAACACAGAGGGGGGCCCAGCCAGGAACCCACCAGTGCAAAAGAAGGCAACACTGGGTAACAGGATAGTGCCCTGGAAATCAAATAACCAGGAAAACACAGATATACCTTTTATAGTTAAAAACTGTTTTCTTCAAATATCATCAATATTGTTAGGTACACACCCATGATTAAGACTTTTGTATTTAATAATTAATTTTTATCAATACTAAGTCCATTCAATACAAAATCCTCAACTCTTTGTATTTCTGGAAGTTAGAATTATTTATTCATTGAATTAACTAATCAATGAATTCTCATTCTCAGCCTTATGTGTTAGGTATCACCATTGTAGAAAAGGGGAAGTTTTCAGGATTGGTGGAGTAGGTTATGAAGACACAAAACTAAGACCAGTGAGAAATGGCTCCAATTATTTCAGAGAAATAGTTTATGGCCAAGAGAAACATAAAGAAAACTGAGGAAGCATAGGAATGGAATGAAGTTCCTCACTCTAGAATCTGGTTGAAAGCTCTGGCCAGCAAAGAGTCATGAACCCCCACACAACTAACACTAACACTGCTAACTGTCAAGAGACAGTATTTCTTTCATATACAGATGCTTCAAATAAGAATGGTAAAGTAACAATTAACTATGTTGAAGGCCCAAGCCTACTGTTCTCTAGGATTTCTACAAGACTCCTCATTACAGTAAGAGGCATGTCTTCCCTCCTTGTGAAACCCTCCCTCCTGACAGATGGTTTTATTCAATCAGGTTGCAATCCTATCCCTACAAATAAATCCCATTTATTGAAAAAGTGGGGAGGGGGAGGAGAGGAAGTCCAGGGGGGTGGTTCCTAGCAATTCTTTGAGATGCAACTTGTAAGCCACCAAAATAATTTATGTGTACTAAGACACTTAGGTGAAACTCCTCCTTGAGAGGCACATACACACACTTGAATGTCTAATCCGGTTCCTGAGGGCATCATTTTCTATTAACTCCATGCTTTCATCTATGTTAAAATGCCTTCTGAATAAACCTCAACTCTGTGTCATAGTGTCTCATCCTGAATTCATTTTCTTTGGGGCAGTCAAGAATCCAGGCCTCACTGAAGTGGAGTTCTCTGGGAACTCATGTTGCTACAGGCCCTGCAACTAGCTGTGTGTGGTCCACACCTCCCTACTGCTGACAGAACTATTTATAAACCTTAAGGTTTGAAACATATTATTTACTTTGATCATACTCTTGTAGGAAATTATCAAACTGTTCCATAGTGACTTTCATCCCCATTTCTTTTATATTTTATTGTGTCCTTTTAAAATTTCTTCACCTTTTCTAAAATATGATTGGGTTTATATAGCTAATGGAATTATAGGTGATGTTCATGCACACTGAACAATTGTATAATCTCCTTGAAAATTCTCCACAAGAAAGTCAAGCTGAAAAGTCTTTATTAGGAGGTGAAATTAGTTTAATAGCTCAACAACATATTCCTTCAACACTATGATGAATCACATTTAGGTAATGTGATATTGAGACACAACTTTAAGAAAGTGTTTTTGTGAATTAATATAAATAAATATATCAGAATTAATATTTAGGGCTTTCCCCCAATACCTAATAAACTGAACAATCATAAGCAGGATAGAAAATATTCGTTCTATTAATTTAAACAATAATGTTAATTGATTTCATGTTACTGTAATTTTCTATTTAAAATGATTAGTGTTAACAATAAATGCTCCCCACATCATGTGCATATAGAGTATAAATAAGATCAATAAATAAAGCAAAGGTGTGCTAGATAAAGTAGTCCTTAGAGATGCAAAGGGAGTCTTTGCCACTTCATAAACTTTTACCAAAGTGCAGTGCAAAAAAAATTATTTGATTATCTTTCATATAATTCCAAGCACTTTTAGAGTCAGAACATGGTTTTGGTATTATTATTTATATATTAATTTCTTCTCTCTCAATTTTAAGAAGATCTTATATTCCTCCAAACGTGCACATAATTTTATGACTTGTAATGTGAAATCCTTTATCATATAGCTGAATCTCAGTATAATTGAATACAATTAGAAAAGAAAAGGAGCAAAAGTATTCTTTTCATTCCCAAATGTGTGCTTTCACAAAGGTTCTTTGATCTTAGTTGGAACCTTTATGAGAAATTTTCTATTTTTCTTTTTGTGTTGCTATAAACTAAACCTAGGGCCTTATGCATGCTAGGCAAGCACTCTTTAACTGAACTATGTCCCCAGCCTCAAACTTTTATGGCATATTTTCTAAAAGGAAATGTGTACATTTATACATACACACACACATATGTGTCCTCTGATTTATATGTATTACATCTATGTATGTTAGAGAATGTTGTTTCAAAATTTGCACATCTTAAAAGTAACCCTTAATGACTTAAGCGTACCGAGTGTTCCTCATTGAGCTGACTAGCCACCCTTCTCATATAGAGGTATAATGAAGAGGAAGGAAGTCTGTGATCTTTTTTTTTTTTTAAGATTCCATTTGTGTAAACAAACCTATCAGTGTTACCCTAGAGTAAAAGAATGTTCCTGTATTTTTCCAAAGGGGTACTGAAACAGAAGGCAGCTGAGAACGCAGAGCTGTGAGATCCTTCTCTGCCCCAGTCTGGTTCTCTGCCACAGTTGACCTTTTATGCAAAATGGCAAGCCCTGTGCTTTGCAGTGACTGCACAAGTTAGGTGAGTGAAGGTCTTTGGGAAGAAATCCTGAGTAGATGGAAGCCAAACGACCTAAAGACATCATCTTCTGCTTTCATCATCTGAAGGCTGTCAATGTCTACTGCCAAGGAAATAAAAAAATAAAAAACAGAAAAAGAAAAGCTTAGTCTGCAAAACTTCTCCACAGGAAAATGTGTGAAATGGAAAGTATTTGAAGTAATGTTCCCATTATGTATTCTAGAGTTAGACATTATGCAAAAAGAGCTATGTCTGCATGCCCTCCTATCCTTTTAGAAGGAACTAGCCTTCAGGATGAGAACTTTCCTCCAATCTTTGTTTGAAGGCACTGACCATTGTAAATATGTATGATGTATTAAGTATATAGCTGGCACTGTAGGAATTAAATCACTTTCTTTTACCCTTTCTCCTGCTTGCTTTCCTCCAATGTGTTATTTGATGGGCTACTTTTGTACTTGTAAGTATGTCTGCCTGTGCCCTGGGCAAGCAGAAACTGTGAATTAGGCTCTGATCCACACCTAGACAGGACAGGTAGAAGTGTTTAGGAATTATTATGTTAGGTGACATCCCGAGAAAGCAGATCCAAATTATTTCAAATGTGTGATTTAGTCAAGTTCCCTCCTCTTGCCTCAGGCCTCTCTGATGAATGGAGAGGTGTCACTTTATCTCCACCAGGAACTGTGTCAACAGCTCCCTCCTCGGACATTTTCTGGAGTTGCAATGTCACAATTTTGGTTTCACCTGGTTTGTAATTTTCTTTGGGGAGGGAATTTTGATTGTTTTTACAGTCTAAAACAATATTTTAGGTGCTATGCACCACTTCCCTCCCCCCGTTGAAATCTGTTCTTGAGCTGTGCAGTGTCGCATACAATTATCAGTGCCATACACCTTGCAGGACTGGCTCTATTTCCCCTTGCTGGTGGTCTCTTATTGCCACTTTAGTACTCAGCTTCTTAATAATTAAACTTTATTTTCTTGACAATTTTTAATATGTAAAACTGTTTCTATGTCTCTCTCTGTCTATGTATGTGTGTGTGTTTTCAATGTTTTGTTTGGCTATTTGTTTATTTAATAAAGATTTGGAATCCATATTGAGTATTTCCTACTAAAAACCTGTTGCTTTTATTGGTATAAATGCTTATGGCTGAACTTGATTGTAAGATTTTCTGATGATAAAGTGTGGACATGCCTTTTCCATTGAGCCTTTTCCAGGATGGCTTCAAGATTGTTCTCATTCATTGCCTGAGGAGAAAAGCCTAAGGGAAATGTCAAAGTAGTACTCAATGACATGCTATACTGGATTTAAGCAAGGAGTGCTTTTAATTTTTTATTGTTGGTACAATTTCCTGTGTGTATGCTTCTTCATTCTGTCTTTACATCACGTGGTTTTATTTCTTATTCCTGTACAAGGTCCTTTGATTGCTAAGTCTTTTCTTGCTTTGTGATTTGCAAGAAAAGGATTGCTTGTGTGTTGTATGCTCTCATCAGATTTTCCTTAAGCTTGGGATCTTCTCTCATTTCCTTTGTCCCAATACATGAATCAGAAAGGGAGTGACTCTGCAGGAAGGGAGGGGGAAAAGGGAAGACTGGTCTGAGAGCAAGAAAAATCTCCTTTCAAAATGATTCTGTTTCTTAAGGGTAAGATCTGAAGGAAAATATTGAAAGTATTGGAAACTCTAGCATCTTGCCCTCCCTTCCCAGAGTTCTAACTTCTCATGTGGCAAAGATTTAATATTGACTGTCATGTTATCCATTGGAGAATTACCTAATAACATTATATTCCTGTTCTATTCAGGGCAAGTTTACGTGTTACCACCATGATATACTTTATTATTTTTTATTATTAAATTATCCTAGAAGTTCATTTGAAATAATTGCCACAATTGAAAATTAAGAAAAGTTTTAATGGAAGATACCTTTTTTTGTTTTATAAAATGGACTTTCCCACGAATGCACAGTGACAAATCAGGTGGTGTAATACTAAGACACAATCTAATGGCCTTCATGGTTTTCATTTGTACAGCTTCACTTTTGCCATTTTTCTTGTATTCATAGTCTAGAAATGATATGTAAGAGATGTATGGTTTATCAAGTGATGACCAGTGACATATTGTATTTTGTTTAGAGAGTCAGTCTTCTTATCTTATTGGGAATATATAGCTTAACAAGACACTTGCCATAATTTCTTTAACAGGGATATTAAACAGAACAATTCTGCATAAAAGCTCATATCAGCTTCTTTCATGCCTTTTCTTTTCAAGAAGGCTGCCTAAGGGTTTAAGCAATTTACTGGTCTGACCCGCATCCTTTCTCTGCAGTCTGCAGTTCTTTTGTTTAACATTAGTATGTGGGCAAACAGCATTCTGAGCTGTGCAGAGCTTATCAGCCTGAGTTCAGTCAACTGGAACCCCATTCTATGTATCTAAGCGGGGCCACATTTAATACTTCACAGTAGGAGCATCTGCAGCTTCCAAAAATGACTTGTTTATCAGATAAACTCTGTCCTTATGCTGACAAATGTGGTAGATGGTGGCTCCTTAGCATCATACCTCTCTAATATAAGGCATGTGCAAAATATAGTATGCTGAGGGATAAGGAGACTCTCAGACCAGAGTCATGACAAGAATTGTTTATGTAACCATTATCCAGTTGCACTCAGATTTTATTTATTTATTTATTTTTAGCCGTATAAGCAAGAAGGAACAGACAACTCTGGTTTTCTTCTTTGGAACTGAATACATAACTAATTCTCATGTTACAAAAGTGTCAAATAGAGGAAAGGCATTCTTAACTGTTAGTATAATGCCCTATGACTTCATTGGTAAACACTATGGTGCCTTAGTGCCATGGTCTAACAAAAGCCAGGAACCTGAGGGGCTGACCAAAATATTGATCATGCTGTACACAGTAGTAAAAGTACCAGGAGGTTAAGATATTAAAAATACGTACTTCACAGAATTAGAATTATCTTCCACTAACAAACAATAGTGGTAATGTAGTATATGTGATTTTTTTTTCTTCAAAAATAGTTTGGAAGAATTTTATACACTTTATCAAACATACTGAGAGAGTACTAATTCTCATTTTTAAAACTCCTATAATTTTTGGATTTTAAACTATACTTTTGTGAATGATATTATGGTAATATTTTGAGGCCAGATGTGGTGACACACTTGGGAGGCAGAGATAGGAGGATTGCCATGATTTTGAGATCAACCTGAGACTACATAGTGAATTCCAGGATAGCCTGGGCTAGTGTGAGACCATACCTTGAAACACCAAAAAAAAAAAAAAAAATTGAAAGCATATATGCATGCTTTATATACACATTGTACATTTCTAATATTTACCTAAGTATTTACCAGTATATTCTTTCCTATAGCAATGACTTAAATGATTTGTTTAAATGTATCCTATTGGAATTTGTTCTTAGAAGAAGTTCAGTTATGTGAGAACAATTGGAACCCTAAATCTTAGTAATTCTGAAATAGCAGTCCAAAGTGATGTTAAGTAAAATAGGTATGAATACACCAGTTTCTTGCCAATGGTTCTGCTGTCACTGAACAGTAGCTGATTTTAACAGGTTAAGTTTAATGCAATTCATGTTGCTTATGGTTCTCTTATAATTTAGCACATATGTTACATTTTTGCTCCTACCTATAATTACTCTTTATATTAAAGCATTTCTCTCTAATTATTTCACTTCTAGTAGAACTTACAACTATCAGCTCTGTGCTAATTAAATACTTTTAAACATGTCTTTGTTATTGTGAAGTGTTGCCATAATCAAATGATAAAATAATTATTTGGAAGACCAATTTTAAGTTAGTAATTTAATTTCATGTAGAAGGTAAGGCAACATTTAGCAGACGTATAATAATATGAAACATTGTTTGAAGCCTATGTGGTTAAGTGCTAGGCAAGCCACAATTTTACTTCTAACAAAAGTATAATCAGTATAATATGCAAATCATTATAATACTAGAAAATGATGTATAGTTGCATATTCTCTGTATTTTTCCTATAAAGTTCAATAGTCATTTTGTTGTATGGCTAAATGTATACATAGAGTGTCCTCATACTGGCAGGCTTATCAAAGAAGCACTATTAAGACATATATTCAATATCAGAGTAAAAAGCATTTGAGTGTCTTCCATAGTCTCACTAATGTGTGTTAGCCAACTGCTCATGCAGAAACTGTAACTGTTAATGAGGGTTAAGAGGAAATTTTAAATTAGGTGTCATCTTTTGACTTAGGTACCTCAACTGTGATATTTTGTCTAAATTTTTTTCTATCTCGACTCTTGATTGTAACACCACTTACCTCTAAAAATAATAATTATAATAATCTTTTGAAATGAGACACACCCATCCCTGGCCCTGAACATTTTGTGCATCTGACATTTCTGACTGCTCACTGTTTTTCCTAACACTAAATCCCGTGTGTCATACGTCTTGCACAGCTACAGACTTTGGCCTTTTCACCTGCTGTTTTGGTTGGCTTTGGATGCAAAGACAAGAATATGAAAAAGAGAAAGGGGGGAGGAAGGGAAGTTTGGAAGACTGAAGCTAAAAAAAAAATGGCAAATGTTTTTAGCGCCTTCATCTAGACATGTGTCCCCTCACTCTGTGACATGGCTGCTCCAATGTTGCCATGGTGAGGATTTCTAATCATCCCTACACATGACAGGCTCCTATTTGTCTGCACTCCCTTGGGTGTAAATTTCTAGGCTTAAAAAAAAAAAATCCATGTGAGCGTATCATCCGCCGTGCAGATGTTTCACTGTTTTAGAATATCAGGCAGCTGCTTGTGCCACCGTAGACAGCTAATTGGAGACTGCATCGTAGGAACAGAGGCGCAATTATGGCATAAATACACATCCTCTGGTGCATCATTGTATCTCTATTAACAGAAAATTTTAAACAGTGCTCAGAGTGTAATTAGTGTAGTTGATAAAGTTGTAAAACATGTAAATAAGGGAAATAGCAGGTACGTGGCCAATCCACTACCCAGCACTAGGGGATGCAGATTATTGCCTATTTAGAAATAATTAGCAAAGCTGCATTAGCAAAGCCTGTGTCCAACAGAAGCAAGGCAAACATTTATTCTGGTAACAGCTCTTTCTGTGCTAGCCATGAAAATCTACTAATATTGGTAATTTAGCCCTCATTACCAGAGGATAAAGCATGAAAAGAGCTCAGACATGAAATATGACAAGTAATATTAATTTTTATTCCAGAGGAGAGGATGCTTCCTCGGGTTGCATGCTGATTTCTCTGCAGGGTCTCAGCAGTGCGTGCGGAGGAGGCAGTGGGTAGCTGGTAGTTGAGAATTCAGGATATGGAGCCGACTCGCTGCTGGAGGTGTACCCTGGGGTGGCTATGACAGTGGCTGATGAGGCATGCCACTGTTAGTGCCCGGCCAAACCTCAGGTCACAGTTCAAAACAAGCGCTCAACCATTAGACCTCGGTCCTCATGGACCTGTGAGGGTTTATGTCCTCATTCCTGCTCTTTTCCGCCTTTCTAGTTCCTTTTCTCCCTACTCTCTGACATTTTTTTTTTCTACCTTCGAATGATTTTGCAGAGCTATCTAGGCAATCAGATTGATTTTTGCGCATGCACCGCCCTCTGCAACGTGCCTCTGATAATGAGATGCTGTTGTTGGAGAGGAGAGTGTGGGAGGGGCGGTTTCAGCTGAGTCTTCCCCTTGTCCCGTCCTCGGGATAAGAATGATCCCCTGCCTCATGGATGTTGAGGAGTGTGTCACGGAAGATCACCCTGTGGCCAGCAATCATGACTGGCGAAAACTTGGAACTTGTTTTACAAATACACTTCCTAATGAAGGAAAACGCAAAGGCACTGCGAGGTTCGGAAAGGTTCATTTTGAACACAGTATATATAGGATAAAGAGGCAACATCTTTGGGCAAGGGCCACATTTCTTGCATCAATCTCTGTCTGTTTGCCTGTCCTTTGTTTTATACTTGAAGCATAAACGTTCAGAGTTAAAAACAAATCCTATGCAACTAACGATGTTCAGCATCAGGCACAGTTTTCAGCAATCATTCTTTCTGTTATTTATAGATAATGTGTGCTTCTAAGTACACACATGTGAACTTTATTTCCTTAATTTTTTGAATTGAACTGCTAGGAAAGAAATATCCTGGCTAATAATAAATCTACACTCAACCATAATTTCATAGTACATCCAGAATACATCTCACACATTTTGGTTATTTTAGAACTTTAAAAAACTAAAATGATGTGTTAATAAACATATTAAAGTAAATAGATGGTATACTGAATATTAAAAATATTAAAATTTGGGCACTCAAGGTCATATATTCCAGAGCACACTTAAAATGCCAGTGGTGGTATCCACTACTAATACTGCTCCATCTTCTCTTCTGTTTTATATCACCCTAAAAATAGTCACAGGGTGGTGGCTACTAAGTGAGCAGTGCCTTTACTGTTGGGATGTGGCTGATGTTTATGGTGACTGGAAAAAGATCAGAGATACGAAGCCCCTTCTACCACAGTAGAACAGAACACCATCACAAGAACAGGGGTGTGTCTTTACATATATGCACATGGCATCTTTCAATGCCATAAACACACACAGCAACCATTTCACAGCAGATTCTGAATTGGCAAAGCATACCTCTGTTCTGTTGTTCCTTTTTTCTCTTCAGCTATCTGATCTCTATACCAAAGTAACAAGCTCAACTAGACATCAAATAATTCTTTTCTTCAATTTAGCGAGCTCCTATCTGATTTGAGTATGAAAAAGTTCTTTTGGCTTCAATGCCTACAATTGTGAAATTGAAAGCATCCTTTATTTTTACTCCAGAAGGTTATGATGAAAATCTACTAATATACCACATACAGAAGTACTCTGAAGACTGTAAATATGACACAAATCACTCATAGTTCTTACCGTATCACCATACATCCACAATCACACAGGGACGTTTGCCTGCCTTTTAAACTGAAACTAAGCTCAGATAATCTCATAAAATTGATCCCTGATTGTGTTTGTAGAGTGCCAAAACTGCTGATTCCTAAATGAACTTGTAGTCAGGTCAGCCAGATGTTTGTTCCAAAGAATGGCAAAAAATAGCACTTTAACTAATTTTTACTCAAGGAACTGACTCTCTTTCTTCTTTTCTTTATCTCTCTGTCTCTGCATAGATTTATAAATACTACATAAATCATTAGTTACTTTTATTTTAATTTCATGTAAATAATCTCACATGGATCCTATATGCCTTGCCAAGTGCACATCTCCTTGCATTTTAGATACATGTTTTTCACATTCTACAAGAGAACTCTGAGAAGCTGCCTAGAGGAAAGTTATGTTCAAGTTGCAGAGTTTTTCCAAGGGAAGCAGCTGAAAGATCCCACTGCTGCACTGTCCTTCTTAGAGAAATCCCATGCAGAGCACAGATCTGATTTGAATTCTCACAGCTGTTTTAACCTCTTCTAGAAAAAAGTAATAATAATTGCAGAGAGCCTGATTTTCCTGATTTCCTCTGTTGGCTTCTGGTGTGTGACACATAGTCCTCTTTTGGCAATATTGTGCTACTGCTCCTTACTCCCACACTGTACTTGCAGCTTCCAGTAAACTGGCACAGAAACAACCACTGTTGCCAAGACCTGGGCAAGGGCAGGAGTTGCTGAAGGAAACATGAAGCCAAATGATCCCTTAATTAGAGTGAATTACTGCTACTCTTCACATATTCCTCTCCTCCTCCCTTACTGTTCTCATCTCAAAAGAGGGGAGTTAAATTCCAAATCAGACCTCAAAGAGGATCTTCAGAATCAAGTTAAATTCCAGCACAAGGATTGGGGCTGATGGGAATATGGATTTGCAAGGTGTCAAAGCCTGATTTAATTTACATCCATTTACTGAATTTCTAACCCTTTGGCATTCACTGAAATAGTTATGTTGTGGTGTGGTGTTCTTAAAACCATATATTTCAAACATGTTATTTTAACATTTAATTAAAAACATATAATTTAATAAAATTTCTTCCATTCAAAACTGATGTTTATCAATAGGGAATATTGTGTGCCATGTATTAGGGCTAGCTTTACAATGGCTGTGGTGCGTCTGTAAGCAGCTCTCTCTAAATAGGCCAGTAACTTACGATTTTGCTAGTATTGACAGTCACCCTGAGCAGCTTTTCAGAAATCTCATTGTTACTCATTCATTAGAAAGGGAAAATGGTATTTTGCATCACTAGTTATTTCTCTCCCCACTTTAAATGACAGAAATAATGTATCCATTGTAAACTGCTCATGCTGGTTGACATGATTACATGGAGCTCAGGCAGATAGGTCATTGCATGGGAATAGCATGGGATGGAGAGGAAGTCTTTGTGAATAAGTAGACATGAAAGGAGCCCTGAAATGGTTTTGGTTTGGTCAAAAGTAATTCAAAAGTTGGGTGTGGTGGCACACGCATTTAAATTCCAGCACTCAGGAGACAGAGGTACAGGAATTGCATGAGTTCGAGTCCACCCTGAGACTACATAGTGAATTCCAGGTAGGCCTGAAATACAGCAAGAGCCTACCTTGGAAAACCAAACAACAACAACAACAAACAGTAGTTTATCAATGGTTAGACAAGCTAGCTGTCCATCCTTCATGATGGAAAAAGGCTTACTTATTTATGTTAAGAGTTTATTAAATTGTTTTACTCTATAGTAATTGCAATTATTCTCATTCTACTTATATTTTCTGTCATCTAGCTTATAGATAAACAGATTTTGGATGGATTAAAAAAGAAATTAGGATGGGGACAGGTTAAATGAGAACTTTAAAGAATTCCTCTGAACTTGAAAAAAAAAAACATTGAATAGCTAGGATTCAGAGAGAAAAGGAAAGAAACATGAGCTTACTTCAGGTGATTCTCTTGTAGTATGAAGGCATTCATTGAGCTACCCAACATATGGAAAATCTCATTGAGTGCTTTCTTTTGAAAAGGGCAGAACAATTATGGAATAGTATTGATTATCAGATCCAGTAACGTCACAGTTCCCTTTTAAAATTAATTTTGATATTTGTATTTATGTTGTGACTACTATAAGTCTTATATCTATTTCAAGGTACTGTGGGTATAAATATAAGATTTGAGAATAGTTTGAAATGCATAGAAATTTCTTTCAGAAATTTCAAATACAATATTTTAGAGTGCAGCACATATCCAGCTTCGTTCAATATAAGAATACTGAAATACAACCATGGATAACTAGACATTAGATTGTCATGTTGACAATAAAAGAAATGAGACAAAAATGAGAAACTTATGGGATAGTCATGATCTCTGATTTACGAAGGCTTATTCAGTATATTATTTATTGTTTCATTTTCTTTAATCACAGCACATAAAACCTTTTCTTTCTTTCTTTCTTTTCTTTTCTTTTTTTTTTTTTTTTTTTTTTTTGATTTTTCTAAGTAGGGTCTCACTCTAGCCCAGGCTGACCTGGAATTCACTATGTAGTCTCAGGGTGGCCTTGAACTCGTGGTGATCCTCCTATGTTTGCTTCCTGTGTGCTAGGATTAAAGGCATGCACCACCACACCCAACTATTTATTTACTTTTACTGAATGGTTTTGCTTTTAGATAGGAAATAGTTAAGGTAAAGAGGAATAACTTTCTTCTAGAAGAATGAATTGCTAATACATAAAATTACTGAAAAATAAAATCTCTATTCTGTTAAATGAATATTGAAGGTTATGCACTCTTAAATTATTATGTTTGTTATTAAACATGCATACAAATACAAAAATAGATCTGAGCCACCACTTTCCAGGAACATATGTTCATTTCAAAGGTGATGCTATTGTTTAAAAATTTCTGGAACAGAGCTGGAGAGATGGCTCAGTGGCTAAAGGCACTTATTTGGAAAGCCTGATGGCCTGGGTTCAATTCCCCAGTGCCCATGTGGAGACATATGCAGAAAGCGGCACATGCATCTGTAGTTTATTTGCAGTAGCAGGAGGCCTTTGTGTGCCCGTTCATTCTCATTCTCTCTCTGCAAATAAATAAATATTTTTTAAAATTCTTGAACATATTCTTCTGGAATAATCATGTCCATTTGTTCAAAAAGTTATATGAGAATACCAATATATTCATGCATAATTGACCTAACTCTATATTATTAGGTAGTTCAACTATTTCATTTAATTCTGAGTATTTTCCTTTTGTTAACATCAAGTATAGTAAGGAAGATTTCTCTTTCTTTCTACCATTTAAAATTTTTTATTTCCTCTGATGAAATAATTGATATACTTAGAGTATGGGTGCTATAACTTAGTTAGAATGGCCTTATAAAATACATCTGCAACAACTTTGGAATAGTTTTATTTCTACAAGTTGGAGGGCATAACAAATCTGTTTCCTATCTAATAGCATTAATTCTATGGGTTAATTATTCTTTTCAAGGAGCATAACCATGGTCATTTTATATCATCTCAAAGTATTTTAATAATCATATGAGTACATTTCCATCTTTCCACAAAATTATTTAGAGCAAGGACTTTATTTCTTTGCTTTCTTGCTTAAAATCTTAGAAACAAGTGGAACATGAGTGGAGGAATATACAAGTGATATTTCAGATCATAAAGAGTAGATTTCAGTTTCCACTTGTGTGTTCTAAGTATATCCAAACAACACATCTGAGGTGTATTTTTTCTTGCCCCAATTCTTAGATCTCTCATTGATATGAAAACAAACAAAAAGAAAAACAAGCTAAAAGTGAAAAGTGGATGTTGATCTTAGAAGCTAGGATTTGTAGTCTCTGCCTAATGTTTTTTCACACTCTAGCTTATCCCAGATCATCATTAACATTTCTACCACCATCTTCTAAAGAGTAAAGTATCTCTCATAAAGAGAGAGAGAGAGAGAGAGAGAGAGGGAAGGTATAAAGGTATTTTCAAATCCAAAACTAACCATTTTTAAATAATAGTTTAGAAAAATCAAGCTCAGAAAGAGAGTGCTTTCTTTTCAGTTAGCTGCTACTATGTGAAATAAGATAGTTCAATGAGTAATCCAACTGAAGTTTGCTATGCCAGGAAGCTAATTAATGTAATAGGATTTGAAGAATTTCTTTATATAAAATGCACATATAATACACATTTTATGGCTGACTTTGCAAACCACATTTTGTTTCTTACCCATGATAGTTGCTATGTAGCAGCTCAAAGTTAAATTTGAAATGTAAACTTTAAAAAAGATTAGTCATTTGTGCTACTTTTATCCATACAAGCAAGCACATATAACACTAGCAATTTTACTTCCCTTTGAAATCATGTATTATAGATTTAAATTGCATTTCCTTTTATTGGGTGTTAATAACACAAGTCTGTGGCTCCACTGTAGTGCTGCTTGCTGAAATTAAGATGGTGATAAATATCAACTTTTTAAAATATTTTTGTTCATTTTTATTTATTTATTTGAGGGAGAGAGAGAGAAGGAGGCAGATAGAGAGAGAGAGAATGGGCGTGCCAGGGCTTCTAGCCACTGCAAAGGAACTCCAGATGCGTACACCCCCTTGTGCATCTGGCTAACGTGGGTCCTGGAGAATCGAGCCTCATACCCAGGTTTAGGCTTCACAGGCAAGCGCTTAACCACTAAGCCATCTCTCCAGCCCTATAAATATCAACTTTATGACTTTTCCTCAGGAAGGAGTAAGTGTGGTCGTTATGCTCTTAACAAAAAATATATTAATGTTGCTATAAAAGGCATTGTAAGTATCCACATTTAGAGTAGCTCTTTGGCACTTAAATGCAAGTTAAACCAGTCCCAAATTCTATGAGCACCTGTGACTCTTTTTTTTAAGGTTTTTGTTTGTTTTGTGTTCAGTTTTGAAGTGTGTCTGTGGATGAGACTTAGAGTATCACACATGGTAGGCAAGTTCTCTACCAGTATCAATTGTACCCTAGCCAAGACCATGTTGTAGACAACAATTTTTAAGAAAGAATTTACTTTGGTACATTTTAGTAGACATGATCTTAAACCACTTACAGTCATTATAAGTTATATATAATACATATAGAGTTATAAAGTTAGTGTATGTTATGTATTTATGAGTAAACATTAATCATTGCTAAATATAATAGCATTTTAAATATTTGTTATTGCATGCCAACAAATTTGATGGATAATGTATTTTATATCTCATATTATTAGATGTCATTAAGAAACACATCCACCTGAAAGTCTCTATCTTGGAAGACATCTATAATAAATAGTTTCAGAAAACCTTTGCAAAATATTTAACTACTGTCAAACCATCAGCATGTTAAAGGAGGTGCCATTATGAGCTCTGCATTCTTAATAGGGAAAGTGAGTCTTAGACAATTTAAGACCCTGAACAAAATTTACATAGATTGTGACAGACAGCATTGATTCTTGTCCTGTGCCACTGCCAGGCTTGATGGGGGGCAGTGATTTATGAAGACCAATTTACCATCCTAACAAGAAAAGAGCAGGGGTTTAGCACAACAGATTCTGAGTTGTTTGTGGTATCCATCTAAGTGTGTGTGTGTGTGTGTGTGTGTGTGTGTGTGTGTGAGAGAGAGAGAGAGAGAGAGAGAGAGAGAGAGAGTTCAAACTAGAATAAAAAGTATTAGAAATTGGGCTGGAGAAGATTGCTTAGTGATTAAGGAATTTGTCTGCAAAGCCAAAGGGCCCTAGTTCGATTCACCCGGACCCTCGTAAGCCAGATGCATAAGGAGGTACATGCATCTGGAGTTCATTTGCAGTGGCCAGAGACCCTGGCATACCCGTTCTCTCTCTCACTCTCTCTCTGTCTCATATAACTAACTAACTAAATAAAATATATTTAAAATATTGGAAGTTATGTAAAAAATTAATGCTAGAAATATTAAAAAGTTAAAACTGAGAAGGTTAGCTAAAATACTGAAGAGAATTTGAACAGAAATATGTTTAATAAGTTTGAGGAAAATTGAGTAAAAAAGATAGTTTATTTTAAATGACCAACATAGGGCTGGAGAGATGGCTTAGTAGTTAAGCCAGTTGCTTTCAAAACCTAAGAACTCATGCTCGACTCTACAGTTCCCATGTAAGTCAGAGGCACAGTGATGTAAGCGCCCAAGGTCATAAATGTGCACAAAGGAATGCATGTGTCTAGTGTAAGATTGTAGTGGCTGAAGACCCTGGTGTGCAAATTCTCTCTCTCTTTCACTGTCATTCTTACACATAAAAATAAAAGGCCAATCTTTTGAGTTTGGCTCAAAAAAAAAAAAAAAGAGCCACATAAAAGTAGATTACTCAAACTCTGAGTAACCCATATGTTTTAATATCTTTTCAGTTAAAGAAATTTTTCTTTTACCTACCATGTTTCTCATTTGTAAAGAATAAAATAACCAAGGAGAAATATCGTTTTCTTCTTTTGACTTAGTTAAATCAAATGCTCACGTGTAATGATGCCTGTTATATAAAATAATACAGTGGAGTTTTTTTTGGGGGGGGGGCGGTAAATTTCCTAAGATTTAACTTTATTAAATAGTTCCAGGTTGCTATATTCTTCTTTTTTCAAGGTAGGGTCTCATTCTAGCTCAGGCTGACCTGGAATTCACTATGTAGTCTCTGGGTGGCCTCAAATTTATGATGATCTTCCTACCTTTGTCTCCCAAGTGCTGGGATTAAAGGTGTGTGCCACCACACCAGGCTAAGGGTTGCCATATTTTAATTTAATTTTTATTTTATTTTCTTTTCCACAAAAATACAGGCATTTATAAAAGGAGATACATTTCTCTCAGAGTAACGAGTTAATTTAGAAATATATAATTTGTTCAATAAATTATTAAGAAATTGCTAAAATACACTGAATTGTTCCCATCCTTACTCAGTTCAGACAAATCCCATGTTTCTGAGTGTCCTTGAGCTGGTCATTTAGATGAAGACAGATTTGGATGTAGACAGTTCTTCCTTTAACTACTATAGTTCTGCATCTACACACGTCTACTTTTAAAGTGGCCCTTAGTTGCCAAGGACCTATTCGTCTGGCTTTATGTTTCATTCCCTTATTCTAAAGGCTTTGACACTAATGTGACAAATCTTCAGTTTCACCAGTAGGTGGGGGAACATATTCTTTTTGCTTGTAGTTATCCCTCTCCCCATATGAAACCTCTAGCAGCTTTTCCCATTATACAATGTGTGCTGTTAGCATCTATTTACTGCATCAGGAGTTAACAATGAGAATATCAGGCAGGACATATTTTTGGGAAATAAGGGACTCAGTTTTAGATTTGTTGATTGAATTCATGAATATTTTATGATTAAATTCATGAAATAAGGAAAGAAAGCTTATTTTAAAAATGGTCTTTAGAATTGGAGGGATGGCTTAGTGGTTAAGGTGTTTGCCTGCAAAGCCAAAGGACCCTGGTTCAATTTCTCAGGACCCACATAACTTAGATACAGAAAGTGGCACACGTGTCTGGAGTTCGTTTGCAGTGGCTGGATGCCCTGTCAAGCCCATTCTCTCTATCTTTGTCTGTCTGTCTGCCTGTCTGTCTTTCACTCTCTCTTACTCTCTCAAATAAATAAATAAAAATGGTCTTTATATTTTATAATTTGAAAGAAACCAGGACACTCAGAAATATCAAGGGGAAAGTGGGGGGGGAGGGAGGGTATTACCATGGGATAGTTTTTATAATCATGGAAAATGTTAATAAAAATTGAGCATAAATAAATAAAATAAAAATAAAAATCAAATTTTAAATATTTAAATGATAGCATGATTTATATAATGAAATTATTGATTGCCAGTGATTTTTCACTTTATTTTTTATGAAATGTACAGAAAAAGACAGAATCAAGTAGGTTTCAATACATTCTATATATAAAGATCACCAGAAAACAAATCACTTCTACTCATGGGTTGCAGTGATTTGATAATGTTTCTTAATGAAAATCTCTCACCATTATATTTCTCTTTACCTGTTGTATTTATGATACAATGATAAAAAATATTACCTATAATTTTCTATTTCCAAGGAAAACCTTTCTTTTATGCAGACCTCCTTATCAAACATATGTATTCTTTAAAATTTATATTATTCTTATAGTCTCCTTCATCTTCTACCCCTCTTCCTCTTCCTCACTTCCTTGTTCTTTCCTTAATGTGTTATTTACTTATTTATTTGACAAAGATAGAGTGAGAAAGAGGCAAATAGATGGAAAGAGAGTGAGAATGGACATGCTAAGCCCTCCAACCAATGCAAATGAACTCCAGATGCTAGTACCATCTTGTGCATCTGGCTTTTGTGAATAATGGGGGATTTAACCTGGATCCTTAGACTCTGTAGGCGAGCACCTTAAACACTAAGCAATCTCTCCAATCCTCCCCCCATTCCTTTACTTTCCCCTCTTGTAACCACATTTATGTAACAAATGTAAATAAAGAGTTCTCAGTAACTAGTATTGGAACCTAACTTCTCAGAAAAAATAAAAAACCATATATATATATATATATATATATATATATATATATATATATATATATATATACATATATATATATATATGGAACACACAAGGAGCTGGGGAATGGCTAAGTTGTTAAAGTTGTTAAAACACAAAATCCGTATTTATTTAAAACTGTATGGTACTATATAAGTTATTATCTTGTTTTATACCTAGAACTTAAGTTCACTGGAGACAATGTAAGCATGTTAGTTCAAGTGTACCCATTTAAGAAATGTACTGAGGGTCAAAGGTATTAACACTTACTTTATTCTCAAGGCTGGGATATTGTCATCTTGACCCCTGTATATGCTGCTAAACACAGAGGATTTACTTTGAAGCTTTCATTTAAGGAATTGAATTATTACCCTTTGCTTGACCTTTGTGCAGGGCATATTTATCACAGTGCCCCATAAAACTATAAAGTGTGAGAAAACTAAGAAAAGGATCTCATATGTTTGTTATTCATAAATAAATAATAGGCGTAAAGCAGAATTGTAAAAATTCATTCACAAGTATTTCTTGTATAAACCATTTGTAGTCACAAATCCCTTCTTAAATGGTTTTTGTAAATTTTTGAAAACCAACATTAGCAAAAGAAACTCAAAACTCCTCATAATGTATGATTTCTAGGCTCTATTGCCAAGTACTGTTTATATTTATTACTAGGAAGAAGAGAGGGAAACAATATTATTTTTAAAAGTATGAAAAGAAATAAATGTCAAGCTGTTCTCTTAATGAACTGAAAATCGCGACACTGTCAAATTTAATATAAAAATAGTATTATAGGCCCATGGCATCTATTTATCACCAGAGAACAAAAGCCTTCATCCATTTCCTTTAGCGAATGACATTTTTGTAATTCGCTGCCCATTTCATTTGTTCCACAGGCCTTCGTGGGGTGACAAATATCCCACTAAGATGGCTACTGATACTTGATAGGATAATGCACAGCCCCTCAGGACAAGGGTGCAGGCAGAAAACTTATCATCTTTTAGCTTAGCATGGGTCAGTGGCAGTGCCAGGAGTGACAGAGGCTGTGAAAGTGTGGGAAGCAAGAGCTAAAAGCTAAAGCTAAAAGGAGAGGAGTCTTTATAGTTCATCCTTTCTGCACCAAGAAGCTGTGAAGACAGCTTGAATCGCATTGTTGATTTGGTTCACTGCGTGCCACACTAACTGTTTCTGGAAACGCAGAACAAGGGGTAGAAGAAGCCAAAGCTTACAGGTCATTCTCACTAACAGCATGTGGCATTTCAACATGTCCTAAAAGAGGAGGAAATGTATATTTAATATTTTAGCTTTAAATTCATATTGTAATAATGCATTATTGTGAAGGAAGGTGTGTGGTAAATAATCAGTAGGACATCACCATTACATCAACCTGATAATTTTGCAGAGGAAAAGGCATTATTAGGGTTGTCTTTCATTTAGAAATTTTCTCAGTACTGTTTTCTGTGCTATAGTGGATTAAAAAAATGAGTGGTGTGACTCTTATTGAAAATGTTAACTTATAAATGTTCCAAACACACAGCACTTCAATTCATCATTAACACTTGTCCATTAAAGACAATTGACTTGCATTAAATCTGAATATACATATTTTATTCCCAAGATATTAAAACTGCATAGAACTTTCCCTCAGAATACCATAAAACAACGATATACACCAGCTGGTATATTACTCCTGATTCTATTAAAAGATGATGTGAGGGAATTCTTCTAAACACTCCTCAGTTTAAAATAAAATTTTTTTAAAAAGAAAAGGAAAAACACAAGTTGTTCATTACACAGGTATCTCTTGTCACGGTTGTCACTGCACAAAATGACACTCATAGAAACGTGATGGTTATGTTGTGATGTCTCTAACTGCACATCTGGTATACGGATTCCTATTTTGCAGTATTAAGAAATCACGTTTTTATGTTACATGTGATTTGAATTAATGCATTTTAAAAATTCAATTATGCAATGACAAAATTTATAAGGGGCTCATAGAAGAAAGAAGTAAAAGTTGTGACCTTGTTTCACAACTTTTTTTTTTTTTTTTTGATTCAAAGCAACCTGAGTAATTAATAGCTTTGGTGAGAGTTTTATTCTATCTTGTCCTCCATAAAAATAGCCAGGCATGCAATGGAACATATGTTTTACTTTTCTAAACAGGAAAAATGTCTAATTCTACAGTTTTACTTGGGAATACAGATAAAATGTCAACATCATCAACAGAGAATAACAAGACTTAGAACTTGTATATACAAAAGATTTTTTTTTAATTTTTTATTTTATTTCATTTATTTGAGAGCGACAGACACAGAGAGAAAGACAGATAGAGGGAGAGAGAGAGAATGGGCGCGCCAGGGCTTCCAGCCTCTGCAAACGAACTCCAGATGCGTCCGCCCCCTTGTGCAACTGGCTAACGTGGGACCTGGGGAACCGAGCCTCGTATCGGGGTCCTTAGGCTTCACAGGCAAGCGCTTAACTGCTAAGCCATCTCTCCAGCACAATATACAAAAGATTTTGAGGGAGCTGGGGAGAGTGCACAGTGTTTAAAGACACTTGCTGGCGAAATCTGCCAGCTAGGGTTTGATTCCCGAATATCTACATCAGGCCAAGGGTGGTGCATGGATCTGGAGTGTTTTGTAGTGGCAAGAAACCCTGGTTTGCCCATTCTCTCTCTCTCTCTCCCCCTCCAACATCTTTTGCAGTGTGAATATAAATACATGGTCCATTGTAAAGAGTGAAATGCTTTCTGACAGACTCCTTTTATTTCAAGCACATCTGGAAAATTCCTTATTACTGCATTATAGGAAGATGAAGACAAACTGATGCCTACTTTGAAGTAAGCACACTAAATAGTTCCCATACTTTATCTCTGAATATCTGGCTGTGTGTTCCTAAGAGCACTATTCCTGGCTACAATTTATGTAGTATTTCTTCCTATTGAGTTGGAAATTGTTCCCTCCTCACAGAGAGGTTCATGTTTATTTCCAATGCAGAACTTGTTATAGTTTTGAAGGTAAATTGAACAAGTGATTGCTTTCATATATCATGTAATTCCTTACATGTTGATGGCTGTAACTTTTCTACTTAACACATTTTATTCCTTACCATGCTTGTCACTGGTTTAAGCAATCTGTGGGTAATTGATTTCTTCTGTAAAACAGATAACATTTGCTTAAAGCTCTTCTGATAGCTTTACAGCCTCTGCATTAGAAGAGGCACTTCTGTCACCATTGGCATTCTTATAAAATATAATTATTGTATATCTATCAAAGACTAAAGTAAAGGAGAATGGGAAGAGGTAGTGTAAATATCCTGACTTGAGTATTCATGGCAGTCTGTTACTACCAGTCCTAGCATATCACTGTATACTTTGTTTCACTGCCTGAGGAATATGGGCCAGGATTTATTATTTATTTGAGCAAAATGTAATCTTTCAAACATGAACCTCTGCTCCTTCTATTAGATTTCCTAGTAAAACATAAGTTACATTTTCTTTATGCAATGATTATCAACTATGATTCACATTTTCATTCCTGACTTCAGCAAAGTAAATATGCAACAAGTCTTCTAAATGAACAACTTTAACATGAACATAAATTTAATATAAAGAAATCATTGTGTCAGAAAAAAATTTCAATTTGTTCCCAAATCACATTTTACTATAATGTACATTGCAAGCTTAATATAATAACAAGGAAAAATCAAAGTGACATAGTTAAGTTTAAGTCAATAGAAAGAGTTGGGTACAATTTTTATGAACTTTTGCTTAGGAGATATGAGCAAATGTCTGTTCATTCCAGAGAGGGTACAAGAACTTCTACCAATGTGAAGCATTGTGAACAAGTGAGTTTTATTGAGGTTACATACAGGAGCATGGACAACTTATGTGTGGCTGTACCATTAAGGAAAATCTCTCTTTCCTATCACCTTTAACTACTCATCTATCCCCAGGGAGAACAAGACCTTGATCCCTTCCTCCCCACAGTCATTAACTGCCTAAAAGATCCTGGAGGAAGGATGGGGCTTCATGAGTCCCTGCCAGCTCTCTACTGTTAACTGCCTAAAGATCACAGGTCTGCAAGAAGGGTTGTGGCCTTGAGGCTCCCTTCCCTAGGAACCACCTCCCAAGCAACCATTGTCTGCTTCATGAAGGGGTGGAGCTTCAAGAGAGGTTTCAGAATGGAATGTCAATGCAACCCCCCTTCATTTTATGTCTCCTGTATAGGAGACAGCTGCTGAGAGATGAAGGCAATGTTCACATCATGCTCAGAGAACAGCATTCCACAATTAATTTCTACAATAAAGAAGCATAGAGAGCGGGAGAGATGGTTTATTTGCCTGCAAAGCCAAAGGACCTCTGTGTAATTCTCTAGGAACTACATAAGCCCAAGGTGCACACGGTGGCATGTGCATCTGGAGTTTGTTTGCAGTGGCTGGAGACCCTGAGGTTCCCATTCTCTCTCTCTTTCTCTCTCCCTCTCTCTCTCTCTCTCTCTCTCTCTCTCTCTCTTTCTCTCTACCTCTTTCTGTCTTACTCTCTCAAATAAATAAATAAAATTTTAAAAAATTAAAAATAAGCATAGCATAAAACAATAATTAAAAAACATAAAATAAATAGCTTTAGGAGAAGCACAGAATAAAACAAGAAATTCCCAACTACCCAGTCAGATCAACAGAGAATATAGTTTATGCTTTCCCATCATAAATAAATGAAATAATTCTATGTTCAACCAGAAGTTCTGAATAATGAGTATAAAATTAGGTTATCTCATATTTGTTGTTATCTTACCAAAATAAACACTGTATTATTCATACATTTAACATTGTTCTAGCTTTAAGTTGTTTTGCATGTGAATTTTGGAAGAGCACTATCTATAGAGAACTATCTTTTTTTGTTTGTTTGTTTGTTTTTGGAGTCATGGTCTCCAATCTAGGCTAAAACTCACCCTTATACCTCAGACTGTCCTCAAATTCCAGGCAATTCTACTTTAGCCTCTTAAATGGTGATATTAGTAATTTGAGCCACCAGGCCTGGCTTTTATACAGAAATTATTTTTAAAAAAGTATTTATTATCCACACCGGGCATGGAGGTACCTTTAATCCCACCACTCCGAAGGTAGAGGTAGGATGATTGCTGAGAGTTCGAGGCCACACTGAGACTACATAGTCAATTCTAGGTCAGCCTGGGCCATAGTGAGACCCTACCTCAAAATACCAAAATAATAATAATAATAATACAGTATTTATTATCCACATACATGAGAAAGAGGAAAAAAGAGAGAGATCAGTGTATGGGTCTTTCAAGGCCTCTTAACACTGCAGGTGAACTCCATACACGTGTTCCACTTGTGGATCTATCTACCCTTACTTGGGTACTGAGTAATTGAACCTCAGGAAAGCAAGTATTGCAAGCAAACACTTTAACTGCTGACACATGTCTCCAGCCCTCATTTTGGGAATTTCTTTTATAAACATTTTTACTAGTATGTAAACAACACATGTTGGTACCATCCTTTCCCTCCTCACTGCCCCTTTTCTGAAGAGGTGTTCCTCATTGGTAATGTAGGTCAACCCCATGGGGATTGTGGGTCATGCATTATGGGGGCAGCAGTCAGTTATAGGGGAGAGGCAATGTCTGTGAAAAATGTCCCAACTTGTGGCTTTAACAATCTTTCTACTCCCACTTCCACAACATTCCCTGAGCTATGCTGGGAGCATTTTAAGTCTACTTCAGTGAAGGGCACTTAGGAGCTTCTGGATTTCTTGTTTGGTAGGTGTTGAGTGTCCTCAGTGTCTATTTCCTTCACCCTTGTGCTGATATCAGCTTAATTAAGAAAGCAGCATTATTGTTTATTTCCCCAATTCCTCTGTAGTTTCAACTGGGGCAGGGGAGGAATGCACTGGGTGTTTGTCTCCTCAGGTCCAGCTCCTGTCTGAAAAAGAGAAGCAGAATCTCCAAAAGAGAGTGAAGTAAGCACAAGTTAAATGGGATAGCCATTATTAATTTAGAGAGAATTTAAAGGGTGCAGATCCTCCTATAGCCCAAGATTAGTGGGAGTTCGACAATGGAAAGCAGATTCATTATCTGGATATGAGTCTGACTTGTTTCCCAGTTCCAGATATGGTTTCCTTTCCACTGAATGAATCTATTAGGCAATCCAAGAGCAGTTAGTTATCCACAATGGTTGTGTGCCACTATTGCACTTGTGTGAACATCATATCAGGTTGTTTGCTTCTGAGTCACTTAGAGTTTGTATTGCTAGAACAGATGTTGGCCACTTTTCCCCAGTAGCTCATGTAGCCCCCTCCAGCACTAGATGGGCTAATATTCTGGGGATTGACTATCTTCCAGATTGCAACCAGGTCTCTCCATGGTCTGTGCCAACAGTGTCTTCAGCAGTAGGGTCTTACCATTACTATATTTAATAATAATATAATATTATATATATTATAATTAACCTGTGATGCATCATCAAGTGCTCTGAAAGAAGTCTATCTTGTTTGTCTTGGGATATCTAGTAGGTCTCTCTAATCACCGGCTCATTGTGGATACAAACCACATCCTGGCATAGTGAATTACACTTCAGTGCCAAGGGACAAGAAAACAAAAAGCAGTGAAGAAAGAGAAACAAGAGTAATTTGAGGTTAGGTTTCATCTCACCCTCTCTAGGCCTTTTGATTCAGGTGGTCCCCCTAAGGTCCTCTTGACGCTTCCACCTATTAGTCTAACTTCCAAGATATAGTATTCTATGATATCAACTCAATTTGGGTTCAGTTTTGTGTTTCCTCCCACCCTTTCCCTTATCCCAAGCCCTACCCTCCCTATTGTCCAAGCCTGAAGTTGGTATCAGGTATGTCAGCAACTCAGGCTGATCCAGGTTAGGAACTGCAGGTGACTGAGACCATGTTGATGCTTGTCTTTCTGTGTTTGTGTGAGTTCATTTAGAATGATCTGTTCCAAGCTGGACCATTTTTCTACAAATTTTATTGTGTCATATTTCCTTGCTGCTGAGTAGAATTCCATTATGTAGGTATACCACATCTTTGTTATCCATTCAGTCAATGATGGGCACCTGGGCTGATTCTAGTTTTTAGCTATTATGAATTTAGCAGCTACAAAAATTATTGAGCAAATATTTCTGAACTGAGATGTGAAACTTTTATGGTAAATGCCCAGTTAGGGAATAACAGGATCTGTTGGTAACTCTGTATTCATAATTTGCAGGAGTCTCCATATTGATTTCCATTGTGATTGTACCAGCTTACATTCCCACCAACAGTGAATGAGTGTTCCTATTACTCCACATCCTTGCCAACATTAGCTTTCATTGTACTTTTTAATGTTTGCTATCCTTACTGGGGTAAGATGAAATATCATACTTGTTTTAGTTTGCATTTCCCTAATGGTTAGGGATGTTGAACATTTTCTTAAGTGTGTGTTAATTATTTGTAATTCTTCCTCTGAGAACTCCCTATTTAGTTCTCTGCCTCACTTTTGGAGTGAGTTGTTTGATTTTTTTTCTTGTTTAGTTGTTTTAGTTCTCTGTAGATTATAGATATTAGCCTTCTGTTAGTGGCATAGCTGGCAAATATTTTCTCCCATTCAGTGGGTAATCTATTGGATCCATTTATGATATGTTTGTGCAAAAGCCTTTTAGCTTCATGAGATCCCATTGGCTGAGTGCTTGTTTAATTTCCTGGGCTACTGGGGTTTTGTTTAGGAAGTTTTTACCCATTCCTATATCTTGGAGAGTGCATCCTATTATTTTCTTCCAGTAGTTGAAGAGTTCCAGGTCTTTTTTCTTTTTAAGTTTTAATTTATTTATTTACTTGAGAGAATCAGAGAAAAAGAGAGAAACAAAGACAGACAGAGACAGAGAGAGAATGGACATGGCAGTGCCTCTAGCCACTTCAAACAATCTCCAGACACATGTTGTGAAATGGAGACTTTCATATCACTTATATATAGGATTATGTCATCTGCAAATAGGGCTAACTTGGTTTCTTACTTTCCAATTTGAATCCATTTTGTTTCTTTCCCCTGTCATATTTCTTGAGCTAGTATTTCTAGTACTATGCTGAAGAGCAGTGGTGAGAGTGGGCACCACTGTATTATTGCTAATCGCAGTGGGAACCCCTTCAGTTTTTCCCCATTAACTATTATTTGGGCTTTAGTAGCTTTATATAGGGCATTTATTGGGTTGATATATAAACTCTCCATGTTTATGCTCTGCAATGGTTTGATCATGAAGTGGTGTTGTATTTTGTCAAAGGCCTTCTCTGCATCAACTAAGATGACCATGTGGTCCTTATGGTAAGTTTATGTATGTGATGTATTATGTTGATCAATTTCCATATGTTAAACCACCCCTGCATCCCTGGGATGAAGCCTACTTGGTCAAGGTAGATAATGCTTTTGATGTGTTGTTGGTTTCAGTTTGCAAGGATTTTGTTCAGGATCTTTGCATATAAGTTCATTAAGGATATAGGCTTTTAGTTTTATTAGCTTGTTGTATTTCTGCCTGGTTTCAGTATTAGAGTGATTCTAGCTTCATAAAAGGAGTTAGGAATGATTCCCTCATTTCTGATTATGCAGAACAGTTTAAGAAAAATTGATTTCAGTTCTTCAATGAAGGTTTGATAGAATTCAGCTGAAATGCCATCTGGCCCTATACTTTTCCTTTTGTGAAGGTTTTTGATTACTATTTCAATTTCCATGGATGTGATAGCTTTGTTTTGGAGATTAACCTGCTCTGAGCTCAATTTTGGTAGGTGGTATGTGTCCAGGAATTCATCCACTTCTTCCAAATTATTAAATTTGGTGGAGTAGTGGTTTAGGAAGCATGCCCTATGATTCTTCCAATTTTGTTGATGTCTGTTGAGAGATCTCCTTTTTCATTTCTGATTTTGTTAATTGGAGCCTTCTCTCTTGTTTGATCAATATGGCCAGGGTTTGTTAATATTGTTTATTTTTTTTTTTAAGAAACAGCTCTTTGTTTGTTTAGTTTCCAATTCATTAATTTCTGCTCTAGTCTTGATTATTTCTTTCCATCTGGAGCTCTTTCAGTTGGATTCTTCTTGATTTTCCATCACTTTAGGCGGGCAGTCAGGTTATTAATTATCTGTCTTTGTAATAAAGACATTTAATGCTACTGATTTTACCCTTATGTATCCCATAAGTTTTGGTAGGCTGTATTTTTATTATCACTCATTTCTGGGAATTTTCAAATTTCTGTTTTGACTTCTTCCACAACCCATTCATTGTTGAAAAGTGTGTGTTTAGCCTCCAGGAGCTGATGGAACTCCTGATGTGTCTCTGGTGTTAATGTATACCTTTGTGATCTGATATGATGAAGGAAGTTACTTCAATTTTCATGACATTATAAAGGCACAGTTTATGACCTAATATATGCTTAACTTTCAGAAAGTTCTGGGAGATGCTGAAAAGAATGTGTATTCTGAAGAGTTGGGGTGGAAAGTTCTGTAGATATCCATTAGGTCTAATTGATCTATGATGTTGAGCTCTATTATTTCCCTGTTGATTTTATGCTTGGATTATCTCTCTGTTGGTAATAGAGAAATATTGAAATACTGACTATGATGGTGTTGGTGTTTAGTTCTATTTTATTGTCAAGTAGATTTTGTTTTATAAATTCTGGTGTAGCTGTGTTTGGCACACATATATTTAGGATTGTGTTGTGCTCATGTTGAATCATTTTCTTGATGAGTAAGAAGTAGCCTTCTTTGTCTTTTTGTATTACTTTTGTTTGAAGTTTATTTTATCAGATATCAATATAGCAACACCTACTATTTTTTTAATTTCCATTTGATTTGAATATCGTTTTCCAACCTTTCACCCTGAGAAGGCATCTATCTTTAGTGGTGAGGTGGGTTTCTTGAAGACAACAGATAGAAAAGTTCAGTTTTTTGATCGACCCTGATAACCTGTGTCTTTTGAGATTTTTTTTTTATTTATTTATCTGACAGAGACAGAAAGAGAGAGAGAGAGAGGGAGGGAGGGAGGGAGGGAGAGAGGGAGAGAATGGGCACACCAGGGTCTCCAGCCACTGCAAACGAACTCCAGATGCATTGCCCCCTTGTTCATCTGGCTAATGTGGGGCCTGGGGAATTAAGCCTCAAACTGGGGTCCTTAGGCTTCACAGGCAAGCACTTAACCCATAAACCATCTCTCCAGCCCTAACCTGTGTCTTTTCATGGGTGAATTAAGTCTATTAATATTTAGGTTTATTCATGTGAGGTTTGAATTAATCCTTGCCATGATGAGGTGTTTTATGGGGTTTGGTGCTTTCTTGTGTTATTTACTGTCTTGAGCCTTGTTTATTTTGGTTATTGTGATCTTCTTCTTGTTGGCTCTTGAATTTGGTTGTTAGACTATTCTGTGTGGAGTATTCCCCAAAGTATTCTCTGTAGGTTTGGCTTTGTGTTCATATCATCATAGAGTTGATGTTTTCCATGGAAAGTTTTTCTTTCACCATCTGTTATGAGGGATACTTTTGCTGGGTACAGTAATTTGGGTTGGAAGCCATAGTTATTCAAACTTTGAAGTGTTCCATTCCAGGTCTTTTGGCTTTCAAGATTTCCATTGAGAAATGTGATGTTATTCTTATGGAATTGCCTTTGTATGTTGTAAATTATTTCTGTCTTGCTGCTTTTAACTCTTTTTGTTGTTATTGTTAAGGGTTTGGGCTATGCTATATCTCAGATAGCTTCTTCTTTGGTTCTGTTTGTTTGATGTTCTGTGGGATTCTTGTATCTGGATGTGCCTCTCTTTTGAGAGATTTGGAAATTTTTTTTTTTTGACAAATTTGTTGAATATGTTCTGTGTGTCTCTGGCCTGGATTTCCTCTCCTTCTGGTATTTCCTCTACTTCATGATCTAGATGTTTGGTCATATTAGGGTATCCCACAGTTCCCTTGTGTTCTGTTCACTTGAATTTTTTGAAATTAGCAATGTTTTTGGCCTTCTGATCAATTTATTCTGTGTTGTGCTCTAGGTCAGATGTTCTGTCTTCCACATGAGTAACTCTGTTGGTGAGGGGTTCCAGAGAGATTTTAGTAATTTCTATTTTGTTTTGTGTTTTGTTATTTTGCATCATTTCCATGTGTTCTTTGAGGTACAATATCAACTCGAGTTCTGATTTTCTTTATCCTTCCTGGAATTCATTCTTGTATTGGATCAAGTCCTCGTTAATCTTAATCAATCAGTTGTTGAGATCTCCCATTTCTTGACTCACCTTCAATTCATTCATATCTCTTTGGAAGGTTCTCACATTTCCTTCAATCAAGGTAAGCCTAATGTCAAAAGCAGAATGCTCTAGGAGATGATTCAGTTCAATTTCATTGACATGATTGATGGTTCTTTGTTGTTTTGCTTCCAGTTCAGTGATTATTTTGATCAGAGTCTCATTGGTTGTTGTGTTTTCATTATTAGAATGACTTTCTGTTGATTTCACTATGATTTTATTGGTGGCATCCATTATAGGACTAGGCATCCTTGGTGTATATCTTTCAGATTTCTGACTTTTGTTTGCTTTTTTTGCATTGTTGTCTACCCATTTTAGGAAGACTATTTTATTGAGGAGGAAGAAAAATGATGTTATTTTGACCATATGCCCTCTGACTCAGGTAAATAGGGAATGATGGTACCTAGGGGTCAGTCAGGATATCAGAGCAAAAAGCTGGATTCCACAGCTCACACAAGAACCAGGCCTCCCCAAGGAAGGCACAATCGGACCTATCAGGACCAGGGTACTGGGAGGAGCCAGGGGACAGGGATCTGCCCTACTTACTCAGAGCTGCATCCTTCAACACACAGACTGGCCCAATTAATGTGGACCAGGGAACTGGAAGGAGCCAGGAAGGAGGGGGTTGGCCTACTCACTCCACACTGCTGTCCCAGCCTGCTGCACACTGTCCCTGCAGGGAACCCAAACCGGGGATGTGGGAGGAGATGGGAAACAGGTCTGGTCTACTCACTCCACACCACTGTACCCTTCTGCACACTCTCTCTCTCTACACAGGCAACCCAGACCAGGGCACTGGGAGGAGCCAGGAAACAGGCGCCTGGCTTAGTTACTCCAACACCACCATGCCTGCCCAACTAATATTAGAAATTTCTTAGTGAACAATTTTCAGCTATCTCTTTATATAATTTCTCATTCATTTTTTTTATTCAAATCAAAGAGTAGGATTAGTTTCTTGAGTCTATAACTGTGACTTTAGATGCTTAAGCTGTTCTGGCCTGTAACTCAATATTGTCATCTGCTTGGCTATACACATTACCCTGTAAGCTCAGTCTATTACTTCAGATGCTCTCCATCTTTCCACTCCATTCCTACTACCTAGTTTGTTGCCAGCAATCTTATAACTTTTCAATCAAAGAGAATCCCTCTTTTTAATTTTGTCCATTTTTGTCTTTTTGGAATCCTCACATTTTTCATGATCTTTGTATTGTGATCAGAAGAGAGCTGAAAGATATCCCCTGTCTACATTTCTATTCACTTTTACTTGAATGTTTCACAACTGCTATCATGTATCATTTATCTTTAAGTGAATTTGTCATAGTGTTCAAAGATCTGCTTTGCAGGTGCTACTGCATAACTGAGATAATGCATTTAAATAAGGATCATCAGTTTTTATTTTAAATTCTGAGAGGGCAGAATCTTTGAGTATTCTTTTTGAGCCAGTGTCCATTATTACATAATATGTAAACAAATAACTAACATTTTAATTTAATTTTAATAATGTTATATATTCTCTCAGTGAAACAGTGAGTCACTAACTAATGTCATAATGACATTTTTTTGAAAATAAAAATGGAAGATCCCAATCATGGATCATCACTTCCTTCCTTTACACTTAGATAATTTCAGGACTTCAAAGAATTTCCAAGTTTATCATTTTCTTTTTTGTTAAAGTAGAAGTGGTCAGCATGCATATATGTAAAGCTACATTCCCTTATGTATTTTTTTAGATTTATTCTATGTGACACCTGGTAATTCAGAAATTCAGATGATGCAGGGTAGAGAGTGTCAAAATGTAAAATATTTCATTTTACCAATTTCCATCTATGTATTCTATACCATTTATAAAATGATTCAAACTATTCCCTGGGACACATGGCATGTGTTTATAATGCAAGTGCTTTGGAGAAAATTTTGTAATTTTTAAGTTAACTTTCAAAAGAAGTCCCAGGACTACCCCTACACCAAGAAATACTATCTGGATATCATTTTTAAAAGGCTGTAATTCAATCCTCTGTTTATAAATGGTGCTGTTAAGATTAATGTGCTCTTATATTATCAGTAATTCCTTAAATTTGATTCAATTTTAAAAATAAGCAACTTATTATTTAGAAGTAAATGACACTGTTATATACCCTATACTGTTGAAAAGTCAAGGCAAAATGTACAGAAAGCTTCACAGTAATTTTAGAGAAGTATTACAATGCAATGAAAGAAAGGATGTCTATTAATTATATATTCTTCAGAAAACACTTATAAGTCCAAGTGCAATAACAATTGCCTTTATCAAGTCCATAAACAAGTTCTTTTAAGTGACCCATGAATTGAAAGGTAAAAACCTTTGAATATTTGAGAGAAGGTCTTAATTTTCCTTCTAACCAAATACAATGCTGAGATGAGACTTGCATTAATACTCCTCTCAATTGGAGTTTGTACTATTGGTAGTAGTACAGAGATCTCTATATGTGTTGTCTTCACCGGAGGAATCAAAAGCACTCTGCAGGGACTGGGGAGATGCTAAAAAGGTAACATGTGTGCAGGACAAGCACAAGTAACTTGATACCCACATAAAAATGCCAAGCAAGAGCCTGGCATGGCAGCACATGCCTTTAATCTAAGCACTTGGGAAGCAGAGGTAGGAGGATCACCATGAGTTTGAGGCCACCCTGAAAATACAGAGTGAATTTCAGGTCAGCCTGGGCTAGAGTGAAACCCTACCTCAAAAAAAAAAAAAAAAAAGTCAGGCTAGCTGGTGAGGAAGAAACATAATCACTAGGATTTGCTGGGTAGCCTGACTTAATCAGTGAGCAGTAGATTCAATAAGAGACCCTATTTCAAAGAATAAGGTGGAGAGTGATTGTGGGAATAGTTGATATTGACCTTTGGTTTCCAGTTGCATGCACACACATGCACATACATACCTCCACACAGACATGAACCCATAGCCTACAATCAAATATATATACAAAGAAGTCTGCACACCACATACACACATATGCAAATAATTAAAATGAAAATTTTCAAAGTCTTGTAAACTCAAACATGTAAGAAAAACTACATATTTACCTATTACGACTTTTTAAAGTATACGTCTTTGGCAGGAGAGTGCATTAAAGTATTTTTGCCCTTTGTGAATTGACAATGTGAAATGGTGGCAGTTTTAGGCACTGATGTTTTAGCAGTGCTAAATGCCTCCATCTATTCAATACCATCAACACAGAGCAGCCCTTGTGAGTACAGCAGTGGCTGGCATGCAAGTCCAGCATCTTAGATGGGGTCCTGGCAGACTCCACTTCTTCTGCTCCAAATTTCAGCCCTTTTGTCTGTGCTGCAACTTAATATGTGGTTCCAGAGGCTGTCACTCTTGACTATTATCTTCTGTCAGAGGCCAGAGGGAGTCAGGTGCATTGGGTACTGAGCACTGGGCATCAGAAAACTGCCAACTAAGTCACCACTGTTTCATACAAAGAGAATCTTCATATTGGTGTGATTCAGAATGTGTTATCTTAGTTCATTTTGTTCCTTTCTTCTTTTGGCCATATCACCATTATTGGTCTCTTGTAAGTAGAAAAGCATTCCTTTTTCCAGTGATTTTTCACCTGTAGTCCTATATCCTGGCACTAAATAAGGGCTTATATGTTACATGAAGGTGTGTGTGTGTATATAGGTCATACCTGTTAGACACACTACTGCTGTAGGTAATGTGGATCTATCTGATGATTAGATCCAAGAGGAATGTGTTCAGCTGCTGCCTACAATCTCAGCTGTATGTTGAGACACCTCAGAGTAACAACGTCAGAAAGAAGAAAACCTAAGAATCTAGTATTTTACCTGTGACATTGTAATGCTAACACAGTGACTAAAATATATTTCATATCTTTGGACCACATCTGCGTCATTCAAGTCATAGTTACAAATGCTTCATTGTGCTATTTACATGATTTTCCCTCAGGGAGAGAGAAACATGAGAGGAAATAAAAATTAAGAAGGAAGAATAGACTCTAATGAATTGAAATGTTTTGCCATATCACCGTGATATAGGTGACTCCCAAGAGAGGATGCATTTGGATAATGAGATGCTGGACAACAGCCTTTGCCCTGCTCTGGAAAACCATGACTCCTTGTTCCCTAGCACCTCTGTAACTGCTTTTATTCCAGACTGAAGTTATTCTACATTCCAAGAAATATTTTATTACTTTCAAGTGGCAACCACAGTCACAGGAATAAATAGATCTACTTTCATATATGGTATCAGACACATTCTTTTAACAAGAAAATGTAGATGACAGAGAAAGCTGCCAAAAATATACTCATTAAGGAAATTGCCAAATTCCTACTTCCTCTTCTTCCTCAATTTTTGATGGCAACATTCATAAAATTTTTGTTTAAATTTTAATATCTGACAATGTTTACAATAAGGCTGACCCAAATGATAATATAATCATACCTTTCATTCTTATGAAGTGAGAATTTTATTAATGATATGTCTAGAAAAGAACAAGTGAGCAGAAATTCTGATATGTGTCTGATTTGGTTTAGAAGCTATTAGTGAACTTTATATCATTAAATACAACTAAAGATAGATTGCTTGATAAGCTCTGTCATGTGCTGATAGTTCACTATAACTATTGTTAATTTGTTCCTGGTGTTTTAATCCAAATAAGAAAAAAATCTGTTTTAAATTTTTGGTAGATATATAAATATTAAACATTTTGGAATAAATATGCATACACACCATAAAATATTTTTGAATACATTCTGGTCTTGGTAGTCAACAGGCTCTGATCATGAAAATTTTTAAATACATGTAGTAACCAAATGTTTTTAACTTAAAAATATAAGAAGAATTGTGAGGGGAATGCAATCTCTGTTCATATTGTAAATGCTCAAAAATGATATTTGTTCATTCTAAACCAAAAATATTTTCTACTCCTAACCCTGACCCTGAGCATTTATATGGCTAAATGTTTAAGCATATTACTTGCTTAGACTCCTCTGTTCTAGGGTTGGTATTCTAGGGCTACATTTGTAACGTAGAGTATATAGTCCATCTGGTTTTATGGGATATAACCTAAAACTGCCATAATTAAAAAACCTTTTGTTTATAATAATAATAATCACAAATGATAAAGATATGTAGATTGTACAACCTCACATCGAGCATATGCTTAGATTGAGCTAGAATATAAGATAATCAAAACTTCCTTGAACTAAACATGATGGCTCTTGCCATTGATCCCATCACTCTGAAAGTTAAGGTAGGAGGATCACTGTGAGTTCAAGGCTAGCCTCATGCTGCAGAGTGAGTTTCAGGCCAGCCTGAGCTACAGTACGACCTTGCTTCTAAATGGAAAGAAGGAAAGAAAGAAAGAAAGAAAGAAAGAAAGAAAGAAAGAAAGAAAGAAAGAAAGAAAGAAAGAAAGAGAGAAGGGAGGGAGGAGGAAAGAAAGAAAGAAAGAAAGAAAGAAAGAAAGAAAGAAAGAAAGAAAGAAAGAAAGAAAGAAAGAAGAGAGAAGGGAAGGGAAGGGAAGGAAAGTAAAAAGAAAGAAAGGGCACTATGTTGGGGCTGGAGATATTGTTCAGTAGCTAAGAAGACTCCATTTCAAAGTATGAGAGCCCAAGAGATCACTGAAGTTTGATACACAGAACTCACATAAATGGCTGGATATGTCCATGCACATCTGTAATCTCCGTCCTGTAGGAGAGCAGAGACCAGAGAATCACTGTGGGTCATGGAATAAACAGCAATATTCTGGATCAGAAAGTTACCTCAGCTTAAGTGAGGATGAAAAGAAGAACAATGGGGGTGGCAACACTGGTTATCCTCTGGTCATGATACCCGAGTGTACCTGCTACAGGTGCTTGTATGGGACACCACATGTACACTTTCATGTAAATACAACATGTACCACACATATATGCACACACACATATGCACCATACCACACACATACACAAAGAGAGAGAATACAAAACAATGTGTTTTTACTTTACACAAGCACATTAAAAGGCTTGTGCCTTTATTATATATAATTGAATGAGAATAAGAGCTGTTTTAGACTCTTGAACTGGCAATGATACAAATAAAACAGTATATTAGGAAGGTGAGTGTGTTGATTCCTCCATCTTCATGTGATTAATAGCATAAATTTAATAGTAATTAATTTTGAAAGAAAGTAAAATTTAAGCCAGGTGAATAACATATTTTAAAATTTACTATGCAATTTTATTCTGGGGTCAGTTGTAGGAATTCAAATTATTCTCGTGGACCAAACATTCAGAAACTGGGGAAAAACATATTTGACACAGGAGATTTAACCCACTTGACAACAATAATTGAGGAACACTGATTACTAATGGATAGGGATCAATCAAAGAGAACTTTATGAACTGGCTCATCTTACTGCCTTGAAAGAGTTTCCAGGTGACAGCACAGGAAAGAGAAATACAAACAGAACCTGATCTGGTAAGCAGAGATGAAGTTGGAACTGTAGGAACCAAAGGTAGTTCTCAGGAAAGGAAACAGCTGAATAGAGAGAGCCAGAAATCAGCAGAGGATGACCATACAACAATCAGTAGAGTAGACCAGGCCAAGGACCACTGAGTTTATGATCCACAAGTATGTCTGTTACCAGAGCCAGCCCATCCCCAGTATAACCTGTGTCCCTGAGTGAATTTTCTGTTGTTACATTCTTGGCAAGACAAAAGTATTATCTCTAGTTTGGCAAAACACAACACAAAACAAATAGCATAAGAAATTAAAACAACACATTGCCACCAAGAATGCCTATTCCCATACCTGAAGCCCCCTTTGAGAACTACTTCCCAGATCTGAGTAAAATGGAAAACACAATGTACCAAACCTATGTGTTATAGAATGAAGATAATCTTAAAAAATAAGATTTTATAGCTCTAAATACCTACATTGAAAAACAGAGACATCTCAAACCAAGTGTGGCGGTGCATGTCTTTAATCCTAGCACTCAGGAAGAAGAGGTAGGAAGAACATCATGAGTTTAAGGTCACCTTGAGAGACAACATACTTAATTCCAGGTCAGCCTGGGCCAGAGTGAGACCCTACCTTGAAAAACCAAGAAAAAGAGAGAGAGAGAGATCTCAAATAAATAACATTGATACTTTTGAAGGATTTGGATAAACAAGAACTATCAGAATAATACAAACCCAGAAGTACTAGACAGACATAATCAAGATCAAGGAAGAAACCAATGAATTAGAAATAAATAAGTTAACAATTGGATGAATCAAAGGTTTTTTGAAAATATAAACAATATTGATAAACTTCTAGACAATTTAAAAGAGAGAGAAAAGACTCTAATGAACAAGATTATACATTAATGAGGAGATATTACAATAGACACAAGTGAAATCGAAAGAACCCATTAGACATAATACTAAATCACGTAGCATACCAACCTGGAAAATATAGGAGAAAATGGTGAGTTTCTTGACACATTGGATCTGTCAAAACTAAATGCTGAAGTGATAAATAATCTGAATAGAGCTATGATATCTAAAGAAACTGAAGCAAAGTAAAAATATCCCAACTGAGAGAGTACAGACCCAGAAAGATTCACTGCTGAATTCTATTGGACCTATGTATAAGATCTGAAACCATTACTTCTCAAGTTAATTTAATAAAATTGTAAAGGAGGAAATTCTCTATTACTCATTTTAAGAGGCAAGTATTACAATAATACTAAAACTGGCCATATATACACCAAACAAATTATACATAATCCAACATCCCTGATAAAATTGGATGTGAAAAAAATTTTAAATTAAATTATTTTAAATGAATTCAAGTGCACATCAATAATACCATCTAGTTTTCATTCTAGGAATGGATATGATGAACTATATGCAGTGTCATATAAATAGTCAAGAACAGAAATCACATGTTGGACCTTGAAAGGCCCAGGTGTGAGGCCTAGTGGAACTTCCTGAGCCTAGCTAAAGTTTGGTGATCTGCCTCTGGCCTGCTACTTCCACATAGGAAGTTAGAGTGCCCTCCCGCACACACTTAGAACCAATCATCTCAAAAGTTGCAGTATGCTATTGGCCCTTACCTCTCCCCCCATCCTAGAATCCTCATCCTCATTCTCAACACTATAGAGGAAACCACCTGTAATAAATAAAGTAAGTTCCGGCTTTGACAAGACTCCTGGCTTGGTGGTATGTTCCTGGCCATTGACACTCATCCTCCTCCTCAACCCCTTGTGAGGAACCAGTGGGCCTGGTCCTTCCTTAGTGCTACCCATCGGGGGGAGCCCAGCATCTTGTGCCCAATGTGGGGTGATGGGAACCTGGCAGACTAGAGCCCTGTGAGAGGCATTCTCATTGAGGAGGTCAATGGGCATACAAGTGAGCGTACCCTCATAAGTTATGAGGCAGTCTTAATATTTAATGTGCTAAATTTTGCTTCTATAACCTGTGCTTGTTTGTCAACATCTCTTTATTCTCTTTCTCTTTCCTTTCACTTTCAGTTTGCTGGCAAGCTGCATCTGCAGCTTTTTTATTTCTAAATGGGTCATATGTCCCTAGTGGACACACTGTGTGGCTTTTGACCTTTAGGCTTTTGCCTCTCTCCTTCTCTCTCTCCCTCTCTCTCTCCCTCTCTCCCTCTCTCTCCCCCCTCTCTCTCTCTCTCTCTCTCTCTCTCTCTCTCTCTCTCTCTCTCTCTCTCTCCTTGGGCCTGTGAAGGCAGGCCAGCTTTTTCTGCCATTATTGAACTTCCCCTGGATCTGTAAGCTTCAATGAATATTCCTTCCTCCATAACTGTACCTGGTCTGGAAGTTTATCTCAGCAAGCCTAAAGCTGTCTGATACAGAACTTGGTACCGAAAAGTGGACTGAGATGAACCTGACCATGTGGATGATGATCTTTTGGAATGTTTGTTTTGGAGGAATAGGCATGGACTTGGTGCTTGCAACTGAGGGTGTCTTCTGGAGTGGTAAGCCACATTTTATGGACTATTCTGATGAGAGTCTGAGAATGCTAAGTGCAGACAGCATTGAACTTCAAGGCTTGGCTTATAAGCTTTCTAAGGAGAAGGAAAGACTACAAAGGACTTTGTTGGAAGTGGGCTACTGACATAAGGGCTGGATGCATCCTACTGCCCAGGCCCAGAGAGTTTAATTAGGGTTAAATATGTAATGGACTGATGTGCTTGGCTAGAGGTTTTGGACTGAAAGATTTGAAAGTTTAAGCTAGAAAACCTTAAGCAAGTTAAATTTACTTGCAAAGAGACTGGCTTTTGATTACTAAAGCTGCTATTGTCAACACATTAGCAATCTTAAAGAAGATGGCCCAATTGCTTTACCATGTAAAGCATTACCTGAGGGAAGACCATCATAGAAATGCAAACACTTTTGGATGGTGGTTAAGTTTGCATTGTTTTAGTCTCTGCTTGCTATGCCTTATACCAGTTAAAAATGTTCACTCTGTGCCTTTATATGTTAGAAGTGTTTAACTTGTTTGATTTTACAGGTCTTAATATCTTAAATTGGTCAAGCCTGTGGGGACCTTTGAAACTGAACTGAGTACAATTTTATAGTGTGTGATGGCTATAAATCTGTTGGGAGCCAGGGGCAGAATTTGGTAGTTTGAATAGATGGCTCCCAATATATTCAGTTATTTATTTGTTTGTAGTCTACATTCTGCAGCCAGCTGGCTGGAATCAGTGCCATTGTGTGGCTCTTAAGGTGTGGTGGTGGGTTTCAGATTTCAATCTAAAGATATACAAAGTGTACCTAGCAGGAGTTCCTGAAGTGTGCTGTGACTTTTGGCTTTGGGCTTGTACTTTTAATGTCTAAGTATCCTTCATACTTCCAGCTTTAAAGTATCTCCTGAGAAAGTTCAAACTGTGCCTCCCTTTAAGATCCTGGGCTCGATCCTTACCCTAGATACAGTTTCACCTGTTAGACACTTTGTATGATGTGGTTACATATTTGGGAGAAGAGATACTAGGGTTGAAAGGAAGAACTCGTTTGGAGTGTCATGTAGATTTTCAATAGATTCATGTTACTTCTAAAAAATATAATGGCAGTTAACAACATTGTGAAAATACATTTAAGAGGTATTTGGGATAATGATAATATTTCCTTGGATCTAATTCAGTTGCATTCAAAGATTTTGTCATTACAAAATAAACATCTTACTTTTGATGAAGCTAAAGATGCTGATGACTTAATATCTACTTTTAAGTCTGCCTTGCCTGGATGGAATTCTCTCACTTCTTGGATAGGAAGCTTTGCTGCTACAGGTGTTTGTCTTTTGCTCATTATGTGTCTGCTGCCCATACTTGTTAACTGCCTTTTGAGATACATTATGGATATCCATGCAAAAGTACATGGGATACAGCTAAGGACATGACCCTGGCTTCCTGAGACCTTATCTTAAAGCCCCTGCAGAGGCTGGTAGTCAAAGATGGGTAAGATTCTCTTGAGTTAGGTCAACCTAAGACAGGGCATGAATGATGGAATTCATGTACCAATGATGGGTAAGGCCTAAATATCATACAGGACAACCTAAGACAGGCACAGTCTTTCTGCACTGAGGTCCAGAAGGCCCTGGTTCATAAAAAATAAAGAAGGGGGAATTGTTGGGATCCATTTGGCTGGCCTTGTATCCATCACTCTGGGCCTTTGGCAGCAAGACTTTAGCACCTACATGTGAGCAAGATTATGTATATTCAGTGTCAGAAGCCATTTGGCTGGCCTTGATAGTCTTTTGTGCTGAGAAGTGATTGAAGTACAAAAACTCTTTAACAGGAAGGAGTTTTTTGATAGAAACTTGTGTGAAGCTCATGGAATTTTTGTCCATGGGAAAACTTTGTAAGAAGAAAAAGACCCATTCAGGTACCAGCGAGAGACCTAAAATATTTGTCCCAACAAGGGGACACTGACAATCACTTCTCCAGGGAGTGTCCCACCCCTGAGGACTGTTCCTAAAATGGTCTTCACCCTGCTAAATCAAACAATTCCCTCCCTTAGGGAGGATTGTTGGCTTTCCCTCCAATCTGGGCCTCCCCAGCTGCTTGCAATAATCACCAACAATACAACTACAGCTGTCCATACAACAATAAAAAATTTCTCAGCCACCTTCCCCATCCCTGTCCAGCTTTATCCAATGTCTCCTTCTGGGACTTGCATTTGGGCCCTGCCCTCTCCTAATAATTAACACAACTGAATCCAGTGCTCAATGCTTCCCACCTTCTGGAATGGTTTATGTTAGTGGAGGTGGGATGGCCTATGACTTTCTGCCCACCAACTGGACAGGCATTTGTGGCCCAGCTACCTTAATCCCAGATGTAGACATTATTCCTGTAGATGAATCACTTCCTATACCCTCTTTTGATTATATCAGAGGAAGACGTAAGAGAACTATACAAATGATACCTTTACTTGTTGGACTGGGAGTAACCACAGGCATGGCCACCAGGATAGCCGGCATGGGCATGGCAATCCATCTCTACAAAAAGCTTTTACTCCAGCTTATCAGTGACATAAAAGCCGTGTCCAGTAGTATCCTTGATCTCCAACAACAGCTAGATTCACTGGCTGAGGTAGTCCTATAAAACAGGAGGGGACTAGACCTATTAATGGCCGAAAAGGGAGGCATATGCTTGTTTTTACAGGAAAAATGCTGTTTCTATGCCAATAGATCAGGAATCATTCAAGATAAGATCAAAAGACTTCAAGAGGACCTGGAGAAGAGATGGCGGGACCTCCATGACAACCCACTGTGGATGGGCCTGCATGGATTCTTACCCTACCTCCTCCCTCTACTTGGGTCCCTCCTCCTTTTCCTTCTCCTTACTGCCCAGCTTTATGTAATTAACAAAATTACACAATTCATTCACCAGAGGCTTGAGGCAATAAAAATCCATCAGGTTGAGATGCATTATCACAGGTTGGCAACTCAGGAATTAAGTTCCTCAGATGACCCAGTGCCACCTCCTCTGCCCTCCATGTGTCTGATGATTGGTAAGATCTCAGACTGACTGAGACAACCTAAGACATGCCATGGAGTGGATTCTCAGTGAACTAAACACCTGGAACCAGGTGACAGGTAAGATCCCCAGAGGGGGACAATCTAAGACAGGGGCCATGGTGACTAATGCTCTTACAAAAACAAAAGGGGGAGATGTTGGGCCTTGAAATGCCTGGGCATGAGGCCTAGTGGAACTTCCTGAGCCTAGCTAAAGTTTGGCAATCTCCCTTCAGCCAGATATTACTCAGCAGGGCGCCAAATGACCTCTGGCCTGCTACTTCTGCATAGGAAGTTAGAGTTCCCACCTGTGCTCACTTAGAACCAATCATCTCAAAAGTTGTGGTATGCTATTGGCCCTTACCTCTCCCCCCATCCTAGAGTCTCCACCCTCATTTTCAACACTATATAGGCAACTGCCTATAACAATAAAGTGAGTTCCTTCTTCGACAAGACTCCCGGCTTGGTGGTGTGTTCCTGGCTGTCAACACTCATCCTCCTCCTCAACCCCTTGGGAGGAACCAGCGGGCCTGGTCTTTCCTCAGCACTACCCACTGGGGGAGCCTGGAAATCACATGATCATAATAGATGCAGTAATGATCTCCTACAAAATATACCATTCTTTCATGACAAAAACACTCAAGAGACTAGGAATGGAGGGATCATAGCTCAACCTAATAAAAATCTGTACACAAAAAGTCTAAAATTAATATCATACTAAATGAGGAAATATTTGAGGCATTACTAATAAGTTGTTTTAAAATTTATTTGTTTGTTTATTTATTTATTTATGTGCAAGCAGGGAAAGATTGGGAGGATAGTGAACAGACAGAGAGAATGGCACACCACTGCAAGCAAACTCCAGATGAATGTTCCACTTTGTGCATCTGGCTTTGCATGGGTACTGGGGAGTCAAACCCGGGTTACTAAGCTTTGCAGGCAAATGCCTTAAATCTCTCTAGCCTCACTAATAAATTCTGTAAAAGACATTGGTTTCTATTCTTCCAGCTCCTATTTAATATAGTACTTAGGTCTTGGATAGAGTGTTAAAAGAAATAAAAGGGATACCAGTTGGAAATAAAGAAGTCATACTAGCCTTATTTGCAGATGACATGATTTTGTATTTAAGAGTCCCTCAAGACTCCATGAAAAATCTGTTAGTGCCTTTACTTTTCTCTTTTATAAAATAAACATACTAGTGATTAGTTTGGGCAAATAGAAACAATTAAAAAATTAATTATTCATTCAACAAAATATGTAGCTTTAGGAAAAGGCAGGCATATACAGTAGACATGTAAGCAAAACATTTAAAAATTATAGCATTGTATGATAGCCATACCTATTTCAGGTTTTCTAGGAAAGTGTCCAAATCAACTATGTATACAATGCATCTTTAGATGAAGGGTGCAGTTATATTATGGACCACAAGGATTATTTAAAAAACAATCAAAACAGTATATGGAATGTCAAGAATTCTAAGGATGTTCTAAAAGGAGCACAAGCCTTCATTTCACAGAAAAATCTAGAAAGCAATGCAAAAAAAAATTGATGCTATGCTAGATCATTCTTTACCTAAAGTATTTCATGACATAAAAGAAATGCAAGGCGCTGAGGAGATGGCTCAGTCAATAAAGTATTTGCCACACAAGCATGAGGACCTGAATTTGTATGCCTAGTGTGATATAAAATGCCAAATATGGTAGCTTACCCTCATAAACCCAGCATTGGGGAGGTGGAAACAACAAGATCCGTACAGAAGGCTGGATCATTTATCCAGCTGAAGTAATGTGCTCTAAGTTCAGTAAAAGACTATTGCAAAAGAAGGTGGAGAATGATTGTAGAAAGACCCCCCACACCGTCAGTCTCTGGCTTCTACACTCACACATGTACCTGTGCACCCCCACACATATGTTTATCCATGCACATGCAAACACTTCAAGAAAAAAAACTTTTTCCCACCAACTGTGTCTGATTTGTATGTTCATCCCAGTATCATGAAGCTTCTACAACAGGTATGGAAGGCATAGGTGTGAGGCACTGTGAGAGCAATCTGAAGTAGCTCAGAAGTTAAGAGCACATCCTACCATAACAGCAGCTTCTGAAAATGTAAAACTTATTTTTTTTATTTAGAGTTTACCTTGGGATGTGATATCTGATAAGGGAAATGGATTATAACTGAGTTCCAGAATTCTTAGCTTATTGCATAGGGATGTTTCCATTATGCTTTAAATGAAATTGTAAAAAGATAAGTGCAGATTCATGGGAACATGAATAAAAAGTTATGCTTCACTAAAGAAAAATCATTTCAACCTTTTGTTGTATGTCTTCTTCTCATATTGATGAAGTCCTAAAATAAGTGACTAAACAACGTTACCTGCCATGATTGACAGAAAAAAAAATAGTAACATTGGAAATGTTTTGCAGTGGTAATTTAATTCAAAACAAATTTTGCTAAACTTTTTCATTACTAAATCCTGGGAAACTCTCATTTCAGAAAACACAAGAACAATGGCACAGCAGCTGAAGGAAAAATTTGGGTACATATAAAGACATTAGTTTTGACACTGATGACGCAAAGTTTGTGACTGCTGACAGACTGATGCTCATCATTAGCTTTTTGTGGAGGAAGAAGCTGTATAAATGTAACTAAAATGCTAACTTAAATACAGGACTTTCAAAAACTGTCAGTTTTCTACATTGTTACAAAATCACTTGAGGCTAATCATTTTCATACTTTAAAGAGGGAATCTAAGGTTTTTATACAGCAATTGAAAATGAAAGCTAAGGAGACAAACAGAAAGTTATCATCTTTTGACACCTTCAAAAGCTTGGATTCTCAGCTCTCAAGCAGCCCATTGCCATTTCTGACTATTTAAAAATCCTTTCTAATGGTGTCAGCAGTATCTTCTATATCATAAAGTGAACTTGCTTGAAAACATTTTCAAGTTTGACCAGGCATTTATTAAAATGAAATGAGTAAGTATGACTAAGAAGAAAAGGGGTCAGTTAGAAAGAAGAGAATAGGAAGTTCATGTAAGGTAATTGTGGAATATTTTGAAGGGATTTTGAAGAAAGGGATGATGCAACCACATTGCCAAGAAGCTAAGAGAGTGGAAATTTTGCCAAATGCACATATAGAATGAATGTTTCATGTCTATTTTTTCAAAAACATGGCCAGAACAATTGAAAAATAAATATTACTACCTCATTTTTTTTATTGTTGCAGTGCTCTGTGGTGTGGACCTTGTCCTAACTCCTTCTTTAGGTTGTATGTCATGCATATACACACAAAATACTTAGAGTATCTATTAAGTGATACCACTCATCCACAGTGAGAATAATCACATAGACAAAATACCACTACTTAGGTTGTTTTTCTTTAAATGCCTTGTGGAATCATTATATTATACTATGCTTACTCATTTTTCATGTGCCTTTAAATTTCACTTCTTTGCCATACTTTCCTTGTGAAGTAAAGTGAGGACTTGGAGTGTATTGATGCAGCTTAATACTATATAAGGCCCTTAAAGAGTAGATACTAAAACAAGACCAAAAGTTAAAGGATTTTAATAGGAGAAATATCTCTGTGAAAGAAAAGAGCATGGGAGCTGGAACCTAAGAAAACCACAATGTATATCTGGCCCAGAGTGAAGGGATGGCAAGTTTATTGGTAGTGCCTGACAGAGCCCTGGAATCTGACAGAGATGTGGCAAGGCTAGCAGAGATGTGCTATAGCCAAATTAGTTCACAAGAGGTGTCCTTGTCTTCCACCAATGAAGCTGTCATTCCTCCCATTGTTAGTCATTAGCTGGGTACAACCCAAGGAGCATGTGGTCTTAGCATAAATAGAATCGTAAGTTTCAGAGCACTCTGCTTATATCCATAGGGCAACATATGTGAACTTCATTCTCATAACCACTGTAAAACCCATGGAAAAATACCAGGAGCCAAAAACAGCCCCCAGATGCAGACAGGCAAACAATCTTGTGACCATAGCATGACCATTGACCCTGCCTAATGTACTATAGATAACCCTGACAGGATGTTTCCGAGAAGAAAACAAAAAAAGATCCCCACCGACCCCAAGTCTATTAATAAGTAACCAGTGCTGGGACTGTAACCATGCTTCTGCTTCTGTAAACCTGCTTCTGCTCTCCCTAACCCTATAAAAAGAGACCCTTCCCCTTGCCCAGCATGCTTAGCCTCTCGAAGGACTGGAGTGCCCACAGATGCCTGCATGAACAATAAAGCTGCCTCTTGCCTTTGCATCCAGTGGCTCGGTCTTGGTTCTTGGGCGTGGGTCTCCCATCACGGAAGATTCCCCCTCCCCCAGGAATCTTACAACTGGGGGCTCGTCCGGGATAGAGAGACCCCTGCCCAAACCAACTACTGCCCACCGGAAGTTAAGTTTGATTTGGTGCACCTTTCTGTCTGTCTACGTCTGGTTTCATTTTTGACTGTTTGCACTGCGTTAGAAAATCAGCTCGGATCCAAAGTCATTTTGTACCTGGGTGACCTGAGAAGGAGCTGACGGGCTCGGACTTCTCCCCCGCCACCCTGGAGGACGCTCCAGGGAATCTGGGAGCCCGATTTTTCAGGGCTCAACAAGTGTCCGAGGGATACGTTAGTCTGTTGGGTGGACAAACAGTCCTCCCGTCTGAATCTGCATTTTCAGTTTGTTACCAAAGCCACGCTGCGCGTCTCTGTGCCGGCTGTCTCTCTGTTGTCTTAGTCCTTGGTGTTTGTTTAGTGTTGTCTCTTGACAAAATGGGTCAAAAAGTGGTGACCCCCCCTGAGTTTAACCCTAGATCATTGGAAAGACGTTCAGAAGATACCTCCAACCAGTCAGTAGATGTCAAAAAGGAAAAATGGCAAACTTTCTGCTCCGCAGAATGGCCCACTTTCAATGTGGGCTGGCCAAGGGATGGAACTTTTAACCTCTCTACTGTTTTACAGGTGAAAGCTAAAGTGTTTGATCGTGGCCCACACAGACACCCAGATCAGGTCCCCTATATAGTTACCTGGGAAAGTCTGACAGTCGACCCGCCACCCTGGGTTATTCCTTTCATTCCTCCTCAACCTACCCCACCACTGCCTATCCCTGCCCCTACCTCCTCCTCCTCTTGTTGTCCAGTTGATACCAAGAAGCCCCTAAAACCAATACTTCCCCCGGACCCCAACACCCCCCTTATAGATCTCCTCTCGGAAGAGCACCCTCCCTATAGATCTCAGACCCAAGATACCCCTAGTCACCAGCCACCGGCCCCTTCGGCCCCACCCGAGCTCCCTTCCCCAGTGACTGGACATCTGAGGAGCTACCGAGAGCAGCCACCTAAGAAGGAGACTTCACAAGCCTTTCCCTTGAGGCAGGGGCCAGGGGAACAGGTTCAATATTGGCCCTTCTCTGCCTCAGACTTATATAATTGGTGGACCCACAACCTGCCTTTCTCCAAAGACCCTACTGCCTTGACTAACCTGATTGAATCTATCTTAGTTACCCATCAACCAACTTGGGATGATTGCCAACAACTCTTACAGGCTCTTCTTATGTCAGAAGAAAAGCAGAGAGTCTTTCTGGAAGCCCGAAAAAATGTTCCAGGCGATAACGGGAGACCTACCCAGATACTAGATGAGATTAATGATGCTTTTCCTTTGACCCACCCCGACTGGGATCACACCTCAGCAGACGGTAGGGGACACCTACGCCTTTATCGCCAGTTGCTCATAGTGGGCCTCCATGGTGCTGGGCACCACCCTAATAATTTGGCCAAGGTAAAGCAAGTAATACAAAAACCAGATGAATCCCCTGCTGCCTTTCTAGAGAGAATAAAGGAAGCCTATCGCATGTACACCCCCTATGACCCGGAGAATCCTAATCAGGGGGTAAATGTGTCCATGACTTTTATCTGGCAGTCTGCCCCAGATATTAGAAATAAACTTCAAAGATTAGACAATTTACAAGGACAGTCTCTCCAAGATTTATTAAAAGAAGCAGAAAAGATTTTTACTAAGCGAGACACACCAGAAGAGAGAGAAGACCGCTTACGTAGGGAGGCAGAGGACAGGGAGGACAAACTTAGGAAAGAAGCAGAGGACAGGGAAAATGCAAGAGAATGCAAAAGGAGCAAAGAATTGAGCCGCCTCTTGGCCACTGTAGTACAGAACAATGATAGGACTAATAGGTTGGGAGACCAAGGAAGACCCAGATCCAGAGTGGACCGGGACCAATGTGCACACTGCAAAGACACTGGGTAAAGGACTGCCCTAAAAGACCCAGGACACCAACGGATTCCACCCCAAAATCCAACCTGTTTGCCCTAGATGAAGACTAGGGCAGTCAGGACCAGGAGCCCCCCCCGAGCCTAGGTTAACTCTTACTGTCGGGGGGCACCCTGTCACTTTCCTAGTGGACACCGGCACCCAACATTCGGTCCTCACCCAATGCCCTGGACCCCTGAGCGGCCGGACTGCCTGGGTACAAGGTGCCACAGGAGGAAAACAATACCATTGGACCACCGAACGGAAGGTACATTTAGCCACCGGTAAGGTCACACATTCTTTTCTACATGTACCAGATTGCCCCTACCCATTGTTAGGGAGGGACCTTTTAACAAAATTAAAAGCCCAAATTCATTTTGAAGGAACTGGGGCCATAGTATCCGGTCCTAAGGAAGTTCCCCTACATGTACTGACTCTTAATCTGGAAGATGAATATTGGCTCCATGACAACTCCCCAGGTGAACCTAAATATATAGATTATTGGCTAAAGGCCTACCCGCTGGCCTGGGCAGAAACTGGAGGGATGGGATTGGACAGACAACAGGCCCCCCTTATTATAACTTTAAGGACATTGATATCCCCAATATCAGTTAAACAATATCCAATGTCTAATGAGGTCTACCTGGGAATTAGGCCTCCCATAAGAAGGCTCTTGGACCAGGGAATTCTGACCACCTGTAGATCCCCATGGAATACTCCACTATTACCTGTCAAGAAGCCTAGTACTGGGGACTATCGCCCTGTCCAAGACCTTAGGGAAGTTAACAAAAGGGTGGAAGATATCCACCCCACTGTGCCTAATCCTTATAACCTGCTGAGTTCTTTACCTCCCTCTCATCAGTGGTATTCAATCTTGGACTTAAAGGATGCCTTTTTCTGCCTGAGATTGGCTCCCCAGAGTCAGCCACTGTTTGCATACGAATGGAAGGACCCTGACTTTGGAATCTCAGGGCAATTAACATGGACAAGACTTCCCAGGGATTTAAAAACAGTCCCACCCTCTTTGATGAAGCCTTACACCTGGACCTAGCTGACTTTCGAGTCCAGCACCTGTCTTTAATTCTGCTCCAATATGTGGATGACCTCCTGCTTGCGGCCTCCTCACATCAGGACTGTCATACAGGTACCGGGGCCCTGCTTGAGACTCTGGGACGCTTGGGCTATAGAGCTTCTGCTAAGGAGGCTCAAATCTGTCAACAAGAGGTAACCTACTTGGGGTACAAATTAAGAAATGGCCAACGCTGGTTAACAGTGGCCCGCATAGACACTGTAGCTCGCATTCCTGTCCCCCAGAACCATAGACAACTCAGAGAGTTCTTGGGGACCGCCGGGTTCTGTCACGTATGGATACCAGGGTTTGCTGAAATGGCAGCCCCCCTTTACCTCTTGACTAAACAAGGAACCCCCTTCAATTGGACTAAGCCACAGCAAGAGGCTTTTGACAAAATTAAACACTCTCTCTTCTCTCCTCCGGCTTTGGGCTTGCCTGACATCACCAAGCCCTTCAAGCTATTCATAGATGAAAGACAGGGGTTTGCGAAGGGAGTGCTAACTCAGAGGCTTGGACCATGGAGGCGCCCGGTTGCATATCTCTCAAAAAAGTTAGATCCAGTGGCCTCAGGCTGGCCACCATGCCTAAGGATGATCGCTGCAGTTGCAGTCTTAACCAAGGATGCAAGTAAACTAACCCTGGGGCAATATCTAACTGTGCTAACGCCACATGCCAATGAGTCTATCGTGAGACAGCCCCCAGATCGCTGGCTGTCTAATACACGTATGGCTCATTACCAATCCTTGCTTCTTGACAAAGACCATGTGCAATTTGGTCCAATAGTGGCCCTAAACCTGGCCACCCTGTTGCCCCTCCCTGAGGGGCCAGAGACTCATTATTGCCAGCAGATTCTTGCAGAGGTACACGGAACCAGGAAGGATCTCACTGACCAGCCGCTGCAGGATGCAGATTTCACCTGGTACACGGACGGTAGCAGCTTCCTACTGAATGGTGAGAGGCGGGCCGGGGCCGCAGTGACCACCAGAGATCAAGTAGTCTGGGCTAGCGCCCTGCCTGGAGGGACCTCGGCACAAAAAGCGGAACTCATTGCCTTGACTCAAGCCCTCCAGCAGGCTAAAGGTAAAAGACTCAATGTGTACACTGATAGCCGGTATGCATTCGCCACCGCCCACATACATGGGGAAATTTACAAAAGAAGGGCCTGCTGACTTCAGAGGGAAAAGAAATCAAAAATAAGACTGAGATATTGGCCCTCTTTAAGGCTCTGTACCTACCCCAGAAGCTCAGCATTATACACTGTCCAGGCCACAAGAAAGGAAACAGCCCCGAGGCCATAGGGAACAGGTTCACTGATAAAGCCGCCCGTGAGGCAGCTCTGGGACCCCAACTCTTGATTTTGATGGCCACTGAGGAGGGGACTCCTAAAGCAGCATCTCCAACTCCGGGATGGGAATACACGAATGAGGACTTGGACTTAATTCAGAAACTGGGGGCATCATATGATGCTGCCCACGGCAATTGGACTTACCTAGAAAAGACTATTGTACCTCAAAAGATTACAGCCCTCCTCATTAAGCAACTTCACAGGCTAACCCACATGAGCGCTCAGAAGATGAATACTCTAATAGAACAAAAGGAAACAGGACATCTTTTTCTAAACAAAGGTTCAATCCTAAAAGAAATTGCAAACACTTGCAAAGTGTGTGCTCAGGTAAATGCTGGACGAGACCAGATGGCCCTTGGGTCCCGCCTGAGGGGACACCAACCCGGGGCTTGCTGGGAGCTCGACTTCACTGAGGTAAAACCGGGTATGTGTGGTTACAAATATCTCCTAGTTTTTGTAGACACCTTTTCAGGATGGGTAGAAGCATTTCCCACCAAGCATGAAAACGCCAGAATGATAACCAAGAAATTACTAGATGATATCTTTCCTTGGTATGGAATGCCACAGGCACTCGGGTCAGATAATGGGCCTGCCTTTGTCTCCCAGGTAAGTCAGTCAGTGGCCAAGGCACTGGGGATCAATTGGAAGTTACATTGTGCATACAGACCTCAAAGTTCAGGTCAGGTAGAAAGGATGAATAGAACAATTAAAGAGGCTTTATCTAAACTAATGCTTGCAACTGGCTCAAAGGATTGGGTACAACTCCTACCCCTGGCCCTCTACAAGGCCCGAAACACCCCAGGCCCTCATGGCCTAACCCCCTTTGAAATCCTCTATGGCAGTCCCCCGCCAGCTGTCACTTTCATGCATACAGAAATTTCTAATTTTACTGATACCCCCACCTTACAGGCTCATTTGAAGGCCCTACAGTTGGTACACCAGGAAGTTTGGAAACCTCTAGCAGCTGCCTATAAAGAGGCGACTAATAAACCACTAATCCCCCATTCATTCCAGATAGGGGACTCTGTTTGGGTCCGTCGACATCAGACCAAGAATCTGGAATCTCGCTGGAAAGGACCTTACACTGTGCTCCTGACAACTCCCACGGCCTTAAAGGTAGACAGAATCTAAAGATAGACGGAATCACCACTTGGATCCACGCCTCCCACATCAAAGCTGCCCTGACAGAATACCCAGACAGCACACCACCAAACCCCGCATCATGGAAAGCACATTGCACTCCAAATCCCCTAATGATAAGACTCTCTCGATCTTCACATGCCTCTTCTTAACTTTCAGTTTTGTGAGTAACGTCTCTGCTAGTCCTCACCTTCCCTTATCCTTGACCTGGATAGTCATTTCTGAGGAAGGACAAATTATTTGGTCTACTACCTCCCCTGCCCCATTATGGACATGGTGGCCCTCCTTAACCCCCAATCTGTGCGCCTTGACCGCCCATAGAAAACCTTTTGAAGAGACTCTAAAAAGGGCCCATCGGAGGAGACACAACCCTCCTGTTAGCCCAGGATGTTACTCCAAACCTGCCAGGCAGTTGTTAAACTCCACTCTATATGTTTGCCTCCAACATGCCCAGGCATCAGACTGTGGGACTAGATTGGACTATTATTGTAAAAACTGGGGATGTGAAACCACTGGAAATGTATACTGGCAACCCAAATCCTCCTGGGATTTTATTACTGTAACTCGCCTAAATCAGGGTAACAAGATGCTTCTAAACATTACTTTCACCTCTCCCGGCAAGGCAGATAGGACATGGCTCAAAGGCCACACTTGGGGGGTCCGTTTTTACATAGATGGGCCAGACCCAGGTTTCCTCCTTACCATTAAGCTCCAATTATCGACTGACATAAGTCCAATAGGCCCCAACCCAGTCCTACCAGATCAAAAACCTATCCCCTGACTCCCACTTTCCTTGGCTCCGCCTCCTAAACCTACCAATGTTATAATTCCCCCTTCTAAAAGGCCAACCACTCAACCCTATAAACCCCAGTGATCGACTTTTCAGTCTAATACAGGGGGCTTATCTCTCTCTAAATGCCTCTAACAGTAATTATGCCCAAGACTGCTGGCTCTGTTTAACTGCTAACCCTCCTTACTCTGAAGGTATAGCCTTACCAGGAAATTTTGCCAATTCCACTAACATTCCTACTCGATGTCTTGCTGTTGCGTCCCATAAATTAACTCTTGCAGAAGTAACTTGCCAGGGCTCCTGTATCGGGACCATACCCACTACTCTTCAACATTTATGTAACAAAACTACTCCTGTGTTCCCTGGATCTTACTCCTTAGAATCTCCAAATGGAACCTATTGGGCCTGTAATACAGGACTGACTCCTTGCGTTTCTGCTACTGTCCTTAATTCTACTGCTGATTACTGTGTCCTAGTCCAGTTATGGCCACGCATTACCTACCATAGATCAGAATTCATTCTTCAGGTATTTGAAAACAGACCTAGGCAGGAGCCGATATCCCTTACCATCGCCCTCCTTTTGGGAGCAGTAGGAATCTTAGCGGGAATAGGAACTGGAACAACTGCCCTGGTACACTCTGAGCAGACCCGAGCCCTACAAGAAGCGATAACCACAGACCTACAGGCCATAGAAAAATCTATTTCTGCCCTAGAAACTTCCCTTACTTCCCTTTCAGAGGTAGTATTACAAAATAGAAGAGGCCTAGACTTGTTGTTTCTAAAAGAAGGGGGCCTCTGTGCTGCCCTTAAGGAAGAATGCTGTTTTTATGCTGGCCACATGGGCATAGTCCAGGAATCTATGGAAATGCTCAGAGAAAAACTAGCCCAAAGGCAGAGATTGCTAGAGTCACGACAAGGCTGGTTCGAAGGTTGGTTTCATAAATCCCCTTGGTTCTCCACCCTCCTATCCACCCTCCTGGGTCCTTTGCTCATTCTTGTACTCCTATTAACCTTTGGTCCATGTATTCTTAATAGGCTGGTACAGTTTATATGGGACAGGCTCTCAGTTATCCAGGCGTTCGTCCTCACTAGTCACTATCAGTCATTAAGTCAAAATGATATAGGATTATAAGTGAAAGATTTTACTTAGTTCCAAGAGAAATGGGGGAGTGTAAAACCCATGGAAAAATACCAGGAGCCTAAAACAGCCCCCAGATGCAGACAGGCAAACAATCTTGTGACCATAGCATGACCATTGACCCCGCCTAATGTACTATAGATAACCCTGACGGGATGTTTCCGAGAAGCAAACAAAAAAAGATCCCCACTGACCCCAAGTCTATTAATAAGTAACCAGTGCTGGGACTGTAACCATGCTTCTGCTTCTGTAAACCTGCTTCTGTTCTCCCTAACCCTATAAAAAGAGACCCTTCACCTTGCCCGGCGCGCTCAGCCTCTCGAAGGACTGGAGTGCCCGCAGGCGCCTGCATGAACAATAAAGCTGCCTCTTGCCTTTGCATCCAGTGGCTCGGTCTTGGTTCTTGGGCGTGGGTCCTCCACCACGGAAGATTCCCCTTCCCCCGGGAATCTTACACCACCACATTGTGCCCCTTTCACTATTTATATCTACTTCTCCACACAGGTTCAAGAGTAGGTCTCCTATGGTATGCAATGACTTTCATTCCTGACAGAACATCAGAAAGCAGGATTTCGGTGGGGAAAGCTCCCATTGCCATTGCTACAGTTGATTTCTTCATTATGGCTTCTATTTATTCTTTTCCTCTTCAACGCTTCATCCTCAATGATTCTCTCAGCCAACCTTTGTGATTTGCCTACTTGCATGAAGTTGCTCCTTGGTCATACAACATGCTAATGCTTGACCCACACAACTGATGTAGCTTCACATGTCCATGATTAAGTGGAGTAGGCAGCTATGAGAAGTCAAGCAGTTGGCTCATTTGACTTTAATGTATGCTCATATCTGCATTCTGTAAGCACTTCTATACCATTCTACATATCAGATTCAGTTATACCAGAAAGAATGATGATTTGGGTTTTCTCATGTTGGCCCTTGTTTGTCAGGAGTCCAACTTTTCCTGATGGTACACATTAATTAGGTAGATCCTTGGTATACTTGAAGAATATAAGATTGTTCTTGTCCTGTCCTTACAAAATCCTCCAGGAAGCTATTAGCTGGATCCATGTGTCATCTCTACTTGGACAAAACACATAATGGTGTGTCCAGTTTGCTAAATGCACTACTTTTTGAAAGACAGCTGTTGTAGTTACTTATTGTTACTGTGACAACCACCCAAACAGATGCATCTTATGGGAAGAAAGGGTTTATTTCAGGTTTATAGCTTCCACGGGAAACTCCACCATGGCAGAAGAAGCTGGTTCACTTCCATAGATCCATATCAGACAGAGGAAAACATACACAAGAAAGTACCACCAGCCAGAGTTCCAACTGGCTCTGAACACATGAGGCTGGTCTACAAAATCTGCCCCCAGGGACACCTCCTCTAAGAGGCTGCTAAACACAAGTAGGAAGCTTAACCTTCATCAGAAATCCCTAAGCTATGGGAACATACATTCACATTCAAACTATCACAACAGCATTCGACCTTCTCAGTGTTTCCTCAAAATTGACACATCAACTGCAAATTTAAAAATCCTTTTCAGTATTTTTTTTCTAAAATTTTTTGTTCATTTTTTATTTATTTATTTGAGAGTGACAGACACAGAGAGAAAGACATATAGAGGGAGAGAGAGAGAATGGGCGAGCCAGGGCTTCCAGCCACTGCAAACGAACTCCAGACACGTGTGCCCCCTTGTGCATCCCACGTTAGTGGGACCTGGGGAACCGAGCCCCGAACTGGGGTCCTTAGGCTTCACAGGCAAGTGCTTAACCGCTAAGCCATCTCTCCAGCCCCTTTTCAGTACGTTTTTAAGTAGGACAGTCTCTGAGTGGCGCTCTATGTGCTATGACTAATAGGCTCCATGGTCTTGATCTCATCCTAGACTACATTGCTGAGATACGTGTCTCCAATTAAGATAGTATTCTCTGTAGGATTGCATGCCCATGTTTAAAGCAGTATGTTGGTCACCATATAGTAGTGTCAGCTAATGCTTGATAGATAGAAAAGTGAAATTCACCCCTATACTCAGTTTCTATAAGAAAAAATAGAATTTGGTACTGTGGAGATGGCTCAGCAATTTTAGGCACTTGCTTGCAAACTGTTGGCCTTAATATTTTTCAATTCCTTGGCCATCTATGTGAAGCAAGATAGGCATTTGTTTGCAGGAGCAAGAGATTATGATGAACACACACACACACACACACACACACACACAGATAAATATATTCAAAAAATAATACGGAATGGAATTAAGCCAATAGAGTTGGTTAATTTCTTTAAGGAATCATAACATATTAGATATTTGGTGCTCACATCTGTCACTGACAACTTGGATATTTGTTGTAGTAGTATATAGATCTTGTGACAGTAAAGGATAAACTGAGTTACTCAGTAAGTTAGCTTTATGAATGAACTTTACTGGGTCTAGTCAGTCCCAGTGAGATGTACCTTCTAATTAACTTTGTATGGATTAAATTCTTTGACTACCTCTCCAATTTTATTAATCACTGTGATAATTAAAGTTTCTGGAAATTGATACCCATCAAATTGCCTCTGTTCCTTTGAGGGAAGGGTGTCATCAATACAGATGTTTCAGTAACCACTTTTCCACCATAACCCCTTGTCTGGAAATGCATATTACCGAGCATCTCAGTGACCCCAACTCTCCTCTCACTAGAACCTTTCTGATGATCTGAAAGAGTAATCTTTCACCTTTAGTCTTTTATTCATCTTGTTCATTTCCTTTGGCCCAGTTCTGCCTTCCTTTATATTTCACATCTGCTTGAAATAATTATCTTACTTTTCTTAGAGTTAAATATTAATGACCTGTAAAGGTTGCCTCATTCCCAGGATGTTGCATTCCCTCTTCAGACTATGCATCTAGGCATCGAGTTCTTCTTCTTTTTTATTTTTTTTCCTAGATCAAGCACACTTAAAACACTCAAAAATTAATCCATGGGCTGAAAAGATTTCTCAGTGGGTAAGGTGCTTGCCTGCAAAGCCTAACAACCTCAGTTTAATTCCCCAGTACCCCTGTAAGCCAGATGCACAAAGTGTCACATGCATCCGAAGTTCATTTGCAAAGGCTGAGGGCCCTGGTGCACCTCTCTCTCTCTCTTTCTCTCTCCCTCTCTCTCTCTCTCTCTTTTTTATCTCTCTGGTTATAAATAAATCATTTGTTAAAGATAATCCACAATCCAAGTAGTGGTCCCTGACCTCAACACAATCAGTGACAAAGGACTCTTACACTTTTTTTTTTAATTTTTTTTTTTTTTTTTGAGAGCGACAGACACAGAGAGAAAGACAGATAGAGGGAGAGAGAGAGAATGGGCGCGCCAGGGCTTCCAGCCTCTGCAAACGAACTCCAGATGCGTGCGCTCCCTTGTGCATCTGGCTAACGTGGGACCTGGGGAACCGAGCCTCGAACCGGGGTCCTTAGGCTTCACAGGCAAGCGCTTAACCGCTAAGCCATCTCTCCAGCCCCTCTTACACTTTTTAAAAAACATTTTGTTCATTTATTATTTGAGAGAGAGAAAGAGAGGAGAGAAAGAGACAGATAGAGAGAATGAGCATGCTAGGGCCTCTAGCTGCTGTAAACAAACTCCAGATACATGTGCCACCTTGTGCATCCAGCTTTAAATGGGTACTGAGGATTTGAACATAGGTCCTTTGGCTTTGCAAACAAATGCCTTAACTGCTAAGTAATCTCTCCAGTCTACATTCTTATACTTTTAAAGACTGTGGTCTTTTTAATTCCTTATCAGACCAAACATATCCCATGAGTTATTAGTATGTTCTGGTGTTTAACTCTAGTTATGAGCCTGGAAGGTAGAAGGAGCTGGGAGATGGTCCTGGTGAGGACTGAGTCCATTACTTTGGGAGGGTAAAGCTTCTGCATCATTTTTCAACCTGGTGAATGCACTAGTTCTTACTTAGTAAGTATAAGCTATCTTTGTATGTCAAATATTTGAAGTAAAGCCAGAAGGTTGAATAGTTGGCATGTTGTAGGTCAACAATTCATATGACCCCACACTAATTTTCACTGTCTTAGGACCTACCAGGACTTTTATCTTGGCTAAGCATCCAGTCATTTTTGGAATTCTGTAACTGAAATGAACTTAACCATATATATCCTTCTACTACAGTTGATAAGTGCTCCGACGGATGGTAGAAAGATTGTCTGGTTCAGAGTTAGCCATGAACTCTCAATAACAACCCTTAGCCTCTCATTACCATTATGAAGGACAGTCTACTCTGCTTTCTTTGTAGACATTGCCGCCATCCATTCTTTTAACTGTTTGTGTCATTATTGCTACTATGTCATTGGCTTCACCAGGACACTGTCTACAGATACTGCTACTGGAAGGGTATGCAATTGAGTCCCACTATCAATATGGTGGTCTCTTCACCTGCTGGGTAGTGGGTGATCTAGGCTCAAACCCCTACTAAACTGTTCATTGGCATAGATCATTTTTAGTACTTGTCTAGATTTCAAGTTAAAGTTAAACATGCAAGGGTTTTCCTCACTCCTCCTCCTCCTTCTTTTAGGAAAAACATCTTTACGAGGACAATGAAAATGAGGCTGGGGATATAGTTCAGTAGGTTAAATACTTGCTTTGTAAACATGAGGACCTCAGCTTGATCCATAGTAGTCACATAAAAATGATACACAAGATTTGCATAATAGGAGAGGGAAATGATATCAAAACATAAGAGACTAGTTGGAAAGAAGAAGAGATTAACTAGAAGGGGAAATTGAGGAGGAAAGGAAGAGTAGTGGAAATGATTATGATCATGGTATATTGTTTATATTTCTGGAAGTTGTCAATGAAAAAAATTATTTAAAAAAAAACACTTGATTTGGCATGTGCATCTATAATTCCAGCACTGAGAAGGTAGTGATAGAGATAGCATTGGTATAGGAGGAGATTCTGCCTCAAGTAGCAAGATGGTGAAAAACTGAGGAAGATACCTAAATAGATCTCTGGCCTCCACACACACTCATGCACATAGGTGCACAAATGCCCAAATACATATGTCCATACACACACATATGTACATTATACATACATACACAAAAAGTATGAGTGACCTAGGTATAACTGAAAAGATTTTTTTTTTCTATTTTTTAATAGTTATGTACACACTGTGTATACAGCCATGTTGGTACCACCGTTAGCCACCTCCCTATCCTCCACCCTCTGCAGGGACCCTCCTTGTTGGAGAATGTGGGTGGGGCATTGTAGGGTTAGCCATCAGTTATGGGTAAGAGGCAATGTCTCTGTGCATAATGTCCCAACATGTGACTCTAACAATCTTTCTGTACTCCCTTCTGCAAATTTTCCTGAGCCATGATGGTCTACTTTATGTCTAGTTATGAGCATGAGAGGCAGAAGGAGATGGAGGATAGCCCTGGTGAGGACTTCAGTAATAAGATCTTGGGAGCCTCTATGTTCCTGGATATCTAGTTTGGTTGGAGTTGAGTGCTCTCCACGTCTATCTCCTTCACCCTTGTGCTGTTACCAGGTTCACCAAAAAAGCAACACTCTTTCTCATTTCCCCTATTACTCTTGGTTTCAGTTGGGGCCCTGGTGAGGTGCAGTGGATTTATTCTCTCCTCAGGATCTGTATCCATCTGAAAGAGAGAAGCAAATTCTCCAATGGAGAGTGAAGTCAGCACCAGATAAATGGGATAACCATTATTTATTTTAGAGAGAATTTAATAGGTATAGGCCCTCTTGTAGCCTACATTTGATGGGACCTTGATAATATACAGCTGGCTTATTTTTTGGATATGGTTCTTACATGCTTCCCAGCTCTAGCTATGAGTTCCATTCTGTTGGGCCTTGAGAGGCCCGGACGTGAGGCCTAGTGGAACTTCCTGGGCCTAACTGCCTCCGCCCAGCTATGACTCAGCAGGGGGCCAAATGGCCTCTGGCCTGCTATTTCCACACAGGAAATTAGAATTCCTGCCTGTGGGCAGTTATAACTCAGCAGGGGGCCAAATGGCCTCTGGTCTGCCACTTCCGCACAGGAAGTTAGAGTACCCTGCTCATGCACGCTTACAACCAATTATCTCAAAGGTCCTGGTATGCTATTGGCCTTTACATCTCACCCTACTCTAAAGTCTACCCTTCCTTCCCAACATTATATAAACACCCGCCTGTAACAATAAAGTGAGTTCCTGCTTTGAAAGGACTCTTGACTCAGTGTGGTTTTTCTCTGGTGGCCAGGAGAGGTTTCTGGGTCGTCCAATGCTCATCATCCCCTCAACCCCTAGGGAGGAATCAGCAGGCCTGGTTCTTCCCTCGGCACTACCTGAGCGGGAAAGAGCCCAACACCATTCCACTGAGCAGATCATTTATCCAAATCAAGAGCAGTTAGTGTCCCAACATGGCTGTACGCTATTATTCCACTTATGTGAGCATCACATCAGGTTGTCTGCTGCGGAGTAGCTTAGAATGCGAGTTGCTTGGACAGATGTTGGTCATTTTCCCCCAGTTGCTCATGTAGTACCTTCTGGCTCAAGACAAGCTGTGTGGGTACTGAGTATCTTCCAGATTCCAGCCATATTACTCCATGTTACCTACCAACAGCATATTGTGTCTTTGGCAGTAGGGTCTTACCACTAACAGTGGTGGGTCATCAAGGACTCTGACAGAAATCTGTTTTCTTTTGGGAAACCTTGTAGAACTCTCTGATCAAAAGCTCACTGTGGATGTTAACCACATGCATGGTACTAGGAGTTACAGGCCAGCACCAAAAAAAAAGAAAGGGAAAAGAAAAGGTAGGTAATATAAAAGAGATAGAAGAGACAGAGAGAGAGAGAGAGAGAGAAACAGGAGAAGATTAAGATTACTCTTCATCATATCCTCTCCAGGGCCCTGTGATTCAGAAGTTCCCTCTAAGTACCTGATGAAGGTTTAACCATTTAGTCTGTCTTTTAGGATGCAGAATTCTATATTATCATTGCCCTTGCAGTCCAATTTTGTGTTCCTCATCCCCACCCTTACCCTCCTCTCCCACCACACCCTCCATTTTGTCCAGTCCTTGAGGTGCATATTAGGTATGTCAGCATCTTGGGCAGATTCAGGTTAGGAGCAACAGATGAGTGAGATCTCACGATGATTATCTTTCTGTGATTGGGTGAGTTCACTGAGAATGATCTGATTCATGTTTGACCATTTTTCTTCAAACTTCATTGTGTCATTTTTCCTTACTGCTGTGTAGAATTCCATTTTGTAGATATACCACATCTTGGTTATCTATTTTTCTAATGATGGACACCTGAGTCAATTCCAGTTCTTAGCTATTATGAATTGAGCAGCCATAAACATGGTTGAGCAAATCTCTCTGAACTGAGGCATGGAATTTTAGGGTAAATGCCCAGTAAGGCATAACTGGGTCTGTTGGTATATCTATAGTCAACCTCTTTAGGAATCTCCATATTGCTTTCCATAATGATTCTACCATCTTCCATTCCCACCAATAGTGAATGAAGGTTCCTATTTCTCCACATCCTTGCCAGCATTTGTTTTCATTTGATTTTTAATGTTTGTTACCTTTACTGGGGTAAGGTGGAATCTCATGTTTCTTTTAATTTGCATTTCCCGATGATTAGGGATGATGAACATTTCTTAAGTGTGTGTTTGCTGTTTGTATTTCTTCCTCTGAGAACTCCCTGTCCAGTTGTTTATCCCATTTTGTGAGCGGTTTGTTTGACTTTTTGCTGTTTAGGGTTGTGAGTTCTTTGTAGATTCTAGAAATTAGGCATCTGTCAGTTGTATAGCCAGCAAAAATTTTCTTGCATTAAGGTGTAATCTATTGGCTCTGATTACTGTATATTTTTCAGTGAATAAACTTTTCAACTTCATGAGATCCCAATGGCTGACTTTAAGTTCCTGAGATACTGGGGATTTGTTCAGGAAGTATTTTCCCATTTCTATATCATGGAAAGTTCCTCCTATTTTTCCTTCTAGGATTAGCCAAGTTTCTGGTCTTATATTGATGTTTTTGATACATTTGGACTTGATTTTTGTGCATTATGAAATGTGTGGATCAAGTGTCATTTTTCTACATATCATATTATGTTTGACTAGCACCATTTGTTGAAGATGCTGTCTTTCTTTTCCCAGCATTATTAAGGCTTTTATCAAATTTCCACTTGGTATAGTCCAACCCAAAGTTCAGATCCTCAATTCTGTTCTACTGGTCTATAATACTATTTTTATGGCAGTACCATGTTGCTTTTATTAGTATGACTTTGTAATACAGCTTCAGATCAGGTATGGTGATACCTCCAGAGGTGTTTCTTTTGTTGAGAATATGCTTGGATGTCCAAGGCCTTCTATCATTCCATATCAATTCTTACACCAATTTTTTCTATCTCTGTGAAGAAAAATGTTGGGAATTTTATTGGTATTGCAGTAAGTCTGCATATTGCCTTTGGTAAGATTGCCCTCTTCACAATGTTAATTCTGTCTGTCCAGGAGCATGGGAGGTCTTTACATTTCTCAAGTCCTCCTCAATTTATTTCTTGAGTGTTTTTATGTTTTCATTGTATAGGTCTTTCACATCCTTGGCTAAAGTTATTCTGAGGTATTTTATCTTTGGTTGCTATTGAAAGTGGGAAAATACAACTTATTTCTTTTTCTGTATCTTTGTCTTTTTCATATAGAAAAGCTACTGTTTTTTGTTTATTGATTTTGTGTCCTGCTACTTTGCTAAAGGAGTTAATCACCTTTAAGAGTTTTGAGATGGAGGTTCTTGGGTCTCTTATGTACGGATTCATGTCATCTGTGAATAGGACTACCTTAACTTTTTCCTTACCAATTTGTATCCCTTTTATTTCTTTATCCTATCTTATTGCTTGAGATAGGACTTCCAGTACTATGTTGAAGAGCAAAAGTGAGTGTGGACAGCCCTGTTTTGTTCCTGATCTCAATGAGAATTCCTTCAGTCTCTCCCAATTAAGTATTAGTTGGGCTTTAAGAGTTTTATATATACCCTTTATTATTTTGAGATGTCAACCATCCATGCCTATTCTCTCCAATGTTTTGATCATGAAGTGATTCTGTATTTTGTGAAAGGCCTTTGCTGCCTCTATAGAAATGATCGTGTGGTTTTTCTGTTTAAGCTTATTTATGTGGTGTATTACATTGATAGATTTCCATATGTTGAACCAACCCTGCATTCCTGGGATGAAGCCTACTTGATCAAGTTGGATAATTCTTTTTATGTGTTGTTGAGTTCGGTTTGTGAGGATTTTTTTCAGGATCTTTGCATCTAAGTTCACCAGGGAAACAGGCCTGTAGTTTTCTTACCTTGTGGCACCTCTGCTGGTTTCATATTAGGGTGATAGTAGCTTCATAGAAAGAGTTGGAGAGCTGTTCCTGACTTTCTTTTGAGAGACTAGGCTTTCTTTGATAATTTTGTTGAATATGTTCTCCATGGCTCTGGTCTGCATTTCTTTACCTCCTGGTATTCCCATGATCTGAATATTGGGACATTTAAGGATATCCCACAATTCCCTCATGTTCTGTTCACAAAAAAAAAAAAATTGAACTTATTGAACCTTTTGGACACAAGAACTGTTTCTTCTGTTTTGTCTTGAAGTTATGAGTTTCTATCCTCCACATGGCTAACTATTCTTGAGAGCTTCTATAGATTTTTGGACTTGTTCAAAGTGGTTCATATTTTCTACCTTTTTTAATGTATAGTTTCCATTGCTCTGTCACTTTTGATGTCATTTTCTGATTTTCTTAATGCTTTTTGGAATTCATCCTTGCATTTCTTTATGTCTTCATTGATCTTACCAAGCTGGTTATTGAGGTCCTCCTTTTTTCCCCCTACTCTTCAGATCATTTAACTGTCCTTGAAACCCTTCCTAGTTCTTTTCTATTAGGTCTGACCTAATGAGGACACCATTTGTATGATTATCTGCCCTTCGTTGCTTTTTTGCAAGTTCTGTTATTTGCTTGGTCAGGGTTGCATAGCTTGTATCTTCATTGTGGTGTTCTGATCCTATTTTCTCTTCTATATTTTGATTAGAGATATCCATTGTGGGATTGGGCAGTCTTGGTGGATTTAATTGCATTTTATTTTTTATGTTATTCCTTTTGTGCTGTGGTCTGCCCATCACAGTGTAGGAGTCTTATTTAATTTAGGAAGAAGCTGTAGTCTACTCTTGAACTGTCTTCAGTGATTGTTCCCTTTCATGTTTGTTTCAACTAGGCTTCTCATGGCAATGCCTGATCAGAGAGAAGGAGTCCTTGAGCCCCTGGTGGGGGCCCAAGGACCTGATATAGGGGTTTTTGTTCTATTATTTGTGGTGTAGACTGAGTGGTCAGGTGGTCTGAGGGGACAATAGTGGTGGGGAGGAATGGGACAAAACAGACTGCTGTTGTGGCTGTGCTGCAGAGGAGGAGAGGATAGGAATGCCTGGTGGCTCAGTGATTGTGAAGGGTGAAGGGATGGTACAGTGGGTCCCTTGGGACCTGTAGCAGGGAGGGGGATAAGGGGTGGCACTATTACAGGGCTGGGCAGTGATATAGGATTGCTGTGGGTCAGGTGATATGGGGGGAACATGGAGATTCCATGTGGTGGGAGAGCCTATGAAGGGATGAACCCTAGCTTGCTGGCTTGGGTCCATGCACAGAGTGGCAGTGGCATTTTTGTGGTCGCTGATGGTAGAGGGGTGCAGCACTAGCCTGCCAATCTGGGTCCATGTACAGAGGCTTGGCGGTGAAAGGGATGGCTTTTGCACATGGAGGACCCCTACAGGAATGCTATTCTGCTGGGCTGGGTCTGCACATGAGGGTGGGGGTGCTGGTACAGTTCTTGTGTGGAGCTCTCTGGTGGAGGGAACACCTGGGGTGGAGCTAGCCTGTTGGTGTGGATCCATTCATGGGGTGGGGCACAGTGGTAAGTAGGATGTTATTCATGTGTGGAGGTTCCCTTGTTGAAGCTAGGCTGCTGGCTTAGGTCGGTGCATGGGAGTGGGAAGTTGCCCTGAATGGGATGGCTTTTGCAAGCTTGGAGGCATGCGTGGAGCCATGCTGTCCAGTTGGCATGGATCCCCTTGCCTGTGGATAGTGCAGGAGGAACCTGTGGCTGTACTATGGCTACAATGGCTGCTTGAGGAGATTGGAAGACTGGTGGGCTACCCGAGAGCATGGATCCCCTACTTTTTTTCCTCTGTGCCCTCCCACTGGAGATCTATTAGCATTTGCTTAACCTTAGAAGACCAAATGAACCCTAGATGTTTTGACTTTCTTTCCCCAGGAGGTGCGATAAGGTTAGGTGGAGCTATCTTGACTAGAAATGACTGAAAACATTTTTATACCACAGTGTAAGTGAAAGACAGGGATTGGAATGCCCTGGGCGTGGACACTAAGAAAAATTATATGTAGGGTGTCAAGCCAAGTTTATGCATCAAATATCCCATTTCTCCCAGAAAAAGGCCATCAGTCCATTTCTGTGACATGCTCCATCAATCGATGAGAATAGTTGTTGACTCTGTGCAAATGGATCAGTACATTTCAGGTCAATAGCTTGGGGTCTTTTTCAGTTGCACTCTCATAAAAGGAAATACAGATATCCTCATGGCTTTCATATGAAGATATAGTAGTACAACTTTTGAACACCTTTCCAATTCTCCTTCCACTGACTTTTAAAAATAATATAATGATAGGCATTGTTTGCTGATCATTGTCTCTAAGTAAATTTACACAATAAAGGGTTCCCAGTCAGAAGGACCTGAATTCATGTAGCATGAGTGTTAAGACAAGATAGAATTCCACTTTGGTTTGCAATATTGTCATTTAAAGAAAATAGCTATACTGTAAATGCATGAATCTGGGACAAGTGACTGGTCATCATTTAAGTATTCATATATTATCTCTTTCCATTTTCTATTAAACCATACTCCATGTATCTTACAATAGAATAAAATACCCATAAATAAAAGGGGAATCCATGAAAATGTAGTCCATGAGTAAAAGGGAGCATTTATGAATCACATACTCATGTCAACAATGCCAGAGTGATGCATGATAGATATTTTAAAAATATTTTGTTGAGTAGCAAATTCATTTATCTCCATATTTGATATATACTAGACCTCCAGTATATGAAATTACTTATTTTCTCTTTAATCTGAAAAAGTGCATTTCTAATGTATATTATGTTGTTCCCTATGTAGAAGCCAATAATGACTTTTCCAATAGAAAAATATTCGGGAAGAATAGTAAAAAATATATATGCACAATTTGCAATGATCACTAACATCATTTCATTAGAGATATGAAAGATATAGATACGGATTAAACACAGATTGTTATTGACCTGAAATATTTTATCTCAGATGAATATTTTACTTCGCTATGCCACATAATAAATACCATATTCCAGGTATTCTTCTATATTTTCAAAATGACACAGCTATAAATGAAGTTGGACCTCTAAATATTTCTGTCAAGCTTGACTAAATGGTAAATGAGAAAAAGGCAAGCCATTATTAGAATTCTATTTTTGACACAGAACTATGCTTTATTTGATATAAGTGTGTGTTATTGTGCCTGGCCTGCCAGCATGCCCAAGGCCTTGGTTTTGCAAGACTGAACTTTCTTTCAGTAGTATATCAGGGCACAAGAGTATGTCCTCACAGTAGTAAACAATTTCCTATCAAGTGTGTGGCATAATACAGAGTTTGAGTAGGAAGAAAAGCAGGCTAGTATTGTTGCTTGTGGAACCCACTGACCAGGGATTGGATCTATTTCCATGTTCAGTACTTGACTTTTAAATGAAAGAAAAATGAAACAACCTTTTTTTTTATGACGATTCAAGTTTCTCTTTTGAAGAATAACAGATTTAAACCGTTAAGTTGTTTCCATCTGTGGCTATTATAAATACAGTATTTTACTGGATATAGAGTTACATTTGTATAATCCTGTACTCAGGTGCTGAGCCAGGAAAATTATGAGTTCAAGGCAAGTCTAACTACAAATTGAGACTCTTACCCAAAAAGTTAAATAACAAAATTAGTCATGTTTCTATCTCAGCTTCCTTATTAATACCTCTTTTTTTGAATTTATGCTTTTGGGGATGTTTTTAGTAAATATTTAGGAATAGAATTGTTGAATAATTTGGCAAGCACTATGGTACATTTTTTACTATTGTGAAGAAATACTCTTGTTCCCTGACATACTACTAAAATTTCAAATTGCTTACTAAAGTTACATTGATCTCTGATCATTTGTAACCACTGATGATGTGTGAAAATTTGAGTTTCTCTACTTCCTTAACATTTGATATTACAGAAAATTTTTAGCCATTCTAAAGTGTTTGTGATGCCACCCCATGCTGACAAATGCAAGTAGGCTATATTTCAAAACTATGAACTGAGTGAAATAAATTAGGTACAAAAGTTCATATACTATATGATTCCATTTTTATGAAATTCTGTGGGGTAAATTGAACCAACAGTAACAAAAAGCTGATCCATAGCTGTGAGGTGCCAGGGACAGAGCTACAAATTATCTACATAGGGCTCTAGGGATGGCTTAGTGGTTAAGGCACTTGCCTGCAAAGTCAACGGACCTAGGCTTGATTCCCCAGGACTCACGTAAGCCAGATACAGAAGGTGGCATATCCATCTGGAGGTCATTTACAGTGGCTGAAGGCCCTGGCTTGCCCATTCTCTCTCCCTCTGTCTGCAGTTCTCTCTCAAGTAAATAAATAAATAAATGAAATTATCTATATAGAACAGAAAAATGAAAGAGAACTTTTGGGAATCTTGAAAATGTTCTCTATTTTTATTACAATGGTGATTTGTGTTATATGTGTAAAAATTATTAGAATTATCTTCTTAAAATGCATACATATAAATTATACATGAATGAAAATGATATACCAGCAACATGTTAAACCTGCTTTGATTATTAGAAAAGGTTATCAACATATTCTCTTGTGATTCTTGGGAACATGAAGCATTTTAAGGACAGGAAACTGACTATTGGTGACCAACATAGCAAGCACAGTTCTTTGCAGAGAAGCCTATCTATGAAAGCTATCTGATGGATCTGTCAAAATCAAATCCTTACAGCTAGAGAGAAAAATCCAGATCCCATGGTCATTTGGCTCAAGTCGGTTATTAATAGCTTAACCAAATCGGGTATGTAGCAATGGTAATTAAGCTAATACTTGTTGTTTGTGAAAAGCAATGAAAGGGGGGCAAAACAGTCTTCATTCTACTACCCAAAGGCAAATATTGCTCATATTTGAAGTATTTCTCCATTTCTAATGCATTTTTACATGTCTCTGATAATATGGTAAGTGCTGTTTTATAAGTATATTTTGCACTCAATATTAAATCATTTGCATTTCCCAAGTCATTAGACATTCCATAAACATTATTTTAATAACTTCTTAATAGCTCATCATATGCTGGTACCATAATTAACTATCACTCTTTTTTTCTTTTTCTCAATTTTTATTAACACTTTCCATGATTATAAAATTATCCCATGGTAAGACTGTCCCTCTCCTCCCCACTTTCCCCTTTGAAATTCCATTCTCCATCATATCCCCTCCCCATCTCAATCAGTCTCTCTTTTATTTTGATGTCATGATCTTTTCCTCCTCTTATGATGGTCTTATGTAGGTAGTGTCAGGCCACTATGAAGTCATGGATATCCAGGCCATTTTATGTCTGGAGGGAGCATGTTGTAAGGAGTCCTACCCTTTCTTTGGCTCATACATTTTTTCTGCCACCTCTTCCACATTAGACCCTGAGCCTTGGAAGGTGTGATAGAGATGTTACTCAGTACCCCAGTCACTTCTTTCCAGCACTATGATACCTTCTGAGTCATCCAAAGGTCACTTCCATCTGAAAAGAGAAGATTCTCTACCCAACATGAGAGTGGCATTAATATTAGGGTATAAATATTAAGAGAAGGGCTTACTGGGCAGTTTAATAAGCATAGTATATACATTTTTCCAGAAATCAGCAGATATTACACCCCTAGGGCTCACGACTACCCCTGTTTTAAGTTTTCAGTATCAAGGATGTATTCCCCCCCAGTCCCCCCAGCCCCCCCATGAAGCAGGCCTCCAGTCCAATTGGAGGGCAGTTGATTTCCACTATGACAGATGTGCCACTATTGCATCCATTGGCTCATTTGGCCTGGCTAGCCAATTATAAGGCTTGTAGTGTCCACTGTTGAGTATCTCTTTATATATCTACTGGTGGTATCTCTCTCTCCCATTAAACTACATGTAGAATCGCTTCTTCCAGCTTTCTGTCAGCTGGTATACATGAAGGAGTTTAATAGCTCAGTTCCAGGATTTCTCCGTGGCCTTGCAGCCCAAGTATGTGGAGTCTTCAGCAACAGGGTCTTACCATCTATTCCTGGTGGGAAACCAAGGGCCTCGGCAATGGCCTGTAATGTTTTGGAGGAATAACAGACCTCCCTGGCCAACAACTCACTGGAGGTATCCCAGCCCTGGCACTGGAAATTTTCTAACAATGATTATGGCTCCTGATTGTTCCATTATCCGAAATCGTAGGATTTCATATGATTTATTTGCATCCTCTTACATTTTGATTAGCCTCCCTCCACCTTTCCTTTACTCAATCTCTTCCCCTGATCTCACTTTGGGACTTTTAATCCCCATTAATCTATTCTTCTACTTACATATATACAAGACCAACCTATTAAGTACCCTCCTCCCTTCCTTTCTCTTCCCTTTATATCTCCTTTTTAACTCCCTGGCCTCTGCTACTAAGTATTTTCCTTCTCACACAGAACCTCAATCATCTGTAGCAAGGATCCACTTATGAGGGAGAACATGTGGTGCTTGGCTTTCTGGGTCTGGGTTACCTCACTTAGTATAATCTTCTCCAGATCCATCCATTTTCCTGCAAATTTCATAACTTCCTTTTTCTTTACCACTGAGTAGAACTCCATTGTATAAATGTGCAACATCTTCATTATCCATTCATCAGTTGAGGGACATCCAGGCTGATTCCATTTCACAAATATTATGAATTGAGCAGCAATAAACATGGTTGAGCATGTACTACTAAGGAAATGGAATGAGTCCTTAGGATATATGCCTAGGAGTGCTATAGCTGGGTCACATGGTAGATCAATTTTTAGCTGTCTTAGGAACCTTCAAACTGATTTCCACAATGGCTGGACCAGATTGCATTCCCACCAACAGTGTAGAAGTGTTCCTCTTTTTCCACATCCCCGCCAGCATTTATGATCATTTGTTTTCATGATGGTAGCCAATCTGACAGGAGTGAGATGGAATCTCAATGTACTTTTAATCTGCATTTCCCTGGTGACTAGGGATGTAGAACATTTTTTTAGATGCTTATGCACTATCCATTTTTCTTCTTTTGAGAACTCTCTATTTAGCTCCATAGTCCATTTTCTAATTGGCTAGCTTGATTTCTTATCATTTAACTTTTTGAATTGTTTGTATATCTTAGATTAATACTCTATCAGATATATAGCTGGCAAAGATTTTTTCCCATTCTGTAGGATGCCTCTTTACTTTATTTACAGCATTATTTGCAGTATAAAATCTTTGCAATTTCATGAGGTCCCAGTGATTAATCTGTGGTTTTATTGCCTGAGAAATTTGGGTTATATTCAGACAGCCTTAAAAAGACCAATATGTTGACGGGTTTCCCCTTCTTTTTCCTCTAGCAATTTTAGAGTTTCAGATCTGATGTTAAGATATTTAGTCCATTTGGATTTAATTCTTGTGCATGGAAAGAGGGAAGAATCTATTTTCATCCTTCTACAGATACATATCCAGTTTTCCCAGCACAATTTGCTGAAGAGGCTTTGTTTTTTTTCTCCAATGAGTATTTTTGGCATTTTTTTTAATCAAATATCAGGTGGCTATAGCTACCTAGACTTATATCTGGGTCTTCTATTCTGTTCCATTGATCTACATATCTGCTTTTGTGCCAGTACCATGCTGTTTTTGTTACTATGGTTCTGTAGTATAGGTTAAAATCAGGTATGGTGATACCTCCCACCTTATTTTGTTGCTCAGTATTATTTTAGGTATTTGAGGTTTTTTTTGTCATTCCAAATGAATTTTTGGATTGTTTTTTTTCTACTTCCATGAAGAATGCCTTTGGAATTTTTATGGGGATTATATTAAATGTGTAGATTGCTTTTAGTAAGATTGCCATTTTCTCAATATTGATTCTTCCAATCCAGGAACAAGGGATGTTTTTCCATTTTCTAGTGTCTTCTATAATTTCTCACTTGAGTGTTTTATAGTTTTTATTGTAGAGATCCTTTACTACCTTGGTTACGTTTATTCCAAGGTACTTTATTTTCTTTGATGCAATTGTGAATGGGAGTAATTCTCTGATTTCATCCTCTGTGTGTTTGTTGTTAGCATATATGAAGGCTACTCATTTCACTGTATTTATTTTTTATCTTGCTACATGACTATAGATGTTTATCAGCTCTAACAGTTTGCTGGTAGAGTCTTTAGGGTCCTTTATATATAGAATCATGTCATCTTCAAATAATGATAACTTGATTTCATCCTTTCTAATTTGTATCCCTTTTATGTGTGTATCTTGCCTTATTGCTATGGCTAAGACTTCCAAAACTATATTAAATAAAAGTGGGGACAGTGGACACCCTTTTCTTGTTCCTGATTTTAGTGGAAAAGCTTCATGTCTTTCCCCATTTAGTAATATGCTGGCTGTAGGCTTGTCATAAATAGCCTTTATTATATTGAGATATGTTACTTCTATTCCCTGTCTCTGTAGGACTTTTATCATGAAGGGATGTTGGATTTTGTCAAACGCTGTCTCTGTGTCTAATGAGATGATCATATCATTTTTGTCCTTCAGTCCATTTATATATGTATTACATTTATCCATTTGTGTATATTGAACCATCCCTGCATCACTTGGATAAAGCCTACTTGGTCAGGGTGAATGATCTTTCTGATATATTCATGTATTCTGTTTGCCAATAATTTGTTGAGAATTTTTGCATGAATGTATGCTCATGAGGGAGATTGGTCTGTAATTTTCTTTTCTTTCTTTTTTTTTTTTGTCCTATCTTTGCCTGGTTTTCATATCAGAGTGATTCTGGCTTCATAGAAGGAATTTGGTAGGATTCCTTCTTTTTCTATTTTATGGAAAAGCTTAAGAAGCAATGGTGTTATTTGTTCCCTGAAAGTCTGTTAAAATTCAGCAGTGAATCCATCTGGGCCTGGGCTTTTTTTAGTTGGGAAATTTTTGATAACTGCTTTGATCTCAATGCTTGTTATAGGTCTACTTAAGTGATTAATCTCATATAGATTTAACTTAGGTAGGTCATATAAATCAAGGAAATCATCCATTTCTTTCAGATTTTCATACTTTGTGGAGTATATGCTTTTATAGTACATCCCTATGATTTTTTGAATTTCTTTGGCATCTGTTGTGATGTTACCTTTTTCATCTCTAATTTTATTAATTTGTGTCTCTTCTCTCTTTCTTTTGGTCAGATTTGCTAAGGATTTATCAATCTTGTTTATCTTTTCAAAGAACCAACTCTTTGTTTTATTGATTTTTTTGGATTGGTTTTTTTTTGTTGTTGTTTCTAGTTCATTAATTTCTGCCCTGGCCTTTATTATGTCTTCCCATCTACTGATTTTTGGTTTGCATTGTTCTTTTTTCCCAAGGCTTTAAGGTGAAGCATTAGGTCATTTACTTGCGACCTTTCTAATTTCTTAATACAGGCACTTAAAGCTATAAATTTACCTCTTAGGACTATCTTCATTGTGTTCCAGATATTTTGGTATGTTGTATTCTCATTATTGTTTGACTCTATAAATTTTTTGATTTCCTTCTTGATTTCCTTATTGACCAACTCATCATTTAGCAATGTGTTGTTTAATTTCTATGATTTTTGTGTATGGTCTATAGACTTTCTTGCTATTGATTTGTAGTTCAATTCCATTGTGGTCTTTGTATTTTATGAGAAACTGAAACAAAATTCTTAAAGCTAGATTATCTGGCAAGTGCACAAACAAGGTTAAGGCACTTAATATACTTGTCCATAGCTTTAAATTTGGCAAAAAAATGGGAAAAATGGGGTTTTCAATGTTAAAAAGGCATTTTAAAATTATTCAACACATTTTTGAGAGTAAGATATATTTAACTGTCTTTTAATACTTAACCTGAACTATTAAAGTTAAAATATTTGTTTAGTTCTCTATTTAACATAACCTCATGACAGTCTGTTACTAGAACACTGTGGTTTAGATGGCTTTTGATCTCTTCAAATTACTTCAAGTCTAATTTCTTCATTCAAGATACTTTATCTTGACTGTGACTTCTTTTGCCTTAGATAGCCATTGCCACCTTCTTTCTCATTTAGGCCCTTTTGGAATTTCTTTACTCTGACCCTTATAAGTGGTGGATACTACAAAACCCACAGCTCATCTGTAGTGGGAATGCTGGTAGAAATTGAACTTGGTACTTGGCACTATGAAAATCTCCTCAGGCCTCTCCTCTGTGATTTACACATCATACGCCTATAATGGAAGTGGGGGAAGAACATACTGAGGTAAGTGAGACTGGTTCTGATTACCTGAATTCATGCTAGAGAATTGTGTGAAGCTTCTGTATGTAGTTCAGTCCATCCTAACTTTGATTTGGGCCACGGATGTGTGAGGGAATCTCTTTATCTTAGAACTATGACATGGAGTTGGACATTTTTTTTCTTTCTTTTTATTTTTTAAATTTTGTTCTTATTTTTTAAATATTTTTAAATTATTTATTTGTTTATTTGAAAGAGAGAGAGGCAGAGAGAAAGAGAGAGGGAGAGAATGGATGTTCCAGGGCCTCTAGCCATTACATACAAACTACAGATTCATGTGCCACCTTGTGCATCTGGCTTATGTGCATACTAGGCAATCAAACCTGGGTCTTTTGGCTTTACAGGTAAGTGTCTTAACTGCTAAGTCATATCTCTAGCCCTTTAATATTTTATTTGTTTATTTCAGAGAAATAGATGAGAGAGAGAGAGAGAATGGGCATGCCAGGTCCTTTAGCCACTACAAAAGAACTCCAGATACAGCCTTTTACTTGTTACTCTATTGCTGCTAGTGTATTAACCATTTCCACTTCCTATGGCATTTGCCAGGTTTTGCATTTAAAACTCATCGCTTATTCCAAAGTTTTATAACAATTGCTTGACATAAAAATAACCTATTGTTCATTTAGTTAGCTAGCCATGGTCATTCTATGTATATATGGTAGGCCTTCTTCAATCCTTCTGCCCCCAGAATCCTGGGTGCTTGGATTATCAATATATGCTACCATGATTGGATTATAAGTTATTTTTAAACTCCTGTCTTCCTCAGAGAGAAGGCCCTATCCTAACACTAGTTAGCAAATTACATTTTATCACTCATTTTATTTAACTCATATGCATGACCAATATAAGAAAAGTAGCATGTAGTCTTGTAATTTAACCATCATCTGAACCAGCTCCATGTGCCATATACACAATCTGGCTGGCATTTGACAAGATGAGTATAAAAAAATATAAATAAAATGATTGGAGTAGATTGTGAAGGCTCAGTCAGCAAATTGCTTACCGTGCACATATGAAGACCTGAGTTCAAATCCCAAGTACCTGTGTAAAAGCTGGGCATGGTGGAGCATGAAAGCATGCACCCAATCCTAGCACTGGGGATGGAGAGGAAGAAGGATTCCTGGGGCTTACTAGTTAGGTAGACTAGCCATATGGCTGAGCTCAAGGTTTAGAAAGGATCCTGTGTTAAAAGAAAATGATCAGAGAAACATTTTTTTTTTCCTTTATTTGAATAGTTCAACTCCTGTATTCTTCTCAGCTTTAGAATTTTGGCAGATTTTAAAACTTAATTGAAAATAAAACTGTTTCTTTCCAGGTTATGTGCTAAAATTGAAATTATAAAAATACTCTATAATGCTTTGACAGTCAGCCTCAACCATGTGACAAGGTCACATTGATAACATATGACAGTGAACAATTTGAAACCTGACTCAAGCCTTTTTAGATGAATCAACATCACTCCACAATTTTATAGATGCATTTATATTCATTGCAAATGAGGTGAGAGATAACACCTAAGTGGTTCCGCCTAAAGTATAGCAAAATTCCCCTGGCAACTGTCCATCTTCCTGACTCCATTGCTATGTGCTTCATGGGGGCACATCAGGGCAACTGGCTGAGTCAGGGTCGAGGTTTCTGGGAAAACAGGTGTCATTTAGACCATCCTGCTTGACGGTCCTGAGCACTGAGGTCACATGCCCAGCAGAAGGAAATTTGGCCCAACAACAGTGCACGCTGTACATTTGACATATTTTGCCCTCTTTTTACATTCATCTCAGTTTTGGTTCACAATTTTTTATTTTCTTTCTTTCTTTCTTTCTTTCTTTATTTTTTTTTTGGAGCAGGGTCTTTATTTTTCGTCTTCGTGGGCGGACAGCGTGGGTGGGCAGCAGGTGGCGGCGGGGGCCTGGGTGAAGCGGTTCAGCAGGGCCCCCAGCATCTCCTCGCACATCGCTAGGCACCGGGGCACGTGGAAACAGCCTTTGAAAGGACCTCCCTTGATGGTGAGAGCCACCTTTCCCTCTTGATTCAGATAGCCAAACCACTTCCCGTACTCGGGATCTCTAAACTATTGGAAGGTATATTCAGCCACCTGGTAGAAGAGGTGTAACAAGGAAGGGTCCCCGCTGTCACTGCAACCCGTGAGGAAAGCAATCATGGCTTCGTTGTGTGGCCACCAGAGCTTCGTGTCCCATTCCAGCTGCGTAGGGCACAGGTTATCAGCATCCTGGAAGTAGAAGAGGCCTCCATGCTCATGGTCCCACCCAGAGCGGAAAGACAGCAAGAGGAACTTGTCAATAACGTGGGCTCGAAGTTCAATGTCACCTTTCCTGATGGCATGCCTGAGCAGGAACCAGCCAGCCTCCAGTACATGACCTGGATTCTGCTGTCTTCCCAGGTAACCAGGGAGTTCCTTGCCATCTCCTGACACATTCTCCAGCACAACTTGTCCATCCCTTTGGGCATGCTGCAGAATCCTCTGGGCACACTGGTCCCTTAGCTCGGCTTACTTGCGGGCCAGCTCCTCTTCCACCTCCCGGAGCTGGTCCACCAGGTTGAGCAGCATCATGGGCACAGCCATGGGCTCGGTGGCCTGGGTCCCTGACAGCTGGGGCAGGCCCAGCCCGGCAGGGTCCACCCGCACTCAGTGGACAATCTGATCCATCATCTCCAGGGCTTCACTCTGGTAATGCATTTCTCCTATCACCCTCCACAGCTCATTCATGACCATGGTGTAGAAACATTCGCTGAAGATGGTCCTCTGTACTTTGATGAGACGGCCATCCTGGGTCAGCACAAAGGCACACTTCTTGCCAGGGGCTGCCACCTGGGCATAGCGCAGCAAAAAGTCACTGCCTGCTTTTGCTGAGTCCAGAAGCTCAGAGCAGAGGAAGCACTCGAAACTTCGGTACAAGCGACAATACATCATACCTGCCTCTCCTGCAGCCAGACATGCTTGAGGTGGTCGTGCACCCGCCCATCGTTGCCAAGGCAGGTGAAGAAGCCCCAGTGTTCTTGGTCGTGAGAGTACGCCATCCAGAAAGCCACCACGCGTTCAAGCTCGTGAGCCACACGTCCTTCCAGACCTGCAGCGTCGCCTGCTCTTTCTCCATGCTCTGCAGCACTTGGAGACCCCAGTTAATCACTCGCTCTCTTCCAGGACGCTAGAGGTGGTGTTGATCCTGTGACTGTCACTCAGCTGACCCACAACTTTTTATTTTCTACATGAACAATGCATGTTGCTTTGACTCCTGACTACAAACCCAATTACCCTCTCTTATGCATGTGTTATAACATCTGTGATACCAAGTGGGCTACCAGTTAATCTAGGTAGGATGAAGAAGCAGATACGTTCCTTCAGCATTCTTCCTTGAGGGCTCCTCATTTCAAAAGGTTCACTATTCTTCCTATTGTTGAAATGCAGAACAGCTGGTACAGGTACAGGTACAGGTAACCTATCAAGGACTCAAGTTATAAAAAGCTTGCAGGACTTTTATATTAAAGACATAGTAAGATATATTTTGGTCCAGGGTTTAATGATTTGATGAGAAATTCTAACTTTTACCTTTTAAAATGAATAAAATAAAATTACAAGCTGAAACAATTGATTCAGTTTGTTCTGAGTTTTATTTCTTTCTTTTTTTGATTTTTCTTTCTATAGGTCTTCTTTTCTCCAACCTCCAAATGTTTATCCCTTAGGTTTATAACCCATACACACAGACACAGACACACACACACACACACACACACACACACACACACACACACACACTACAGTTCTTTCTTTGATTATAATAAAAATGTACGGGCTGGAAAGATGGCTCAGTGGTTAAGGTGCTTGCTTGTGAAGCTTAAGTACCTATATTCAACTCTCCAGATTCCAGTTAGCCAGAAACATAAAGGTGAGGCAAGAGCAAGGCTGCACATACTCACTAGGTGGCGCAAGAGTCTGGGGTGCAATTTCTGTGGCTGAGACCATAGTGGGCCAATTCTTCTTCAACTTCTCTGTCTCTCACTTTTTCTTTCTAAAATTACACACACACACACACACACACACACACACACACACGCACACTTATCCGTATATATAAATATATATATGTATATATTTATATGTATATATATATATATATATATATGCGTGTGTGTGTGTGATATATATGTATGTGTGATATATATGTGTGTGTGATATATGTGTGTGTGTGTGTGTGTGTGTGTATAAAATGTTTTATGTTTTTATTTCAAGAGTATCTATAAATAAAATTTGGGCACATTTTGAACATTTGGTAAAAGCAGCAATTAGAAATCACTTTTTGCTACAGCACTTGACAGCAAGAGAGTGAACTGAGCTCTGGTAAGGGGAAGTTGGCTACAGCATACCTATCCTTTCGTAAGACTCTGCCTTCCAGATTTCCACCAGTCGACAGCCAAGCACTCAAAACACTTGTGTCTAATGGGAACATCTAATTCAACTGCCACATTGGGTCCATGCCCTCCATTTCTCCACAGACTTATGACCATGTAATGATATAAACATCATTCCATCCAACTTTAAAAGTCTCCATTGTTTTTTATTTTAAATAAATACCAACACTGTTCAAAAGTCACTGTCCAAAGTCTGTGATCCTGTAAAATCAAAACACAAGTTAAATACTTTGATCACATAATGGCACATAGTAAACATTTGCACTGCAAAAGAAGGCATTAGGCATAGTAAGGAAAGCTAAACTAATACAAAATCAATAATCAGCAGGGCAAAACATCAAATCTCTCAACTCTATGTGAATTATCTGGGGCCTTTCATGATATTTCTGGTGACTAAATTTTCTCCTCCAACTAGGCTACTTATAGCCCAGGGAAAAATCTGTCCTGAGAAAGTTACTCCCCTTGGTGGCCTATTCCTAGCATCTTCAAATTTTTGGGGTCTCCAAGTTTATCCTCATGTTTTATGGCTTCGATTTTTGGACTATGACCCTGCTTCACAGCTCCTAAGTGGCCATCTTCAAAGAACCTGTCCTACAAACCCAATTACCCTCTCTTATGCATGTGTTATAACATCTGTGATACCAAGTGGGCTACCAGTTAATCTAGGTAGGATGAAGAAGCAGATACGTTCCTTCAGCATTCTTCCTTGAGGGCTCCTCATTTCAAAAGGTTCACTATTCTTCCTATTGTTGAAATGCAGAACAGCTGGTACAGTCCTCAGTAGTGATCATCTCTCAACAACTACAGCTAACTTGATCTTCATGAAGTCTCCCACCCCAAACTTTCATTTCTTTCTATACCAACTTTCCTTTTTATACATTTCTGTTCTATTTTATGCCAAACATTACTTTTAAATTTCGTTTCCTTTACATTCTCAGGACATAGGAAGACTGTAGCAGCCTCTCACAGAATACCTCTCGTCAAATCCTGATAGTTCTTTCTCATACAGCCCACAGCATTTGATACATTTATGTCTTTCAACTCCCTCCATAGTATTTCAGCAGCTCTGTTATAGCACTGAAGGGTGCCTCTTAGTCCCAAATTTCAAATTCCTTCCACATTCTTTCCACCAATCAGTTTCAAAAGATTTAGGAAACTAGTCAGCTTATTGCAGTGCTGGTCCCACTCCTCTAGTATTAGCTTTCTGTTCTAGTTAGCCTCGCATGTTGCTAAGACAAAACAGCAAAACCAAGAACATCTGAAGGGAGGAAAGGGCTTATTTTGGCTTCTAGTCTCAGAGGTAAGCTTCTTTATGGTAAAAACAAAAAAAAATGTGTGTGATAAAAGAAAAGGCTGGACATTACATCTTGCCACAGAAGGTGGCAGAAAGCAGCAAGAGTGAGCTGAGTTCTGGGAAGGGGCAAGCTGGGCTACAACATCTCAATGCCTGCTCCTAGGTACATACCTCCTCCAGCAAGGTTACACCACCTAAATTGCCACAAGCTGGGTATTGGGAGAGCATTCCAGTTTCAAATGGCCACAGTGTGCCCATATTTTCCATCTAGCATCAGTGATATTTCCCAGAGACTGAATAATAAATAACAGTGGAGTATAATATTAATTTATTTGATAATATGTCTGTATTATTCATTAACTCATTTGATCAAATCAACATATTCTGTTCAGATATTTATTGAAATGATGGCAAAATGGTGGGAAATAGGGTTTTAAAAATATGAGAGAAATAGAAGAAATCAATGAAAAAATCAGAATACAGAAATAAAGTGGTAAAATAGAAGAAAAGAATGATCGAAGATAAAATAATATTTTGAGAAAATTAAATAAACATTAATGATAGTTATTTTTACACACCATGTTTCTATGATTTATTATTTACTTTTTCTATGATTTATTATTTACTTTATTTTCTAATATTATAATTGTTTAACTAAATATTTTGATACTGAAATAATGGCTACTTAGTATAGTCATTTCTAATATAGAAACATAGGGCTGGGATAATGGCTCAGTGGATCAAATAATTTTCAGGAAAGTATGGGGACCTAAGTTTGTATCCCCAGAACCTACATAAAGTCAGAATCTATGGCACATTTCTATAATCCCAGTATAACTACAGCAGTAAGAAAGGTTGAAACAGGTGAACCCTTAAAACTTTCTTGCCAATTCACCTGGTTTACACAGCAATAAACAACAAACGGATTATGGTGGTTACCTGCTTGCTGATGGAACAAAACATCTGATCAGAAGCATCTAATAGAAAAAAAAAAGATTTATGTCCATCTTACAGTTGCAAGAAGTTTCATCATGGTGGGGAAAGTATGGCATGAACAGAGAGCTGGGCATCACATCTTCATATCAGCAGATAAGTACAGAAAATGAGCTGATTGTGGCATACAGGTGGGATATAATATTCTAAGGCCTGACCCCAGTGGCACAACCCTAGCAAGGTTCTAACTTCCAAAGCCTCCACCAGCTGTGAATTAATTTTGAGGCTTAATCACAAACCCCATGATGTATGAGGGTCATTTTATATTTGAACTATTACAGAAAACTTCCCTCAAACTAGGTAGAAAGTGAAGATCTACATTTGAAGATGTTCTTTGACCTCTCCACACATGACATGCCTGCACCTACACATACAAATATGCACACACTCACCCATCATACACATCCACACAAAAGATATAAAATTATATCTATATTTACATCTATATGTATGCCTATATCTGTATCTATAAGCATCTATCTATCTATCTATATATATATCTGCACATCTATACCTATCTATCATTTATCTATCTTCTCTCTCTCTCTCTCTATATATATATGTGTGTGTGTGTGTGTGTGTGTGTGTGTGTATGTGTGGAGACTGGGAAGACAGTTTAGTCTATAAAGTGCTTGTTTCTCATTTCTGAGGATCTGAGTTCATTCCTCAAACCAATGGAAAAAGCCATAGAAGGGTTTTGTAATCCCAGTATGCTAATGGTCATGAGACAGAGACTGGAGCATTTCCTGGAATCCCAGAAAAAGTTAGTGTAGCAAATAACAACAACAGAATGAGAGAGATCCTGCCTCACAGAAGGTGAAGGGCAAAGAACGAGAAAATTGTCCCCTGACCTCCACAAGTACACAAATCACAACACACACACACACACACACACACAGAGAGAGAGAGAGAGAGAGAGAGAGAGAGAGAGAGAGAGAGAGAGAGAGAGAGAGAAAGAGGGAGAGATAGAGGGAATGGTAGAAAGTTAGATAGGAATACGGATGTCATTCGAGGCTAAAATGTTGGTTTAGCATATGATATGTGAGGTCCTATATACTGTCTACTTCCCATAAATATTGTGATGGTTTGAAAGTAAAATGTCCCCTATAAATGTTCAATGATATAGGAATGGCAAAGGACTTCCTGAACAAAACCCCAGCAGCACAGGATCTTAAATAGTCACTGAACCAATGGCATCACATAAAGCTTAAGAGTTTCTTCACAGACAAACATACAATAAGCAAAGCCAATAGATTACCCACAGAATGGGAGAAAATATTTGTTGAATATCCAACTGACAGAGGCCTAACATCTAGAATCTACAAAGAACTCAAAAATCTGAACAGTAAAATATCAAACACCCCACTCATAAAATCAGGCAAAGAGCTGAACAGGAAGTTCACAGAGGAAGAAACACAAATGGCAAACACACACTTTAAAAATGTTCATCATCCCTAATCATCAGGGAAATGCAAAATAAAACAACTATGAGATTCCACCTTATCCAAGTAAAGACAGCAAACCTCAAAAAGTCAAATGAAAATAAATGCTGGCAAGAATGTGGAGAAATAGGAACCCTCATCCACTGTTGATGGTAATGTAAGATGGTACAGCCACTTTAGAAAGCAATACAGAGACTCCTAAAAAAGCTGACTTTAGAGTTACCAACAGACCCAGTTATTCCGTTACTGGGCATCTACCCTAAAACCAAGCTTCAGCCCAGAGAGAGTTTCTCAACCATGTTTATAGCAGATCAATTCGTAATAGCTAAGAGCTGAAATCAACCCAGATGTCCATCACTAGAAGAATAGATAACTAAGATGTGGTATACCTACACAATGGAATTCTACACAGAAGCAAGAAAGAACAACACAATGAAATTTGAAGAAAAATGGTTGGGACCTGGAACAGATCATTCTCAGTGAACTTACCCAATCACAGAAAGATAATTGCTGCATAGGCTCACTCATCTACCACACCTAACCTGAATCTACCCAAGATGCTGACATACCCAGCAAGCATCTTGAGGACCAGACAATAGGGTGGGTGGGAGGGAGGGGAGGTCAAAGGAGGGGATGGGGGACACAAATCTAGACCCAAATGGCAATGGTACCATAAAATTCTACATCATAAAAGGCAGACAAAATAGTTCACCAGGCTCTTAGAGGGAACACATGAGCCACAAGGCTCTGGAAAGGGTACAATGAAGAATGACATTAATCTTCTACAGTTTCTCTCTCTTTACCTCTCCCTCTCTCTTTCCATCTCTCTCTCTCTCTCTCTCTCTCTCTCTCTCTCTCTCTCTCTCTCTCTTTGTCTCCCTCTCCTCTCTACCTCTTTTATATTAGTTATCTTTTTCTTCCTTCTCTTCATGGGCACTGTCCTGTAACAGCCAGTACCAGCAGGTGGCTATCATCCACAATGAGCTTTTGATCAGAGAGACCTACAAGGTTTCCTAAAAGAATGACACATTTCTGTGAGAATACTTGATGACCCACCAAAGGTGTGTGGTAAGACAGCATATGCAGTTGACATGTAACATAGAGTGACATGGCTGGAAGCTGGAAGAAAGTCAGTCCCCAGACAGTCAGTGCATCTAGTGCCAGAAGTTGCTAAATGGGTAACTGGGGGAAAATGACCAATATCTGTCCAAGCAACTCATGATCTAACCTGCTTAGCAGCAAATAACCTGTCATGGTGCTCACACAAGTGCAATAGTGGTGCACAGCCATGGTGGGAAACCAACTACTCTTGATTTTGGGTAAGTGATCTGCTCAGTGGAAGGAGGCCCATAGCTGGAGCTGGGAAGCAAGTCAGAAACATATATAAACATGAGCCCTCTCTCCATTATCAAGTTACCACCAATCATGGGTTACAAGTGGGCCTATACCTATTAACTTCTCTCTAAAAAAAAAAAAAATAAGTGTTATTGCATATATCTGGTACTAACTTTACTCTCTGTTGGAGAATCTGCTTCTCTTTTTCACATAGACGCAGATCCTAAGGAAAGACTACCCCATCATACCTCAAAAGGGCCCCAGCTGAAACTAGGAATAATTGGCAAAACAACCAAGGCTGCTGTTTTCTTGGTAAACCTGATACCAGCACGAGGATGAATGAGATCTACACAGAGAACAATCATCTACTACCAAATTATATATCCAGAGACACAGAGGCTCCCAACACCTCATCACTGAAGCAGACCTAAAATGAACCCAACATGGCGCAGGAGAATTTTGCAGAAGAGGGGGCAGAAAGAATGTCAGAGCCACATGTTGGGTTGTGATACACAGAGACATTTCCTCTGACCCATAACGGAGGACTAACTCCAGAATGCATAATGCATACACCTCACCAAGGAGGGGCTAGGGGGAGGGGGAGGACATAGAGGAGGCTATCAATGGTACCAATTTGACCATATTCACTGAGTAAGAAACTACTTAATAAAAACCAATGTCCCCTATAATCTAATTTGTTTGTGATTTAGCTATATGTTCTGATTTCCTAAAATTAACATGTTTTATGATTATTTTCCATTATATCAAATATTTAAAAATATTTTAATGACTTTATGCTAGTTTAAAATATATGTCCTAAATTTATTTAATAATTCCTTCCATTGTTCTTGAATATTTGCATTATTCACAATATTTCATATTTCTGATAATGTTGTGTTTGAATGCTTTATTCATAGATTTTTATTTGCTTTACCATGAAATTTCATAAACTACATCTCTGTAAGTCTATGAGTATAAAGTTGATGTCTGAAAAAATTACTGTCGACCAATAATTTGTAGATTGTACTTTTGGTTTTAATCCATTAGGTATAATATTTTTTTAAAAAATAGTCAGTTGCTTAAGAAGTGTATTGCTGATATAAAGACTGAAAAATACAGCAAAATAAATTTCAAAGTATAACAGTTGAAGTATGAGGTAGGAATGAGGAAAGTTGAGGAGTCTTTTCCTTATGGGAGATGATAAAGAGAGGAGGCAAGGAAGGAAGTGACATTATTTCTCTATGCTAGTTCTACTAAAATTTTTTTCTGTAATTTATTATTCTAAGTATTGTTGCCTATTTTCATGTCTATTAAGCACTTACATTACATCGTTTGTTATAATAGCTCTATTGAAGTACTAGTTTTACTGATTTATAAGAATTTAAGTATTAGTTATAGGCATTCTTTTTCATTTTGTAGCAACATTTCCTAAATATTCTTTAACTTCTAATTTTCTATATCTTTAATTTTCTAAGTTTTGATTCTACTAAAATCCTTAGTTTCAGTCAGGATTTACTTATTTCTTCTTATGTTTATAGTCTTTCATCTAAAGAATGGAAATAATACATTTCCACTTGTTAAATCATCTCACACTTTGCTTTCATGGAATAATTTGTACTGTGATATGAAGCAAGAGTTCTTATATAGTATTATATGTAGTACTGCTTATAAGTGACTTCAGCAGGTGAAATTCAGATTCATTTGGCTATATTACTTAAAAGACACATAAAATAAACATAAAATACATAACAATTTCAAGATATCTATCAGTTTTAATTTAGAATTATATTAACTATCTAAATGTAAGTAACTTTGTTATTTTAAGAAAGAATTGGTATCACTTAACATTTTACTATTAAAGCCAAGAAGCCTGTGTTTTATGTAAGTAATATAAGAATTATAATAATACTTCACTTAGTTAGTTAATAGATGCCATCAATTGTAACTGGGTTAAAATTTGTTGTTTTGTTATTATTTCATTTCTACTTTACATGAATTTTGTTATTGATTATTAGTAATATTGAGACTAAGAGGGAAAAGTAGAACCATGTATATATAAGCTTACATTTTTGATTCAAATGAATTTAGTTGCTGAATCCAAACCTTAGAAAGTTGAAGATTTCAATAGAATTGTATATCATCTAAGTTTTCTATTATCCTTATATGAGAATTAGAGAATGGTCCTAAAAGATATATCACTACAGCACTCCTGCATTGCTTTGGTGAGAAATAGTTAGGAACCCTAGTAAAATGATCAAAAGCCTATTCAAGGTTAAAGAGATAAAGTTGGGTCAATAAAACTTAATATTCTCTTATATCTACTGGGTAAATTAATTATCTAGTAGTAAGTAATATAAGTGTTGTACTTGGACTCTGAAAAGAAGATATATTTCTGTAAGGACATTTAAGATATTTAAATACTCTTATTGGGTTAACATATGTAACTATCTCAACAAACCTAGTAGTATCAGTCATTATTTGAGCAAAGAATGGACAGAAAAAGGGAATAAGTAAGTAAAATGCTCTCTTCATGGGGGAGAAAAAGAAGGAATAAAATTATTCCTCTAAACTGGTCTTATTACAGTGTGAGAAAAGTTAGAAAGTACTTCCACGTACAGACAAATTTATTTGAGAAACAGTAGTAGCATTTCCTCTTCTCATCTTGATAAAGAAGCTTCTGATTATGTGACTAGGAAGATGAGGGTAACTATGAACAAAGTGGTATGGTATTACTGTGAAATTCACAAGATAAATTTTCAAGGCCTGAGAAGATAACTCAGCCTGTAAAGTCACTTTCTTGCAAAGTCTGCTGGTCAAGATTTGTTTCTCTGGTACATATCTGAAGGCAGATGCAGAAAGTGCTGCATGCATCTCAAATTATTTTGAAGCAACAGGAGTGAGGCCCTGGTACGTCCATACTGACACATACTCTCTCTCCCTCCTCCTGCTCTCCCTCCCTCTCTCTCTGTCACACACAGACATATATATGTTTAAAAATAACTTTTTAAGTAAAGAAATAAAATTTGAATATATAAGAAATATGTGATTAAGGTAGAACTAAGAAAGTCGAATTTATAAGATAACACTAAACATAAATTGGCTTTATTTTCATCATAAGACAGACTGTTGAGTTAGTACATACAAGAGAAAAAAAAAACTTAAGGCACTGAATTGAGTGGTATTGAAGCATAAAAAGGTAGACAAAGGAGGGCTGGAGAGATGGCTTAGCGGTTAAGCACTTGCCTGTGAAGCCTAAAGATCCCGGTTCGAGGCTTGGTTCCCCAGGTCCCACGTTAGCCAGATGCACAAGGGGGCGCACGCGTCTGGAGTTCGTTTGCAGGGGCTGGAAGCCTTGGCGCGCCCATCCTCTCTCTCTCCCTCTATCTGTCTTTCTCCCTGTGTCTGTCACTCTCAAATAAATAAATAAAAAATGAACAAAAAATTAAATAAAAAAGGTAGACAAAGGAGTCCCAGGCAAAAGTTATAAAAGGGGCTGGAGTGATGGCTTTGTGGTTAAGGTACATGCCTGCAAAGCCCACTGTGCCAGGTTCAATTCTCCATTACCCATATCAGCTAGACACAAGCTAGATGAGCACGGTGGTACATGCCTCTGGAATTTGTTTGCAGTGGCTGGAGGCTTGGGCATACCCATTCTGTCGCTCTCCATCTGCCTCTTTTTCTTTTTCTTGCTCTCTCTCTCTCTCAGATAAATAAATGAATAAAATCTTTTTTAAAAAATTAAAAATAACAATACAGGTGTCAGGGAATGTATTAGACCTAGCACAGTCATTATTAAAAGGCTGAACATGATAAATACTAACTCATAATAAACTTAAACAAAACTTTCAAAGAAAATGTGCCATAAACTCAAATTTAACATGCAAAGAAGTAGCTGAAGTGGTTTGTAGAGGGGCATTTCAAATTGCTTTCTTTTAGTTTTGGAGAGTTAAGAAGAATGCTCAGGGTCTGCATACATGACTCAGCTGTTAAGGTGCTTGTCTGCAAAGCCTAATCACCACCCAGGTTCATGAAATTCTACTTCCTAAAAGGCAGACCAAATGGCTGAACCTTCACCAGGCCCTTATAGGAAACACCTAAACCACAAGACACTGGAGCAGGTAGGATCAAGTCTAACCTAAATCTTCTACATCTTCCCTCTCTCCTCCCCCCGACTCTTGTATATTAGTTATCTTTTTCCTCATTTTCTTAGTGGGCACTGATCTGTAACTCCCAGTACCAGCATGGGGCTATCATCCACAATGAGCTTTTGATCAGAGAAACCTACAAGGTTTCCTAAAAGAATGACAGATTTCTGTCAGAGTACTTGATGACCCACCAAAGGTTACTGGTAAGACACTATTGCTGAAAACACCATATGCAGCTGACATGTAAAATGGAACCGCATGGCTGGAGGCCAGAAGAGAGTCAGTCCCCAGACAGTCAGTGCATCTAGTGCCAGAAGATGCTACATGGGTGATTGGGGGGAAATGACCAATATCTGTCCAAGCAACTCATGGTCTAATCTACTTAGCAACAAATAACCTGTTGTGATGCCCACATAAGTGCAATAGTGGCACACAGCCATGGTGGGGAACCAACTGCTCTTGATTTGGCTAACTGATCCCCTCAGTGGTGTGGGACCCATAGCTGGAACTGGGAAACAAGTCAGAATCATATCCAAACATAAGCCCACTCTCCAATATCAAGCTACCATCAATCATGGGCTACAAGAGGGCCTACACCTATTAAACTCTGTATTAAAAATGTAAGGCTTATCTCATTTGTCCTGTTGCTAACTTACTCTCCGTTGGAGATTCTGCTTCTCTTTTTCAGATAGATGCAGATCCTAAGGAGAGAGCCACCCCATCATACCTCAAAAAGGCCCTGATTGCAACTAAGGAAAATTGGCAAAACAAGCAAAGGTGCTGTTTCCTGATGAACCAGATACCAGCACAGGGGGGAAGGAGATCAACACAGAGAAAAAGCAACTCCTACCAAATCAGAGAGCCAGAGCCTCAGAGGCCCCCAACACCTCATCACTGAAGCAGACCTAAAGTGAACCCAACATAGCTCGAGGAAATTTTGGGGGTGAGGGGGTGGAAAGTATGTCAGAGCCACATGTTGGGTCATGATATTCAGAGACATTTATCTTACCAATAACTGTGGGCTAACTCCACAATGCACGACCCATATACATCAACAAGGAGGGGCCATTGGGTAGGGGGTAGGTCACGGATGAGCCTAATAATGGTACCAAACTGCCTGTAGTTGCTGAATAGAAAACTAATAAATTTTTTTTTTTTTTAAAGGTAAGACTAGAAGCAAAATAAAGGCCAAGTTCAGTCTATGAGCTGGGAACATGCTTGGTATGACCAAGTAGCAACGGAACAGCAGAGGGAGCTAGCTTAGTAGCTAGGAAGGGAATGATGTAAGGTCAGGGATGTGATCAGACACCAGATCTGATTGCTTCATGCAGTTTGAACAGTTTGGCATTGGTTATGAATGATACACAAAAGTGCCATGGCCTACTTTATGTTGTTACTGAGGTCCTTTGCAGCAATGAAGCCTCTGCAGTATGGTGGCAGGGCCAGAGCTGGGAGGACAGTCAGTGGTGAGGGCTCACTAAGGATCTAGGGTAGATTTAATGTTATTTTATGTCAGGTATCAGTGGAGCTGGAAACCATTAAATACTAGCAATGGCAGAAATACAAGGGGCTCTTGAAACCAACATGTAAATTCTCTGTGTTTAGACAACTTGAACATAAGTCACTTTGCAATGTTATAATGATCTGCTAAAATGCATATTTCTTTTTGTGCATCTGTGCATATGTGTGTCTGTAGGAACATATACACATGTATACATATGCATGTGGAGGCCACACATCAACCTCAGGTGTCATGTTTAGGAATGGTGACCATTTTCTTTTGAGACAAGCTCTTTCATTGACTCAGATCTCACCAATAGGCTAGACTAGCTGGCTAGCGGGCCTCAGGGGTCCATCCACCTGTGTCCACTTTCTCAGTGCTGGCACACCCAACATTTTTTTACCATGCATTCTGGGCATCAAACATAGGTGTTCATGTTTGTAAGGCAAGCCTTTTACAAACTGAGAAATCCCTCAAGATCTAATAATAATTTTAACTAATATATATATATATATATATATATATATATATATATACATATATATATATTATAATATATATTATATGTAATATAACATAAACATTATATATAGTATATTAATTATACAAATATTATATATAACATATATTAGTCTTTTTTTCGATAGAATGCTAATTTGTACTAAAATTTTTTTACTCTGCATGACTTTTTAAAATCTATAATTTTAAGGTTTCATAAGAGGAGGAAGTAATCCTTTTGTTAATTATTTTGCACAAGATGTTAACAAATGGATTAAGTGTTCCATGTTATACTTTCTTATAAAATAGTTATAAATTATATTAGTGTCAAAATGATTGGGAATTCAGCTCCAATTGAGATGCTGGGTCTCAATAGTTGGTAAATGTACTTGGGGAAGAAAGGACTAGGGCTGTGGTATTACTGGATCAAGATGCTCCCACCAATTCTCTAATTTGCCAACTATTGGCTCTACATGCCAGCTAGTTTATCTCCCAAATGACCCAGGAGACTATTACTACTGCTGCTGCATCTACTAGGGCCACAACCACTCTGTGCAGCAGTCTTAAATGTCTCTGACAGTGAACTGCCTGCAGGAGAGTGTCGGTGAACTTCTACTGTGAAAGAAAACCTGGCAACTATCAACTATGCCACTATCTCACTGCTGCCAAGTTTGCAGCCACCACAGTCACACTATAGATCAGTGATGTGTCTACTAGTGAATTTCATGCAAGTGTAGCACCAGGCATTTCAAAGAGAATTGGGCTTGTTAAAAGCAAAAATGGGAGGAATAATCAAGAGATTATGATATGCAAAAGTGGCTAGGGATCCTAACAGGCAGGGAGAATGACTACCTTCCCACCATAGCCAAGTGGAGCTACAAGGAAGCTCAGTGCTGTGGAACCCAGTGGTCTACAGTGCACAGATATACTCAGGAGGGAGAGGGAGAGGTTTTCAGAAGAATGTGAATCACAGGAATCCCTGAGTAGATGGTGTCATTCCTGACTCACAAATGCCTGGGGTTGGTGTGGGTGGGAGTTCTGGACTGGAAATTCTGACAGAAAGTAGTCTATGGTTACAGATGTCCTTCTTATGTAGAAGGACACACTGACATAACTTTTCAGAGCTGCTGAGACTAGAAGACCTTCTTCCTATCTGTAGAGAGTGGCACAAATGACAGGAGAGGAAAAGTCATATCAACCTAGTTAGGAAAAATGTTTGGACTAAGAGCATAGTACTTTCCTTTCTACATTATCATCTTATTTTATTATATATAAATATAGATATATTTAGCTACTTAGTTTTTTCTAAATGTGCTATTATAATTTATACTTGCATATGTTATTTGCTGAACGATTTTTTATTATTCACTTATTTATTTATTTATTTGAGACAGAGAGAGAGAAGGAGGCAGAAAGAGGGAGAGAGAATAGGCACACCAGGGCCTCCAGCCACTGTAAACGAATTCCAACACATGCACCCCTTGTTCATTTGGCTTACGTGGGCCCTGGGGTATTGATCCGAGGTCCTTTTGCTTTGCATGCAAACACCTTAACTGCTAAGCCATCTGTCCAGCCCATAAACTATTTTTTTAAATGTCACCAGTAAAGACCTTTATAACTACCCCTTAATTTTCTATACCTGCAAAAATCCACTTATCTACATTTCTACATCTATAATAGTCTCTCTATTACTTGTATCTTCAACTAGTATACTTTCTTTCTCATACTTTATTACAACCCATTTTCTCCTTTCCCCATGTAAGTATTGATACTTTTAGCTAAAAGCAAACAAACAAACAACCTCTAAACAGGGCTAGAGAGTTTGTTCAGTGGTTAAAGATACTTAATTGCAAAGTCTGCTAATCTGGGTTCAGTTCCTAAACCACACACATAAAGCCAGATGCAAAAAGTGGTACATGCACTCTTGCAGCAGCAAGAGGCCCTGGAACACCCAGACACACATACACACATGCAACTAAATAAATAAATAAATAAATTTAAAATAATGTCTCTGAACCTTAAATAGGTACACAAGTGAAGTGCATAAGTATCTTCCACAGTAAGGCAAAAGATGTGACTTTTGGTAAATTTGTGGGCACTGCTGCCATTTCCCTCTTGAACTGCAGCAGGAAACATACTTCCTACTGTAGCAATCCCTCTAGAAGGACTCGTATGACATAAAACAAACAAGAGGCAGTCAAAGATAAAAGTGAAAACTGGAGCACATACCTATCCCAACATATGCACAAAGCACAACAAAGAAACCAAATATAAATTCTTGAAATGAAAAATAAATAAATAAATAAAAAGCACACTAGGAAGTATCATCAAGAGACAAAATCCAGCAGAAAGAAGAATGGCATGGATGGACAACAGGCTAAAATATATGCATGTGAGCACACACGTGTGTATGTGTGTGTGTGTGTGTATAGAGATAAAATCAATCAGCATGATCAAGATGTCTTGGATATAACCAAAAGAACAAATTTTTAAGAATCCATGGGGAGGAGGGCACAAAGATAAAGAAAGGCAAGAGAGCATAGACAACTTATCTAATGGAATTATAGCTGACATTCTTCCAAACACAGAGAAAGAAATCCAGGAATGATGAGTCAGGAAGGAAAACAAAACAAAACAAATAAACAACAAAAATAAACCCCACATTTCCAACACAGAAATTCGCAAACCATTAATAATGACAGGAGAGGAAGAGAAGACATGCCAACTATGCCACCAACCAGACTATCAGCTGATAACATAATAGGGATTTCTAAACACTCCTGAAAAATGGCCTCAAATGAAAATAGCCTCAATTTATTGATAACAAGAGACAGGCTAACCAAATTGTAAAGCAAGATCTGCACTGGGGATGTGGTTCAGTGGGTAAAACATATGCTGTACAAGCCTGAGAAGTGAAATGTGAATCCTCAGAACCCACATAACTTATAACATGAATGTCTATGAACCAGATGTGCTTACAGTGAAAAAAGAGACAGAAACTAGAACCCTAAAGCTGTCCTAGCAAACACAGCTGAGAACAAGAGAGACACTGTCTCAAAAAAGGTAGAGGTCAAAGATTCTGGTGGTTCTCCTCTTATCATCACATATATGCTGTGGCATGGTCACACCTGCATTCACACACATACAATAAAAGTCAATAACTAACTCTGTTGTGCCCAAGAAATAAATTTAGCAAGCTAAGATACCCCCAAATTAAGAGTCACCTACCAAAGCTAAACTCAGAGCAGATTAACCTCCTAAACAAACCTATCATACCCATCAAAATTGAAAAGGTAATCAAAAACCTCCCCCAAAGGAAGAGTCCTGGACCAGATGGCTTCTCAGCTGAATTCTATCAAATTTCCATGGAAGAAATGAAACCAGTTTTTCTGGGTAGTATCACCCTAATACCAAAATCAGGCAGATATGCCACAAGAAAACTATAGGCCTATTTCCCTGATGAACTTAGATGCAAAGATCATGAACAAAATACTTGCAAACTGAAATCAACATCAAAAGCATTATCCATCTTGCTTATGTAGGCTTTAGCCCAGGAACACAGGGTTGGTTCAACATATGGAAATCTGTCAATGTAATATACCACATAAGTAAGTTTAAACAGAAAAACCACATGATCCTTTCAATAGATGCAGAAAAGGCCTTTAACAAAATAAAACATTATTTCATTATCAAAGTATTGGAGAGAATTGGCATGGATGGTTGATATCTCAAAATAATAAAGGTTTTATATAAAGCTCCTAAAGCCCAAATAATACTTAATGGGGAGAGACTAAAGAAATTCCCGTTGAGATCAGGAAAAAGACAGGGGTGTCCACTCTCACCTCAGTTCTTCAACATAGTACTAGAAGTCCTAGCTCAAACAATAAGACAAGACAAAGAAATAAAAGGGATACAAATTGAAAAGGAAGAAGTTAATTTAACCCTATTTGCAGATGACATGATTCTATACATAAGAGATCCAAGAAACTGCATCTCAAAACTCTTAAAAGTGATTACTTCTTCAGCAAAGTAGCAGGATACAAAATCAATGCAGAAAGACCAGTAGCCTTTCTATATGCAAATGACAAAAATACAAAGAAAGAGATTAGCAATACTGTCCCATTTGCAATAGCAATAATAACAAAAATGAAATACCTTGGAATAACATTAACTGAATTTAAAAAAAAAAACTTATAAAATAAAAACATTCAAGAAAGAAATTAAGGAGGACTTGAGAAAATGGAAAGATCTCCCATGCTCCTGAGTAGGGAGAATTAACATTGTGAAAATGGCAACCTTACCAAAAGCAATATACAGATTCAATGCAATACCAATAAACATCACAAAATTTTTCTTCAGAGATAGAAAAAATGATCTCAAAGTTCATATGGAACAGTAAAAGGCTTCAGATATCCAACACATTCTCAGCAAAAGAAATATCTCTGGGATCATCACCATATCTGATCTAAAGCTATAGTACAAAGCCATAGTAACAAAAGCAACATGGTACTAACATAAAAATAGGATTATAGACCAATGGAACAGAATAGAGGACCCAGACTTTGGGTCAAGTGATTGCACTTACTTAATATTTGACAAAGGCCCTAACAATATACACTGTAACAACGACAGCATCCTCAGCAAATGGTGCTGGACAAACTGTATAACTACATATATAAAAATGAAACTCGATCCACACATATTGCCATGCACAAAAATCAAGTCCCAATGGATCAAAGACCTCAATATAAGACCACAAACTTGGCTACTGCTGGAAGAAAAAAATAGGAGGAACTTTCCACAATATAGGAGTGGGAAAAGCCTTCCTGAACAAAACCCCAGTAGCTCAGGAAATTAAACAATCACTCAACCATTGGGATGTTATGAAGCTGAAATTTTTTTTCACAGACAAACATACAATAAGCAGAGCCAATAGATTACTCCCAGAATGGGAGAAAATTTTTGCAGGCTATACAAATAACAGGCCTAATTTTTAAAATCTACAAACAACTCAGAAACCTTGACAATAAAAAAAAAAACAAACAAACAACCTACCCACAAAATGGGCCAGAGAAATGGACAGGGAGTTCTCAGAGGAAGAAATACAAATGGCAAGCACATACTTAAGAGAATGTTCAACATCCTTAACCATCAGGGAAATGCAAATTAAAACAACTATGAGCTTCCACCAAATCCCAATAAGAATAGCAAACATTAAAAAATCAAATGTAAACAAATGCTGGTGAATATGTGGAGAAATAGGAGCCCTTTCATTGTTTGTGGGAATATAAGATGGTACAACCACTATGGAAAGCAATATGGAGATTCCTATAAAGACTGCCTACAGAGTTACCAACAGTCCCAGTTATTATCTTAATGGGCATTTCCCTTAAAAGCTTCATGCCTCAATTCAGAGTGATTTGCTTAACCATGATTATAGCTGTTGAATTCATAGTAGCTAAGAACTAGAATCAACCCAGATGCCCATCATTAGATGAATGGATAATCAAGATGTTGTATATCGACACAATGGAATTCTACTCAGCAATAAGGAAAAATGACACAATGAAATTTGAAGAAAAATGGTCACACTTGGAGCAGATCATTTTCAGTGAACTCACTCAACCATGGAAAGACAATTGTTGCATTGTTTCACTCATCTGTGGCTCCTGACTTGGATCTGCCTGAGATTCTGGCATATCTAAAAGGCATCTCAAGGACTGGACAATAGTGAGGACAGGGTGGGAAGGGAGAGATGGGGAGGTCATAAAACTGGACCCAAATGGAACTGGTACCATAAAATCCTATATCCTGAAAGACAGACTAAGAGGTTGAACCTTCTTCAGGTCCTTTGAGGGAACACCTGAATCAAAGGGCCCTGGAAGGGGTATGATGAAGAATAACCTTATTATTGTTTTGTTTCTATCTCTCTCTTCTATATTTCCTATCTTTTTGTTCCTCCTTTCCCTTGGTCCTGGCCTATAACTCCCAGTACCAGGATGAGCTTAACATCCACTATGAGCTGTTGATCAGAGATACCTACAGGGTTTTCCGTAAGAAGACAGACTTCTGTCAGAAAACTTGATTACCAGCCAAAGGTTAATGGTATGATCTTACTGCCAAAGACACCATATATTGTTGGTACAGAACACGGAGAGACCTGGCTGGAATCTGGAAGAGACTAAGTCCCCAGACAGTTAGCCTGTGTCAGAAGGTGGCACATAAGCTACTGGAGGAAAATGGCCGACATCTGTCCAAGAAACTTTTGGTCTAAGCTATTCAGTAGCAAACAACTGGACGTGATGCTCACCCAACTGCAATAGAGGCACAATGCCATGGTGGGTAACCAACTGCTCTTGAATTGGCTAACAGATCTGTTCAGTGGAATAGAACCCATAGCTGGATCTGGAAAACAAGTCAGAATCATATCCAAAAAATGAGTTTTCTCTCCAATATCAAGCTCCTGCCAATCTTGGGCTATAGGAGGACCTACACCTATTAAATTCTCTCTAAACTGAGAATGGTTATCCCATTTATTTGGATCTGACTTCACTCTTTATTGGAGAATTTGCTTCTCTTTTTCAGATGAAAGCAGAGCCTGAGGAGAGAATCAGACCATCACACTTTACCAGACCTCCAGATGAAAACGTAGAGTAATTATGAAAATGAGCAAGAGTGCTGCTTTCATAGTGAACCTAGTATTAACACAAGGGTGAAGGACATAGACACTGAGGACACTCAACTCCTACCAAACCAGAGATCCAGACACACAGAGGCTTCCAAGACCCCATCACTGAAGAAGACCTAAAACAAAACCAAAATGGCTCAGGGAATTTTGCGGAAGAGGGGGTAGAAAGACTTAGAGCCACAATTTGGGACATTATGCTCAGATTCATTGCCTTTTCCCCATAACTGATTGCTTCCTCCACAATGCACAATCCACATTCCCCATGAGGATAACTGGCAAACACAATGAGGAGGGTCCCTTCAGAGGGGGGAGGAGGCTAAGGGTGGTACCAACCAATATGTGCTGTTTACACACGGAATATGTTCATTTCTACTAAAGAATAAATAAATAACTAAATAAAATATAGCAATTGGTTTAATGACAAAAATGAAAATACAAAACAAAACAAATGATGAACATAGGCACAAAATGTCTCAAAAAAAGTTGCTTGCAAAGAGAATTCAAGAGCACATTAAAAGATCCTGTACCATGACCAAGTTGGTTTCCTCCCAGGACTACAAGGATGGTACAACTTACACAAATCAATAAATGCAATAAACCAAATAAATGAGAGAAATCACGTCTTGATGGGGCAGGGAAGGCATCTCACCAAGTTCAATATGACTACATGACAAAATAACTAAGAAAAAAATGGAACACATCTAGAAATAATATAGGCTATAAATAGAAAACAGTGGAGAAAAATAGAGCATTTTTTCAAAATCTGGCATATGACTCTTGTTGTTGTTCATTATAGACCTGGAAGTATTAGTTGGAGCAATAAGATAAAGGACAAGTAGAAATGGTATACAAATAAGAAAGGAAGAAGTAAGGACTTTTTCTTGTCATGGGCAACAAGATACCCCATAAAAAGTGCCCTCTGGATTCCACCAGAAGAAGTTTAGATCTAATAACCATTTTTACTGAAGTTTCAGGGTACAAAATCAGGATAAAAATTAAATACCAATAACATACTTGCTGAAATATTATCTAGAGAAGTCGTGCTTAAAATAGACACAAAAATAGGTACCTAAGAATAAACCCAACTAAAGATGTTAAAAACCTCTTCAATCAAACATTTAACACCCCTAAAAACAAAATTGAAGAAAATACTAGATAATGGAAAGACCATATGATGGAAACACAATTCATGCTCTGGAATGACAAAATATCATGACAATGACTCTAACTACCAAAAGGAATCTACAACTAAATACAGTCCTGATCCAAATTCTAGTGAAAGTCTTTACAGAAATTGTAAGAACAAGCACCAAATTCATATGGAAACCAAAAGAGCATGAGTGGCCAAAGGAATCCTAGGCAGAAAGAACATTGTTAGAGGAGAGGTATCACATTCCCTGACTTGAACTTACACTACAGAGCCACAGTGACGACAGTATAGTACTGGCACAGAAGCAGACATCACTAAAAAAACCTCATAAATACACACACACACACACACACACACACACACACACACACACATGCATTCAAACTCATAATTGACAAAACTGTTCAAAAACATATACTGGATTTTAAAAAATGCCAATTCAACAAAAAGTGTTGGCAAAGCTAGATATCCAACTAAAGAAAAGTGTCATTGTATCCACACCTCTTACCCTTTACAAAAGTCAGCCCAAAGTGTATGGAAATTTAAAACCTGAATGCCTGACACTTCCTGAGGCAACATTGAAAAAACACTTCAAGATAAAGGCATAGACAAAACATTTCTGAACAGAACTCTAACACTACAGGGAATTACTCCAATTATTGATTATGGGATTATATGAAATTAGAAACTTCTGTATAATAATTATCAGCACAGCAAACAGATAGTCTACAGAATAGAAGAGAATCTTTGTCAGCTGTACTTCAGACTTGAAGTTAATATCTAAAATATATGAAGAACTGGAAAAACTAAACACAGAAAAATAAACTTCAAATAATAAAATGATCAAATAAAATGGAAAATTCTCAAAGAATAAGCACAAATGGCCAATAAATATTTTAAAGTGTTCCATTTATTAAGCTATCAAGGAAATAGAAATTAAAACTACCTTGAGATGCTATGTCACTCTGGCCTGAATAGCTGTCAACCAGAAAACAGACAACAAATGTTGATGAGTATGATGTGGAGAAAGAAGAAAGCTTATTCAGGTGGGTGCTAAACTATATAATCACTGTGGAAATCAATGTAGGTGTTCTCAAAATGTTAAAAGTATAATTGTATAATTGCTGTAATATTCCTGGGCATATACCCAAATAACTCCAGCTACAGAGATACTTGCATGTCCATTCTTATTGTGACTGTGTTGATAATTGCAGGGAAATGGAAATAGCCTCAATGTCTATAAACTGATGAATGGATAATGAAAATTTGGTGCTTATACACAATGGAGTTTTACTCAGCTATAAAGACAAATGAAGTAGTGAAACTTTCAGGAAAATGGATGAATCTGAAAATTTTTATAAGTGAGATAACCCAGTCTCAGAATACTGCATGTTCTGTTTCATGTGTGGATCATAGTTTTAATTTTTATAAGTCTTTATATATGTGGGTATTGGTGTATAGATTAAAAACCTATGAAGGGAACCACAAAGGGGAAGAAGTTTTTAGGAAAGGGTTAATAGACCACATATGATAAGAAGGAGGGAAACAGGCTACTGTTTTGGAAGGGTTTATGGGGGCCAGGGAGATGGGAAAGGAACAAGAGAAAATTATGTTTGAAAATGCCATAATTTGTATAACACTTTTAGCTTAATTAAAATATAAAAAGTAGAAACCTAGAATAAAGAAACGTGACCAACATAGATTTTCTTAACTGTATTTCACATTAAAAATACTACATACATATTATTATTTCTATATTTTTCTTTTGAACATTTCATTGGACAAAGTTTTCTCAAAACAATTTTAGACATATTGTTCTTTCTATATATGAGTAAATAGAGCATGGAATATTTATAGATTGTTGAAAACTCATTTTGACTTTGAAGCAAGTGCTTCTCCCTTTCTGCAGTTTTTCTCCTGGTGCTTTCTTATCCCCAGTGCACTACTTAACTAAAATGGAGCCTGAAGCAAAAGGAGACATCATCAGTACTAATCCTGTCTTTATTTAAAATTTTGATATGTTGTTCATCATGGATTTATTTGCATAAATTTTAGTTTTAAAACATTGACTAAAATATGTATTTTGATTGCTGTTTTTTTGTTACTCCTCATATTTTGTGTTCATGAAAGTATGTTATCATTGTCGTGGCTCTGACTATCCCTATGAGACTACATGTACTTCTAGTTTTAGGAAAGTACAAACCATTCCATATTTCAAATTATAAAAGTGTAATGAATTAACCAGTCCCCACCTTAAAACTCAATCAGGGCTGGAGAGATGGCTTAGCGGTTAAGTGCTTGCCTGTGAAGCCTAAGGACCCCGGTTCGAGGCTCAGTTCCCCAGGTCCCACGTTAGCCAGATGCACAAGGGGGTGCACACGTATGGAGTTCGTTTGCAGAGGCTGGAAGCCCTGGCGCGCCCATTCTCTCTCACTCCCTCTATCTGTCTTTCTCTCTGTGTCTATCGCTCTCAAATAAATAAATAAATAAATAAATAATTAAAAAAAAACACTCAATCAGTAGTGACTCTCATCCTCACAGTAACAGTTAGAAATGTGCCTACCATCCTTAACTTTTTACTACTGAAGCAAGATATTGTTTCTCCAATTTTGTGACATATTAATTTATAAATACCATGTGGTTTTCTCACTTTGTAAATATCTAAAAAGTTAACTATTTTTTTTTTAGTTATATTAACTTATTTGAGAGAGAGAGAGAGAGAGAGAGAGAGAGAGAGTGGGGGGTGGGGGGCGCTGGCTGTGCTGCTAGGGCCTCCAGCCACTACAAATGAACTCCCTTGTTCATCTTGTGTGTCTGGCTTACATGGATCCTGGGGAATTGAACTTGGGTCCTTTGGCTTTACAGGCAAGTGCCTTAATCAAGAAGCCATCCCTCTAGCCTAAAAGTTAACTGTTATAATTACCCCCCAAATTCTATAATCACTTCCTAAGTACAAAGGCATGGGACTAAGATTATATCAACCTATTTCACTAATGAAAGTGCATATTCACTAATTAAGTGAACTCTAATGTAATATTTTCCACAGAGTGCTTTTCTTAACGTTTTTATTTTTATTTTTATTAATTTGTGAGAGAGAGAAGGTGAGAGAAAGAGGCAGATAGAAGAATGTGTACTTCAGGTCCTCCAGCCACTGCAAATGAACTCCAGACACATGTACCCCCTTGTGCATCTGGCTTACATGGATTCTGGGGTGTTGAACCTTGGTCCTTTGGCTTTGCAGGCAAACACCTTAACTGCTAAACCATCTCTCCAGTCCTCTACAGAGTGCTTTTAAAAAAAGGGCTGATCCATAAATTCATAGGGAAAACATTACAAGAAATTAGTTTAACAAAGGCTTGAAGAACATTAAGAGATTCTTTATTTCAGGACTTCTCAGAATATTCAATATGCTAATGATCTACAGGCTTATGAAAAAGCCATTGTAGAATACACTGTTTTTAAACACACCTAATTGAGAATGTGTGTGTACATGCTTGCATGTGTATGTGTGTGTGCATGCAAGTTTGAGGTATGTGTGTGTATGAATGCATGTATGTGTACATGCACATGTTTGTAGATGTGGGTGCATGCATGTATATGTGCAGGCATATGTGTGTTTGATTGAGAGTGTGTGTGCATGAGTGCATGCACATATGCATGCGTGTGGATGTTTGTATTCAGATTTGCTTTTGCATAGACTGTTACAGCCCAGTTGATTAATAGTCTTTGGAATATGTATCTCTAATAGACTAGTCAAGCTTGGATTTTGCTTTATAGGAAGTGCTTTTCAGATGGAATGGCATTCCCTGTTCAGTTATACTACTTTGCTCTTCACCAGTGGCTCAGTAAACCTGTAGCTCAGCTTGGGCAGCTGTTACACTTAATCATGGAGTTTTATTCTAATTGACTGTATTTGTTGCAGGTATATGATTAGCCTTGTTGGCTCAGCGACCTCTGCTCTTAAATTCAAAGGAAATTCTGAAAAGTGAACCAGCCTTCCTTGTTATACCTCTATATTCTCTATGCATAATGACCCCATTCATATAACCATCCCAGAAACCTAAACATTACTGCATTTTTTTATCCTTTTCTTACTCACCAATACTCACAGAATACTTTCTTGTTTCACATAACAAATTTCTAATATGATAAAATACTAACCTACTGAAAATTTAATATAGCGTCTAAAGCTTGTATTCATGAAAGTGACTTTGAAAGTTCAGAAAATTTCAGCAACATGTGTTAATAAAGCTTTCAGCTGCAGAAGATTGAACACTCAACACAAGTCTTCATTATGTCATACTTTCTATCCACCTCTTCTGTTTCAGGTGTGGACACTTTGTTAAGGGGTCAAGTTTTCTGAAGTGAAGACCCCTCACCAGCTACTTTTATGTTCCTCATTTTTTCACATGTAAACATCCCACCTACAGCTCCTCCATTCGTCCAGCCACATGCTTTGTGTCCCTTTAGATTAGAAAGGATTTGTTTATTCCCAGTTGCTTTAGCAGCATTACCTTAGGAGACCGAGTTTTGTCAAAATGAAATAGGTAATCATTGTTTATAAAATACGATGATGGCGTAAAGTCTGTAGCAACTGAAAACATCCCAGTGTTGGCTGCAAGGCATGAGGAGGCAGTGACACAGCTCATTTCCTCAGCAGAGCTCTCTTTGCTGCCTTGTACAACACTTATTTCAAAGCACGCCACAGCTTAGAACTGTCGTGATCCCCATTAATATAAAATCATTGACCCCTGCTCCCGCTGGTGCGGCTAAATTACATTCTGCTGCTCAGCGGCAGCCGCACATGGGGCCAGTGCTTTTAGTCATCGCCAGGTGCCTTGATGCCAGCACAGCCCTCCTACGCCCAGGGTTTGCCTTTAATGAGGATTAGGCACCTTCAAAGATCTAGGAGGACCCACTCCCAGGATGGAAGCCTTTCTAATGACATCTGGGCTTATGCTTGGCAGTAATTTAGTGTCTCAGAGGAGACTGGAAAGAGATTCATTTCTTGCCTCCAAGTAATGTGAGAATGTGTGGTTTTGTGCATCTTTTTCTCGTTCATCTTCCCTTCCTCTGACCCATTCTTCCTCCCTCCCTCCTATTCTTTTCCCCCCCCTGTACCAGCATAAATTCAGAAATATGATTCTTACAACCATGTTTTTTATAAAACCTAGATTTTGAATGTGGCTAAAAACCTTTCCAAATTTGTGAATTCTAGGTCAGCCTGGGCTAGAGAAAGACCCTATCTCACACAAACAAACAAAAAAGGTAAAACAAACAAACAAAAAATCACTCTCTCAAATTATGGCAGGTGGGGTACTCACTTATTTTATTTATTTATTTTTGGTTTTTCGAGGTAGGGTCTCACTCTAGCTCAGGCTGACCTAAAATTCATTATGTAGTCTCAAGGTAGCTTTGAATTCACAGTGATCCTCCCACCACTGCCTCCCAAGAGCTGGTATTAAAGGCGTGCACCACCATGCCCAGCTACTTATATTATTTTAATGTAATGTGGTATTAAGATGAATGAGTCTATTCAGTGCCTAGCCTTTAGTTTGGGTGGTAGAGGATCTTTCTGGAAGCACCTAGCTCCAGGAGGTCTATTTTCTGACTTGGCTTGCCCTGTCAGGTAGCACCCCTGCCCTTCAAGGTGAAGATCATAGGGTGAGAGCCTTCCTATAGTGAGAGTGGATTTTGCAGGAATGCCCTGTGTAGCTAGAGTCTTGGTTTGACTGGTAGGGAATAACACTACTTAGTGAAATGTAATAAATAGTGAAGATAAAATCATAGGAATCATAATAAATTGCACAGGGAATGGGAAAGCAACTAAAGATCACTAACACATATGGTATATGAACAAGTGTGACTATGTGAATGTATATATTCACACCATCATTTGGAGTATTTTAGGTAAGTTCTGTATATAGCAAACTGTTAAAAAAAAGTCTTGAAATTTTTTTTTATCAACATAAAATCAAGAGTTTGAAGTTTTATTTGTGGGAAGATGAGATGTTTTTGTCTGGTGAGAGGAGAAATTTATGGAGAAAATAAGATGTGTGTGCTTAATCCAGAGTCCAATGATTTTATTTCTGTTCTATTTTTCAGTAGTGTGGCCAAGGCCAAATGATGGTACTTTCTCAATGGGATAGATGTCAACACTTAATTCTAGCTTTAAGATACACTTTGTTACAAAGCTGTGTTTTCACTCAGTGCACATATACCTAGAAACCAGTCGGTACTGAAAAATGAGCCAGACTTTCAACAATCCTGTGGTGGTTACACTGACTGGCTATGGAAAACTCTGTCTGAATTTTTTTACTATATGATTCCTATCAGTAAAACAAATTAAGTTTGATGGCCGTAGGGAGTATCTACACAGCTCTTAGTAAGTGGAGAGAGGTTAAAAGGACTACTATTTAATTACAAATTGTATAAGCACTACTTATTGATAAAAATTCATTTTCCATAAAAATCCACAAAAGGGACAGTACTAAATAGGAAGTGGAAATTTCTTACAGTTGCATTCATTTTTGTATTAAATAATTAAATGAGAATGGTGTAAACAAAAACAATTTTCCACTCTATTTCTTAAAAGACTTGTGTTGAGATTCTGATTTTTTATTTTTTTCTGAGGCTTCATTGGGTTTCATCAAAGTCAGTACCTAGATAAACTATTAGCTTTCTGAAAGCTAATACTCAAACAGAGCGCACTTATGCCAGAAGGGTGTCCTAACCCCAGTCACACTTCTGCTAATTTGGCTTTTCTCTTAATCTGGGAAGAACTTGCTGAACAGAAGTGAAACTATGTGCATGCTAATAGCTCATACTCCACAAACTCCTGCTCTCTCCCAGAGTGTCTGGTGTGCAAAGCTGAGCTGGAACAAAGATACACTAATTATTCCCCATTAATTTGTCTGCTTGAATGGCCCTAAATACCACAGTGATTAATTAGCGCAAGGCAGCCGGGGCAGGATGTCACACCCTTCTCTGCATTTAAGTGTCGCAAGGTTGTCCTCAAGTGTTGACAACAGCATATCTTTAATTTCCTCCAAGAAGAAAAGTTTCATCAGTATAGTTAATGTGAGCTTGACTTGCTTGCAGGAATAAATGGAACATACAGGATGATATTATTGCTGTATAGGCACTTTTTTTTTTTGCCTCCTTAGGGTACAGTAAAACTTTTTTGGCAACTGAGTTATGGAGTAGTGTATTTCAATAGTTGTTTCAATTTGGCTTAATTAGTTTTGTGCATTTGCAGCAAAAACAGGGATCATAAAATAGTTAGAAATTATTATTCATAATAGGCTGTGATGAATATAGATGGGTACATAGATAAGCGTCACTGGCTATGAATGGCATTATAGTTTTTCTTTTTAACAAAATACAACTCGCTCCCCTTGACTGAGATGTATCCCAATCTTATCAAAAATTACTGGAGATCAGTTAACCCTTCAGAGATATGAATCAATTTATTTAAAAATCACAAAATGTGAAGTTTCTTATGTGGTCATTTTTTAGGCAGATTTCAATAAAATTATTTTACACTTAATGAACAATGTCTTGCCTAGGTTAGTTCTCCAACTAGTAGCATGTGTAATTCAGTTAGAAAGAATAATAAGAGCATAATAAGTGGTGTGGTGTTTAACTATTTTTCATCTTTATTTGGATAATTTTATTTGTTACCTTGTTTGCTGAAAAATTATCTCCATTTTAAAACAATTATAAACTGTTTAGAGAAATAAACCAAGTAAAGGTGCTGTCACAGACTCCCTGTTTCTAAGATTAACTGTATGACTTTTAAAGAGACACAATATTCATTTCTTATGTTATGTTACTTTTTTTTGCTGTTTGTGAAAATCTTAATTCATTATTGCTATGAGCATGCCATTTTGTTTAAAACCAGAGAGCGCCTTGTAACCCACAGCATGCATCATTTCTTTCAGTCTTTCTCCAGCTCTATACAAATCCAAAAGGCTATTCAGCAGCAGGGGTGTGAGCACCAAGGGGGAGGGAGGTCGCTTCTCATTTCTCCCTCCATTTCATTGTCCATTGTTTGCTTGTCAATGTTTTTCCCACACACCATCACCAGCCTTGCTGTGCCTCAACCCCACTGCCAGTTCCATGACCTCCACAGCATTATTCTCTCTTTCTCCACTGTCTACAGTTTTGTGTTTTAATTTTTCCCATACTATGGGTGATCTAAGACACAGTCCCTCTGGCAGTTTAGGATAGTGGGAAATATCTGTTGGGATAACTAGGAGTAAAATGAAGATTTCTCATTGTGGTATCCCGGCTTCTACTGATCCTCTGGCCCTGTCTCTAAGCTTTCACCTCCAGTCTTTCCATACATTTTTCAGAACACATTAATATTTTCTTGTAGCACCATGGTCAGAATATTGCAGACCCTTACCTGGGATGTCTATTTTACTACTTATGAAATGCCTAATTTTAGACTAAAAGAAAGACAAAATAATAAAACAAAACAAAAGAAAAAAGAACACTTACCCCTTTGAGCCCTATCTGCAACAGAGGATTGTGAATGTTTGTTCCACTGGGTATGCACCCACTCGGCTCAGCAGTTTGTTTCTTTCAATGAAATATCTTACTTTAATTTTGAGACATGTATATGTCTTCAAAGAAAGAAAAACCACTAAAAACCTGTAAATAGTGAAAACTGACTGCCATCACTTCCTCCCTCCCCTGTGTGTATAGTGTACTTTCCTGATCAAATGGTGGAGACTGAATCTTCATTTCTTGAATCTCACTTGTATTTAGGGACTTATTTTTTTCTATAGAACTGAGGCAAGGGGTACCGTGAGATTTATATGGCCTAGTCGTTTTGAACTTTGCAACTATCTCATGGATCTCTTGGTATATGACATTTCTTGAAAGAACTTGTTAAGGAGCCTAAGCCAAATAAAAGTTTCCCAGGTAGACATTTCTGTTTATAGCCCAGCTTAGATTACAGTGACATCTAGCATGTGCTGAGCACCATCTTGAATGTATATCTCCGACTTTCAGATTACTCCAGCCATCATGTATTTATAAACCTAGTATAAGTTTCTAGTAAAACCCACCCAGCTGAGTCCAATCAACAACTGTGTGAATGCTAAGAGTGTCTTTTTAAGGCACTCTGACTGTGGATGATTTGCCCTACGGACAGATTAACAGAATAGCAATAGATCAGTACATTACCATAATTTAAACTTTTTGCATCTACAGTGGAAAATCAATATTCATTGTCAGAGTCAGCATAAACTTGAATTTCTGAGGAAGAAATTATATTTGTGTCTACTTGTTATCTTCCCTCATTCATTCACCTTGGCTACTATGGACTAGAAGTATTATTTATTGTATATACGAAAAAGGCTTTTTATAAAGTCTTAATTATTCGATGTGTATTGATTTAAAGATACTTCCAATATCAATGTATTACTCTTAACCTGAGGCCAAAATTGACATTTAAAATTTTTATTTCTTTTTTTTAATATTTTTTAAAATTATTTATTTATTTATTTGAGAGCGACAGACACAGAAAGAAAGACAGATAGAGGGAGAGAGAGAGAATGGGCACGCCAGGGCTTCCAGCCTCTGCAAACGAACTCCAGATGCATGCGCCCCCTTGTGCATCTGGCTAACGTGGGACCTGGGGAACAGAGCCTCGAACCGGGGTCCTTAGGCTTCACAGGCGAGCGCTTAACCACTAAGCCATCTCTCCAGCCCTATTTCTTTTTTTAACTAACATGTATTAATTGCATATATGAATGGAATTCAGTGGATATTCTGTACAGGCATACAGCCTCCTTTTGTCATCCTCCATTACATAAACACCCGTTCTAACCATAGTGACTACTGTTCTCTAATCAAGCCAACTTTTTGGCTTCTACATATGAAAAAACTACTTATCTTTCTGGGCCTGGCTTATTTCAGTTAACATAATGTCCTCTAGTTCCATCCGTTTAATTCTTTTTATGGCTGTTAGGATTTCATTCTTCTGAATGGTTGGATATACTCAGTTGTGATCAGATACCACAGTATCTTTATCCATTCATCTGTTGATAGACATCTGGACATATTCTATCTTGGCTATTCTGAATAGGGCTACAATAAACGCAGACATGCAGATATCTCTTTGGTATGCTAATTTCTTTCCTTTGAATATGTATATATCCAGAGTAGTGATAGCTGGATTTAATGATAAACCTATTTTTATTTTTGAAAAATCTCCATAATGTTCTAGATAATGGCTGTGTATAACTCATTTACATTTTCACTAGCAACGTTTAAAAATTCATTTTCTTCATATTGTTTATTTGTTTTTCTCTTTAGATAATTGTAGAGAGGTGACATATCATTGTTGTTTTCATTTTCACTTCTTTGACTCTGTCAAATAGAGATGCTTCTACACAGGAAAATAGCACATTCAATAGGGTGAAGAGACTACAGATATTTGCCAACAATTCCTCTGGAAAAGGATTAATATCCAGACTATATGAGGAACTCAAAATTTTAAACAATAACAACAAAAACATGTGCTTAGGGGTTGTGGATAAACTTGCAGTCTAATACTTGGGAGGCTGAGGAAGGAGAATGAAAAATTTGAGGCCTACTCCATCTAAAAATAAAAATAAGTGTCCAGCGTAATGGTGCAGGCCTTTACTCTTAGCTTTCAGGAGGTTGAGATAGGAGGGCCACCATACATTCAAGGCCAGGCTGGGGTTACAGAATGAGTTCCAGATAAGCTTGGGCTATAATAATTTCCTACCACAAAAAAACAAGTAAATAAAAATAAAAACAAATAGGTAATAAAGTTAAAAATAGGAAAACAATCTGACAAGACACTTCTAAAGAAAAATGACCCACACAACCTTTCTTTTTTAATAAGCACATTGGAAATAATGTTAAGAATTGATGTGAGATAATAGGCTTTAAGTTGTGATCACTCATTCTTCACTCTTAAGTATACTGCTTACTATAATTGTTGCTTACAGAACTTTCTGAACAGGTGATATAGTTTTATCATTTTTTTAAACTATAGTATGTGAGAAGAAAGAAAACATGGATTGATGGGCTAGTAGCTCAATGATCCATGAGCCCTGCCTGCTTAAAAATTCTTTTTTTGAATTATATTTGTATCTTTGTAGTTGTGGCATTACTCTTGATTAGAAAAAAAGATGTCAATGACCTGATTGTGAAAGGTCGCACATAGGCTTATAATGTTAAGGTTTGGTTTGTGGAGGTGGAGTCTCACTGGGAGTTGGGTCACTGGGCCAGATCTTTTGAGTATTTTTGTTGTTATTGTTTATGTGTGTGTGTGTATGTGGTTATCTGCATGTGTATGAATCCTCTTGGTGTCCCTCATGTTCACCTGTGGCGTGGAGTGTGGTGGCCAGAGCAAAACATCCCGTGTCCTACTCTATTGCTCTTCAATATGTTCTCTTTATGAGGGGTGAGGGGCTGTTGGATGGTTTCTATTGATGCTGGAGCTTTTTCTTTTTCTTTTTTTTTTTAATGATCTTTGGCAACTCCTTAATGGGACTGGAGATACAGATGTGCAAGCCCCTGCCCAGATGTTTATGTGAGTTCTGGAGATTCAGGCTCAGAGACCTCAGGCCGTCATGACTGCACAGGAAGGTACGTGTGTGTGAATGTGCTTGCACATGAAAAAAAGGAAACAATATTTCTTGAAGCCTACTGTGATAAAAAGGAATACTGAAAATGTCCCTTTTACATAAAATTAAGTGAAATACAACTTCCTTTACCTTTGGAAAAAATTGTATTTTTGTATAATATTAAACTTTTCTGTAAGTCTTTTATTTATTTGACAGAGAAAGAGAGAGAGGGCATGGGTGCACCAGGGCCTCTAGCTACTGAAAAAGAACTCTAAATGCATGTACACCTGGCTAACGTGGGTCCTGAGGAATTGAACCTGGGTCCTTTGGCTTTGCAGGCAAATGCCTTAAATGCTAAGCCATTCCTCCAGCCCTATTTTCTATAAGTTTGACATTTATTTTTGCTGTCCAATTGCTATCTGCTTCATATACATAAATATGTCCAAATATATTGATTCATACACACACACAAATTTTTTCCTAATGTTCGAATGATAGAATATACCTTAGAATTATATATGTGCCTGAAATAGTCAACATTTTCAAAGAAATGTATATTACATATTTCTTAAAATGTTCATGTTTAGTCCTAAGAATTTGTAAATGTACAATAAATTATCTCTAAGGTAATTGACTGTGTTCTGTATTCTGTAATTATTAATTTGGTCATGAATTCTCCCTCAAATGACACCAAGCCGCTTAGAAAAGACATAATATTACTTACATTGTCATGCTCGAAAGCCTCCATTGGATCATGCTGATCCAAAATCCAGTGTTCTCACAAATGTGTTCTCAACATGGCATAACATGTCCTGATTCATAAGCTTGGCTGCATTTATCAAGCTGTTGTATTTTTAAAAATGAGAACTTTTTACCTTTAGTTTATATATTAGAAGCATTAGTACTCAACTTAATGCCTATTTCCACAGAGAAAACTAACTTGTAAGAGCTTTGATAAAAAGAGTTTAGTACAAAGATACTATGCTTACTTCTTTCTGTCCCTTATAGACTCAAAATACTGCTTAGTACAAAAGAATTAGTAAGAAGTTGTAGAGTGGTAATAAGTAATCAATGAAAAATGTTGAACACACTGACAATGATGATGTCCTCCATTAAGGCTTTCTAAAGCTCTGAGCATTGAACTTGATGTTTATGGCAGTATATTTGATAAACTCAGGCTGTTGATGCACCAACTAGATTTTCCCAGCTTGCTTTCTGACTTCTGTTCATATTCAAAGCTCTGAAAATTCAGCTTTGCAGTTAAAAGTTAAATTTCCAAGATAATGAATTTCAAAGTGGCTGTTTTATTAACAGTAGTGATAAACAAGTGAGAGTTGCATTTACTGTGACAAAAGTTCTGCAGTGTCTCTGGGCCCTCCTGTTCCCAGATGAAGAGCCAAATGGAAATGTTCAATAAAAGATGTGTGAGACCGCACAATGGAACAGCCCTTACATTCCACATCAAGCTACATCAGGGTCACGGGAGGTGTTTTATTAGCACAGTCAACAATAATATCGTGATTTTTATTAGGAGGAAAAGATAGTGAGAGACTACTAATTATTTTCCAGCCTGAGGGGCATTTTTTTTTTCTTGAAATGACTGTTAATTTGATCGTTGTCGTGCAGTTCACAGATTTACATGAACTTATTTCACTGTGACACATGGTTAAGAATCAGGCTAAGATTGTTGCTTTATTAATGGTTTTCAGTAAATGTATTCAAAAGTGCTAACTGTGTGGGTGTGCAGATGATATTGATAGCGCTTGGAGGGTTGAATCCTTTTGGAAGTAGCTAGCCTGAAGCCCTTTTCACATGATATTTTCTTTGTTCATGCAGCGAGATGTTAAGCCTACAAGAATGAAATAAAATCCCAGTGAAATGAGAGTGGTGTTGTCTCAAATATTACCAAAGTGGCTTTTCTAGAAATGTTTTTTTTTTTTTTTTCTTGTCCTCCCTCCCCACCAGAAGAGGAAAGCTCAAAGATATGAAAAAGCATGTGATTTTACAAGACAGTTGCTTTAGCATAATCAACAAAATCCTGACGATTGCTTTTCTTGTTAACTGTAGTAGAATAAGCCTAACCTACTAACTCTGGTTGACTATATTTTTAAAGCTAGTTTACTTTGGCTGTCTTTTTAATCTGCTTGCAATATTGCCTAATTGGAAGGAGAATTAAGATAGCAGAGACCACACTCATTTTATATTTTATTTATCATTTTTACACTTGTCATTAATTTTATATAATGTTGACAGAAATATACTGCCTTGTTATTTAAGAGTACATATAGACATATTTTAATGATGGAAGATGTCCTAAAAAGGATAAAAGATTACGTAGAAAGATTATGTAAAAGAATATGTAGAAAAGACAGACCAGTTATTCATCCTTCAGCTTTCTCTATTTAATTTGAAATTGAGTTGTTTTGAATAACTTAACACATTTACAAAACTACATCCTAAAAAGGACACAGAGAGAATTGGCTGTTTCCTCAAATCACAAAAATATTAGAGGGGTAAATTACGCTTTTAAGAAAAAAAAATATTAAATCAATTACCAATATAAAAGTGAGTAGAAAGATATAATGTTTACTTATATTCTATAAATGTATAAATTAGACTTAAATATCAGTCAAATTGTTGTATTATATATTTTAAGAAAATTCTTGTATTTATTTATTTATTTTGGATTTTCAAGATAGGGTCTCACTGTAGCTCAGGCTGACCTGGGATTCACTATGTAGTCTCAGGGTGGCTTTGAACTCATAATAGTCCTCCTACCTTTGTCTCTCAAGTGCTGGGATTAAAGTCATGAGTCACCCACACCCGGTTTTAAAAGATTTTTTTTTTAATTTTTTTTTTATTATTTATTTGAGAGTGACAGACACAGAGAGAAAGACAGATAGAGGGAGAGAGAGAGAATGGGCGCTCCAGGGCCTCCAGCCTCTGCAAACGAACTCCAGACGCGTGTGCCCCCTTGTGCATCTGGCTAACATGGGACCTGGGGAACTGAGCCTCGAACCGGGGTCCTTAGGCTTCACAGGCAAGCGCTTAACCGCTAAGCCATCTCTCCAGCCCTAAAAGATTTTTTTTAAAACTACAGAACATTTGGCACATATCCAAGCAAACAAGGTGATGTTACTGGCACCGTAGCAAATAGATGACAGTGAATCCTGAATTGCTATCATATTTCACCAAGGTCAAATATATATATCATTCATTTATAAAGGATATCTTCATTGCACAAACTGCTTAATACAGCCTTTTTGAATTCTTCCTAATGAAAATTGAACTTGATGAGATATGAATTAAAACCTGAATTTAATCTTGCTACAAATGAAGAGGAAAATATATCACATCATCTAGATATTAAGGTTCCTAGTAACTAAAAGTGTTATGATGAAGTAAATCTAACTTTGCATTGATTTATAGGGAGTTAGTTCTTTTTTCTCCTTATGTAGTTTGCATGCTTCAGTTAATGAGTAAACTTTTATAAAAAAAATATATTTTTGGGCTGGAGAGATGGCTTAGCGGTTAAGCGCTTGCCTGTGAAGCCTAAGGACCCCGGTTCGAGGCTCAGTTCCCCAGGTCCCATGTTAGCCAGATGCACAAGGGGGCACACGCGTCTCTCCCTCTACCTGTCTTTCTCTCTGTGTCTGTCGCTCTCAAATAAATAAATAAAAAATTTAAAAAATATATATATATTTTTTTAACTTGAGGGATACACCCATAGGAGGGAATAAGATGTTTTTGTTCATCTACCACCCATCATTAGTTAGAGCTCTTTTCAAAGCAATTAACTATGCCATTTTGAAATATATGAAAGTTTTTATCCTAAGAACTCAAAAACAAAATTACATATATTTGAGGGCCTATGGAGACCTTGAAAATCATTGAATCCATTTGTCATGTTGTCAGGAGGACTTGAGAAATGGTGTTTTCAATTTTCACTGTACTTTCCACAAATGACAATAAAGGAATCTCATAAATTTGCATTTTGGTAATAGTGTGGTGAAGAAATACATGACCTCTTGGTACTTTTAGGCAGTATCAGGCACCTAGCAAAGCTAGGCTTTAACAGTCTGGTATCCTAGAGTACTCAGCAAAGGGTCACCTCTGGCTAAGGACAATTCTTGATATAATTTACGCTGTTATCCAGAAGGAATTCTGGCATGGCCACCTTGAAATTATTACAGATCATTGTTAGATATCTCACAATCAGATATGGATGATTATGATTCAGCCAAGATTTCACTAAAGCTATGTTGACAGGGGCTGGAGAGATGGCTTAGTGGTTAAGCGCTGCCTGTGAAGCCTAAAGACCTTGGTTCGAGGCTTGATTCCCCAGGACCCATGTTAGCCAGATGCACAAGGGGGCGCACACATCTGGAGTTCATTTGCAGTGGCTGGAGGCCCTGGTGCACCCATTCTCTCTCTGTCTTTCTCTCTGTCTCTTTCTCTCTCTCTCTCTCTCTCTCTCTCTCTCTCAAATAAATAAATAAACAACAACAACAAAAACAAAAAAAAAAACGATACGTTGAAAGAACAGTCTATGTTGTACAGGCTGATTCATAGGCATAATTGAGTAATAACAATTGGGTCATGCCCATAGGTTCTATTAGTGATAATTTAAAGATTTTATCATACTGCTGAGACTAGCAAGTACTTTGAGATATATATGGCACATATATGCTATATAATTATATATATATGTATATAATATATATGTATATATAATATACATATATATTATATACATATATATATAATATTATAATATTATATTCTTACAAAATAAGTGTTCTCTTGGTTGTAGTTCCTGGCAAGTCCAAAATTAAGGGGGTGATAGCAGACCCAGTATCTGGGGACCTCTGTATTTCTGATACATAGAAAATCATCTTGGGGCTGGAGAGACAACTTAGTGGTTAAGACACTTGCTTGAAAAGCCAAACGACTTGGGTTTGATTCCCCAGGACCCACATAAGCCAGATGCATAAGGAGGCATATGTGTCTAGGGTTCATTTACAGTAGCTGGAGACCATTCTCTCTCCCTCTCTCTCTCTGTCTTTCTTTCTCTTACCCCGCGCCTTTCTCTCTTTTAAATAAATGAATAAAAATAAAATATTAAAAAAGAAAAAAAAATCATCTTATTTTCTCATCACATGGGCTGAGAATAAATATCTAGTTGTTCTTACAAGGGCACTATTGCTCACATAGGAAACCTCAATACTTCATCTAAATCTATTTACTCTATAACGCATAATGTTGTTTTCTCTTCTTGATTTTTTGTGTTTTAAATCTTCTTACAGGGATACATTATATGTTTGTCATATCCCCTTCTTACTTCCTTCTGTCTTGCCTATTCTATATTGCTTATTGTTCTTAGCATTCATTTGCTCCATAAAGTTAAGATAATTTAGAAGTATAATTGCATTGAACATTTTTACTTTAAAATGTTTTATTTATTTGAGAAGGAAGGAGGAGAGGAGGATAAACAGAGAGGAGAGAGAGAGAAAAAAAGAGAGAAAGAAAGAATGGGTACACCAAGGCCTCCTCCTGCTACAAACAAACTCCAGATGTATTCACTAGTTTGTGTATTTCACTTATGTGGGTGCTGGGAGATTGAACCCAGGCAATTAGGCTTTACAGGTAAGCACCTTTTACCACTGAGCCATCTTTCTAGCCCCATTTTGACTTCTTATTTTGTAGAGGAGTTTAAGAATTAAAGAAACAAACATTATCTGAACTGTCTTTCATTCTGATTTGTGCTTCATTATTTCTATTGTTCAAAACTAAAATATACAAACATCAGTACTGTCATTGGCATTATATGCTTTTCTTTCAAACAACTTCCATTTCCTAGAGGTTGTAAGTACTGAAAAGCAATCCTTTCCTGAATGTTTTTATATTGAGTATCAATAGTAACAGGAAATAGTTAAAAGCAAGGGATGTGACTTAGTGGTAGAGAACCTGATTAGCATATATGATGCCTTCAGTTTAATCTTCTGCTCAGGAAAAAAAAAAAAAAGACAATGGAGGGAAGGAGAAGCATGACATGGAGGAAGGAAGTGAGGGATGGTGGGAGAGTACGGAAGTACACTGTTACTTCATTTTATGCTCTGTGCTCAGAAATTCATGTATATTGTCATGACAAAGACAATGAAAGAGCAGAAAGATGTTTGTTAAAGTCTGAAACTTTACTGCAGCTATCATGTCAGTGTCTCCTGTCTTGACCAGCACAGCTTTTTTTTTTTTTAAACTTTTGCTTTGAAATGCTTAACAAACTTAGATCACACAGTGATAGTGCTCTGCTTGCCTGTTCTAATGTTACCTGCACATAGATAGGAAGTAATGACAGTAGCCTATGTGTGTTTCTCTGGGAAAGAAGTTGACAGGTAATAAAGTCAGGAACCTGGGTGTCACTTCTGCTGCATAATGGCAAACAGCACAGGAACGCAGTAAAGAGCCCTGCACAGTAGAGGCCTTGGCAAGGAGCACAAGTCTTCTCTTTAAAAACATCTTTTAGCCTTCAAGAAAAGCATATTTACACCATTGCATCTAACAGCTCAATTTTTAGAAAGTTTCAATTATAGTGCCAGACTTGAGACTATTAATCTTTGCAGGAAATATAGCTTGCTTCCACTCTACGCAGTAAAATGCAGCAAGTGTCCCAAATGCTGTAACAACTAAAGAAATGTTTCCACAAATTCCCATGGTCATTTTTAGTTGGACAATGGAAACTTCTGGCCTGTACCATCCAGTGATGTGGGATTTTGGGGTCTGGGGACCCCGAGCCTATGAAGCCCAGTGTTTTGATTCTTATCCTTTTTAATAAATAATTGAGAAAATGGACTTCAAGATTATTAAATTAAATATACAGTCTACTTAGGAACAACTGGTAATCTGGAAAAGGCCAAAAAGTCTCAAGCTAGAAAGCAATTCCCCTCCTTGCCCTCCTGGAACAATGGAGAGATAGGTAAATATTAAAGGGAGAAGGCCATAGAAAGGGCATGCATATGAAGAAATTAAGACGTGAGAACCCAGGCCAAAAATGTCAGAAAAAGTGTATAGACAGACAGACAGATAGACACACACACACACACACACACACATCATGAAAGCACAGCCCCTCATCTTTATATAGAAGAAACCTAAGAACATAGATAGTAAAGAACCTAGTGCTTACAGGAAATTATGCATGTAAAAAAGTGAGAAAGCACCTAAAACCAAGCAGGAATTTGCCCCAAATGAGATTCCCTTCCCCCTTCCTGGCCTGGCTTGCTGAATCAGTAATCAGGAGAGTCCAGTGTGAGGAGAATACAGACAAGAGAGCCAAGAAAACTCATTGCACAAATGTGGTGATCTATCTATCTATCATCTATCTATCTATCACTCTATCTATTATCTATCCATCCATCCATCCATCTGTACAGATCAGTCACACAATTAGGATGATACTTGTCACTAGACTCAGGTGGTTAAGGAGAGACCTGATTGGTTTGTGGACTGAAAGGGCTTAATCAGAAGAGACAAGCCCACCCAGTTGTGCTAGATTGTGAAAGAATAAGTGCTATTAATGAAGAATTATCTAACCCTCTTGAATAAGATTGTGGATGGGAACTAGTTAGGTATTTCTATTAGGTAGTTGGTTAGGGAAAGGTTCACAAGAAAGGATGTCACACCAATAGCGGGCTGAATCAGATGTGGGCTCTAGTTCTGTCAAGGAAGGCTGGGTATCATCTTCTGTTCTCTTTGGGCTTTGTCCCTGGCTGACTGTTTATAAAACAAAACAAAACAAAACAAAACAAAATGACAAACAAACCAACAAACACCATCTTTCTCTTGCTTCTTCTTCAGAAGTTTCTTGGCCTGTTTGAAAAGATTAATAATTTATTCATAGGTATATACCTATGGTGGTAGCCTCCCTTAGTAAACTCATTTGCCTTTTACCTAAGGTTGTTTAAATGAAAAACTAGTTTCTTTTATAATGTAAGGGCCCAGAAAAGATATTAATGACAAATTCACTGGCTGACATGGCATTTGATTTTTAAACAAACTTAATCATTCCAATACCCCATGCTTGTATCAATCCATTTACCACGTACTATTTTTCTCCATGAAAATAATCTCTTACAAATAAATGGCCAACAAAGAAATTAAAATACTTAGGTTACATTTTCTATGCCATAAAATCCATCTTCAAGTTGCCGTGCTGGAGGGTCACAGGACTCTCACCTACCTGAGGTATCCTGTGGTGCTCACATCTTTCCCTTGGTTTGCAAGTTCTCTTTGGAGGCTTTCTGAGGTGGTTTGAATATATATATATATATATATATATTTTTGCTTGTGAAAATAGTTTCCCTTTTTTATTTCACACATACTGTACACACAACTGGAGAAGGGCAACAGTTATTCCATTATCATGTTTGTTGTTGTTCAGTGATGTAAATAGCACTTATAATGTTACAAGAAAAACCCTGTAAGCATCCAATCCAACCGATGAAGAAACTGAAGTGTAAGGCTTTTCTTCATTTTGTCTTCTCACTTATCAAGCCTCCTACTTAGTATCTAGCAGACAGATTCCTGCTAGAGGAGGTGTGTCACTGGAAGTGAATCTTGAGTCTTGGCGTGGGCTTAGTCATTTTGTGTTTGCTGGTGCTGGCTATTGTCTCTCTGTTATGGATGTATAGTGAAGTGGACCAGCTTCTTCTGGTATGATGAAACTTTCCTTGTAATATGTGAGGCTGAAATAAATCATTTCCTACCATAAGGTGCTCTTGGTGGGTGCTTGTGTCAGCAAGAAGAAGGTAACTGCGACACTGGTCATCATTTCTTCAATGATGTAACTTAGCATTTGACTAACTAGTAGGGTTTGCTTAATCTTAAAGGTATTGCTAAGCAGTATCTTGTATGGGGAAATGTTTATATGGAAGTAAGGTGGTTTAGGGCAACTAGGCCCTGAAAGTTAAAAGTAGAAATGCCCTTGAGCCTGCCCCTGAAGTTTCCACCTTGCTAGAGATCATAGAAAGATCATGACTCTCTTTATCTTTAAAGGAGTTACCTACTATTTTTCTATAAATCACCTGAGTCACCCCTGGTGAAAGAGTTCCTCTTTCCTAGAATCAAGGTTTAAATATTATCCTGGCATTTTAGTTGATTAAGCTCAGTACCAAAACTTAGTGTCATGACTGGTTAGCTCAGCCTCCTTTCAGAATTTACAAGTGTTGCCAATTTGGATCACGGGGCAGGCATCATTCCCTCCTGCCTTCCACATGACAAAAGCTCCCTGTATTTTCTTCTCATTCCTTCTCTTAATCTAATAAAATCTCTCTAGACATTACCCTACCCTCTAGTGTATGGATTTTAATTCTTTGAAATCATAGGAAAATAATCTGGGAATACCCCAAATTTATCAGTACATTGGCATATGTTGGTGCATTGGTGATCCCCCAAATTCCCATTTAAGAAGAATTTCACTTTCTGGGGACAGAGGAGAATAACCTACCTACCAGAAGTTGGTGCAAACCTTTGTTCATTCAAACATTTGTTGGTCAGGTTATATAAGCCTTAAACTAAAGTGGCAATCTAGGTTTTTTTTCCAGATGAAAGGCAGGCAAGCATAGGGCATAGTTTAGCTGCCCTGGATACAGTTTGGTTTGAGCAGTAAACATGCCCTTTTCACACATGCACACTTAGCAATCTACTGGGAACATAGATCCCTACCAGTATTAAACTGCCTGAAATCCCACTCCACCAAGTGAGCTACTTTTCTCCTCCATTAGTGACCATTTATGTTCAGTATCCACTGAAATATATTCTTAGAAATATCCTTGATGGGGACAGATTGGCTCATCTAGCCTGGTTTGGGTCTGAGTGCTTGAATAGTAAGAAAAAGAGAACTTTTAGAGATAAACTTCTATTTACCATCTTATGACTATACATAGCTGGGCATATGATTAAAATCAGAAGCATCATGGGAAAGGACACACACAGTGGCAAAAATATATAACCAAAACTAGTCAACCAAAGCACAGCACCAAGGAAAATATGCTTCTAGAAACAGGTCTATCTTCTCAAAGTCCTTTGAAGAGATTCCCCAGACACTTCTTGTGGCCCTTGAGTACTCTCCACTCAGTTGGTCCACTGCCACTTTGGCAGTGTATTCAAATCTTTACTCATTTTGCTCTTAATAAAGTGTTTTTCTGCATAATTGCTTGTGTGAGCCTTTCTGCAATTCTTTGAGTGAGATGTCAAGAACCTGGAAACAATAAGAGACCACTGGTAACAGAAGGCAAATGTAGATTACAATTTTAAAATTTATTATTACAATCAAAATTATGACTAAAATGGATGCATTCATTCTTAACTTTTACTATATTCTATTTTATAGTGGTCTATAACATTATATGCTAATGTAATATTATTAGATAAAATTATCTAAATGTATTTCTTAATAATACCAATAATATGAATAAAATTCCAATTTGTGTAGCTTAAGATAAAAAACAGCATGATGAAAGTAAAAAGGTATAAATTCTAAAAATTAATACTCTTAAAAATTGTGTATTATTTTGGTATCTAAGTTGGTTCACATATGCTAAGGCTTCCAGATTTTATGTAGAATCTGGGGATCTAAACTTAGCTACTCAGAGTTGTATGGTAGATATTTTATCCACTAAACTATCATCCCAGTCCTGAAAATAATGCTCTTTGAGTCTTAAGGCTTCTGTGGGTCATTAGCCTAATGGATGCATGGTTTGGTCTTTCACAAAAGTAAAATAAAATATTTCAAAATTAATGTACTTCTTATGAACTACTTTTACTTTTCTTGTGGACCAGTTGTAAGTATTTTATTATAAAAACATACAATGTCCTGGGCACATACTGTTATTTTTTTAATGATAAGAAGGATTGTGGCTGGAGGGATGGCTTCATAGTTAAGGCCCTTGCCTGCAAAACCAAAGGACCCAAGTTCAATTCCCCAGGACCCATGTAAACCAGATGCAAAAGACGGTGCATATGTCTGGAGTTTGTCTGCAGTAGCTGGAGGCCCTGGAGCATCCATTCTCTCCCTCTGTCTCTAACAGCCTCTTTGTCTGAAATAAATAAATAGAAATAAAATATTTAAAAAAATGTTCTTAGTGCATTTCATAGATAGCATTCAATTGATTTTCCATAATGCTAGGAGAAAATTTCATAGTACACATTGTATGAATTAGGAAGCTAGAATGCAAATAGGTAATACCTATGCCATAAGTAGAAACAATGACTACTACCATGTTTTATGCTTCAGAACTGTCTGTTTGAGGGCCTGGAAAATAGCAAGGCCAGGACAGTGTCTGATTGTGGGGCTCAAATTCAGGACAAATAATCTCCCAAGGCAATGAGAAGTGGGTTCCAGTGTTGTGAGAAAAATAAAATTTTATGATTCATAAGCCATATCTAAATGAGAAGTTTAAGGTGAAAAATAGTCTAAACAGAAAACTAGAGATGGGGAGAATAATAGCTGTGTATTTATTGAATAACTTTTGGGGTAAGAAAATTACAGTCATGAATTCCTCATGCAAAATATTTTAAAATTCTTCCATAATCCTGCAGATTTTGTTATAATTGTCTCATAAATAAAAAAAACTGATGTTCAGAGAGCTTGACCACATGGTTTGAAGGAATAAAGCTTGAGTGCATATTTAACTGCATGCTGTGGCTCTGAACTCAGTGTGGGAGTCTGTTTAGAACTACTTGGAGGTGGTAAAGAGGCATGCAGGGTGAGTATAGAGTTTTCAGTGGACTGAGTTACTAGCAGAATTTTAGTCGATCATTAAGGAGAAAACATGCATTGAAGTTTCTTGTCTCTGCCCTAATGTAGCATAACTGAAGCAGACTGAGGTATATATTCAGGATACTGACAAGAAGTAGCCTCACATGAAGGCTACATGAATTTATTATACCACACCACTGAAAAGGTAAAGCAGAAATCTTGTCCTATCTCCATGTCTGAACAAGATGCCTCAGTCAGAAATACAACACATACACACACACACATACACACACTGTTGCATTTTAGAAAAGAACTGAAACTCAGTAGAAGTTCCTGTTTCCAAATTCAGTGAAAGCCTTAATATTTTCCCTAAAGTTTCCAACTTCCTAGAAAAACAAAACGAATCCTGACTTTGCAGTAGTGATGTAGATATGTGCAGACTCTTGTGAACAGTAATTGAAAATTTTGTGAGTAAGATTAGTATAACTTTGGTAATACTATATTCCAAGTGTTTATTTCCTTTTGCAGACTTGATTCACTTTGTATTCAATGAGCTAGTTTTTCAGAAGATTCTCTCATAGATTGTTTATTTTCTTAATGATTTTGCCTCTGACTTTTCCTTTAACAACAACCTAGCGACATATATCCAAAGAAATCAATAATTTATAAACAAGATTACAAACTTTTTATACATAATGTTTTCTACTCATTAAAGACCAAGCCTGTTTCTTAATTGCATTTTAATCTATTTAGTTCAACTGCTATGTGAAATAGAATATTTACTTATTTTCCTGTATTTGAGAAGTCTCAGAATATACTTTATGATTCAGTAATTTCTTCATTCATATATTCAATAAAAATCAAATATCTAGCCAGGTGTGGTGACACATGCCTTTAATCCCAGAACTCAGGAGGCAGAGGTAGGAGGATTGCCATGAGTTCGAGGCCACCCTGAGACTCCATAGTGAATTCTAGGGCAGCCTGAGCTAGAGTGAGACCCTACCTCAAAAAAAATAACAACAAAAAAAATCAAGTAGCTGTCATGTTGAGGGTACTGTTTTGATCACTAAAAATAAAGGAATGAACAAAGTAGATATGCAGCTTGCCCCATTAATTTATGTACATAATTAATAAGCATAATTTATTTATAGTTATAGACTTTAAACACAAGTAAGAAATTTTAAGTTCAGATTTAATTCAGGTCTTATTTTGATTTATTTTGGATAAAGCTAATAATTGTTTAATATTTATTGAACACTGCTCAAAATACAAACTCCAAAGCAGAGGCTGTGTTACAACAGCAGAGAAAACACTTAGCATGTCAGAATGGTACAGCTGTTAAAATGCCTGGCACATGATTTAAAATCTCTATATTTGAGGCTGGAGAGATAGTTTAGCAGTTAATGGTGCTTGCTTGCAAAGCCTGCCAGCCCATATTCCACTCCTCAGTAGCCACATAAAACCAAATGAACAAAGCAATATGTGCATCTGGTATTTTTGGCAGCAGCAAGAAACCTTGGCATGCCTATTTTCTCTTTCTCTCTCCTGACTGCAAATAAATAAATATTTTAGGGCTGGAGAGAAGGCATAGTGGTTAAGCACTTGCCTGTGAGCCTAAGGACCCTGGTTCAAGGCTCAATTCCCCAGTACTCATATAAGCCAGATGCACAAGGGGGTGCATCTGGAGTTTGTTTGCAGTGGCTAGAGGCCCTGGTGCCCATTCTCTCTCTCTCTGCCTCTTTGTCTGTCTGTCACTCTCAAATAAATAAATAAAAATAAACAAAAAATTAAGGAAATATTTTATAAAAATAAATTAAATCACCACATTTTCAAAAGAGCCACTGCAACCAGACTCCAGATGCATGCACACTTTGGAAACCTGGCTTTATAAGGATACTCAGGAATTGAACACAGGTCATTAGACATTGCAAGCAACAGCCTTAATTGCTGAACCACCTATACATCCCTAATAAACTAAATTCTATTTTTGAAGTGTATATAACAAATTATCTTCTGATTTAAAAGTTTAGACATTTGAACTATGGTCAGTAGGCTTTTTAAAAAATATTAGTTTAACATTTTGAAGTAAGTAGAGAACAACTTCTTCATTCACTAAAGTCCGATCTATATTTTGTGAAATCATAGCAGAACCCTTTGGAACGTGGGGAATAAGAAAAGAAAATAATGTGAGCATAATTGTAGCATCTGTCCTATATCCTTTCTGAGCTTTCCTCCTGGAATGGATATAGTTAGAGAATAGCAACAGCTTTTTGAAGGGTTTATGCCCTCTGCAAACTAGAAGCTGGGTGATCCCTACTGGCTTGATTAAACATTAAACTTAGAAGCAAGGATGCTTCAACCATTTGGCAATGAACTCATGAGGTATTGTCCAGAGCACAGGTGTAACTGTGTTAAAACCATCTTTGCTCATTAGCACACTAGAATCAGCAGTTTATACCATTCCATCTGAAGTCAGGGAACATTGGGTCCAATCTGAAAGGCTATTAAAGCACTTGTCCTGTATATAAATTGTTGAAGTGATTTATCATTTGTTTCTGATTCTCTTTCCTATTCCTACCGAGAATCAGATGAGTGTGGCTCTGCTGCTCTGATGGAATGTTCAATGAAGTCAGTCACATGGTGGAGAGTGCCAGCAGAGCCTCAGGGAGGCTAACACCCTGCAGAGCTTGGGAGGAGGGCGCTGGAGCTTACAGGTTGTTGTGGATTTCACCCAGAATGCTTTAGTGAGCTCTTTGGGATGCCTGAGGTGAAAATTACAGCAATTTGAAGAGTCTGACACTCTTTCCACTTGATAGCACTAACAACATGATTTGGATTTCCCCTTTCTTTCCTTGTTTGCTCCTCTGAATGAAGATGGCAGGACCACTCTGTTTGAACTATTACTCATTATGTGATTTTTTTATGAATTAAACTAATTTATCTTTTAAAACTCCATTTGTTTCTTTCCTTTCTGTGAGCAATTTATACAATGCAGCAGACCTACTATATTTGTCAAAGTTATTAGAGCCCCAGGTTTTTAATTACTGGTTTAAACCTCATGGCCCTTCTATAAAATGTGGAATGCATATTGAAAGAAAAAGGCACACAGAAAAGAAATAACAGATTATACAATATACAAATAGGATTATCAGTGATGTATTCTCATTTAAGGCAACATTTAATTCAGTAGTTGTTTCTTTGGGTTCCATATCCCCTTTATTTTGTATTGTAGGGAAGGGTCTCCAGTGTTATCAACCAGTTTATAAAAAAAAAAATCAGATGATACTTCTTAACAAAGTTAAAACAATGAAGAATATAAGCTATCATGCATAAATAATTGAATATTTTCATGTGAAAGCAAAAACTTTACTCTGTACTAAATGATATAAACTTATTCCCCTTAGAACGAAATTATTCTTAGAGACACTCTTCTCTGGACCTGGACATTTCACATTTGTTTTAATTTCAATATCATAATATTGGATTTATGCAAATTTATTATTAGTACTCTTAAATGTCTCTTTACCATGTAAAATTATACATTTATTATTTCATATAAATGGGATATATTACTTTGCTCCATTATACAATTTTAGGTATTATACGGAACCCAAAGTAAACATGAAGCCTCTGCTAAATAAATGAATCAAAACTGAAGGAAGTGAAACTAAGCTGGAACTGAGCTGGAAATTTTTTCTTCAATAGTTATCTTCATTTCAAAAAGTGCTATGCAAGCTTCTGGGGGAGAAAAGGCATGAACAGTGTCAGCCGTGGACCGTGTGTACTTTATAACTATCCTGCAAAGCAAGATGTGTCACTGGTACTATGGTGACAGGAGAATTATGGCAGTAAACTGTTTGAATTGAGGCCTGCTCTACAGGAAGGAAATCTTGTCTAGTACTGTAAGTCTGGCCAAAAGTCTATTATTAGGGATAGAGGCCTTAGAGGGAAGCTGTGGTAGCTTGAATGGATGGCCCCCAATGTATTAAGGATTTTATTAAAGTTTATAATTTAGATCTGCAACCACCTGGCTGGAGGTGGTGTCAGTGTGGGAGGATCTTAAGTTCTAGCCCTAAGGTGTGGAGGGTAGATTTGGAATTCCATGTTAAAGTTATGAAAAATGCTTCAGCTCTGTCTGGAGTTGCTGAAGTGTGCTTGTTTGTGCTGGTGATGGTGTTGGGGGCTCTCTCTCCTTTGACCTGTGAAACCGGGCCAGCTTCTTCTGCCATTATGGAACTTCTCCTCTACTTGCAAGCTTCAATAAATCTCTTCCTCCATAACCGTGCCTGGTCTGGAAGTACATTTCTGTGACCTGAAGCTGTCTGCTACAGAACCCAATACTGTGGTATGCTAATTGGACAAAGTGTCAAACTACCATTTTAATGCCTATTTTTATTCCTATAGATTGGCACTTCTTGCAGCCTAGGTGACAGATTTTTTTTTAATGCAAAGCATAGAGGTGATTACAAAGATCCACAGATGACAAAGTCACCAAGAATAAGTGCTATTCTGTGTTCAGCCCTAAATAAGACATCTAAACCACATCCTGCAAGGCTCAGTAAAACTCAGTGAAGAGGGGTAGCAAGACGAACAACAGGTGGCAATTGGACCTATGGAAGGCTGTCTTCTGAATAAAATAAATCCACTCCACTCATGGGCTAACAACAGATGAAGTTTTCTGACCTGATTGAGCCTCTCAATGTCTCAACATGGACAGGAAGATACTAGATTATATGAGACCACATATCTCCTAGAGTAAATACTAGAAATGGATAATATCTAGGAGAGGTGAAGCCATGCCTTTTGTGGGGAATAGCTTCTGGAAACTTGTCCAATAAGTGATCTCCTATCCATGTTTATGCAAGTGATCCTAATAATTTAAATCAATGGGTCAAAAAAAAAATCATAGGAGTCAGATGAGAACATAATGGGAAGAAGAAAAGTTTTAGTGGAAGGGGAAGAGAGAAGTGAAGTGGTGGGATCAAAATGCATTGTATACATGTATGAAATTGCCAAAAAGCAGAAAAAATAATAAATACATAAATGAGTTAAAGCTCAAAGTGCACTGAAATACTCCTGTGAACAGTTTTAGGTACTGCATCTGAAAGATGTAAATCATGTTTACATTTAGAACATCAACATCCCTGTGTTAATGAGCATCCTTCCACAAGTCTAGGATTATTTCATCCTTTTTTCTTATGATTCTTCAGCAAAATATTAAGATAAACACAAATATTTTATTAGTACTTGACCTGGTTCCTAAATACAAATGTATTGCTTATAACATGTCATCCCTTCCTTATTAATGATAAGGTGATTAACAAAACAACTCATTTTGTGAAACATGGTACAGTCATCTCCTTCTCAAGTATTACTTGTTTGTATTTATGAAATAAATTTAGTAAATTACTATTTTCATACTAGTTGAATGTCCTCACTTATTCCTACCATGATGATATTTATGTATTTCTCATTCCAATTTTGCTAATAGTTTATCTTTTCCCCACCGCTTTTTATATTCTTAATGCTAGAAATCTCATGCAGTCTTCAGTAGCCATACCACAGTTCTGAATGCAATCTAAAACTTAATGGTTTCATGTCATCTAATGAGAGCAACCAATGAAAGGATATGTGCCTGACTATAGCCACTTCTATGAGTGTGCATTTAGTTCTTGATATGATCAAAAACCTATAAAATATCAGTACAAAGAATAAATGCAACTTTGCAATTATTTACATAGAAGTTACCACTTAAAATGAGCACCAATACCTGTGACATTTGGACTGTCTAGACAAAGATTGTTTACCCAAACTAAATCCATTAAAGGTATGTCTCACACTGTTAGCTAAATCCTACTAAAAATATTCTTATTGAGTCCAGCTTGCCTTGGTATCTAACTTCGTGGCATAAATTAAGGTTCAGAAAGTCTCTTAACTCTTTCAGGTCATCAGAGCAGTACTCAGACTGACTTAAATGATCTTTAATTTAATTCAAAACCCAGATAATGTGCATGTTGGGGTTGACTTATCATGTCAAATCTTCATCTATGCTTAAAACTAAAATTCAACATTTGAAAATAGAACTAGAAAAACATAGGCATTTACTAAGTAAACCAGAATGTGCCCCTGTAAGATTGTGTGTGTGTGTGTGTGTGTGCATGTGTGTGCACGCACACGTGCATGCGCCCATTTGAGATGGGGAGAAGGAGTGCTTAGGTAGAATAAAGAGCTTTGAGGTTTTGCCTGTAGGATGTGATAGAGATGAAGCAATGAGCAGGCCTAAACAGTAACAGTAGGTACTGTATCAGCAAGGAGTAATCCCATCTCGACATCCACTTAAGAGGTGGCTGCATCTTCCAAACACTTTGGTATGACATTTAAAAATCAGAAGACAACTTATGACCTTTTTCCTTTTCTTTTCTAGAAAGTTTTTTGTCTCACATTTTACAGGTAAGTTCCTTAGCTCTTATTTCTTAGTTATGGTATCTTACACCATTTTATTTCCAAAACATATACACAAAAACACTTCAACCAAAGCTTAAAAACAAAACAAACAAAAAGCCGGGCATGGTGGTGCATGCCTTTAATCCCAGTACTCGGGAGGCAGAGGTAGGAGGATTGCCATGAGTTCGAGGCCACCCTGAGACTCCATAGTGAATTCCAGGTCAGCCTGGGCTAGAGTGAGACCCTACCTCGAAAAACCAAAAAAATAAAATAAATAAAAACAAAACAAACAAAAAACTATTGAATTATCAATGAACTTAGAATTGGAACCAGATATATTACTACTTAAATTTTAACACCTGACAAATTTGTGATAAATGGAGGAAAAAAAACTAGCTTTGAGAATTCATATGGAATAATTTTGTCATTATTGCATAGATTTGTTTGCTACTTGTGTCATTGGACTATTAGAAATATCTTAAAGCTTCATATTTGCCCCCATATTCTGAGCTTCTGAGGTTGTTTCTTCAGGTTAGAATATATACCCTACCCTACTCCTTATCTATAAAAAAAGTAAGTTCTTGAAAAATATTTGAAGGTAGAGTGATTGTAATCATTATTGGTTTGGTTTTGTTAACCTTTATTTTTGTTTGAGGAAGATTAAGTCAATCCACCTGGAGTTTAATGCTGTATGTTACTATAGTAACTTTATAGCCTGTTTTGCTGTGACAAAGGGGCTTCATCTCGTCCATTTCATGCTCTTGTGTCGACCTACTCCCTCCCAGCATCTTATTCTATCTGTCTTTAAAGGTGTCTGCGGGAGCCACAGCTGCTGTGCTTTTGTGACACAAGGCAGCTTTCACTATGACACACTGGGCCCTAAGAGGGCTAGAGGCTGATGGTATTATCGAATTTCAAAGTCAAGATAAACAACATTAAACTGTTTAAAACTAATATTCATATTATTTTGCACAGTATATATTTTCCCAGAAAAATATACAATTAAAATCTAATAAAATTATTAATGAGAGACTAAAGAATAACAGCAAATAATATAACATGAAAAACAAATATGAAATATCTTCAGTTCAGGAAATATATTGTGTGCACTCTCTTAAAAGATTTAAAAAATAAAACAACTGAACTCTTATTTAAAGTTTTATAGGTGTTTTAATATTTTTAAAGTATTAACTTCTAAATATATATTTTAAAACATGTAACTGATTACTATTATTCATTTTAGTGAAATTCACATGCTTAATTGTACTCCTAGAACAAATTTCAGTTTTGAATTTTTCTGAGGAAATATGTTAGATTCATGATTCCAAGGACAAAGCATCATATTTTTAAGAGTAGAATTGAATATAGTTTTAATGCCTTCATAAACTGTGAATATGCTGAGAAAATGTTTTTACAGACTGTTTGTACTTTTCTTACCCCCCCTCATTTATTTAGCCAAAATACCTCCTCAAATTGAAGATTCCAAATACTCAATGAAGTCCAATATTTATTTTTGACCTTTTCTTCACAAAGGGCAACTTTGGGAGATTCTTATTCAGCCTATCAGGACTGTGATTTTCCAGTTGTTAATTCTTGTCCTAGAGAAGTGTTGAGTGCTCACAATTGTGTTAACTTGCTAAGCATCTGGTCAGCAGGGTAGTTGAGTTCCAACAAGGCTTTTGACACCTCTGCCAAGGGTTATTGATACCTCACACACCCCAGCTGAGGCAGATTGTTTTGGTTGGGCTTCACATCTACAGTGTAGCCTGTAGTTAGATAGAGAGGAAAAAGCAGCAAACATGATTGACAGCCCACACCTCCTGAGCCCTTCTTACCAGACACAACATCTGCTATGCCCTGTGGAGCAGTGAACCAATGCACACCCAGAGAATTGTTTCTAGCTTTGTCAGGGTGGATTTTGTTTAACCCTTTGTAGTTACTCCCTGGAGAAAAGCATGAGATGGATGGTTTTGTTTAGGGTATAAGGGGTAAATTTAGATTTGGGATCAGATTAATAGGTTGCTTTAAAAAAAAAACTTACTTTAAAATGTAGAGAATAATATAAAAGAGAGGAATCTAGCATAAATGTCTAAGCATAACCTAATCATTTTTATGTTCATTGTAACTGAAAATTGTCCTGTTCTCGGCCAATTTTATAAACCAGAATCTGGGGCACTGAGTTTGAGTTGTGGGCAAATGGCTCTGGTTTTCATTCATACATGATCCAGAAACATATGCTATTTCCCCTACAGATTTGTTTAGATAAATTATTTCTCCCAATTTAAAAGAATTCAGGAATCCTGTAGTTTTGTTAAATATATAGAAAAGTCTCTGTGTGTCTATGGTAAAGATTAATAAAACAGAAATACTATGAATCTAATATTCAGACTTCCAAAGTCATAATCTTAAAATATGGGAACCTACACATCATTTTAGGAAACTTGTTTTTATTTTTGTTATTGCCAATTCAACTACAATGCTGATGGAATACAAAATCCTATATTTGATAATAAATATGGCCCATTAAAAATGTAACAAGAAGCTTTTGTAGGTTTCCAGACATGTAGGAACATTCAAATCTCCCCAAAAGCAATTTCCATGATAAAATTGTTTTCATATTTTGAAGGGCTTATTTTTGTTGCAACTGGATATTTTCAGGTATCTTTGTAAACAATTTTTATATTTGGGACATAGTTAAAAGGTAAAGAATGTGGAATAATTTTGAGGCAAAATCATCCACTTTCTTTAAAGGTGTGCTTTTTGCTACTGACAGCATTAAAATGTACTATAAAAAGCTTACATATTGCAAAAATATGGTAAAGATCTCAGAGTAATTTAATACATGTTTTTGCATTTGGACCAGTGTGTGTTAGACTAATTTCATCACTGCACCATATAGCAATGCTCATTCTGAATAGCCAGGATATCTTTTTACAATTCTGCAATGTTATAGAATACCTGGTATTAATTTTATGTCTTTATTACAGAGATGTAATTAACATTATTACTATTGTTACACATCACGCTCATTTCTTGTCAACTTTATATTATTCCCACATCATTCACCCAGTATGGTGAATGGCACAGAAGTTACCATTTGAGATATGTGATAGTAACATTCTGTTATCACTCAGGGTTATATTAATGAACATGTGAATAAAATAACTGGTTTAAGATCCATTTGTCTTTAGCAGAGTTGTTTGCATGCCAAACATTTTAGTTAAAGACAGATTATTTTCTACCAATTGAAATTTTAATTGGTTGGGATGGTTTTCATCAGAAATACCAGTACTTGGAAGGCTGAAGCATAGGATCTTTGTGAGATCAAGATGAGCTCACTTTACATAATGAGCTCCAGGCCAGCTTGGGCTAGTGAATGGGACCCCGTTGCAGAAGATATTTTAAAATATAATAGTTTTTTAAATATTATCTTGAATTTTATTACACATTATATTTATGTGTATATGTGTGTAACTCCTTATTTCTGTTTTATTAGCCTACTTGGTTATTATTCTAATAACTTTAATTATTTCACCTTCATGTCATATATGCAAATAAAAATATTTTCTTCATTTTAATCATTTTTATTGACTTTATGTGTTGCTAACCTTCCACAGAAAAAAACAAAATAAAATAAAATGTAATTTAGTTTCTTTTATTTGATTTACTCATATGATTCCTGTCCCTGAACAAAAGAATTTATTGCATTCATAGCCATTGTGATTGGTGAGTATGGGTATAAGTTGCCTTACCAGATCTGTTCTTTTGTCATGCATTTTCAGTTTCTCACGTTACTACAGGACTTAATGAAATCCACTGGTTCCCTGTTTTATAACGTGTACATTTTGCTTACATCCTTTTCCTGTCCATTGGTGTGCTCAATTTTTACAATATACTTAAAACACTTTTCATAAAAATTGATAATTTGTCATGCTTATTCCCCCTTTCTCTTTCCCTTCATTCCTCTAAATTATTCAGCTTCTGTAGCTCTCATCTGGAATTTTTCTTGAAGATTTTATTTTTTCTTATAGTTTATTTCCTTCCTTCCTCCCTCCCTTCCTTCCTTTCTCTGTCCTCCTCCTCTTTTCCATCCATCATCTCCTTCACCTTTCCCTTCTCCTTCTGGTTACTTGACATTGATTATTTTTTCAAGAAGTTGCTCATTATATATTTTCTTCCTTTTTTCTTTCTGAATTTATTCTTTCTTTTTATAGAAACATAAACTGAAATTCATGTATATTTGTTTATTTCAGAAAATATTTCATGCTACATATCTTATTTTTAAAAATATTTTGTTTACTGCATTCCACTGACCAATATAAATGTTTGCTTTTATTATGCACAATTGTTCCATCCACTCAATGGATTTTAACTCCATTTTAGCATAATTCTACAGATTGTTTATTTAGATCACGGATTTGCTTTTCTAAACAGTATGTAATCACTAATCATTTTATGTCTTTTATTTTTCCTTTGGTTTTTCAAAGTAGGGTTTCACTCTGGTCCAGGCTGACCTGGAATTCACTATGTAGTCTCAGGGTGTCCTCAAACTCATGGTAATCCTTTTACCTCTGCCTCCAGAATGCTGGGATTAAAGGCATGCACCACCATGCCCAGTTTATGTCATTTCTAATTGTAACTTCAAAAACTTATGATTTGTGGCAGGATCACTGTGAATTTGAGGCCAGACTAGAGATACAGAGTTCTAGGTCAGCCTAGGCTATAGTGAGACCCTCCCTCAAAAAATAACAAGAACAAAAATCCCCCAAACCTCATGACTTATTTGTAATGATCTTTCATTTTTAAAACCTTTACCTTTATGTACAATGAATGATATTTACACTCTATTTCTACACATGTAAAACATACAAACTTCGAAATCCTTCTCTTATTACCTTCTTAACTTTGTATAAATGGTTTTTTCTTTTCTTTTCTTTTTCTTTTTGAATGTTATGTGTCAGTTACTCTGTGTTTGGTTAATGTGTTGTAGTATATCATCAGTATTTCTGATTTTTTCAAGAGCATTGATAATTTATCTTTATGCTTACCGATCTTAGGGTAAAATCATGACATTGTCATCTGTCTTGCTTGAAGGTTTCAGGCAGGATTTCCCTCTGCCCTTTTTCTCCTGCATATGCCAGCAACAGTGGACTGATTGAGTAGTATGTCTCTAGTTTCTCTCTCTTTCCTGCTCTCCTCTTCCATGTTTAAGGACAGCGTGACAACATTGAGGTTGCATAAGTAATTCAAACTATTGTTCCTACATTCAACCAGCTGAGTGATAATCTTTTCTTTCCCTTTCCATGTCAACAGGTTCTGAGAATTAGGATATGAACATCTTCTTCTTACTCATTTTTGGTAGTGGACTGGAGGCCATGTTCAAGTAGGAACACAGGTTTAGTCAATGGTATCAACTGTGATTTACCTCTGAAATTTCACTCTGCTGCTGGAGGAGGGATACTCTCAGTATTGCTAGAGAAGAGTCATTGTCAGTATTAGGCCCATGCTAAGCTTTGTTTTCATTCTTTCAAACCAAATTTGCTTTATGTTATTTCAAATTCTACATTTACAGTGGAAGGAATAAATTTAACAGATGCTCAAATGTTAAGGGTAGAAGAGCAAAAGGAGAATTCATAGCTATAAACCAATAGATTAGGAGCAGTTAGATAGCTAATCTAGAAAACAATGGGGAAGTGAAACAATTAATAATAATATACAAAGTTTAAATTAACACACTCTCATAGTGAAATATATCAGCAATAAAAACATTAAGACTTAAATTATTGATTGCACAAGATTGTAAAATTAAGTTAAAAAGATAAAAACATCTCTTTTATTATGTAATGGAAGAATTATTTAAAACCTTAAAAATTGGGTTGAGAGAAATGTTTTAAAAAACTTTGCATATGCAAATGGAGAAGCAACAATCATATTATTTTATCTTATGCTTTAATATAAGAAAACAATGTTAAATATAAGGGAATGAATTTTAAAGAAAAGAGTATGTCTATTTGTCCTACCTTACTAGTTTTAATATTGTTGTCTAGTTGGTTGTGTCAATTTTCTATTTTGTGCAAGAATATTCAGCAATGTAAAAATTAATCTGGCTTTTGTTACATTAAATAAGGCTTTATGTTATTCAGAGATTAAAAAAACAGGAAAAGAAACAATTCTAAATACTTGCAGAATATAAATATTGATATCAATGTATCACAGGATGATTTTAGTCTACAAAATATTATGTTTTATATAAATAATTAATAAAACTAACAAGATTATTTTAGGCCCTAAATATATCTTCAGATTTCATAAAGTAGAATACAAAACTAAATTCTCTGACACACAGAGTACATGTGCAAATAAACACACACATATATAACCTATTTTGAAATTCCTTTTTCATTATTTTATTTTATTTTATTTTATTTTATTTTATTTGCATGCATAGAGAGGAATGGGGGGCAGGCACCAGAGCCTCTAGCCACTGCAAATGAACTGCAGATACATTTGCCACTTTGCGCATCTTGATTTGTGTGGGTCTGGAGAATTAAGCCTAGGTTGTTAGGCTTTGCAGGCAACTGCCTTAACTGCTGAGCCATTTCTCCAGCTCTATTTTGCAACTCTTAAAATTAAAAAAAAAAAATGTAATTCAGAGCACCAATGAGAGATCACAACAGACATAAGGGAAATTGGTATTATCATTAAGACTTATTTCAAACACCTCTACTCCACAAAATTGGATAATATGGAGGTAATGGATAAATTCCTGGACACATACCAGCTACCAAAGTTGAACTCAGAGCAGATATCCTAAGCAAACCTATCACACTCATTGAGATTGAAAAAGTAATAAAAAAACAAACCCTCCCCCAAAAGAAGAGTCTAGGACCAGATGGCTTCTGAGGTGAATTCTATCAAACCTTCGTGGAAGAACTCAATCCAATCTTTCTCAAACTGTGCCAACATACCCAGGAAACATCATGAGGACTAGACAATAGGGTGGGTGGGGAGGGAGGGGATGGCAAGGGAGGGGTGGGGGGCACAAATATAGACCCAAATGGCAATGGTACCATAAAATTATACATCCTAAAAAGCAGACCAAATTGTTTAACATTCACCAGGGGCCCTTGGAGGGAACACCTGAGCCACAAGGCATTGGAGAAGGTATGATGAAGACTGATCTTAACCTTCTACAGCTTCTCTCTCTCTCTCTCTTTTTCTCTCTGTCTTCTCTCTAAGTCTTTTGTATTAGTTATCTTTTTCTTCCTTCTCTTAGTGGGCACTGACCTGTAACTCCCAGTACCAGCAGGTGGCTATTATCCACAATGAGCTTTTGATCAGAGAGACCTACAACGTTTCCTAAAAGAATGACAGATTTCTGTCAAAGTACTTGATAACCTACCAAAGGTTAGTGGTAAGACTCTATTGCTGAAGACACCATATGCGGTTGACATGTAACATGGAGTGACATGGCTGGAAGCTGGAAGAGAGTCAGTTCCCAGTCACTAGTGCCAGAAGTCACTATATGGGAGACTGGGGGAAAATGACCAATATCTGTCCAAGAAACTCATGGTCTAACATACTTAACAGCAAATAACCTGTCGTGATGCTCACACAAGTGCAATAGTGTTGCACAGCCATGGTGGGAAACCAACTGCTCTTGATTTGGCTAACTGATCCCCTCAGTAGAACAGGTTCCATAGCTGGACCTGGAAAACAAGTCATAACCATATCCAAAAAGGAGCCCGCTTTCCATTATCAAGCTACCATCAATCATGGGCTACAAGAGAGCCTACACCTACTAAATTCTCTATTAAAAAATAAAGGTTATCCCATTTATCTGGTGCTAACTTTACTCTGTGTTGGAGAATCTGCTTTTTCAGATAGACGCAGATCCTGAGGAGAGAACCACCCAATCATAACTCAAAAGGGCCCCAGATGAAACTAGGAATAATTGGCAAAACAAGCAAGGGTGCTGTTTTCTTGGTGAACCTGGTACCAGCACAAGGGTGAAGGAGATCCAGACAGAGATTAAGTCCCACCAAGTCAGATATCCATAGACACAGAAGCTCCCAACACCTCATCACTGAAGCAGATCTAAAATGAACCCAACATGGCTCAGGAAATTTTGTGGAAGCAGGAGCACAAGGAATGTCAGAGCCACAGGTTGGGTCATGATACTGCAGAGACATTTCCTCCTACCCCTAACTGAGAGCTAACTCCACAATGCATGACCCTTATACTTCAACAAGAAGGGGCAAGGGGGAGGGGATAGGACATGGAGGAGTCTAACAATGGTACCAATTTGACTGTATTCACTGAGCACAAAATGAATTAGTTAAAAAAACTCAAAAATCTATGTATAGATATCCTAATGAATGTGAAAGTTTTGAAAGTGGATAGGGCTGTTTAAAATGTAAATAGCCATGTTACTTAAAGAAAGAAATTCTAATGAATGGAATACTTTCCAATAATTTCTAAAACAATGTACCAAGTGCCTTCACTTTATTTCATAGTCAATTGTTTCTTGTTAACATTGTACTAAAACATGGAAGTATGGATAATATTACACATATTTAAAAATCAAACCTGTATACGTATATATCACAGAAAAACTAAAAATTGTTAATGTATGTCAATAACCACCAACCTATACACTTAAAAAGTATATTATTGCCAGCTAACTTTCAAAATGCACTTTTCAAAAAGATCAGTTGGGCCAGTCGTGGTGGCACACAACTTTAATTCCAACCCTTGGGTAGCAGTGGTACGAGGATTGTTGTGAATTCAAGGTCAGCCTGGGACTACAAAATGCATTCCAGATCTGCCTGGAATAGAGTGAGACCTTACCTTGGAAAAACTATTGCCAATTTATATAACATAATAATATTGATGGATATTGAAAATAGTTATATAATTTAATAATCACTGAATATTCATTCATGACTACATCAAAATTAAAAAAAATACTTAAAATAAAACCCAAATATTTACCACCCAGTGGAATCATACAGGCAGCCAGGCCTCACTCCTGGGTTCCCAAAGACCTTTGGCACAACTGTATGGTTACAGACAGTCCATTCTGTGCACCCAGCCAGGACTCAGGCCCCAAGGGACAGCTACTAAATAATTCCAGAGGAATATCCTGGCACCCGTTCTGCATCTTGGCTCACAACAGAGAATTCCACCCAGAGCCACATCATCTTCTACTGCTAAGCTCCACCCACAGACATAAAGGTGACTCAGAAGAGTCATCTATAGCATAACCAGACTGACTTATAAACAAAGATGAACACTGTAGTCACTAGAGACATGGCCTATAAGAGGCTCCACAGATGACAAAACAAACCCAAACAAGCATCTGGCATTGACAAGATGGAATTAATCCTGAATTATATGCAAAAAAATACAAAGAAACAGATGAGAGAGCACTTCACTTTGACCAATTCCTGGTCTCTTGATTTCCATGTAGTGGAATCTCTGACTGCTGAGATAGGAGAAATGTCAGAGAAAGCATTCAGAATTCCACTTAAAAAAAGAATCAATGGATACATAGGTTTAAACAACCAGATGAATGAACTAAGGAAATCCATTCAAAATCTTTATAAGGCAGGCTCCAAAGTGAATTAAACTGTAAGTAATTTGGAAGACACAGTCCAAAACATGGAAGAATTTGCTAAGGATATCAAGACACTGAAAATGAACCAAATAGGAACTCTAGATGAAAAAAAAAATCACTCCAATAGACATCACAAAAGATATCATTACCAACATGCAAGACCATCAAGATGATAGAAAAATAAATAAAGTCAAGTCAGCAACACACACACTCACACACACACACCGATGTGTATATATATATATATATATATATATATACATATATTTAATTGTTAATAAAAATGTGTCAAAATAGACAGAGAAAGATACTATATATTGATAAAAGGGAACAATTTATCAAGAAGAGGAGATATAACAAGTATAAGTATTCAGGTGCCAAATATTGGGTCTCCCAACTTTATAATACAAATATTTAAATAAAAATATTAGGGCTAGAGAGATGGTTCAGCATTTAAAGGCACTTGCTTAGAAAACCTGTTAGTCCAGGTTTAATTTCCTAGTACCTATGTAAAGCCAGGTGCAGAAAGTAGCACATGCATCTGTAATTCATTTTCAGTAGCAAGAGGCCATGGTGTGTCCATGCATGCGTGTATGCACGCACACACACACACACACACACACAAATAAATAAAATTTCTTTTAAAACTACTTAAAATCATAAAATGTCATATGGTTCCAGACCAATAAAAATGGAAGGAATGGGTTGGAGAGATGGTTTAGCGGTTAAGCTCTCTCCTGTGAAGCCTAAGGACCCCAGTTTGAGGCTTGCTTCCCCAGTACCCACGTAAGCCAGATGCACAAGGTGGCACATGCATCTGGAGTTCATGTGGTGACTGGAGGCTCTGGTGAGCCCATTCTCTCTCTGTCTCTCTCTGTATGTCTCTCTCAAATAGATAAAAATAAAACAAAAATTTTAAAAAGGAAGACATTAATATCCCACTTATTTACCCATATACTTAGAAAGGCCCTTCAAATGGAAATTCAGCAAAAATAGTTCAGAGATAAATTATCCCATAGAAGAGGTGGATTTAACAGGTATCTGAGCACTTCATCCAGTGATAAGCATGAGACTTAATTCAAATGTGGTACAAACTCTACAGCTGCTCCCATACTATTGCTTTGCTGGCTGTCCTAACCTTCCCCAAGCTTACACTGGTTTGTTAGCTTGACATTGAGAGTTGCTGAGTTGTTTTCTGCTTGGTGCACAGATATGAAAATCTTGTTGAAATTTGCTTCTCACCTTTGGCTTTAAGAAGAGCCATGTTATATCTTTGGTCTGGGAGATCCAGTTGAAAACCAACAAATATATCCTTGCACCACAGCCTTCCAGGCATATTTGCTTGGAATATTGTTCCTAACATCAATTTTCTTTACCCAGGAACCAGGCACCAAGCATCTTTAAATTAGTTCTAAGTGTCTTCCATCCCATTCACCCGTTCTTGAAATCCACAGAAACCAAGGGTATGGCCTCTGAGCCTACTTTTCACTAGGGCCTAACCATGACAAGTGCAATGTAAGGACACAGTAGTAATTTTAAGATGAAAAAAAGTTAAAGGTTAGTGCATTTCAAAAGGTTGAAAGAAATTGCATAATGTAAAGAACAGTTGGAGAAAACAACAGAAAAAAAAAGCCCAACAACAATTCTTCTGTTACCCTGAGTAATACTAGTAATTTAATATATAAATAATAATTACCATCCAGAAAAATTACAGAGAAAAATGTTTGAAGAATTAGTAGTGCAAATTTTCAAATTTGTCAGAATTAAGGAAAGGAACTTATTGAAAATAGGAAGGATAATATATAATTTTTATTTTCACATGAGAAGATGGAAAGCCCTCCCATGCTTATGGATCAGAAGAATTAATATCATGAAAATGGCTATCCTATTGAAATAAATATACTAACTCAATATAATCCTAATAAAAAATTCTAGCAACATATTTAAAGATTTAGAAAAAAATAATTCTCAAAACTTATATGGAAGCACAAAAGCCCTTAAATAATCAAATATTCTCAGCAAAAAGAATACTTTTGGATAATGAATATGGTGTACATATACATAGTGGTAAGGAAATATAAAATAATGAAATTTTCAGAAAAAACAGATTTGGAAAAAATCATATATTAAGCAAGGTCACACAGGCTCAAAAATACAAATGCTATTTTCTTTTCCATATGTAGTTCCTAATACAGAACAGCTAGATTTATTCATAAGTTGTAGTTTGCATCAGCAACATTAGAAAGTAGAGTGATGCTAGGAGAGAGAGGAAACTGGGAAGAAGGAGAGGAGGGCATATTTGACAGGCAAGTGGAGGGCCAGAATACAGCAGTAGAAGGGTGGGAAGCTGGAATAAAGTAAGGTATGAGGGGCAAGAACATAAAACCAATGAAAGCATGAATCAGTACCATAGAAAGCTTTTTGCTGGTTAATTAATTAAAAAATAAAATTCTTTTTTAAAAATAAATTTATTTATTTGAGAGCAACAGACACAGAGAGAAAGACAGAGGGAGAGCGAGAGAATGGGCGCGCCAGGGCTTCCAGCCTCTGCAAACGAACTCCAGACGCGTGCGCCCCCTTGTGCATCTGGCTAACGTGGGACCTGGGGAACCGAGCCTCGAACCGGGGTCCTTAGGCTTCACAGGCAAGCGCTTAACCACTAAGCCATCTCTCCAGCCCAAAAAATAAAATTCTTAATAAGAGGGGAGGGAGATTAGTCTGGGTAGAAGTACCCTGTGCCTTAAAACCATAACTTGTTTCTGACAAATCCCAGTGCCAGAACAGGGGGCACACATCTGCACATACACATGCCTACACTATACATACACCACATTACCTATACTACACATATATGCAAAAAGCCAGAAGGGCCGGGCATGGTGGCGCAAGCCTTTAATCCCAGCACTCGGGAGGCAGAGGTAGGAGGATCGCCGTGAGTTCAAGGCCACCCTGAGACTACATAGTGAATTCCAGGTCAGCCTGAGCCAGAGTGAGAGACCTTGCCTCGAAAAACCAAAAAAAAAAAAAAAAAAAAAAAAAAAAGCCAGAAGATTATATGTAAAATAAAATTTGAAAACTGCATTAGGAACTGCAGAATGCCTACTAAACGTATTGTGTGAAGTCTCCTTCAACTATATCTTTAAGGGGAATGTGACATATATCAAGTTGCAGCCAAGTTTTTTTTGAACTGGACTTTATATAATAGCCATAGCATATGAATAGTTTTAAATAATCAAGATAAATCTATGAGAGCAGACCATGGCTCAAGCAGAGCATAATTTGCTCATAACAAATTTAAATTAAATCCAGAAAATATCTAGAAGCCTCCAAATATTTTGATATAAAAGAACTCCTTCCTAAATAGCTCATGGTTCAAAGACAAATTGCAGTGGAAGTTAGATTACATTTTAACCTAGAAGAAAATGAAATATTGTATTTGAACCTTTGAGGAAGGCCCTAAACCAGCACTTAGATATAAATTTGTAGATTTATTTGATTACATAAGAAAAGATTAAAATTCAAAATAAATTATCTAATCTTTTTTTGTGCAACTTTAAAAGATAAACAAATTAGATGCAAAAATATACAGAAAAAGAAAATACAAAAAGCAAAAATGAATAGGAAAAAGTAAGGAAAATAAGCTTTATTCCTTAAAAAGACAATAAAGTTGATAAAGCATCAAGGAATCCAATTCAAAAATGAGGAAAGCCTAAATTACTATATCATGTGGCAAGAGGAAGCTGGATACATATTTTACAGATGCTAGAATAACAGATAATGGTAGCTTCAATAAATAAATTTGACAAATTAAATGAAATGTATAAATCTTTAAGAAAACACAATTATTTAATATTAACACAAGGTGAAATAGAAAAATCTTAATAAACTTCATAGGTATTTAAAAGTAGGATTTATTATTTTTAAAAACTCAAAACATTTTAATAAAGAAAACTTATGGATTGGATTGTATCACTCTCTGTTTCTACTTCTACTATGAAATTTAGTAATAAAATCTTACACTAAAATTTTCCAAAATGAGAGATGGAGAGATATATCTAAGCTTATTTTATGAGGCCAACATTACTTAAAAACTGACAAAAAATTTAAAAATATGAAAGACTAATATCCTTCATGAATAAACATGTAAAAATTCCTAACAAAATGTTAGCAATATGAAGCCAGCAATATATAAAAAGGATAATATATACTGAGCAAATGGAATTTCTTCAAGTAACGCAAAGTTGTTTTTAACATTTGAAAATCAATTATTATAATTCACTACATGAACAGAGTAAAGGAGAAATAACTTGAAGTCCTTTGAAATGATGTACATAGTATGTTCTCTAAATCTTATAAGGTATGTACAAAGTTCCTATAGCTTATATCATGTATAATAGTAAAATACTGAATTATTTTCTGTTCAATTGGTAGTAAAGCAAAGATGTTTACATTTTTTTATTATTTTGTGCCATGTGATAAAGCAACGAAAAAATAAACATAAATTGGGAGTGAAAAGTTAAGTGTGGCTCTAATTGTAGATAGCATGGTTGTTTACAGGAAAAATCAAAGATAATTTTAAGACAGCTGCTAGAACTAGTAGGTGAATTTAGTAGCATTTCAAAGTACAAAATTCATATACTAGCAAAAAACTGTTAGAAAATGAAATTAAAAATCAGTCCTGTTCATGATACATAGAGCATGAAAACACCAAACAGTGATGATAACAAAAAAGATTGCATTAAAGCTACAAAATGTTTCAAAGTGCATTTAATCAAAAGTCTCAATCAGTGGGAAAATATACCATTTGTACGGATTACAGAGTTCAAATTTGTTAGAATATTAATTCTCCATTCTTCTCTAAATAATCTATGGATTGAACATAATTCCAATGCAAATCACAGAAGTTTTTTTTTTCTTCCTAAGGTAATATGAAAGGTATTTCAAAATTTATTTGGAAATGTAAAATACATGGGATAGCCAAAAATTCTTGGGGAAAAAATATTAAGAGGACTTGACTTCCACAATCCAACTTCAAGAGTTATTACAAAGTTATAGTTTTTAGATGGTATGTATTTTCTTTAGTGTTTGTGATTGCACCAATGAAAATAGCACAAGAATGCAGAAATAGATACACATTAATAGAATACAATTGAATTTCCACAAAGCATCAGAGCAAATCCCTTGGGAAATTCTCTTCAACAAATGAAGCAAGATAAACTGAATACCAATATGGAAAACTGTGAAGATTGAACTCTACCCAATACCAAACATAAAATTAACTCAAGAGTTTTCATAACTTAAACGCCACTTCTGAAGACACCATGGCTCTTAAGGCAAATTAAGGAGATTTTTTTGGATAAAAAGAAGGTAGGCAAAATTTCTTAGGACACAGTAGATAATTAATAAAATAAAGTAATTAGTAATAGTTCTATTGATACATATGGACAATAGCCATTTTGAGGCACTTATATAAGGCTACACAAATTCCTGAAATTTAGAAAATAACAATACCAAATGTCACAGAGGATTTGAAGCAAATGGAAAACTTACACATTGTTGCTGATTTCACAAATGATATGAATCATTTAGGAAAAAAAAATATAGCAGTTTCTTGCAAAGTTAAATTTATATCTACCATATGACCCAGTAACTCTACTCTTAGATGTTTTCCAATAGACTTAGAAACATATGTCTTTAAAAAGACTTTTCAAAAGAATGAGTTTGGCATTTTTATTCACAAAAAGCTAAATTCTGAAAACAACCCATGTGTTCATCAAGAGGAGAATGAATAAATTAATTGTATATAATACAGAAGAATGTTAATCAGCAAGACAAAGGGAACAATGCTAATTTATGCTGTAATATGGACAAATTTTACTAACATTGAACTGCATGAGAAGAGTCAGCCAAAGGATCCTGTTAGTTTATATGAATGTGGACTTTCTCAAAATGGAGAAATCATTCAATTATTCACTGGCTTTCACTTGCTACAAAATTTACCTATCAATTACAACAAACTTTGAGTTTTTGTCTGTAGTTTAAGTTTCCCAGTAGTATAAGTTAGTAATTCTTAAGGTAATATCTATGTACTCTGAATTAGAGGCTTAGTAAATATATTAAAAATAATGGAAGCCAGGCATGTCTGTTAAGGAAACAAGTTACAAATGTATAAAAACCACAAGTATACTCATGCCAATGGAATTTAAGATAATGAAACTTATCAACAAAACTAATTCCATATGTACAAATGGCATCAAGTGCATATATCATGTATATATACACATGTTTGTTTTATAATACATATAGAATATATTTAACTATCTATATTACATAAGAACACACATTTCTCAGCTCTGTCAACAAGTAGCTTACACTAGTAGCAGCAAAAAAGCTAGTGTATAGGTCTGTTTTCTGTATATTGTTGTGAAATTGGAAACAGAGATACTGAAAGAAGTGATTGAATCTCAATGCTTCAGAATAAAGTACAAAAGATGAATTTAGAATATCTTGATGTAGTACTGATGAGGTCAACTAGTAAAAGAATATTGTGAACATGCCTAATGGATAGAGGAGAAAATTTAAAAGGACTTAGCTTGGTTAAATGTGGAACAATTTGATTAGTAAAAACAATGACAAGATGATAATGATTTATAAATTATTGAACAAAAATCTATTATTTAAATAAATGAGTACTTAAATAGAAAATGAAAGTCCTTTCTTATAGAAGAATTTTATGTGCTGGAGCTGAAAACTCATAAATGTATGATATAATTCACAACTCAGATTTTGAGGAGGGACAGAATGGCTACATAGACCTAAATGATCTCAAAACAAAATATAATCAGCTTATGTCCACAAATGTTAGTCATTAATTACACAAAACACAAAAGTAATTTTAAGATGGAGAAATATAATGAATGTACCTTGCATTACCTGGAAAAGTTAGCATTGATAATGTGCCTCCTGTTATAAAATCTTCAAAGGGAACACCATCTATGTTCTTCCTACCAAAGAAACAAATGTAAATCTAATCATGAAGAAATATAGACAAACCCAAACTTAGGGAATTTTCCCAAAAAATGTTTCTCAGGTAAGGAGTTTTAATGTCCATTGTCATATGTAGGAGCTGCTTATATACTTTAGAGATTTTGATAATGGAAATGAATTTTAGATTAGATCTTGATGGTATATACTGTAGAATTCTATGACGTTCTGAGTTACACTTTAATTTTCAATATAACATGAGACAGTATCCATGAAAACTCTTTTTTTATGCACAATCTTACATGGGAAATAAGATTCAAGCTATGAAATTATTTCCTTTTAAACATAACCACTAGCCGGGTGTGATGGCTCACGCCTTTAATCCCAGCACTTGGGAGGCAAAGGTGAGAGGATTGCCATGAGTTTTGAGGCCACCCTGAGACTCCATAGTGAATTCCAGGTCAGCCTGGGCTACAGTGAGACCCTACCCTCAAAAAACAAACAAACAAACAAATAAACAGAAAAAAAATAAACATAACCACTGTGTAAAATAAAAAGAATTAATTGGGCTGAAGGGTTAGCTCAGTAAGAGAGGTACTTGCTTGAAAAGCAATGTGACCCTAGTTTGATTCTCCAGTAGCTACATAAAGCCGAATGCACAAAGTAGAGCATGCATCTGGAGATCATTTACAAGGGTTAGAGGCCTTGGTGTGCCTATTCTTCCCAGCACCTCCCTCTCTCTGCTAGCCTGAAACTACTATATGAATTCTCACTCAGCCTGGGCTGGAGCAAGACCCTACCTCAAAAAAACAAAATAAATAAAAGAATTAAGTAAATCATTTGCACATATGGTATAATGCTACAATGTCTCATAGAAATGAGGTATAGTCACCAGTGGTGGGAGAAGCTGATTCCCTTTCATAGATCCTAGCAGAGAGATACCACCAACAATTAGCATCACCAGCAAGCAGAACCCACCAGAGATCAAACTGCTCTTTCAAAATCTTTGGGCTGTAATTCAGATTGCTCCTTAATATACCTTAGGGCTGGACTCCAAGATCCACCCCCAGTAACATTTCTTCCTCAGTAGGGCTCTGCATATTGGAGACTCAAAATTCAAACCTGAATCTATGGGGTCATGCATTCAAACTACCATGAGAAGTTTTGTGAATTCTCCAACTAATAATTTTGATACCTTACTTGTTTTTATGTTAACATTATTTGTACCTGTAGAAAATCACAAAATGATTTATAAGATATCAAAAGCCTTATATCAAGATTTCCTAGTTGTTCATTATGTGTCCAACTGATCTTATAATCCAATTTCTATTTGACCTGTATGAAAGCATGTACAATTTTCTGCACTGGTTGAGAATTGGAGATACTTTTCCCAACAACTTCTAAAGATTTCAAAGTATATTATATAGACCAAAGCATTCTGTTAAACGAAAATAAATTAAAAAAAAAAACAGAAAAAGAAATATTACTACATTCGACTACTCATTAACATGTTCTTGCACTTACTAGCCTTGTCATTCTATTAGGCTTTTTTTTCTCCAGCGTAATACTGGTTTGTAATAAAATGTACTGTGTCTCCACAGAGACATTTTCCCTTACCTGAAACTAAAGGCTAACCACACAATGCACGACCCATATACCCCAACAAGGAGGGTCTCTGTGGAGGAGGGATTACAGGGAGGAGGTTAACAATGCTACCAACTTGAGTGTATTCACTCACTACAAACAAAAGAAAAAAAAAACCAAAAATGAAAAAACAAAAAACCATTTCTCAGGTTAAGTGTAATTTGGAGGGAAATAGCTCTCTCATCAGTTTCCTCTCTACAGTAAATTACCAGGATTTGTCATATATTTTCATTGCTACATTTACTTACTTTATCTTAACATTAACCTCTTAATATGTTCGTTATTACCTATATAATTACTAATTAATTAAAGTGCCAAAACCTCTGTGGTCAAAAAAAAAAATAAAGTACTGTGTTTCAACACTACAGATTTTCTTCAGAAAACTCAGAGGGGATTGAAGACATGGGTTGAGCAATTTAAAACAGAACAAAATGGTGAAATGACTTACTCTTTATTTCACAATTGTCTTTTCCTAGACTACAACTGCTTTCTGTTAGTTGATTCAATCTAAATAATTCATTGTTTATTAAGTATGGTCATTCATAAAACAAAAATACTGTGCTGTTCTTATTCCATTAAAGTATAATATGCATCAAGATGGTGTCCGCTTAACCTCACCACAACTCCGGGGAAGGAGATGCAAGGAATCAAGGGATCACTGGGACTTTCAGGGGAGAGGAATCTCAAATAGATTGCCAGTGGGAGGGTGCAAAATGTCAGAAAAGGGAATTGGCTCACTCACATGCTCTTGGGTAACCCCAGTCTCCCAATCACCACAAGCAGCCATCCGAAACAGAGTCCCAGTCTCAGGCTACTCTCAAGTAACTTCAAGCAAGGAAACCCAGGCCAGAAATTCCACCTGCTCCCGCAGGCACATGTGATTGCCAGGATTCACCACCTCCACAAGGTCACAGATCCCCCCCCCCTTCCAGTATGTTCAGATCCCATCAGCCCCTGCCTGTCCCAACTTTGAAACCATTCCACTCTTGCATGCCTAGTCCTCAACTTGCAGCCACTCCACTTGGCCCTGTTCCTGCCCTGGGACTTCAGATCTAACCTGATCAGCCCTGCCCCCAAGTAAATTTTGACTCCCTCCACACCGCTTGGGCCTACCCCTGGCCCCTGCAAAGACAGACCTGCTCTGCTCCACCCCACCTGGCCCCCAGGTGAGTTGACCCTCCCCACTCTGTCCCATAGGACACAACCCAATACTCCACTCCCACCCACCACAACCACTCACTCCTCTCTGCCCTGCCACCACCTGGACTTCAGCCCACCCAGCCCCAGACTTACTTCCACCCAATCTGTTTGTCCCCACCTCAATCCCACAACATCATATCCAACCATTCAGCCCCATGCCCACTTGAATTCTGACCCCCTCCACTCTACTCCACCCCCAACCTGCTGGACTTCAGGCACACTCTGCTCTGCTCAGCTTGGCCCCACACCACTGCCCCTGTGCTCCACCCGTGCCCACCCAAATAGCTAGCTCCACCCTGCCCCATCACCCCCAAGACTTCCATCTGCCCTGCCATGTGTGTTCCTTCCACCCATTCTGCTTGGTCCAGCAGCCACGGCAATATCATATCCAAATGCTCAGCCCCAACTCAACAAAAATTCTGAAACCCTCCTCCACTCTGCTCCACCTCCAACCCGCTGGACTTCAGATTTGCACTGCTCTGCTCTGCTCAGCCCCCAACACACCCCCTGAGAATTCAGACCAACTTGGCTCTACCCTGCCCAGTCCTCTAGTGAGTGAAGACCTTCCACTCTCTGTCCAGACCCAGTGTGCCTGCCTAGAAGCTTCATCCCCCTTCCCCCCTGCCCTATGTCGGTCTCTGACCCCCCTCCAAACTGCACCATCTCCCCCGCCATTTTGACCACCCACTGGGATGGGCAGTCCACAAAAAAGAAATAACATAAAAAATCAAATGCAATTAAATCGAGTAAGATCTCCCAGTCCTACCATGGAAGTCTCTAATCAAAACATAGAAGAGACAATAGGATCAGAAACCCAAAATGAAGTTATGAGCATTGTAACCCTGACCCAGTTATTGGTAGATCTTGTGCAAAAGCAGCAAAGGACTGATAATCGTGTTGACACTGCCATCACTAGACTAGACCTAATAGATAAGAAAATAGAAGGGGTCAAACACAGTTAAAGGACATAAAGGAAAGTGGGAAAAAAAAAGAGGACCTCACAAACTAGCTGGCTATGATAAATTAAGATATAAAGAAAAGCAAGGAAGAATTCCAAAAAGCATCAAGAAAATCAGAAAATGATGTGAAAAGGGAACTTGACAGACGGATGGAAACCATACATAGAAAAGTAGTAGAAAATGCAAACCTAAGTGAGCAAGCCCAAAACTCCTTAGAGGTTCTCAAGAGTAGAGTCAGCCATGTGGAGGATAGAAACTCAGATCCTGAAGACAAAACAGAAAAAAAAAAAACCAGAGAGTGCAACAGTTTCAATAAGTTCAAAAAATTCTGTGAACAGATCATGAGGGAAATGTCCTAACATTCAGGTCATGGGAATGCCAGAAGGGGAAGAAATTGAGACCAAAGGCATGGACAACTTATTCAACAAAATAATCAAAGAAAAATTTCCAACTCTCTCAAAAGAAAGGCCTATCAAGATGCAAGAAGCTGACAGAACTCCAAACAGATTGAACCAAAGGAGAAACTCTCCAAGACATATTGTCATTAAGACTCTAAACATTGACATCAAAGAAAAAGTCCTAAAAGCAGCTAGGGAAAACAACAAGTCACATTTAAAGGTAACCCCATCAGAATCATTTCAGACTTCTCAATGGAAACCCTGAAAGCTGGAAGGGCCTGGAATAGAACACTGCAAACTCTAAGAATCTATGGATTCCAACCCAAACTACTCTACCCAGCAAAAGTATCCCTCAAAATATATGGAGAAAGAAAAACCTTCCATGAGAAAACTCAACTTTACAACTATATGAACACAAAACAAAGCTGATAGAAAGTATTTCAAGAAATTCTCCACACAGAAGAATCAAATAATCAACCTCAAGTAACTACAAGAAGCAGATCACAATAACCTAACTTGGGGAAGGCACAAAAAACTTCAAAGTCCATGAAAACACCAAACCACAAAAACCAACATAAAATGGCAGGGAGCAAATCAAACCTCACAGTCATTACCCTAAATATCAATGGGCTTAATTCACCCATCAAGAGTCACAAGCTGACAAGGTGGATCAGAAGATTAGACCCCTCAATCTGTTGTCTTCAAGAAACCCACCTAACCACTAAAGACATACCTCCTCAGGGAGAAAGGGGGGGAAATGATATTCCAAGCCAATGGGAATAAGAAACAAGAAGGCATGGCCATACTAATATTGGATAAAATAGACTTCAAACCAAAAATAATCAAAAACGACAAACAAGGCCACTTCCTACTAATCAAGGGAACAATCCAGGAAGAGGATATTACAATCATCAATCTTTATGCACCCAAAACAGGTGCACTACAATTCATAAACCAAAACTTACTTGACAATAAAACAGAAATAACCAACAACACCATCATAGTTGGGGATTTCGATACACTATTAGCAGCAATAGACAGATCATCCAAACAGAAACTTAACAGGGAAAGGAGAAATCTTAAGAAAACCATACAATATTTAGACCAAACCAACATCTATAGAACATTCCACCCCAAATGCACCAAATGCATAAACTACACATCCTTCTCAGCAGCAGACAGAACTTTCTCTAAAACAGATCATATGCTGGGTCACAAAGTCTGCCTCCATATATTTAGGAAGATTGACAAAATCCCCTGCTTGATATCAGATCATAATGCCATATTTCTAGAAATTAACAACAAAATACCCAACAAAAATCCCATCGGCTCCTGTAAGCTGAACAGCACAGTGTTAAACAATGAATGGGTAGTAATCAAAATGAAAAATGAAATACAGAAATTTCTAGAAATGAATTACAATGAGAACACATTGTACCAAAACTTATGGGATAAGATGAAGGTGATTCTCAGGGGAAAATTCATAGCACTAAATGCCTTCATAAGAAAGACAGAGAAATCCCAAATCAATAACCTAGCCATCCACATAAAGGCACTGGAAAAGCAAGAAAAATACAACCCAAGAAAGCTCCAGGTGGAATGAGATAATTAAGATGAGGGCAGAAATTAATGAATTGGGAACTAAGAAAACAATTAAGAAAACTGATGAAAGAAAAAGTTGGTTCTTTGAAAAAGTAAACAAGATTGACAAACCCCTTGCCAATTTGATTAAGAAAAAAAAAGAGGCACTTCAAATTAACAAAATTAGAAATGAAAAAAGAGAGATCACAACAGACTTTAGAGAAATTGGGAGAATCATAAGGTCTTACTTCAAAAACCTTTAGTGTACAAAACTAGAAAATATAGAGGAAATGGATAAATTCCTAGACACATACCATCTTCCAAAGCTAAACTCAGAGCAGATTAATCTCCTAAACAAACCTATCACACCCATTGAAATTGAAAAGGTAGTTAAAAAAAACTCCCCAAAAAGAAGAGTCCAGGACAAGATGGATTTTCTACTGAATTCTGTCAAACCTTCATGGAAGAACTGAAACAAGTCACATGACTGGAGATCAAGAAAAGCACCCCAAGTCCTTCTATGAAGCTACTATCACCCTGATACCTAAACCAGGCAGAGATGCTACAAGAAAAGAAAACTACAGGCCTATATCCCTGATGAACTTAGATGTAAAGATCCTGAACAAAATCCTTGCAAAGTGAATTCAACAACACATCAAATCCATTATCCACCTTGATCAAGTGGGTGGCTCATCAGTCAATATAATACACCACATAAACAAGGCTAATCACAAAAAACACATGATCATTTCAATAGATGCAGAAAAAGGCCTTTGACAAAATACAACATCACTTCATGATCAAAACAATGGAGAAAATCGGCATGGTCAGTTTATATCTTAACACAATAAAGGCTATATACAAAACTCCTAAATCTCAAACAACACTTAATGGAGAGAGCCTGAAGGAATTCCCATTGAGATCACTAACAAGACAGGGGTGTCAACTCTCACTTTTGCTCTTTTAATATAGTACTGGAAGACCAAGCTCAAGCAATAAGACATGAGAAAGAAATAAAGGGAATACATACAATTTGGAAAGAAAGAATCAAAGCGCTATTCACAGATGACATGATTCTATATGTAAGAGACCCAATAGCCTTCATTCCAAAACTCTTAAAGGTGATAAACTTCTTCAGCAAATGAGCAGGATACAAAATCAATGCACAAAAATCAGTAGCCTTGCCAGGTGTGGTGGCACACACCTTTAATCCCAGCACTCAGGAGGCAGAGGTAGAAGGATTGCCATGAGTTTGAGGCCACCCTGAGACTACAGAGTGATTTCCAGGTCAGCCTGAGCAAGAGCTAGAGTGAGACCCTACTTCATAAAAGAAAATAAATTAATAAAAAATTTTAAAAAAATGTATATGCATATATATCAGTAGCCTTTCTATAAGCAAATGACAAAAATACAGAGAAAGAAGTAAGTGACATCCCATTTCCAATAGCAACAACAACAACAAAAAATACCTTGGCATAACATTAAACAAAGAAGTGGAAGATCTATGCCATGAAAGCATGAAACACTCAAAAAAAGAGATTGAGAAGGACTTAAGAAAATCGAAAGACCTCCCATGCTCCTGCAAAGGCAGAATTAACATTGTGAAAATGGCAATCCTTCCAAAGGCAATCTACAGATTTAATGCAATTCCAATTCAAATCCCAACATTGTTCTTCACAGAGATAGAAAAATTGATCTAAAAATTCATATGAAAAAGCAAAAGGCCTTGGATATCCAAGCATATCCTCAGCAAAAGAAACACCTCTGGAGGCATCACCATACCTGATCTAAAGCTGTATAAGAAAGCCACTGTAGTAAAAAAAAAAAAAAAAAAAAAAAACAGCATGGTATTGGCATGAAAACACGATAATAGACCAGTGGAATAGAATGAGGACCCAGGCTTTGCATCAAGTAACTACAGCTGCTTGATATTTGATGAAGGCATAACCATATGCAAGGAATTGAAACTTGATCCACACATCACACCATGAACAAAAAAATCAAGTCCAAATGGATCAAATATAACACCAGAAACTCGGCTACTACTGGAAGAAAAGTTGGGAGGAACTTTCCATGATTTAGGAGTAGGAAAAGACTTTCTGAACAAAACCCCAGCAGTACAGGATCTTAAATAATCACTCAACCAAGTGATCTTATGAAGCTGAAAAGTTTCTTCACAGGGAAATATACAATAAGCAGTGCTAATAGATTACCCACAAAATGGGAGAAATTATTTGCTGAATTTCCAAGTGAAAGATGCCCAACTTCTAGAATCTACAAAGAATTCAAAAACCTAAATAATAAAAACTCAAACAACCCACTCACAAAATGAGGCAAAGAACTGGGTAGGTAGTTCACAGAGGAAGAAATACAAATGGCAAACACACCCAAGGAAATGTTCATCATCCCTAATCATCAGGGAAATGCAAATTAAAACTACTGTGAGATCTCACCTTACCCCAGTAAGGATAGCAAACATTAAAAATCAAATGAAAATGAATGCTGCTGAGGATGTGGAAATTTGGTCAACCATGTTTATAGCTGCTCAATTGGCAGTAGCCAAAAGCTGGAATCAACCCAGATGTCTATCACTATATGAATGGATAACTAAGATGTGGTATATCTACTTAATGGAATGCTACACAGCAGTAAGGAATAATGACACAATGAAATTTGAAGAAGAATGGTCAAGCCTGGAACAGCTTATTCTCAGTGAACTCATCCAGTCACAAAAGGATAATCACCACATAGTCTCAATCATCTACAGCTCCTAATCTGAATCTACCCAAGTCGCTGACATATCTACCAAGCATCTTAAGGACTGGATGATAGGGAGAGTGGGGAGGGAGGGGGAGAGGAGGGAAGGGGGGGAGGTACTCAAGACTGGATCCAAAAGGCAATGGTACCATAAAACTCTACATCCTAAAAGACACACCAAATGGCTGAACTTCCACCAGGTCCTTAGAGGGAACACTGGATTCACAGGGTATGACAAAAACTGTTCTTTATCTCCTTCTATTTCTGCCTCTTTTATACCACTTATCCAGTTCTTCCTTCTCTCTTTTTTTTTTTTTTTTCGAGGTAGGATCTCACTGTAGCCCAGGCTGACCTGGGATTCACTGTGGAGTCTCAGGGTGGCCTCGAACTCAAGGCAATCCTCCTACCTCTGCCTCCTGAGTGCTGGGATTAAAGGCTTTTCCTTCTCTTTTTGACAACTGACATGTAACTCCCAGTACCAGCAGCTGGCAATCATCCACAGTGAGCTTTTGATCACAGAGACCTACAAGGTTTCCAAAAAGAAGAGAGATTTGTGTCAGAGTGCTTGAGGTCCTACCATAAGTTAGTGACAAGACCCTACTTCTGAATACAACATACACAGTTGGTATGTATGATGGAAAGCGTCTAGTGCCAGAAGGTGCTACATGAGCAACTGGGGGATAAAGACCAATATCTGCCCAAGCAATGCATGGTCTAACTTACTTAGCAGCAAACAGCCTGACTTGATGTGCAATAGTGGCACATAGCCATGGTGGGAACCAAATGTTCTCAATTTGGCTAGCTGATCTGTTCAGTGGAATGGAACACATAGCTGGAGCTGGGAAATAAGCCTGAACCATATCCAAAAATGAACCTGTACTCCACTAAACTTTCCCTAAAAAACAATGGTTATCACATTTACTTGTTGCTAACTTTACTCTTCATTGGAGAATCTGCTTCTCTTTTTCAGATAGATGCAGCTCCTAAGGAAAGACTACCCCATCATACCTCAAAAGGGCCCCAGCTAAAACTAAGAATAATTGGGGAAACATGCAAGAGTGCTGTTTTCTTGGCAGACTAGCACAGTGGTGAAGGAGATAGACACAGAGAACAATCAACCCCTAACAAACCAGATATCCAGAGACAGAGAGGCTCCCAATATCTCAACATAGAAGCAGACTTAATATGAACCCAACACGGCTCAAGGAAATTTGCTGAAGAGTGGGTGGAAAGAGCTATACATTGTTTCATGACATGCAGAGACATTTCCTCCTACCCCAAACTAAAGGCTAACCCCACAATGCATGACCCATATACCCCAACATGGGGGGTCCCTGTGGAGGGGGGAGGATATGGAGGAGGCTAACAGTGGTACCAACTTGACTGTATTTACTGACTATAATAAAATAAAATAAAATAAAATAAAATAAAAGTTTAATATGGCATGCTCCATTCATAAAAATAGGAACAGCTTCAAAAATAGAAGCTAGCAGATTAAATATAAGTATGTCTCTTTAAATTAACCCATACCTTGTCATTAACACGAAATTATTTATAATTAGTAATTACTATGAAATTTGAAAGTACCTGTAACAAGTACTACTCCAAAATACAGTGCTATCAAGGCATGTCCAAAATAAATGATACAGATATACAATTAATTCTACTACTTATCATATCTATATAAGGAAAGTCATAAAAATACATTAAATATTATCCTGGCTATATGTTCCACTTAGATATATTTTTGTTCTATATTGTTCTATTTTTTCATTTTTTATTATTAGATATGGACATATTTTTTTAAAAAAAATTATTATTATTTACTTATTTGACAGAGAAAGAGGGAGGGAGAGAGAGAGAGGGAGAGAATGGGAACACCAGGGCCTCCAGTCACTGCAAACAAACTCCAGATGCATGCGCCCCCTTCTGCATCTGGTTAATGTGAGTCTGGGGAATTGAACCTGGTTCCCTTGGCTTTGCAGGCAAATACTTTAACTGCCAAGTCATCCCTCCAGCCCTGATATGGACACTTTTGTATGTAAACATCATATGTTGGTGTCATCCTTTCTTTTAAACACTACTAGTATATACCTGAGAGATTTTTTTTTGTTGATTTTTAAAAATACTGTGTCTGCATTAAAGTTATGCTACTTAAACACTCATCTCATAAATAATTTTTCTGATGGTCAAGCTAATATCAAATTAATTCAATAATGAGACTGCCCACATTTATTAACCTATCTATCTTCAATTATACAGGCTATATCTACCTTTATCTTGGACTTTTTAAAAATTTTTAGTTAGACCATATTAAATGGTAAAAATAGTAGTATTCACAAGAAAAAATGTGGATACCCAATGTAGTAGTAATTGATAAACCCTTGGCCAAATTGAGCAAAAGAAAAAGAATAAATATTCTAATAAGTAAGATTAGAGATGAAAAAGGATATTTTACAACAGATATTACTAAAATTGTCAAAAGCATAAGGGTATATTTTTAAAAATCCTACATTCCACTAAATTGGAAAATCTGGAAGAAGTGTATGTCATTCTTAAATCATATGATCTACTGAAACTAAACTAACAGACTTAAACTATCAAAATTGAGCTATAACATCTCACAGGATTTAATGATTACTTAAAAGCCTCCCAAAAACAACAACAACAAATCCCAGACCTGGATGGATTCACTGTCCTATTATACAAAACTTTTATAGGAATAACACCTCTTCATCTCATGAAATTGAAAAGTAGGAGATACTACCTGACTTCTACAAGGAAATAAACATTATACTAATATCAAACCCAGACAAAGGCATAACAAGAAAAGAGATCCGTATACCTTATGAACGTAGATATGAAAATCATCCAAGAATTTTTTACAAAAATATCCAAGAACATTTCAAAACACATGGAGACTAATAAACTTAATTCATTGCATTGACATCAACTGCATGATGATTTTAATAGATTTAGAAAGGCTTTGATTAAATGCATCTCTTATTATTAAAACACTGGAGAGACCATGCATGAAGGGATCATTTCTCATAAGGGCAATATGCAATAGATATAAAATACTACAGGGGGAAAATTTTAAAGCATTCCCAGTAAGGTCTTGAACAAGAGAGGGGTTTCCATTTTCCCTAATGTTATTTAATACAGCACTTGAAATTTTAGCTTGAGTAATGAGACAGGAGAAAGAAAAGGGATTCAATTGGGAAAGGAAGTAGTCAAGCTAGCCTTATTTGCACATGTTATAATTCTGTATTTAAGGGACTCTAAAGATTCTAAAAAAACTCTGGATCTGACAATCACTTTCAGTGAAGTGGAAGTATATAAAATTCCCAGAAAATTGAGATAACACTTTTTTGATATAGAGTTTAATAGGTATAGGCCCTCTTGTACCCCATGATTGATGGTAGCTTGATATTGGAGAGTGGGCTTATGTTTGGGTATGGTTCTGACTTGTTTCCTAGCTCCATGTATGGGTCTCGCACCACTGAGGGGATCAGTTAGCCAAATCAAGAGCAGTTGGTTCCCCACCATGGCTGTGTGCCACTATTGCACTTGTGTGGTCATCACATCAGGTTATTTGTTGCTAATTAGGTTAGACCATGAGTTGCTTGGACAGATATTGGTCATTTCCCCCAGTCTCCCATGTAGCACCTTCTGGCACTAGACACGCTGACTGTCTGGGGACTGACTCTCTCCTGGCTTCCAGCCATGCAATTCCATTTTATGTGTCAGCTGCATATGGAGTCTTCAGCAATAGGGTCTTACCACTGGCTTTGGTGGGTCATCAAGTACTCTGACAGAAGTCTGTCATAGTTTTGGGAAACCTTGTAGGTTTCTCTGATCAAAAGCTCATTGTGGATGGTAGCCCCAAGCTGGAAGTGGGGGTTACAGGTCAGTGCCCACTAAGAAATTGAGGAAAAACATAACTAATATACAAGAGTTACAGAGGACAGAGGGAGAGAGAGGGAGGAGAGAGGGAGAGGAAGGGGGGGGGAAGATGTAGAAGATTTAGGTTAGTCTTGATCCTATCCTCTCCAGTGTCTTGTGGTTCAGGTGTTTTCTGTAAGGGTCTAGTGAAGGTTCAGCCATTTGGTCTGCCATTTAGGTAGTAGAAATTTATGGTACCATTGCCATTTGGGTCCAGATTTCTGTTTTCCACCCCTTCGATGTCCTCCCCTTCCTCCCCATCCATCCTATTGTCTAGTCCATGAGGCACTTGCTGGGTATGTAAGGTATCTTGGGTAGATTCAGGTTAGGTGTTGTAGATGAGTGACACTATGTGTTGATTTTTAGGAGAGAGCTGCCCCAACATACCTCCAAAGGGGCCCGACTGAAACTGAGGATGATTGGCGAAACAAGCAAGGGTGATGTTTTCTTGATGAACCAGATACCAGCACAAAGGGGAAGGAGACCAACACAGAGAAAAATCAACTCCTACCAAATCAGAGAGCCAGAGCCTCAGAGGCCCCCAACACCTCAGCACTGAAGCAGACCAAAAATGAACCCAACATGGCTCAGGTAAATTTTGTGGAAGAGGGGGCGGAAAGAATGTCAGAGTCACATGTTGGGTCATGATATGCAGAGACATTTATTGTACCAATAACTGTGGGCTAACTCAACAATGCACGACCCATATACCTCAACAAGGAGGGGCCAATGGGGAGGGGGTAGATCATCGATGAGCCTAAACAATGGTACCAAACTGCCTGTATTTGCTGAAAAGAAAACTAATAAATTAAATTAAAAAAAAATTTTCAAAAGTAAAAAAAAAAAAAAAAAAATCCCATGCAAAAACCACTAGCCTCCATATATACAATGACAAACATAGAAAGAACAAGGTCAGAGAAGCAGTTCCATTTACAATAGCCATAGAAACATCTTGGAATACTGCTATCCAAGGACCTCTACTATGAAAACTTTAAAGCACTGAAGTAAGAAATTGAGGAAGATGTGAGAAGATAGAAAGATATTCCATGCTCATGGATTAGAATGCTTGCTATCATGAAATGGCTATCCTACCCAAAGAATTAAACAAATTCAATGAAATTCCAATCAAAAGTTCAATGATCATTCTTATAGAAACAGAAAAGAAAATCTCAAAATTTATTTGGAAGAAAAAGGCACTAGATAGTCAAAAATATCTTCAGTTAAAAAAAGAATACAAGAGACTTCCGGTTAATATGGTGGTTTAGATACCAAGCCAAAGCAGCGTAGGGGGAAAAAGACCAAAAAAAAAAAAAAAAAAAAAAAAAAAAAAAAAAAAAAAAACTCAGCAAAATACACACTTTTACTAAAAAGTGAGGTGTATAGGAAATCAAAATGGCAGTGGAGCAGTAGAAGAGACCCAGATCCCACACAGGCCCGCTAAAGCGGCCCTGGCAGGTCAAAGCTGCCAGACTCAGCTCCAGCCACAGGAAAAGCCAGGTGAGGGGAGCTTCCACTCACACCAGAGCTCTCCACAACTCAAGATCTGTGAAGGGAGAGCAGCAGTGAGCAATGGAGGAGCAGATCACAAAGTAGAAGGACACATGGAACAGCGAGAGAACCAGAGCAGCTGTGGCTCCCTCCTCTACCCCACCACCTGTGCCCAGCTCCAGCGAACACAGCAGCAGTCCCAGGACCAGGCCATGCCAACTTGAGCCAACAGCAGTACCCAAGCAGGAACAGGGTCCCGCAGCAACATCAGCCGCTCCATCACCAGCAGCAGCGGCCCCAGCAGCAGCAGATCCAGTAGTGGCATAAGCGGCAAATCCAGCAGCAGCAGCTTCAGAGACAGCAATCCAAGATTCAGCAGCAGCAGTGGAGGATCCAGCAGTGGCAGCTAAAGCAGCAGCAGCAGTGGCAGACCCAGCAGGGGTGAAAGACCCAGCAGCAGTAGCATTAGCAGCAGCAGCAACAGATCCAGCAGCGGCAGCTTCAGGAGCAGCACTGGCAGTTCCATCAGCAGGGGTGCCATTCTGCAGGGCCACAGTTGCCAGGCTCAGTTTGCCCTGCAGGAAAAGCCAGTGCCTAGCTCCAGAAATCAGAACAACTGTCCAAAGACCCAGCCAGCAAATTAACTGAGACCAAAACCATCCAAAAAGGTAACTGGGATTGATTGAACCCGGGGAGGGTATCACTTGGTCACAAGCTGACTTGGATCCCTCAGCAGACCAGAAATCTTAACCTATTTGTTCCTAGAGGATCTGGTTGTTCTAATAACTACTCTTCCATAAATATTCAGTGCTGTTTGATTGAATGTGTACAGTGTTTAGTTAAATTTTAGAATCTACCTGTATTTTATTCCACTCAGCCTACATGAATACTCCTGTAGCAGGGAAATTCAACCCCTAGGTATACCTTTGTAGACACTCTGAGAGCCTTAAAAGCCACACCTAAAACCTTAAGCTACTATCCTGAAGATATATAACATCAAATCAATTGATAAACCTAAGAATACAAAGCTAGATAGAAAATCCAAGCATTAACTTAATCCAAGATGCAAAAATATATACATTATAGCACAAGAAACACTAAAAGGCAAGACATTATAAATCCATCTAACAGTATTAATACATCAGAAATTACCTCCAGTGAGAACGAGTTAGAGGAAAAGCCTGAGAAAGGTTTCAAAAGAATGGTTGTAAATATATTCAAAGAAGTCAGAGAACAAATGAAAGGAGTCAAAGAGGAACTCAAAGAGGAAATCAAAGGAATCAAAGAAGATGCAGGACACCAATTTCATGAAGTAAAGAAGGCAATACGAGACATAAAAAAGGAAATAGAAATAATAATGAAAAACCAGTCAGAATTACTAGCAATGAAGAACACAGTTAATGAAATAAAAAGCTGTGTAGAAAATCTCACCAGTAGAATGAATGAAGGAGAGGACAGAATATCTAAGCTAGAAGACCAGGTGGCAGATCTAATACAGTCCAACAAAGAGAAAGACAAAGTTATAGAAAAGTATGAGTGGGAATTTCAAGATATTCGGGACACCATGAAAAGATCAAATTTAAGAATTCAGGGCATAGTAGAAGGAGAAGAATTCCACTCCAAAGGCATAGTAGGCATCTTCAACAAAATTATAGAAGAAAACTTCCCCCAAATTGGGAAAGAGGTGCCAATGCAGATACAGGAAGCCTTTAGAACCCCACCCACACAAAACCTGGAAAGAACCTCTCCTCATCATATTATAATCGAACTACCAAACACACAAACCAAGGAAAAAATATTGAAAGCAGTTAGACAGAAAAATCAAGTTACGTACAAAAGCAAGCCCATCAGGATTACAGCAGATTATACAACACAAACTATAAAAGCCAGAAGGGGTTGGAGTGATATATTCCAAGTTCTGAAAGATAACAACTGTCAACCAAGGTTACTTTATCCTGCAAAGTTATCCATTCAAATAGACGGAGAAATAAGGACATTCCATGACAAAAGCAGATTAAAGGAGTATTTGAAGACAAAACCAGCTCTACAGAAAATACCTGATAGAATCCTCCATGCTGAAGAAAAGGAAAAGCACACATATAAAGAACCTGGAAAAAACAAGCAATACTCAAATACTAGTTAACACAAGAAAGCAAAGTTAGAACCAGAACCACAAAAACAAAACTAAAAAAAGCAAACATAAATACACACCTTTCAATAATATCTCTTAATATCAATGGCCTAAATGCCCCAATGAAAAGACATAGGTTTGCAGACTGGGTTAAAAAGCAGGATCCTACAATTTGTTGTCTCCAAGAAACTCACCGTTATACAAAGGATAGGCATTATCTTAGGGTGAAAGGTTGGAAAACAGTGTTTCAAGCAAATGGGCCTAGAAAACAAGCAGGGGTTGCTATCCTAATATCTGACAAGGTAGACTTCAGTCCAATGTTCGTCCAGAAAGATAAGGAAGGTTACTTTATATTGATTAAAGACACACTCCAACAGGAGGATATGAGAATCATAAACATATATGTACCTAACAAACTCATCAAACAAACACTATTAGAACTAAGGTCACAGATAACACCAAGCACAGTGGTGGTAGGTAACTTTAACAGCCTACTCTCATCAATTGACAGGTCATCCCAGGAAAAAATAAACAGAGACATCTGGACTAAATGAGGTCATAGAAGGAATGGACCTAATAGATATATACAGGACATTTCATCCAAATGCTGCAGAATATATATTCTTTTTTTTTATTTTTTTAAATTCATTTATTTATTTATTTATTTGAGAGGGACAGACACAGAGAGAAAGACAGATAGAGGCAGAGAGAGAATGGGCACGCCAGGGCTTCCAGCCACTGCAAACAAACTCCAGACACGTGCACCCCCTTGTGCATCTGGCTAACGTGGGACCTAGGGAACCGAGCCTCGAACCGGGGTCCTTAGGCTTCACAGAATATACATTCTTTTCAGCAGCACATAGAACATTCTCTAAAATAGACCATATATTAGGACACAAAGGAAATCTTAACAAATTCAGGAAAATTGAAATAATTCCTTGCATTTTATCTGACCACAATGGAATTAAACTACAAATCAGTAGCAATAAAGGCTATAGAGCATACACAAAATCATGGAAACTAAACAATACACTACTAAATGATGAATGGGTCAATGAAGAAATTAAGAAGGAAATCAAAAAAATTATAGAGTCAAATGATAATGAGAAGACAACATGCCAAAATATCTGGGACACAATGAAGGAAGTTCTAAGAGGTAAATTTATAGCCTTAAGTGCCTATATTAAGAAATTAGAAAGGTCACAAGTAAACGACCTAATGTTTCACCTTAAAACCTTGGAAAAAGAAGAACAAGGGAAACCAAAAATCAGTAGATGGGAAGAAATAATAAGGATTAGGGCAGAAATTAATAAAAGAGAAACAAAAAAAATCCAAAAAATTAATGAAACAAAGAGTTGGTTCTTTGAAAGGATAAACAAGGCTGATTAAACAGTTAGCAAATTTGTCCAAAAGAAAGGGAGGAGACAAAAACTAATAAAATCAGAGGTAAAAAAGGTAACATCACAACGGATTCCAGAGAAATTCACAAAATCATAGGGACATACTATAAAAGCATATACTCCACAAAGTATGAAAATCTGAAAGAAATTAATGATCTCCTTTATTTATATGACCTACCTAAATTAAATCAAAATGAGATTATTCACTTAAATAGACCTATAACAAACATGGAGATCTGAACAGTTATCAATAATCTCCCAAGTAAAAAAAACCCAAGTCCAGATGGATTCAATGCTGAATTTTACCAGACCTTTAAGGAAGAGCTAACATCATTGCTTCTTAAGCTTTCCAGGAAATAGAAAAAGAAGGAACTCTACCAAACTCCTTCTATGAGGCCAGCATCACCCTGATACCAAAACCAAGCAAATATTGAACAAAAAATGAAAATTACAGACCAATCTCCTCATAAACACAGATGCAAAAATTCTCAACAAAATATTGGCAAACAGAATACAAGAATATATCAGAATGATCATTCATCCTGACCAAGTAGGCTTTATCCCAGAGATGCAGAGATGGTTCAATATACGCAAATCTATAAATGTAATATATTATATAAATGGGTTGAAGGACAAAAATCACATGATCATCTCATTAGACGCAGAGAAAGCATTTGAGAAAATCCAACATACCATCATGATAAAAGTCCTACAGGGACTGGGAATAGAAGGAACATATCTCAATATAATAAAGGCTATTTATGACAAGCCTACAGCCAACATATTACTAAATGGGGAAAAACTGGAAGTTTTCCACTAAAATCAGGAAGAAGACAAGGGTGTCCACTGTCCGCACTTTTATTTAACATAGTTTTGGAAGTCTTAGCCATAGCAATAAGGCAAGAGACACACATAAAAGTGTTACAAATTGGAAAGGAAGAGATCAAGCTATCATTATTTGCAGATGACATGATTCTATACATAAAGGACCCTAAAGACTCTACTAGCAAACTGTTAAGAGCTGATAAAAACCTACAGCCATGTAGCAGGATACAAAATAAATACACAGAAATCAGTAGCCTTCATATATGTTAACAACAAACACACAGAGGATGAAATCAGAGAATCACTCCCATTCACAATTGCATCAAAAAAGAAAAAGAAAGTACCTTGGAATAAACCTAACCAAAGAAGTAAAGAATCTCTATTATGAGACCTTTAAAACACTCAAGAGAGAAATTACAGAAGACACTAGAAAGTGGAGAAACATCCCTTGTTCCTGGATTGGAAGAATCAATATTGTGAAAATGGCAGTCTTACCAAAATCAAACAACACATTTAATGCAATCTCTATCAAAATTCCAAAGGCATTCTTCATGGAAATAGAAAAAAAAATCCAAAAATTCATTTGGAATCACAAAAAATCTCAAATACGTAAAATAATACTGAGCAACAAAAATAAGGCAGGTGGTATCACCATACCTGATTTTAACCTATACTACAGAGCCATAGAAACAAAAACAGCGTGGTACTGGCCGAAAAACAGCCATGGTAGATTAGTGCAACAGAATAGAGGACCCAGATGTAAGTCCAGGTAGCTATAGCCACCTGATATTTGATAAAAATGCCAAAAATACTCATTGGAGAAAAGACAGCCTCTTCAGCAAATGCTGTTGGGAAAACTGGATATAAATCTGCAGAAGGATGAAAATAGGTTCTTCTGTCTCGCCATGCACAAGAACTAAGTCCAAGTGGATTAAAGACCTTAACATCAGACCGGAAACTCTGAAACTGCTAGAGGAAAAAGTAGGGGAAACCCTTCAACATATTGGTCTTGGCAAAGACTTTCTGAATACAACCCCAATTGCTCAGGCAATAAAACCACAGATTAAACACTGGAACCTCATGAAATTACAAAGATTTTGCACTGCAAATGACACAATGAAGAAACCAAAGAGGTATCCTACACAATGGGATAAAATCTTCACCAGCTATATATCTGATAGAGGATTAATATCTAGGATGTAAAAAGAACTCAAAAAGGTAAATAATAAGGAATCAAACAAGCCAATCAAAAAAATGGGCTTTGAAGGTAAATAGAGCATTTTCAAAGGAAGAAATACGAATGGCATATAAGCATCTAAAAAAATGTTCCACGTCACTAATCATCAGGGAAATGCAGATTAAAACTACATTGAGATTCCATCTCACTCCTGTCAGATTGGCTACCATCATGAAAACAAATGATCATAAATGTTGGTGGGGATGTGGAAAAAGAGGAACCCTTCTACATTGCTGGTCAGAATGCAATCTGGTCCAGCCATTGTGGAAATCAGTGAGGAGATTCCTAAAACAGCGAAAGATTGATCTACCATATGACCCAGCGATAGCACTCCTAGGTATATATCCTAAGGAATCATCTCATTTCCTTAGAACTACTACTCAACCATGTTTTTTGCTGCTCAATTTATAATAGCTGTGAAATGGAACCAGCCTACATGTCCCTCAACTGATGAGTGGATAATGAAGATGTGGCACATTTATACAATGGAGTTCTACTCAGCAGTAAAGAAAAATGAAGTTATGAAATTTGCAGAAAAATGGATGGACCTGGAAAGGATTATACTAAGTAAGGTAACCCAGGCCCAGAAAGCCAAGCGCCACATGTTCTCCCTCATATGTTGATTGGGCTTCTGTGTGAGATGGAAAATACTTAGTAGCAGAGGCCAGTAAGTTAAAAGGACATATAAAGGGAAGAGGAAGGAAGGGAGGAGGGTACTTAATAGGTTGTTATTGTATATATGTAAGTACAATGATTGAGATGGGGAGGTAATATGATGGAGAATGGAATTACAAAGGGGAAAGTATGGGGGGGATGGAGGGTATTACCATGGGATATTTTTTTATAACAATGGAAAATGTTAATAAAAATTAAATAAATTAAAAAAGAATACACTTGGTGATTATTACCATAATTAATTTCAAAATATACTACAAAACTCTAGTTATAAAAACCAGTATGCTAATGACACAAGAGTTGACACAAAGATCAATGGACTAGAAAAAAATATTTTGAAAACAGTTATGAACATAAAAATTGACACACTAACTTCAAAAGATCTGTATTAGGATTCACAGCTGATTATTCAAAGCACTTATAAAAACCACAACTTGAAACAACCACTTTACATCTCTGAAAGAACTGAAATCCAACATTGAATGTCACATGCTTATGTACATTTCAACATTAATTGTGTCTGTATGATCAATTTTCTGAAAGCAGCAATTAAATGACTATCTCCCAAATATGCCAAAACAGAAAATTCTAAAAGGAGTTCCTCAGGGCAAAAGTGAATAATAAATTTTTCATAAGTTAAGTAAGAATATAAAGTTATATAATTTGGAAAAAATATTTGCCAACATATATTAAAGCTTCATTCATAAATGTTGAAAAGCATTCATCCACATGTCCAAGAGCAGTTCTACGTACTTAACACAAATGTGCAAAAGTAACTATTCCTTGTTAAATAAACACCATGTCTGCTCATAGCATCTTTTTAAAATTTTATTTTGTTTTTATTTTTATTTTTATTTATTTATTTGAAAGTGACAGAGAAAAAGGGAGAGAGAGAAAGAGAGGGAGGGAGGGAGGGAGGGAGAGAGAGAGAGAGAGAGAGAGAGAGAGAGAGAGAGAGAGAGAGATGGGGGGAGAGAGAGAGAGAGAGAGAGAATGGCCTAGGGAATTGAGCCTTGAACCAGGGTCCTTAGGCTTCACAAGCAAGCACTTAACTGCTAAGCCTTCTCTCCAGCCCTACTCATAGCATCTTTATTAAAAAATATTCAAAACTTACAAATGATCTAAATGTACTTATTATAAAATGAGTAAATTATTGAATGGTCATACAATGTTATAGCATAAAGCTGAGAGCTAATGTATCTCTTGCAACTGTGACATCATGAATGATCTCATGGGAGGATAATATTAAACTAAACAAAGAAGACATGAGATTTTTTTAAAATTTGTTTTGATAAATTTCATATAGTTGTGTACTTTGAACGTAATGGTATTAATGCATGGTCTCATAGACTCAGGTATTTTATTAAAATTCTGTCAGAAACTTCAGCCCCTAGCAGGCAGATTCCTGATACAGGGGAATGTGTTACTGGGCAGATCTGGATTGCAGCCTGAAATAGATAGAGCAGCTTAAGCTCTGGCTGTACTTGCTTGATGATTTTTTTTTTCCTCTTTTGACGTATGAAAGTCAGTAGCTTCTTCTGCCATTAATGAAACATCCTATGGATCTTTAAACCTGAAATAAACCCATTCCTATCCTAAATTGTGTCTGGTTGGTTATTTATCTTGGCAACATAAAGCTGATTACAAGAGAAACTGGTAACTGTCATGGGTGTTCTTGTTGCACAGTGAGTCATATCTGGATTTTGGTCTTTTGCAATATTTGCTGGAGGAATGTGACGAGACTTTGTACTTGGGAATGAAGAAGTTGTACAGAGCAGCAAACCAAATTTCATGGGCTATTCATGCGAGAGTTTTGAGAGTTATAAATGCAGACAGAATTGTATTGGCTTATGAACTTTTAAAGGGAATGAAAGACAACAGAGAACCTTGTTAAATCTAGGCTACTGGCATAAAGACTGGATGCATTATGCTACTAAATCCCTAAGACTTTGATCAAAGTTGAATTTAAAAGTAATCAACTGATATGCTTGGCAGAAGGTATAAATTGAAAGATGCATGACTTAAAGTTGGAAAAGTTCAATCAGGTTTAAAGTCACTAGCACAGAGACTTTGTTTAGGATGCTAAGACTGCTATTGTTAAATAGATTACCAATATTAAAGGTGGACCATTTGTTTTACATTGAAACAATGGAAAAGATGCCTTACAAAAGCTACCACCCAAGAAAGGCCAAATGAATAGGAATGCAAACTCTTTTGAATGATTGATGATGGAAAAGAAGAATTCTGAAGGCTTAAAGTCACAATTTATTTCCTCCCTGGATTAACAAAATGTTTGTGTTGTTGCACACCTAGTAGTGATTTTGGAAGCAAGAAAATGTATGGAAATGGGACATGAAGTGCACAAGATTCTAGGACCCCCTGCTGAGAGGTGCCATGAGAATCAGGGTGATTTTCCTATATGGCCAATGAGGCTATGTTTGAAGTTGAGTAGGAGACACTATTGAGAAGTGGCATCGGAAGCAGATAATATTCCTGTATTGAAGACCAAAACAGGTAAATGCAAGGAGCTGAAAATGGGCAATAGTTTGCAGTAGAGACCAAAAAATGTTTGGAAATACCAGGCCTGTGCAAAGGCTACCATGGAGCACTGTTGCCTTGGGTTGAAAGTTTCCTCCTGGCTACTCAGCCCAGCTGCATGAATGGAAATTGAAATTCCAGAGAATGTGGATAATGGACTTGAACTGCAGATGTTTGATGTTAATCTGATGGTTATTGATTTTGCATTAGTCTAGTCTCTCCATGTTATGCCTTTTCATAAGGAAATGTCATTATTGGTGAGGAGTATGTAAATTGTTTTTGGACTTTGAAACAGTCTTCAAGTTGCTAAAGGTTATGGGCTCTTTGAAGTTGGACTGACAGCAATTTGTGTTGTGGTATAGTCATGGGTCTTTGGAAGCCAGGGCCAGAATGTGTTAGTTTGAATGTGATAGTGTAAATGCATGGCCCCATAGACTCTGACGTTTCCATAAAATTGAGTTGGCAACTTCACCCATAGCAGGCAGATTCCTCCTACTGTGGGCATGACACTGTGTGGATCTGAATTCTAGCCCAAAGTTGTACAGAGAGCAACTTGAGTTCTGATTGTGCATGCTTCTTGCAGATATTTGTTCTCTATTCTTGGATGTATGGAAGTAAATGAGAAGGAGTACAGTTAGGGTGACTGAACCTCTGAAAATAAAAAAGGCAGGAAAGTCTGCACATGCTATAAATCAAAGACAATCTGACTACTTATGTCTTGCCTAGTTCTGTAGACCTGTTTTTCCACAAATATCCAAGACCCCTCCTGGGAGAGAGGTCCTTCATAGTATTTAAACATTATTGTTGGTCAAGTTTAGCACCTGGAACTTGGTGTTAGGGCTAGTCTCTTCTGGAGGCAGCCCCTAGCCCTAACCAACCAGCTGTCCCTGTGGTTCTTCTGAGCCGGAAGACAGCCCATCATTGTAAGGTTATAAATACGTTTGCAAAAGGAGGGCAGGTTCTCTGACCACTTGGGAACTTCCAGCTCTTGGTGATATTTTTCCCTTAGTGAGCCTAGGCTGACTTGGCCTAGGTTCAGCTGGGTTGAGCTGAATAGGGGGCCCCTAGCCCTTACTCTCCACATGGGTTATTTATCCCCTCCAGCTCCCTACATGGCAAGACCACCTTGAAATTTCTTTTCTCTTATATTTCATGGTTTTTTTTTTTTTCAGGCAAGCCATGTGAGTTCTCTAGTCATGTGGGTGTCTTTTCTTGGCTCTGTACTTCCCTTAATAAATATAATTTTTTTTTTTTTTTAATTTAATTTATTAGTTTTCTTTTCAGTAAATACAGGCAGTTTGGTACCATTATTTAGGCTCATCTGTGATCTACCCCCTCCCATTAGACCCTCCTTATTATTGAAAATTTAATAATTATCCTTCTCTCTTATTTAATTCTGTAATTAAAATTAGAAATTAACCTAGGATTTGGAGCTTAAGGACTTTCTGGACCTTGAGCACCCCATTACCTAAGCAGCTTCTTCTGCCATTGATGGAACTTATCCTGAATCTGTAAGCCTGAAATAAACCTGTACCTTCCCTAAACCATGTTTGATTGGTTGTCCTTCAGAACAGTATGGAGATGAACACTATAACCATAGTGGTGGGGCAGAAATTGTTGATGCATTTTTGTTTTACCTTCTCTCTTCACCCATGTGGCCAGACTTTTGTCTTTGTTTCTGCCTGATGACTGTTCAAAGCAGCAGAGCTAACTCTGCCCTGCTCAGACCCAAGCTAAATGTGTGAATAAATGAACTCTTTGGAAGCCCTAAGCTAGTCAGAAGGAGGAGCCAGTGAATAGACAGTCTTCCTGGCTTCTGGTGGATAGTTTTCTGGGTGTTTAAGATTTTTTTTTTTTTTTTACAATGCCCTTACAGAGTTAAGACCCAAGTACTCATGACACTAACTCAGATTTCGTGAACTTTTCTTTCTTATTCCTTTTCTACTTTCATTGGTGAGACCTGGAATGTCCTCTTTTGCAAGGTATCTGCCCTGAAACCTTCATCTTACACCGCATGCTTGGGAGAACCAAACAAAATGTTTCCTTTTCAGTTGATAACTTCCACAGAAAAAGAGGGAGAGTTCAATTTGAAAGTGCTGACAACCTGCTTTATCATATCTGAGTGAACATACATGTTGAACTCATGTGTTCGGTTTTTACAAACTTATTATAGATGTATTCTTTTTTAACCTTTCTTATATTTAATATAGTTTAAATGTGGGATTTGTGCAAATTAGTAAATATATACTAAATATATGATGATATGTTAAATTTAATTATTATAAACAATCTTATTGGGTCACTATAAAATGCTATTGACATTAGAGCATTAAAAAATGTAAAACAGTTTATAAAATAGCTAACTTTAATTTTATACTTTGGATGTTTTTCTTAACCATAGGTGAATTAAGTACATTTTTAACATAAATAATACATTGCATAAATCTAAATTACTTTTAAAATTATATATATAAGTATATAATACATATAAATTAATTATTATTAATTTATATTAATTTTAATAAATTATTATAATTTATAATATAATAAATTATTATAATAAATAATTTAAATTAATTAAAATAATTATATAATATATATAAATATATAATATATTATATACATATACATATATATATATGTATATGTATATATACATATATATATATGTATATGTATATGTATATAATATATTATATATTTATATATATATATACATATATATATGGTATTCTTAAAGTAATTTATTACATTATTTAGTTCCCTTAATACTGTAAAGTTAGATCAGCACAGAAATATAAGCACACAAATTTGGTTACGTATAGATTAGAAATGAAAGAGCTATATGACTTACATTCATATCTACAATATTCATTTCAGGTTATATCAAATATTTAACATCATCCATTCTTTGGGATTTGTTAGCATATCTTTTAAAATTTGCCTGAGGCAGTTACAAGAAGGAAAGTAAAAAGTGGTTTTGATTATCATTTTGAATTGTCAACCTTGACAGTTTGGGGTGGGATTTATAGACATGAAGAAAGAATATACAGACAGTCATACCAGTATTCCTTTATCTTTTTCCTGGGAAAATTCTTCTCCACAATAACCAAAGAGCTTGTTATTTGTCAGAAAAACTGTAGAGTAAAGCTCGTTGGGACTAACCTGGGGCACAGTTATCTGGAAATAAGAACCTACAAGTGATAGGTTGGATCTATAAGCATTACCAAGAAAATGTTTAAAGTTTAAATTTTAGCAGATTTAAGCTTCTTTTGCTTTATTTTAAAGGCAGAATCAAGAAAAATATAGCACTTTTAACAATTCGCTTCTGTATTCATAAACACACCAGGAGTTTAAGTTTAAAAGTAGAAAGAAAAAAGGGGTTGCTACAGGAGGTACTAGTAAGAGGAAACAAAAGACAAAGTCCTTAAGGTATTGTTTGGCTGCATGAGAGGGTTTACTTTCTGTGTGAAGATGGTTAGAAAAGCTACTCCGAGCTATTGTCCCAAATTCAGAGGGACTGGAAAGCAGTAGAACTATATGTATGATTAGAGACATTCAAAAGTGTCCTTGAAAGGATGTAGTTTGTATTTCCTGACCTGATGACCAACCAACAGTTTAATCATTTATTCATAAGAGGGCTCCAGAGACTGGCTGTGAAAGACCCATCTTATTTTCACAGGGGTCAGTTTCTGACTAAACTCTCCACTGCTCTCATAGTAAAGCAGAATAAAATACATCCATCAAAGGATGATAGTGCTAGGCAATAGAACTGGAGAATGCTGTACTCAGAGTTTCCCTTAAATTCGCACTATTTGATTGGAAGCTGCTTTTCAAGAACCTTTGTTGGTTAACCCCAAGCGTGGTAATTGCCCAGGAACATTATCATCTGTTCCTACACTGACTCTGCATATAGCTTCACCCTCAAATCTACATGTCTTTGTGAAGCATACATTTTTTTTTTCCATTTAAGTCCTTTTATTACAGTGGTGCCAGCTACTGCTGCTATCGTTAAATGCCTGTCAGCATTTCCATTATAAACCTTATTTTCAGGGGATTTATAACATAGCCATTTTAATTCACATTCAGCTGAAAGTTGCCATCGAAATTCTCAACATACAGTAGGTGCTGTTTTCTTTTATCATCAAATTTTATTTGAATCTGTTTATCTGCCTAAGATTTAGCAATGTGTAAAGCCATCAAATGGAGATGGAAGAAAAGTCTAGGTGTCTTTATAGATACCTTCTCTGGCAAAAGTGCACATGAACAATGAGATAGAAGTTGTAAGAATTGTCTGACCTTTCACAAGCAAAAGCATTAATGGATAATTTAAAATCATTACTAGTTATAGTGTGCTCTTTTGTACTCCATCCTTTACAATATACTTTCCAGTGAATGCCAATTCATACCATGACAAAGCTAGGGCCAATTTAGGAAATGCCCTCTTCTCTATAATGAGCTTATTGACAACATGGAATGATGTCAAGCCATTGTTCATTCATATAGCAATATAAAACTTCTTTATGTTCAAATTTGATACTTAATTTTATTTAGAAATCCTACCAACCCTTTTTTTCCATGAAGGAAGCTATGTTAACCTTTTTTCAAAATAAAGATTGTTTTCATGTTGCATATTTTTTCCAAGTTATCCCCATTTTTGTGAGTGTACCATGGTCACTTCTTTTATTGCTTTATTTTATCCTAGATCTAGGCAATGCTATTTTCAATTTTTCTTTATTGAAATATATTTATTGATAACCTCCATACATACACACAATGTACCCTGATCATAATCCCCTCCCAACTCTCCCCCCATTGAACTCCCTCTTCTTTCCATCTAGTCCCCCTTCCATTTTGTTCTTAAAATAAAAACTATAGAAAACATCCATATGTACACATCATGGACCCTGATCATAATTGCCATCTAAACAATTTCCTCTGTATCCCTTCCCACGTCTCCTTTCCATTGAACCCCTTCTACTTTCCAAATAGTCCTACTTCTATTTTGATGACATAATTTAATTTCTTACTTATTATGTCACTGTGAGGTCATGAATGCAACTTTTTGTTTGGAAGACAGTCTTGCAAAGCATACCTCCCCAACCTTTGGCTCTTACATTCTTTCTGCCACTAAATATCCCTGAGACTTGGAAGGTATGATAAAGATTTCTTTCTCAGTGCTGAGCACTTCATTGCCAATTCTTTCCAGCACTTTGATAAAATTTGAGACTCCCCAGTAGGTACTTCCATTTGAGAAGACAAACTTCTTTAAACAAAAGGGAGGTCTATAGGGCTGGAATGATGGCTCAGCAGTTAAGGCAGTTGCCTGCAAAGCCTAAAGACACAGGTTTGATTCCCTAGCACCCAAGTAAAGTCAGATGCACAAAGTGCATGTGTGTGGAATTTGTTTTCTGTGGCTAGAGGCCCTGACCAGAGAGAGAGAGGGGCCATTCTTTTTCTTTGTCTCTCTTCTTTCTCTCTCTGCTTGAAAATAAATAAATTAAATATTTAAAAAGTAAAATGGTATTGTTAAAAATAAATATTTCATAAGCACACACTGTTGGCCCCCAACGAAGGTGAGGGAAGTTAGGTCTGGAGGTTATGGAACATTTGGGACATGTGGCCAGGGTGGAAGAGATGGGGCACTGGGGTTGGACATACTTATGTTTCTAGTCTCTGCTTCCTGACCCTTCAAGATATGAACAAGGCACATCACAAGCTTTGCTACCATGGGCAAAACATCCCAGATGTCCTTCCTTCTATGCCACAATGGACTGTGCTCTCTGTAATTGAATCAGAATAAACCTCTCCCCACTTAACTTGCTTCCATCAGTGTTTTGATCACTGCAATGAGGAAAGTAACATGCTGCTATCATGATTCATCAATTCTACTTCTCAGAAAAATTGAAACAAAAGTATCCAAGATATTATCATGTACTCATTACCATAGTAGCATTATTTTTAATAACTGAGAGGTATGTGAAATTCAATTGGTGAAAATGTAAAAAAAAATACAGTGCTACACAGTGGAATAATATTCAGTATTTAAAAGAAGGGAAACTCTGATACATGCTGTGAATGGAAGAATCATGAGGACTTTATGCTACATGAAATAAGATAATCACAAAAGCACTGAGACTATGTGATTCTGATCTCATAAATTATCTAAAGTAGCCAAGTTGATAGAACAGAAAAGGGAATAGTGGTTACCAGGGACTCAAGGGAGAGGGGAAATGGGTTTTGCTGTCAGGGAATGGAGTTCTGATTTTCAAAGTGAAAATATTCTGGAGATCTGAGAACATGTGGATATACTTAATGTTGCTGACCACACACACAAGCAATTGTTAAGATTTAAAATATGCTTTGATCTGGAGAGATGACTTAGCAGTTAAGTACTTGCCTATGAAGCCTCAGGACCCCAGTTCAAGGCTCAATTCCCCAGGACCCATATTAGCCAGATACACAAGGGGGAGCATGTGTCTGGAGTTCGTTGGCAGTGGCTGGAGACCCTGGAATGCCCATTCTCTCTCTCTCTCTCTCACACACATAAATAAATAAATAAATAAAACAAAAATATGTTATATTATATTCTTCTTATTAAAAATAAAAAGTGCATATCTTTCTTCATAGCATATATGAAGTTCAAAGAAAGGAGTTAATTGGGAATCTCTGACTTCACTGGGATGAGATAAGAAGTAGATATACTCCTTGTAACAAGTGTCATCATTCTGTGGCCAAATGGCAGCATTTCTGTTGGTGAGTGTATGTGAGCTTTCTGAAGACACACATCTATTGATGAGTGCGGTTGAATTTTCTGAGGACATACATCTGCTACTAAAACTTTTATTTTTTTTAAGTAAATATTCCATTTTGGCCAAAATCTGGCCAATGACTTGACTACTATTCAGAGGCCTGACTATGTTTGTTTTTGATCACTTCCCTAAATGCCTCCTTTCCAAAATGACAGATTCACTGATGTTTCTCCTTTAAGGCAATGTAAGCACTTACTCAATAAATCCAATAAATCCAAGTCTTTTTTTTTTTTTTTTTTACATTAGACACTGTTCTGAGAACTACAAATCTGAAAACTGTTGTTGAAAGTTATATCCTAGGAATTATCTATTGCAGTGTGGAAACAAAGGAATATGTAACAGCACCTTCATATGTTTAGAAAACTTAATCAACTTATCAGAACACATATGAGTGATCCCTTACTTTACTAAGCAATGAAAAAAGTCAGGATGGCATATTTTTAATCCTAGCACTTGGGAGGCAGAGGTAGAATAACTGGGAGATCAAGGCGAATCAGAAAGTATATAGTGAATTCCAGGTCAGCCTGGGCTAGAGCAAGACCCTACCTTGGGGAAAAAAAAAAAAAAGAAAAGGAGATTGAGGAGGAAAAGAAAATTGTCAGGATGATTAGGGAAAATCAATGGGCAATACATTTTTTGAAGTGAATATTAAGGAGTAAAAAAGACAGTAAAGCCATTCAAAGCAGGTAAAATTGATATATTTGCAGGGAAGTTTAAAGTGGAGGGACTATTTCTAGAGTGTATAAAACACTCAGAAAGATGAGAAATCAAAACATATTCAAGTATCTTAGGTTAGTATGCATAGGAGATGGAGAAAATGGGAAATCAGCCAGGAGAAAAGGCTCAGGCCCAGGGGCTGATACTTCAAGGAAAGCAGCATGGACATTATTTTAAAGTTATGAAGACTCAATGAAGGTTTTATAAAAGAGAAAAACAAACCCACATTAAAAACATTCACTCAGGATTTCAGAAGAAAAAAAAAATCAGCATTTTCATGGGAAAAAGTTGAAGGATTTCTGATTCCAAAGATTTTCTTTCATGTTTATAGTTCTTTTCTCTGGACCCTACAGAGTGAGTGACAGGCTTATTCTGGAGGGTTAGCTAAGCTGATAAGCATGATGGAAGCAACTATCCATCTCCTCACCTCACAAGAGGTTACTTTCTCAATGCTATTTCAGCTTACATTTGGAGAGGATATACTTTGATCTGGAGGAAGGGCATGGCAAGCTGGCTTACTTCAGTGAAGGCAGAGTCAGGAAGCAGAGTGTCGGTTATCAAAGCTCCACTTTCTAAAGCACTCCAACAGCATCATCTGCTGTGAGTCAAGTATTTCAACATATACGTCTCTTAGAAATATTTTAAATTCAAGTGAAAATACTATCAAATTCTTTTTATTTTATTGGTTTTGTTTTTCATGATAGTTCTAGGCCTGGCTGACCTGGAATTCACTATATAGTCTCAGGGCAGCCTCTGCTTCCTGAGTGCTGGGATTAAAAGCATGTATCACCATGCCTGGCTTCAATATCAAATTCTTAATAGTTCATTTTATCTATCCTGACTTCTAGAACATATAAATAAACCCATGGTCCCCAAGCCTTAAAAAATTGAGTTCTCAAAAACATTAATGGCTTTATAACTTGGCATTCCTAGAAATATTCTGCATTCTTAAATTTCATTTCTGTGCTATATTTTGATATTTTAAATTTTCTAAAGAGGATGCTTTATATTATGGTTGCAAATAACTTATTAGCTAATCTTTATTTTTCAGTGACTGCATTTTCTGTCCACTATCCTGTGAATATATACATTATTATATACTTAACATGTTGAAGTGGAAATCAGGTGGAAAATCTTAAGTTAAATAAAATTTTGATATTGTAATATGTTATATTAAGAGACAGGACCCAGCTGAAACTAAAAGAATTATTCCATTGATCCATAGACAGGCCAGAAGATTCATGAATGAAAATTCTAGTGAAAAGTGCAAATTGATGTACTTTATTTGATCTTTCAGAAGCTTTTGATTACTTAATATATAATGAGATTTATATATGCCTTAATAACTTATTAGTTTTCAAGCCTTAAGTAGGTTACTCATTGAGCATGGTAGATATAACATGCTTTTCATCAATATTGTGTATTATAAATCCACAGTATTTTACCATTTACTTTAAAATCAGCAAAGCAAGCAAAATTCTCTCATGGCACTTTATGATGCAGTCAGCATTGGCCTTCCAAATGGATCAGAGACTGAATATGCCATTCTACTTGAGATTAAGTAAATGTACATAAAACAAGGCTCTATGCTCAATGTCTGTGGAAGGAAACCTTCACTTTTAGTTTGAATATGTACTTACATCACTGTTGACTTCACATATTCACATAATTATACATACTTATGGGTCACAAGTGTAGTTTCAATACACATCTACATTTAAAGGTAATTGGCATACTAACCCCTTGAATACGTACATTTTATTTGTTATGAGATCACTCAAAATCTTTTCTAATTACTTTGAAATACACAGTTCATTACTATTGACTAGTCACTCAACTATATATGAGCACTTAAGTGCTCTTATCTATATTCATCTTTTTCCCTTTTCCTGTAGCTCCTGTTCTCCCCAGTATTTGGTAATTGCTATTCCTCTCTCAAATTCTATGAGATAAACTTTTCCCTGTAGAGTTTCTTAAGTGACATAGTCAATAAGCCATCTGTGATAATTACAAAAGTCATACTATTTACCCAATATTAGTGCAGCAATTAGGCAGGTAAGAATTTAGGGGGAGCACCTGAAGCAAAGGGCCTTGGAGAAGGTGAGATGAAGCCTAAACTTAAATTTCTCTTGTTTCCTTTTTCTTTCTTTCTTTCTTTCTTTCTTTCTTTCTTTCTTTCTTTCTTTCTTTCTTTCTTCTTTCTTTCTTTCTTTCTTCCTTTCTCTCTTTCTACTTTCTTTCTTTTTCATCTTTCTTTTCTTTTGGTGCTGGCCTATAACTCCCAGCATGTGATTAACAGCCACAATGAGCTGTTGATCAGACAGAACTGCAAGGTTTCCCTGAACAAGACTTCTGTCAGAGCACTTGACTACCCACCGGAGGTTAGTGGTAAGCTTTACTGCTAAAGACACCATATGCTGTTGGTACAGAACATGGAGAGACCTGGCTAGAATCTGGAAGACAGCCAGTCCCAAGATAGCCAATCTAGTGCTAGAAGGTATTATATAAGCTACTGGGGGAAAGTGGCCAACATCTGTCCAAGCAACTTAAGGTGTAAGCTACCGAGAATTGAACAACCTGGCATGATGCTCACACAAGTGCAAAGGTGGTACACAGCCATGTTAAGTAACTGACTGCTCTTGAATTGGCTAACAGATCAGTTCAGTTGAAAGGAACCCATATCTGTAACTGGGAAACAAGTCAGAATCATATTCAGATAATAATTTTGTTTCTAATATCAAGCTCCCACTAGTCTTGGGCTACAAGAGGGTCTATACCCAGTAAATTATCTCTAAACTAACAATGATTATCCCACTTAACCTGTGATGACTGCATTCTCCATTGGAGAATCTGCTTCTCTTTTTTAGATGGAAGCAGGACCTGAGGACAGAAATGACCCATCACACTTCATCCTAGCCCCAGATGACACCACATAGGAATTGGGTAAGTAAAGACTGCTGCTGTCTCAATGAACCTTATATAAGCACAAGGGTAAATGAGATAGGACACTCAACACCCACTAAACCAGATATCCAGAGGCTCCTAAGATCCTGTCACTGAAGTACACTTAAAACTAACCCAACAAGGCTCAGGGAATTGTGTGGAAGGGGGGATGGAAATATTGTTAGAGCTACAAATTGGGACATTATGCACAGAAACATTGTCTCTTTCCCATAACTAACGGCTACCCCCACAATGAATGACCCACAATCTCCATGGGGATGACCTGCATCCCCAAGGAAGAGGGTCCCTTTGGAAAAGGGACAGGGATGAGAGAAATGATGGCACCAACATATGCTGTTCACATACTAAGTATGTCCATAACTAATAATAATACAAAAAGAATTTGAAGCTGAAATTTTAATGTGGTAAAATCTATTATTTTGTGTTCTATGATGTGGGTACATGTGCATATGTGTGTGTGTCATGTTCAGTCATGTTCATGTGTGTGAGTTAAGAGGTGCATGTTCCATTGCATATGGTATAGAGTTATTATGGTTGTTCCTAGCATTCCACCCCATTTGATTCAGGGTCTGGTTTCATTATGCACTGATGCATTTATTATAGATGTGTTTGGATTACAGATGCTATGGCTGTAATGTCTGCCATTATGTGGTTTCACAGCTTAATTTTTTTAATATTTTGAGTAATTTTCAAAAATACAGCGATATTCTGAAGTTTAAAAAATCTGGGCAGGTTGATCAAAGGCACAGAATCACTATACAAAATCCATCAATGAACTGGCAACAGAATCTTTGAAAGTGGGAATGTTGTCTTTTCTACTTTAAGGATACAAAAACAATTTCAAGAGTAGGTGTATTTTTCATTTATTTTTGCTTTTGTCATTCAGTAGCTTTTTTAAAAAATAGATTAAACTCATCCTGTGAAAAACCTATAAGTGTGACAATTTATACATATCTTCCAATAAATTACTCATTTTCAAATTTTTCAAAAGGCACAAATTAAGTAATACTCTACAGCTTTTCTACATAATTTGCATAACCACTTGCACTGAGATCCAGTGAGAACTAGACTCCTATGGAAGGGCTACCAAGACAGTCATGAGCAACAACTTCATGACTCTTATCTCCAGTATGCTGTGCTTTTAAAGAGGAAAACATAGGTTAAGTAATTACATTTTCTTCTCCTAGTTACTCATTTTACTTTAATAGTGAATTTCATATCCCATGAAATTTAAGAAGCATCTTTAGATTATTTAATTCAGTAAGAATATATTTAAACATCTCCTTTATATAAGTGTGTTGTTTCATTCATCTTAAATCCCGGTGACATGAGAAAACTTCACTTTCACAGGAGATGATGGGTAGAAGAAAAATGACTTTTCAAATTACATTGATGGTAAACACAGCTGAGGATCAGAATTCTGGATATTAGCTAAAATAGATTTCAATAGTAAAATAAGAAAAGCTAACTAAATAGAAATAGTAATAAAAGTGTAAAGTTGAAATTACTTCAGGCTGTGGTAGTACATGCCTGTAGTTCCAGCACTTGGGAGGTCAAAGCAGGAGGAGCATGGGTTTGAGATAAGTTTGTTTAATGAGACTCTATCTCAGAAAACTGGAAAGCTTTAAATAATCAGCATTCCTATCATAACAAAAGGTTATATAACATGTTGGCATAAAATCAATGATGGTAATAGACTTTTGAATTTCATACAAATTTTAATTTACAAACAGCTATATATATTCCCAGAATTCTCAAATTTCTATAACAAAGTTATAGCAGCCAAGACTTGTTATAGTAATAAGAAGTGAACCCTTCAAATTTGAATTCATTCTCTATATCAGATGAAAGAGCATTTTTTCATATACTTCTTTCTCTGAAATTTCATCTTTAACAACACTTTTATTTATTATGAGAGAGAGAGAATGGGCATGCCAGGGCCCCCAGCTACTGAGAATAAACTCCAAATTCATGTGCTCTCTTATGGATCTATCTTATGTTGGTGCTGTGGAGTCAAACCTGTGTCCTTTGGCTTTGCAGGAAAATGCCTTAACTGCTAAGCCATCCCTCAAGCCCTGAAATTTCATCTTTAAATTAATATGTAATATACTGAGCCAGAAGGAATACTGTCTTTTAAAAATTTGTTTATTAAATTTTTGTATTAGTTTTTTATTCAGCAAATACAGGCAGTTTGGTACCATTATTAGGCTCATCCATGACTGCCTCCATCCCAATGGCCCCTCCTTGTTGATGTATATGGGTCGTGCATTGTTAGCCCACAGTTATTGGTACGATAAATGTCTCTGCATATCATGACCCAACATGTGGCTCTGACATTCTTCCCGCTCCCTCTTCTGCAAAATTTCCCTGAGCTATGTTGGGTTCAAGGCTCCCAACACCTCATCACTGAATACTGTCTTTCAGAGATTTAAAAAAAATAAAAAACTTCATTGTATGTGGAACCATAAAATAGAGTAAGGTGGGGGAAATTTGTTCTCTTACTATAGAGCTATTGGTTCATTAGGAATTCTAATATCATAGTCCATTCGTCCATCTATTTTACATTTCATTGACCACTTATTTTCTCCCTTCCTACTGCTTCAGGGTCAGTTAGACAATACACAAGATAGAAGAAGAGTTAGTTATATCCACTAAGCTAGTTATGTCCGCAAAGATAGTTTCAAGTGAGAAAAATAGAAAAGTATTCTGAATCTAGTGCTCTGTTTTTCCACATGGAAGGTAACATGACAGTAATGTGGATAAACAAATCCTATTCATATATTAACACCACATTCAAAACTTTCCTTTCAGACCAGTTAGCAGCCTTTCTCTTACCTCTAAGGCTACCTTTTCAGGGAACAGTTTGAAACTGTCAAAAGAATTCTGTGTCACTGTCTATCCATCAACCCCTTTCTTTCTCAGAGAATGAGCTAATGGATGTAGACATTGTTGGCTAGAGTGTTCTAGAAGTTGCAAAGAATTTAGGAAAGATAATAAACAGTGTGTCAGCTAAGGTTGACAGTATAGCCAAAGACTTAGATCTGAAAGATACCATTGTATCAGTGTTGAAATAATAACCAAGTGTCATTTCTGTTGTTAGGCATATGGCATGCCATAGAAACATTGACTCCTTGAAATTTTACAGCCTTAACTGATAGGATACCATCATACAAATGCTGATTTATATGCATTCAATATTTTGCAGACCTCACATGAGACTTTTAAAATACCAGTTAAAACTTATCACTTATAAAAGATTTTATGGAGTAAATTCAAAGATGTACTGAGCTCAGATCAATTCATGAAGGCTAACTGTTTAATTTTCAGTAATTTTGTTAGTTGTTAATAACCAATGTTAAAAATAAATTATACTCTCTCTGCCTCTTTCTCTCTCTGTCTGTCGCTCTCAAATAAATAAATAAAAATAAAAATAAAAATAAAAATAAAAAATGGGCTGGAGAGATTGCTTAATGGTTAAGCACTTGCCTGTGAAGCCTAAGGACCCTAGTTTGAGGCTTGATTCCCCAGGACCCACATAAGCCAGATGCACAAGGTGGCATATACATCTGGAGTTCATTTGCAGTGGCTGGAGGCCCTGGTGAGCCCATTCTCTCCCTCTCTCTCTCTCTCTCTCTCTCTCTCTCTCTCTCCCTTTGCCTCTTTCTCTCACTGTCTGTTTGTAGCTCTCAAATAAATAAATAAAAATTCAAATTAAAAAATCATATTATATAAATTAATAGTTAGGAAGGCATATTAAAATCAAAAGTAATAAATGAAAATTATTGCATCTAAGTTATTTTTCTACATTTCAGTATGCTCTTTAGGTTATTTACAGCGAACTACAACATTGATGTGGTGGAAATACTATGATGTAGTAGGTACTATGAATCTCTTTCAAGCATTTAATGGTGTACTTACTAATAGCTGGGTGTTGTTATGATAAGACTTATGTATATCACAAAAATTAGCAAATTATCAGTAAGGCTTCCTTTTTTTCCTTCCTCTGGACAGCCGGTTATTAAAAATTTATGAGCACTGACTATAAATCCTAAGGTGTTCTGCCAAGCACAGCCTATATGTTAGGAAGTAGGGTGATGTCAAAGGATGATCAACAATAAAATAAGGAAAGATGTGCTGCTCTGAGGGATGCTAAAGCTTGAGAAGATGGTGTACGTATTTGTGTGTATATCTAGTCATATATAATTTTGTAAATATGAACTGCAAAATCAATTTAATTGTTATGATTGAACTGATTTGAATGCTGAAAATAAACAAAACTACATGTGATTCTTTTAAGTATTTTTACATATTTGAGTGAATATTAAATGCTATAATTTTGACTTATCAAAATATGATTCTGTGGAGATATAGGATGTCCTCCATACCTAATATCTGTTCATGTTGATAGAAATTCAGGCTTTTATTTTCCCCAGGGAAGTAGCATTTGATCATATGTGGCTGTGGCTTTTGTGTGTGTATGGAGCTATATAAAAATCTCAAATGAAAGCAAGATTAGAGATATGAAACTCACAAAAGTCATGATTGTAACAAGTTTCCTTAGTTCACAATGATCCCTGTAATAAAACCATTCAAAGACTCAAATGCAATTATACACATGGATGTCATACTCACAAATATTCCTTATTTTAGTAAGTTTTAGTTTAGTTATGACACACACATGCCCACACATACATATATATAAATACATACATCAATCTGTAATCTACATATGCTGTTAAAAATTAAAAGCTGGTTTCATAATAGTCACTGGCAACATTCACATTTCCTAAGACAGAATTATGCAGTTTATGAAAAAGTAATAATCCTGAAAGATATCATTATGGAGAATATTTTGACCCTTTGACTTTATACATCAACTAATCAATTCATTAATATATCCACCCCTATATTTTTATAATATCTAAATGAGTTCTTTTATACATAAGGAAAATTATGCTCATTAGACTTTTGCTAGCAAAAAATATCATTTATAAGAGGACATATGTAAAATCAAATATATCTTCCTCCTTTGAAAAATAATGATCTGTATATTTGGTATTTAGATACTCTATTTGAGTGGAAGATTATTTATTTATTTATTTATTTATTTTGCTTTTATGAAGTAAGTTCTCACTCTAGCCTAGGCTGGCCTGAACTCACTCACTAGTTTCAGACTGGTCTCAAACTCTCAGCAAAGACTATTTTTGTCTCAAAATATTTTCTAGCCACTTCCAAGACGGTGTGCTGGTATAGTGTTGGAAAGTGCTACATGAGCTTCTAGGGGAAAATGGCCAACAACTTTGTGGGCTAACAAGCGACACTGCTGTAATAAAGCAACCAGTCTGACAAGATGGAAAGACCTGTGCAATAGTGGCACATGGCTCTCTGATTGCTTAAGAGATCCACTCAGTGTAAAGGAACCCTTAGCTGGAACTGAGAACTGAGACAGAATCTTATGGAGAACAAAATCATGGATCCCATCAAAAAAAAAAGCCTCCCAGTAGTCTTTAGCAAAAACAAAGGCTACACACACAAGAATTTCTCTTAATTAGCAATGCTTATCCCATTGAACTGATGTTGACCTCAATCTCCTTTGGAGAATCTGTTTTTCGTTATCAGAAGGCAGCATAAATAAGGAGATGAGGCAATCCTCACACATCAGCCAGGGCCCAGGTGAAACCATAGAGGAATTGGCAAGATGAGCAAGAATGTTGCTTCAACAGCGAGCCTATCATCTAGTGCCAGGTGATGGAGATAGACACTGGGGATACTCAAAATACACCAAAGCAGAAATCCAGAAACTGCTGAGAGCCCTCAGTAGAATGGGGGCAGAGAGGATGAAATGATGGAACTAACATATGTTGTATCCATAAAACTTTATACTTAATAAAAAAAAACTAATCAAAAATGGTTCAATATATGTCCAAAAAGAAGACCTGGAAGACTACTACATAATGGACACAAAGATGTAAGAGTAAACAGAATAAACTGTAGAACACACCACATCATGGGTCATTCAAAGACATCAGACAAAGAGAGGAAAATGCCTACAGTGTCATAATAGGTCTGTTGCTGTAGAATTGAATATGTGTATATTTTATTTTACTTTTGTTATTTATAAATTTAATTTCTGTTAATTTTTAAAAAAATGTTTGCACAAATCTGTAATATATATGAGGTACTTAAAAGAATGATAAATATATAAATATTAAAAATATTTTCTAGGACTTCCGGTCAAGATGGCGACCCCCTAGCTGCACTACAGACAACAAGGAAAAAAAAAGGCAAGTATGAAAAGGAAATTAGGAACTTTTTGCAAGAGGGAGGGCACATATTTGGGTAAAAGAGGGAAGCACACACCCCCATGACCCACACCCTGCCACAACGCCGGCCGCTTCAACCCACCTCAAACCGCGGCGTCGGACGCCCTGCTGGCCCCACGTGTACCAAGCCCCATGCTCCCTAGCAGCCCGGTGCACGCCACAACCCCCGCACCCCACGCCCGTGCAACCCCCGCCCCACCCCCCCAGTGCACCCCATGCTCCCAATCCACACGCAGCAGGCGTGCCCCTAGCGCCCTGCAACGTCCCGCGCCCCGGGAGCCCAGGAGTGCCCCATGCCCTCGCACCCCCCATGCCCCACCCACACGCTCCACGAGCCCCCCACACGCCCCACCCCACCGCACGTCCAGAGCGCCCCGCGGCGTACCGCGGCGTCCCGCAGTGTCCTGCGCCCCGTCTTACCTCAGCGTGCTCTACACCCCCCGCACGACCCATGACCCCTGCGACACCCTCCCCCGCACAACCAGCCCCCGCCCCCCACCCCCGCGAGTCCAGAGCACCCCACGCGCCCAGCGCCCACCCGAGTGCCCCACCCCCCACCTCACGCCCCGCGCTCCTAGTCGCCCCCCCCCACGCGCCCCAGCACATCCAGCTCGCCCAGTGCCCCTGCCCCCCCCACACCCGGCCCCGGCACCTCCCGCTCCCCCACCCCACGCACCCCTCATCCCCCCGCTGCACACTGGCCACACTAAATGAAAACATAAAGAAATGCAAGGATGATTTCCAAGAATCATCAAGAAAATCAGAAAATGAGACAAAAAGGGAGCTGGACAAAGTGATGGAAGTGATACATAGGAAAGTAGTAGAAAATGCAAACTTAATTGAACAAGTCCAAAACTCACTAGAGGCTCTCAAGAATAGAGTCAGCAAAGTGGAAGATAGAAATTCTGATCTGGAAGACAGGATGAAAGAAAACAGTTTGAGAGTCCAAAAATTTCAGTAAATTCAAAAGTTCCTGTGAAGAGAACATGAGAGAATTGTGGGATATACTTAAATGTCCTAATATCAGAATCATTGGAATACCAGAAGGAGAAGAATTTCAGACCAAAGGCATGGAGAACTTATTTAACACAATAATTGAAGAAAACTTCCCCCATCTCTTAAAAGAAAGGCCCATCAAGATTCAAGAAGCAAACAGAACTCCTAACCAACTAGACTAAAAGTAAAACTCCGCAAGACATATTATAATTAAGACTCTAAACATTGACACCAAGGAAAAAAAATCCTAAAAGCAGATACGGCAAAACAGCACACCACTTTCAAAGGAAACCCCATCAGAATTACTTCAGTCTTCTCAATGGAAACCCTGAAAGCTAGAAGGGCCTGGAATGAAACTCTGCAAGCTCGAAGAAACTATGGCTTCCAACCCAAACTACTCTACCCGGCAAAAGTCTCCCTTATAATAGATGGTGAAAGGAAAACTTTCCATGACAAAACTCAGCTTTACAATTATATGAACACAAAACCAAACCTACAGAAAGTACTCCAGGAAATTCTCCACAGAGAAGAAACAAATAACCAAACACAAATGCCTACAAGAAGCAGATCACAGCAACCAAACCCAGAGTAGATAGAAATAAATAAATAAATAAATTCCATGGAAATACCAACACACCTCTACCACCACAACATGACAGGGATCATATCAAACCTCACAGTCACCCTAAACATTAATGGCCTTAATTCACCCATCAAGAGACACAGGCTAACAGGGTGGATCAAAAAATTAGACCCTTCAATCTGCTTCCTTCAAGAAACCCACCTTACCACTAAAGACAGAAACCTCCTCAGGGTGAAAGGGTGGAAAACAATATTCCAAGCAAATGGGAATAAGAAACAAGCAGGTGGAGCTATATTAATATCAGATAAAGTTGACTTCAAACCAAAAACAATCAAAAAAGACAAAGAAGGCTATTTCCTACTTATAAAGGGAACAATCCATCAAGAGGATATTACAATCATAAATCTGTATGCACCAAACACAGGGGCACCACAGTTCATAAAACAAAACCTACTTGACAATAAAACAGAAATAACCACCAACACCATCATAGCTGGGGACTTTAACACACCATTATCAGTAATAGACAGATCATCCAAACAGAAGCTCAACAGGGAAGTAGGAGAGCTCAACAAAACCATAGAGCACTTAGACCTAACAAACATCTACAGAACTTTCCATCCCAAATCCACAGACTACACATTCTTCTCAGCAGCCCATGGAACAGTCTCTAAAATAGACCATATACTGGGCCACAAAGATAGCCTCCAAATATTTAGGAAAATCAACATAATTCCCTTCATGATATCAGATCATCATGCTATATTCCTAGAAATCAACAACAAAAAAACCAACAAGAACCCCAACGGCAACTGGAAACTGAATAGCACACTCTTAAACAATAAATGGATAGTGGATGAAATAAAAAATGAAATTGCAAAATTCCTGGAATTGAATGACAATGAGAACACATCATACCAAAATTTATGGGACACAATGAAGGCAGTCCTCAGGGGAAAATTCATAGCACTCAATGCCTTCATAAAAAAGACAGAAAGATCCCAAATCAATAGCCTAGCCATCCACCTAAAGGCATTGGAAAAACAAGAAAAACCCAATCCAAAGAGCTCCAGAGGGAAAGAAATAATTAAAATCAAAGCAGAAATTAATGAATTGGAGACCAAGGAAACAATTAAGGCAATTGACAAAACAAAGAGCTGGTTCTTTGAAAAAATAAACAAGATTGACAAACCTCTGGCCAATTTGATCAAGCAAAAAAAGGAGAGACTCCAAATTAACAAAATTCAAAATGAAAAAGGAAAGCTCACAACAGACATCAGTGAAATTGGCAGAATCATCAGTACTTATTTCAAAAACCTCTACTCCACAAAAGTGGAAAATGTGGAGGAGATGGATAAATTCCTGGATGCATATCATCTACCAAAGCTAAACTCAGAGCAGATCAACCACCTCAATGAACCCATCACGCATTGAAAAAGTAATAAAAAAACCTCCCAAAAAAGAAGAGTCCAGGACCAGATGGATTCCCAGCCGATTTTTATCAAACCTTCATGGAAGAACTCAAACCAATCTTCCTAAAACTGTGCCATACAATTGAAGAACAGGGAAAGCTACACAACTCCTATGTAGATAGTATCACCCTAATCCCAAAAACATGCAGAGATGCCACAAGGAAAGAAAACTATCGGCCTATTTCCCTAATGAACATAGACGCAAAGATGCTCAACAAAATCCTCACAAACCGAATCCAACAACACATCAAAAGCATTATCCACCTTGACCAAGTGGGATTTATCTCAGGAACACAAGGGTGGTTCAACATATGAAAATCTGTCAATGTAATACACCACATAAACAAGCTTACACGTAAAAATCACATGATCATTTCAATAGATGCAGAAAAGGCCTTTGACAAAATACAACATCACTTCATGATCAAAACATTGGAGAGAATTGGCATGGCCGGTTCACATCTTACCATAATAAAGGCAATATACAAAGCTCCAAAGGCCCAAATAATACTTAATGGAGAGAGACTGGAGGAATTCCCATTGAGATCAGGAACAAGACAGGGATGACCTCTCTCACCTCTGCTTTTCAATATAGTTCTGGAAGTCCTAGCCCAAGCAATAAGGCAGGAGAAGGAAATAAAAGGGATACAATTTGGAAAGGAAGAAGTTAAGTTAGCTCTATTCGCTGATGACATGATTGTATATGTAAGAGACCCGAGAGACTCCATCCCAAAACTCCTGAAGGTGATTAACTCCTATAGCAAAGTAACAGGATACAAAATCAATGCACAAAAATCGGTAGCATTTCTTTTTTTTTCTTTTTTTTTTTTTTTTTTGGTTTTTCGAGGTAGGGTCTCACTCTGGCTCAGGCTGACCTGGAATTCACTATGTAGTCTCAGGGTGGCCTCGAACTCTCGGAGATCCTCCTACCTCTGCCTCCCGAGTGCTGGGATTAAAGGCGTGCGCCACCACGCCCAGCCCCGGTAGCATTTCTATATGCAAATAACAAAGACACAGAAAAAGAAATAAAGGACATAGTCCCATTTTACATAGCAACAAAAAAAATAAAATGCCTTGGAATAACGTTAACCAAGGAAGTAAAAGATCTATACAACGAAAATATAAAAACTTTCAAAAAAGAAATTGAGGAGGACTTGAAAAGATGGAAAGACCTCTCATGCTACTGGATAGGCAGAATTAACATTGTGAAGATGACAATCCTACCAAAGGCAATATATAGATTTAACGCAATTCCAATTAAAATCCCTACAGTGTTCTTCACAGAGATAGAAAAAATGATCTCAAATTTCATATGGAAAGGCAGAAGGCCTCGCATATCCAAACATATCCTCAGCAAAAGAAATACCTCTGGTGGCATCACCATACCTGATATAAAGCTATATTACAAAGCCATAGTAATAAAAACAGCATGGTACTGGCATAAAAACAGGAGTATAGACCAATGGAATAGACTTGAGGACCCGGATTTTGGGCCAAGCAACTATAGCTACTTGATATTCGACAAAGGCCCAAACAATATAGACTGGAAAAAACATAGCATCTTCAACAAATGGTGCTGGACAAACTGGATAACCACATGCAGGAAACTAAAACTTGATCCACACATTTCACCATGCACGACACTCAAATCCAAATGGATCAAAGACCTCAACATAAGACCAGAAACTCGAAAACTACTGGAAGAAAATTCAGGAAGTACTTTCCATGATATAGGAATGGAAAAAGACTTCCTGAATAAAACCCCAGTGGCTCAAGTTCTTAAACAGTCACTCAATCATTGGGATCATATGAAGCTGAAGAGTTTCATTACAAATAAGGATATAATACGCGAAGCCAATAGAATACCCACAGAATGTGAAAAAAATATTTGCAGGTTATCAAACTGATAGAGGCCTTATCTCTAGAATTTACAAAGAACTCAAAAGTCTAAACAATAAGAAGACAAATACCCCACTCACAAAATGGGGCACAGCGTTGAACAGGCAATTCACAGAAGAAGAGATACAGATGGCAAACACACACTTAAGAAAATGTTCATCATCCCTAATCATCAGAGAAATGCAAATTAAAACAACTATGAGATTCCATCTTACCCCAATAAGGATAGCCAACATCAAAAGGTCAAATGAAAATAAATGCTGGCGAGGATGTGGAGAAGCAGGGACACTCATTCACTGTTGGTGGGAATGCAGGATGGTACAACCACTTTGGAAAGCAATATGGAGACTCCTGAAAAAGCTGACTATAGAAATACCAACAGACCCCGTTATACCATTACTGGGCATCTACCCTAAAACCTTCAAACCAAAAGCCAGAGAGATTTGCTTAACCATGTTTGTAGCAGGTCAAATCGTAATAGCTAAAAGCTGGAATCAACCCAGATGTCCATCATTAGAAGAATGAATAACAAAGATGTGGTATAGCTACACAATGGAATTCTATACAGCAGTAAGAAAAAATGACATAAAGAAATTTGAGGAAAAATGGTTGAACCTGGAACAGATCATTCTCAGCGAACTTACCCAATCACAGAAAAAAATCGACACAGTCTTACTCATCTGCAACACCTAACCTGAATCTGCCCAAGGTGCCTTACATACCCAGCAAGCACCTCATGGACTAGACAATAAGATGGATGGGAGGGTGGGGTGGGAATCATAGGGTGGAAAACAGTAATCCGGACCCAAATGGCAATGGTACCATAAAATTCTACTTCCTAAAAGACAGACCAAATGGCTGAACCTTCACTAGACCCTTACCTGATATACCTGAACCACAAGACAGTGGAGAGTGTAGGATCAAGACTGACCTAAATCTCCTACATCTTCCTTCCCTCCCTCTCCCCCTCTCCCCTCTATCTCTCTCCTCTCTAACTCTTGTATATTAGTTATCTTTTTCCTCAATTTCTTAGTGGACACTGACCTATAACCCCCACTTCCAGCTTGGGGCTGCCATCCACAGTGAGCTTTTGATCAGAGAAACCTACAAGGTTTCCCAAAACAATGATAGACTTCTGTCAGAGTACTTGATGACCCACCAAAGGCCAGTGGTAAGACCCTGTTGCTGAAGACTCCATATGCAGCTGAAGCGTAAAATGGAATGACATGGCTGGAAGCCAGGAGAGAGTCAGTCCCCAGACAGTCAGCGTGTCTAGTGCCAGAAGGCGCTACATAGGCGACTGGAGGAAATGACCAAGGTATATCCAAGCAACACATTTTTTAACCTAATTAGCAATAAATAACCGGATGTGATGCCCACACAAGTACAATAGTGGTACACTGCCTTGGTGAGCAATGAAATGCTCTTGATTTGGCTAACTGATCCACTCAGTGGTACTAGACCCATAGCTGGAGCTGGGAAACAAGTCAGAACCATACCCAAACACAAGCCCACTCTACAATATCAAGCTACCATCAATCACGGGGTATAAGAGGGCCTAAACCTATCACACTGTCTATCAATAAAGTAAGTGTTATCTCAATTTTTCGGGTGCTAAGTTATTCTCCACTGGAGAATCTGCTTCTCTTTTCCAGATAGATGCAGATCCTAAGAAGAGAGCTGCCCCAACATACCTCAAAAGGGGCCCAACTGAAACTAAGGACAACTGGCGAAATAAGCAAGGGTGATGTTTTCCTGTGAACCGGATACCAGCACGAAGGGGAAGAAGATCAAGGCAGAGAAAAATCAACTCCTACCAAATCAGAGAGCCAGAGCCTCAGAGGCCCCCAACACCTCATCACTGAAGCAGACCAAAAATGAACCCAACATGGCTCAGGGAAATTTTGCGGAAGAGGGGGCAGAAAGAATGTCAGAGTCACATGTTTGGTTATGATTTGCAGAGATATTTATCATACCAATAAATGGGGGCTAAGTCCACAATGCAAGACCCATTTTCATTAACAAGGAGGGTCTAATGGGAGGGGGTAGATCACAGATGAGCCTAAATAATGGTACCAAACTGCCTGTATTTACTGAAAAGAAAACTAATAAATTAAATTTAAAAAATAATAATAATAGGGGAGGGGGAAATGATGACATCAATATAAAACAAGGACCACCTGGAAAGAAAAAGGGATTTTTGTGGGTGTATTGGTGTAAGGGTTCTGTACTGGACTCTGAAAAAGAGATTCAGTAGAGGGTAATAGAGGATTGTAACAAAAGAGAATGGTGAAATAGTATATTGTATATATGAAATAATTATTTTTATATGTGAATTGATGGTGTCAATAAAAGAAAACATGCCACAGAGTAGAACATAAAATCAAAATGTGTTCAGAATAGGTAAACAGCTTTACATCTCTAAAAAGTAACAGTAACTTATTGGAAGGGGGAGGGGATATGATGAAGAGTTGAGTTGCAAAGGCAAAGTGGGGGAGGGGACGGAATTGCCTTGGTTTATTGTCTATAATTATGGAAGCTTGTAATAAAAAATCAAAAGAAAAAGATAATAAAATAAATAAAAAAAAATAAAATGAAATAAAATGAACTCAGGAGACTTTTGCTCCAAGCATGAGCTCTTGAATTCTCCATATATCCAATTCATACACTGAATCAAGTAGAATAAACACATCCACACGGCCTTTCCTTCCCTCCTTTCTCCTTTGACACGTTCTCAGCTAGGTTGGTAACCTGGCTGCTTCCTGGTTGTAAAGTTCTGCATCCAGAAGTCCGTTGTCATAAAGTGTTATCTCCTAGACCTTCCCTGATGCAATTTTACCTTTGTTGAATTTGTATAAACAACTATACACAAGAAAATAAAATAAAAAATAAACTTTCATGGAAAAAAAAATATTTTCTAGATCTAGGTGCATATTTTAGTGTTATAGTAATTATTAAGTTTGTGTAAGGACCTAGGTTTGATCCCCACCACCATGAAAAATAAAAACAAATAGAACTATTTTCCACCGCTAAATTTTCTTTATTATGAGTGTTAATGTTTAATTTAATACGATTTAAAATCTAATTTATCATATACAAATTGTTGAATTATATATGTAATATAATTCCAACTACATTAAAGCATTTTAACTTTAAAATAATATTTCTGTGGTTTATTATTATTATTATTATTATTATTATTATTATTTGTTTTGTGAAAGAGTCTCACACTAGTTTAGGCTGACAGAGAGCTCCTTCTGTAGTCCAAGGCTAGCCGGGAACTCAAAATGATCCTCCTATATCTGCCTTCTAGGTGTTGGGATTAAAGGCAGGAGCCACCATATCCAGATCAATGATTTATTTTTAACTAAATGAGTCCATTACATTGACACTATTCATAAAACACACAGTGATGAAGAGAGTGAAGTCAAAACAAAGTACTGGTGTGATTTTGTAGTGCTGAGAATCACACCAGAACCTTGTGCAAGTGTTTACCCCTAAAGTATATCCTCAGCCCCTTTATATCCTTTTTCACTCATGAGAAGAAATGAACTAACTCATGTGATTGTTTGATGAATGTGTAATTATGTCTATAGATTTTTGAAAATGAAAGTCATATTTTGTTTTTATTTTGTGAGCACTGTACGTATAAGGGATATATTTAAATTGGTAAAGATAAATTTATGGTATTTAAGTCAACATGTTTTTGGTAAATAGTAGTGATAGAATAATAGTAGTTATATATATATATATATATATATATATATATATATATATATATATACATACATACATATATATATAACTATATGTATATGTATATTCAAATAAATAGTAGTAAACAAAAAATAGCCCCCCATATATATATATATATACACACATGCATACATACATACACACATATACATATATATGTATGTATATATATATGATATATATATATATCACAGAATAGTTGTTTTGTGATGATGCTGTGAAAATTCACCAAAAGAAATCCATTTCTGATGATAACAAAAGGAAAGATTAAGGGAAAACAAAAGAAACCTATAATGGAATGAAGGAAAGTATCTTACCAGGATTTTATTTTTGCAGTGAAATTGCATCCTTTTTCAGCTACATCAATAATGATCTTGTCATCACAGTATGCACTTTTGCATTAGTATATATTAGGATAACTAATGCCAAAAAACAGACTGAACTTACCTCTTTTTCATAACAGACCTTGTCTCTCTGCCTTTCCTGTTCCTTGGTGTATGCACACCTCTTTCTCTTCCTTTTCTGACCCCTTCATTCTCTATACTCCACTCTTTTGGGGTTCTTGCTCTTTTCAAGACATTGTGCAACAGCCCTTTTCTCTTTGCCCTCTTAAAATAAAGTCTTAAGTTCAAGAGAAAACAAATGTGCACACACACACACACACACACACACACACGCACGCACCACTTAGTAATATTTTGAAAAACAGAAAAATTGACCCACCTCTCTGGGGAACAAAAAAACAAGGGAATCTTAGTTTCAGATTGGAAAGGTGATAGCATTTTATTGAACATTTCAGATGTTACTGGTTGCTAGTATTTAGAACACATGACAGCACATGGATATATTACACCTGAAATGGCTAGGTAATCAGAAAATATAGTTTCTTTAAAAACATTGCAATTATATAGATAATTTTAAAGTTAAAATTAGTAAATTTTACGCATTATTACATTTACTTTAAAGGATTCTGGGAAAATTATAAGGCTAAAATAATCTGTATTTCTTATTCAGCCATGTGTATCCATTGATGCATTATTTTTTTTTCTTATTAATCTTTTGGACTTCAAATGCAAAATTATGCTACTCTGGATAAGTCAGGCATAGGAAACTGAACTGTAGTTATAATTGCATTTACTGATAATCTAAAGTTATTAAAAACAAAGTACAGAAAAAGTCAGTCTTATGCAGAAACATTAACACAGTGAAATATATTTACTTTTTTACCCAAGATGTGACAGTAGTTCTTTAATCTATAAGAATAATCTTCTCTGCTGTAGCAGCAAATAAAAAGAAAGATGCATGCATATTATGGATTCTTTGAGTATCAGCATATCACTGTGTTATAATATATCATGCTTCATGTGACACATTCCCCCATTTGTCACTTTCTGACATGTTACTGTATCTCAAAAAACAAAATATTCCCCAACCCTTTTTTGAAAGTGCAACAGCAAATGGTAACCAAATATTTGATACTAAAAACAACGATTTCAAAATCAAGTTGTCTCAGCCTGAAGCTATGTAAATGAATATTTCAAGGACTGAATACCAAGGAAAGTATTGAAATGCACGCTATATAAGTTGATTATCTAGTAGAAACAAGTATTTCCTTTACCATGTGAGCATTTTAATTTGCAAAGGATGAGAACTCCTTTCCTTCCTAGTTGAACTCCACACAAAGGTTATATTTCCCTTTTGATTTTCTTGCAGAAAGAAAGTAGGTTTCATTTTTATTAGTGTAGAAATCATTTTTATTAGTATAAAAATATTGAGATAGTTAAACTGTCTTTTATTATCTTTTATAAATTTAAATATTTCAAGTGAACATTTGATTTATTTTTCCCTTTGGAGAAACGTAGAAACATGCCGAAGTGAAGCACTTAGGGCTGCAGAAAGGTTAAAGCTATGGGCCATCTTGCAGACACCGTCAGGAATTGTCCAGACCAAAATCCTGAGCCAACATCTAGATGCCTTCAGAGACATAAAATAGAAATATTTAAGGAATCTGATCATTGGCTAACTTTTCATATAATCTTGTGCTGTGGATTGTTATAAACACTGAAGGGGGTTTTCTAGCATTAATGATTGTCTAAGGCTAATTTGAAAATGTCTCTCTCTCTCTCTCTCTCTCTCTCATCTTCAGTCTCAAAATTTAGTCTGCCGGAAATCCCGGAAGCTATTTGAATCAGGACCAAGGAGAGCTCCCAGATCTTGTCTCTCATATTTGCTCTTAGGGCTGCGGTTTTAGCGCCCCCCACAGCCCCCCATTGGACTGGCCATATGATGAAGGCTTGGGTAAATTATTTCATTATTTAAACCTCAGGATAAGATCATAAGAAGGTAGCTCCTATTCTTGTGGACTTTATTTTGTAAATCAGTTTTTTCGAGGATGAAATTCAGTTTATGCTTTAAAACATGCTGATTCCTGAAAAACATTTTGCACGATCTGCAATTTTCATTCTTGTTAAATAACATGCTATTTATGCTAAATATGTTAATATGCCTTACATAGGTTATTTTAATATAACATAAATAATTATGCAAACTAAAATAGTATCATCACTTAGTGCTTTAACTTGTACAAACTTGAAAATAATTTTTATTTTTCATTTATGTGGCTAATACCTATTGTATGCATGGTTCTTTCAATGAGACATTTTGGGCCATAACAAAAGTTCTATTAAAATTTTACTGTCTTCTACTTTATTAAAATCATTACTTTGGGTGATGAACTTTAGTCCCTTGCCTTGATACATGAACCAGGGTCAGATTCTTTGCAGCCTAACTTCTAGCCTATCCCTCGCAGACCAATTCATTCAAGAGTAGGCATTTGTTCTTCACTCATTACCAATGAAACGTTTGTGTCCCCAGTCTAACTTAGGAGGTCCCTCTCAGGTTGAAATAATAGGTCTACCAACTCCAACCACAGCAAATCAACATTGTTTTGAAGCTCAAACCTGACCTCCTTACAAAAACTTTTCCTATTCATCTTAACAGAATTCATCTTTCCCTCTTTAGTGTTCTAATAATGATATCACCTTTACTGCATCCCAAGATTTATGGCCAACACCTAGTGTGTAATTGTGCTGTTGTAACAGAATAGACATAGGTGTTTCAGCAGAACACCTGTGCCTGAATTCCTGTGTCTCAATTAAGTCCCAAATTATGTTTCAATTGTTGCTCATTTCTATGTCTATCTTTTCTTAGATTTTAAACTCCTTGTATCTTTCACTGAATTCACTTTTTTATTCCTCCATCAAATTCTTCACACATATTAAATGTTCATCACCAAGATAGATTTTATTTTGAAGTAGTCCTTGTGTTTTGATTAAAGTCAGAGGTTTAGAGATAACTACATGATAATAGGAAAATCTGAAAAAATATTTCTCTCTCATGTTCCCACTTCTTGCCTATTTTGTGGATTTGCTGTCCATTTACAACTTAATGTTAATTTGAAATGTCCATTTAACCTTCATACAGCAGAAATCCTCCAGATACAATCATACTCCTCTCCTTCTTTAAGAAATATTTACAATTATTCATATCAGTCAGGCTAAATTTGACTATAAGAGCTATAGTCAGTTATGAACATGGTTGATTCTAACTGTTTATAAAATTTGCTTGTTATATTTTTGGTTTGATTTTTATATCTTCTCTTCTACTTATTTTATTTATTTTTACACAATTTTCTTTACAAAAAAATTGATTAATATGACCTAATTAGTAACACCCTCTTTAATTTTTCTCCCAAATATTGTTTACTGCACTGCTGTTTTATTGACTATACATACATTTCTCTGTACTTAAACATCAAATATCTACCTTTATAATTATTTTTTACAAATTAAAACATACGCATTTTGAAACCTGCTTTATTGTTTACACTTAAAAACCTGTACTGAAGAGTTTTTGAAATACTCGTCTGGGATTCCTTTCCCTTTTCTTATTGCATAGCTAATACCACATCACAAACTTAACTACCCAGTTCCTACTGTTTTGTTTTGTCTGAAACAGGATCATACTATACTGCATAAGTTGCTCACAAACTTCTGAGCTCAAGGACTCCTGCCTTGGCCTCCTAAGTGTTGGGATTACATATATGCATTGTTATGTTTACCACATACATTTTTAAATTTTATTTTATTTATTTGAAGGATGATCTTGCTATAGCCCAGGATGAACTGTAATTCACTATGTAGTATCAGGCTGACCCTGAACTCAAGGCAATTCTCCTACCTCAGCCCCCGCAGTACTGGGATTAAAGGCATGTATCACCATGCCCAGCCTCTCATATATATTTTTAAGAATGACACCCCCAACTTTCCTGTACATATCTTTTCATGCACAAGTGAAACTCTTTCATCAGGATAAATACAAAAATGGAATGTGTTTCTCCAGAATAAGTACCTAAAAGTGGAATTTGAGTGTAGAAAATCATACTTTAAACTTTAATATATATCATCATATTAGCACTCCAAAGACATGTATGCATGTTGGGTACATTTTATGTATTCATTTTGCAAAACTTTATATTACTATTCTTTTTTTACTTAACACTATTCTATTTGGCAACAATAAACTTTAAAGATATTACTTTATATTATATAAGTACTAATGTGGGTGAAAATCATTGTACAGCAGCCTTTCTCCATCTACAAGCATTCAATTCAGATTTCCAATGAATGTCTGAAATCATTAATAGTATCCAATCAAATATACACATGTATACATACATATATATGTATATATATGTACATATATATAATTATTTTTGTTCAATCCATACATGTTATATAAATTAGTTTATAGTTTTTAAACTATAAGAGATTAACCATAACTAATAATCAAATTATTCACTTATAATAATGTATTATAATAAAAATCATGTGGATGTGGCATCTTTAAATACTGCACTGTTCTGATGTTGACATGAGATGTTACACAGCCCATGTGATGAAATGCAGTGAAGCGGATGGTGTAGGAATTCTAATGTCTCACTGGGCTTCTGTGTTAAACTTGAACACAAGCACCATGACACCAGACAATCCGTCTGACCGCCAACATGGTTAATAATGTGATTTGGTAATGTCTGCAACATGGACACACTGCCACACTGAAAAAGAAGGCTTAGCAACCTGGAAAGTTTGGGAATGGAATACCTTGTAACTACTGTATACAACATGGATTCTGGGTTACTTTCAGAGTTTTCCCTTTATAAGACTGCAGTTTGTCATGAGTAACTACAACAGGGGAAAGCAAAATCAATGAAAGAGATGACTATATGTTTATCTGAATTTTTATTCATTTTCTGTGGGTTTATTATTCAAGTTTCTAATTTTTCTATTATTTTTGATTGTACATGGTATTTATATATTCTGTATAGGTCTTATGCATATATTAAGTACATTTCCACTGATCTTTCAAATAGCCTTGTTTATTGATTTATTGATAACATCTTCATTCTGTGTTATACTCCATAGTATCTTCCCTTGCTCCTGGAATGTGAGTTTATTCTAGTCAATTTTATTCTAATAATACTTTATTTTTATTACCTTCTGTGTATTTTTAAACCTACTTCAAATATTTTGTTATTATTAAGTGTACAACTTTATATATTTTCAAATGCTTTCTTATGTTTAAAAAATCAAGGCAAGCAGAATGCTGTGACATTTGCCAAGGTATATAATTCAGCACTCAGAAGGCTGAGGCAGGAGGGTATCCATGAGTCCAAGGACAGCATGTGTCATGTAAAAAAATGTACAAGTAACTTATCCAAGCATATAAATTAGATATACTAGACATATAAAAACAAAGTTATTAAGCACATCACAACATGCTATGGCAAGCAAGATGCAATGCATAGAATATGTCTTTTGTCTGTTCATTGCTAGTTATTTTTACAACAGCTACAAAGGTAAATTGAACCTTTTCCAGGACAAATATGCATATGCTAAGGGAATAATACCTTAGTTCACCTATGTAAATGTGGAGTCAATGCTGGCTTGTAAAGGAGATTAGGTCACTTTAAGGCAGATTCATCAGTGATATATAGAAATAGGAGTGGATTTTAGGAATATCACCTTCTGCTGACCAGAACGGTGGTTATTCTTCAGCTAAGGGGATCAAAGTGATGGCGGGGGTAATATCAGGGTAGTGGATGAGCTTTGAGCCGTGCCATATGAAAATGTGAACAAGAGGTGTACAACACAGAAACATGCCCGACCACAGCAAGCAGAATCAACTAAGGATTTCATTATAGCTCCCATCTCCCTTAAAACTCCTCTGGGCCACAAACTTATTTCGAAGAGCAAATTTTCTGGGCATAGCAAAAAATGAACATATTAGCTTCTGATGTTAAATCTAGGAACTATATATAGACCTCAATAATTTCTATAAGAAGGTAGAGAAGAAACCAAACTAGAAGTTTCTATACATTTCTATCTTGGAAAGCAAAATGCATAAACAAGGAATGGGAAAATATTTATGTGCTAATTGGTTAATGTATTTCATGTGGCTGGCTTTTTGATAATAAAATATTCAGGTTAGGTACCACTGACTTCATTCTAGAGGTGAGAAAATAAGTTAAGAATAGCCACAGAGGAGTTAAGGTTCTACATTGAACATGCTGATTTGTATAGCCTGCACTATTTATTAACCACTTATTAGCTCTTTCTCCATTGTCCCCATTACGTTTTTCCTCTAGCTACTCTCTCCATCGGTAATAATCTTCTAAGGCAACCACTTGCTAATTTCATGCCCACCTCTCTCAAAGGGACGTCCAGGAACTATGCCTATGCCCCAGCATACATTTGTATTATTGTGGTTTGTGAATCACATTTCACCGATTCATAGACCGCTCTCACCATGGAAGTCCTCTTCCAAAGCCTAACCATCCTGGAAAGATGAATTTGTTACATTTCAAATGCCAGTGCCAAAATTACTTAGCAGATGAATGAAGAAGCCAAAATTAAAATGGCTTTTCTGGCACTGAGATTAGAATTCAGAATCCTTCATTTGATAAAAAGACAAGGTCCCTAGAGTCTCCACCTGCAGGAGTTCTATACATAATTGAAGCAGTTTGCTTTTCACAGTTTGAAATAGGAAGGCAAAATCTCTTGAGTTTCTGAGAACCCTATATAAAGTGTTTTATGGATGCAGAATGTCAGTGCCCTTTAGCTCAAGCAATAAAACTCACTCTTGTAGAGAAACCGGCTGTGTTTTGAAGCATTATTCATCACCATAAAGCACAGAAAGTCACTCAGCTTCTTGAGGCGGAAGCATTAGATTTTTTGTTGTCTTGTTTTCCCTAGAAGTCACTCATCATATGTTCATAGGATTACAAACTGCTTAATTCATATTCTGATGTCTTACTGCCTGAGATCTTCACATACACCAAGTAAATCCCAGCAAAACACATTTAGGAAGCTGAGTTTCAAATAACACCAGGATTAATATATAGAGAAAAGAAAACATGGTAATTCTTTTATTTATTTCATTCATATGTGCATTTTTTGGCCTTTGGGGGCAAGTCATAGTTACAAATGACTTCCTATTGATATTGTTTCAGGCAACTTGCTTTCTTGTTTCATTCACTCAATCATTCACTCCTTTTCCCATCATTTCTCATTAGCATTCTTGTAAGAAAGCATTCAAATGTACTTTCATTTGCAAAGTTACATTCATATCTGTTGGTTTTGCTCAGAGATTTAAAAATTATATCTTCATATCTATTTTTTTTTGAATCTCATTTTGTGACAATATGGAAGAGTAGCATAGGCTGGGTGGCTTACATACAAAACATTTATGGCTTATGGTTATGGAGTGTGCAAGTCCAAGTTCATATATCCAGGAGATCCAGGGTTTGAGGAAGGGCTGTTTCTTGCTTTGTGAATGATATTTTCTCAGCACATCCTTACATGGTAGACAGCAATGAGAGACAAACTCTCTGGCATTTCTTTGTATAAGCTTACAGAGGGCTTACTCTCATGACTTAACCCATGTTGTCATATACTATGGGATATTCCATCATTGTAAGGGATGAACAATATTCCATTTACATAAATAAACAACTCAGGAACAGAAAGATGTGCTTACTGAAAACAATAAAACAATTAGAAAATAGAAAGACAACATGTGCTCATGAATTTGAAGACTTAATAATACTAAAATATCCAAGTACTATAAAGTTATCTATAGATTCAGTGAAATTCCCATTAAAATCCCAATGGCAATTACATAAAAGTAGTAAAAAAAATGAAAATTCATATGGAATCCCTAATGACTATGAAGAGTTAAAACAATCTTGAGAAGAAAATAATATGGAATCATGATATTTCTTGATTTTAAGCTATATTATAGATTTACAGCAGTTACAACTCATGGGTCTAGCAGACCAGATAATTTGACCAATAGGTGATATGAGCAGACTAGAAAAAACAAATCACACATGTGTAGCTACCTGATCATCAATGCAGTGCCAAAAGTAAACAAGAAGAGAATAGACTTCTAAACAAATAGCTGTAAGAAAATAGATATCCATTTGCAATGGAATAAGCTTGAATCATCAGTTGTTTGGCACAAAATGAACTTAAAGTTGATTATAGACTTCAAAACAAGATGGCTAAACACCTAGAGGAATAAAGCAGGATAAAATATATGATTTGATCTGGTATTAACTTCGTAGATACAACATCAAAATACAGGTAATGAAAGCAAACGTTAAGAAGATACACTATCCAAACTAAATTTGACATTTGCCTCATGAAAAATAAGCAGTAGAGTGAAATGAGCACCTATAAATGAGAGAAAAATATTTTCAAATCTTCTATCTTTATGAGATTAATTTCCAAAACATTTATGTAATTGTTATAACTAAATAATAAAATAAAATAACTGATAATTAAAAAGTAGTGCAAGAACTTGTGTAGACATTTCTTCAAAGAAGATATTCAAAAGACCAATCGGTAAAATGCAAAGCACTTAGCATCCCTAATCACAGGGAAATGCACATCAAAACCATAGAGAGACAATGATCAATATCTTTTAGAATGTGTAATATATCAGAAGAGAAAAGTATTGGCAAAGATATGAAGAAATTGGAACCTATGTGACTGATAGTGATTGTGTAAAATTCACAGCAGCTGTTATAGAAAACTGTAGGAGGTTCCCTCCAAAACTAAGGCTGTTTCCTTCTTATTGTTATTCTATCTATCATATTCAATGCTTATATGAAAGATACAGTGGGTGAAAGCATACATAATATTGACAATGTTGTGGTAGTAAACACTATCTCCCTTTTTATATTTATTACAATGAAAGTTTGAAAATCAAAATTAAAAGAAAGAACAGATCTTGTGGATCCCAAAACTGGAAGAAAATTTTACAAACATTGTATGGTTCCTGACTTAAACAACTGACCATAGAAATTTTTTAAAAACTGTAATTTCTAAGACAATTTGAAATTAGAACAGAAACAATATTTTTTTTAAAAATAAGCATTGTTAGTTTTACTATAATTGTAATATCAGAATTATGTTAAAATCCTTAATTTTTAGATACTCATTGAAATGTTTAAAGTTTAGATAGTATAACTTGTCTCAAAATAATATAAGGAGAGAGAGAAGTCTGAATATAGTACATGTGAAACTGAGTTGAAAACTGCTAAAGGCTCATAAAAGGAACAGATTTTTTTTTAGTTCTTTTGTCTAGTTTTATTTATTTTTTTATAATAAAAAATTAATCTTGTAGATAATATCTCAGGTCTTTGGACTTCCTTTCATGTGTATAATAATGGTAAATTACAAGGAGAAAATAGTTATAAGTGAAGATTGGCAAAAATAAATTATTACTCAAATATATATATGTATATATATATATACTTTATAAATAATAATAGTAAATATACTTTTTTAAGGTTTATTTATTTATTTATATTTATTTATGAGAGAGAGAGAACTATGGGTGGACCATGGCTTCTAGCCAATGCCAATGAATTCCATATATATGCACCACTTTGTACATCTGATTTATGTAGGTATTGGAGAACTGAACCTAGATCCTTAGGCTTCACAGGCAAGTGCCTTAACTACTAAGCTATCTCTCTAGCCCAAAATATACATTTGTAAATTTTTTTCCAATAAGGATTTATTGAAGTATATCTCTGTTTCCTATATTGATATTAACATTACATATTTATAGTTGGGCACAGTGATACATTTCTGTGATCCTCACATTTGGAGGTGGAGGCAGAAGGCCAGAAAAAAGGTTTAAGATTAACTTGGACTACATATCAAGACCCTACTTAAATTAATATTCATCTATGCCCATTTAAACATCAATAAAGAGCAATGTACACTTTACTATTCTAATTTCATGGTGAAAGACAAGAAATGTGCATGGATATTCTTTTTCTTTATTAAAAGTTGTCTAAGTTTATTTATTTATTAAGAGAGAAAGAGAGAGATAGAAATAGAGAGAAGGGGGTAGAGAATGGACATTCCAGGGCCTTCAGCCTCTGCAATGAATTCCAGATGCTTACGTGGATCCTGGGGAATCACACCTGTGTCCTTTGGCTTTGCAGACAAGCCCCTTAATTGCAAAACCATCTCTCCAACCAGAACATGTATATTCTTAAGTACATGCCATTAAATCATTATCTCATTCTTTTGGGTACTTATCTAGGTTTTAGAAATAACAATAATATTTTCTGATTGGCAGAAAACTGAGTCTGTACACATTTTCTATAAATAACCAGAAGGAAAATAAATGAGATTTCTTGATAATATGATCTCTCCTTCCACTGTTTAGTTATGTTAGTGTAGGCTGAAAGCAAACATAACATAACTTAATGTACACAAATAGATATAGCTATGTTCTAATAAAACTTTATTTTTTAAAAAAGGTACTGCCACACATTGGGTCATGATCTCTAGAGACATTTCCTCCTACTCATAACTGAGAGATAACTCCACAATGCATGACCCATATACCTCAACAAGGAGGGGCCAGAGGGAGGGGGTAGGACAAGGAGGAGGTTAACAATGGTACCAACTTGACTGTATTCACTGAGTGCAAAACTAATTAATTAAAAAAAAGCATATGTCACCAAAAAGAAAAAAAAAAGGTACTGGCCATATTTGCTGTGCAAGTGATATTCTATTCATATCTAACCCATAGGTGCTTTTATGGGTTAGAGTGCATCAACAAGTTAGAGAAAACATGGATAAAGAAAATTACTTGTAATGGTTAGATGAGTTTTAACTTTCTGTTAAGATAGGAAGATGAAATATAAAAATAGGGGCTGGAGAGATGGCTTAGCTGTTAAGCGCTTGCCCATGAAGCCTAAGTACCCAGATTCGAGGCTCAATTCTCCAGGACCCAAGTTAGCCAGATGCACAAGGGGGCACACACGTCTGGAGTTCGTTTACAGTGGCTGGAAGCCCTGGCCCACCCATTCTCTCTCTCTCTCTCTCTACCTGCCTCTTTCTGTCTCTGTCACTCTCAAATAAATAAATAAAAATGAGTAAAAAAAAATATAAAAAAAGAAATATAAAAATATATAATAGTGAATTCATTAAAGGTTTACTGATGCTTAAATTATGAAGGCAGAAATGAATCTATGAGCTCATCTCCAAATGAAATAGACTAATAAGTAAACCAAGGACTCGTACAGTACACAGATATGGAACACTGCCCTAATTCCAACTTTTCTCACAAGTACACAACTAGGAAATTTTAAATAAAAAAAAATCATTTGCTTTCTGAGTGTTTGATGTTGAACTGTCTTACCTACAAATTGCTGTTTAGGGAAAGAAGGAGATACTTAATTTATCCAAAAGAATTTTATATTTCCAGAACTGCTTACTTTGGACACAGCAGGGTCCAGTCCACGATGAGCACAGCATTTCATTATACTTGCAAAATTGTAACTATAGAAAGGAAATGGGATATTATTTTATTATTGTTGATATTAATAGACTTGTTCATAGTGCATTTGCTATTAATGATGTGATGTTATAAAAAGAATCCTTAATTATTAATGACATTATTAATTTTAATAATAAAGTGAACATTTCATTCTTCCACATGCAATTATATTGTTAGACAGAAGTTATTGCTAATAGATTGGACTTTATTCAGCCTTGTTTTGGCAAATAGTAATTAGCTGTGTGCTTATATAACTGAATAAACACTGTGTTGGTATTTTATTTCAGGATGGTTGAGAATCAGAGCTTAACTCTGGGCACTTGACCCAGGTAAGAAAAATTGTTGGCCAATCTCTTATAACCCTATTTCCATCCCATGTAGGTGATGTGTTCGGTGTATCATTTACAGAAAGCATAACCAACTGTACTAATATGCAAAAATTTGGTTGGTGGAAGGTCTTCTGTCATGTCACATTTTCTCCATAGTAAATCAGCACAGAAATCTCCTGTTCTGCACTGGTTATTAAGGTGTGATATTATCCTGTGATTTATATCATGTTGTCACAATGCATTTCATTTTGCTTTGTCTCAATTCTATAATGGGTTCTTTCATAATTTCTTTCAATTTGCCTCAGGAGTTGTTATATACTACAGGATTTTATTTCTTTATATTTTTCTCAGCCCTATTAATACACATGAAGAAAGTATATCCCTCCATAATTGCTTATAGCCTGTATAATGCAATATAGCATATTACCTCATTTTAGATAATTCTTTTGTAGTGGCATGATATTCTAACACTTAAAAGCTCTGTATAGTAGCAAATAGCTTTACAAATTACTTTGTAATCTTGGGCAACTTCAACTGGTTATTCTCACAGAACACTTCAGTCTTTGTCCTTCAACAACCACTCTTGTGTTCAAAATCCTCAGGCACAATGTGAAGGGCAGTTGAGTAGAAATACCAATACCAGTAATGAAATATCCTCAGATACAGCCTAAAGTAGAATTTTGTAAGGGCTCTTTTGCTCTCTTTGCTGCTCCATCTCCTCTTGACCTTAACACACAGAAACACACTTGGAACAGTGACACCTGTAATGTTTTAATGTTTGAGGTTAAGGAATCAGATGGTGGTCTGGCTGTGAGACAATTAAGGCAGGTTGTCTCTTTGTTTATCCCCTTACAATAGAGCTTATTTAAAGTTAAGTTTGGAAGACTATTGCCTTTTGTTTTTGTTTGTTAGTAGTCAGAAACTTATCCTAAGACAAAATTACAATGGAGAAAATATTATAATAGAGGCCTGTGTAAGTAATCTTTGAGCTTATTTAAACATTTTAGTCTTAAAATAAATAATATTACTTACAATTTTTATGACTTAATTCTCAGGATGTTATCACTGAAGTTAATGATGTTTCAAAATTTATTTTAAAAGAGAACAAAAGAGTAATGAACAAAATAGGAGGCACCACTTTATATTCCTCAGAAAACAATTGTGAAATGGGTAATAGTCTTCAAAATTGCCCATCACAAAGTCTCAACATTAAGAACGTACTCTAGGGACAAGAGGTGGTCTAATAAGGAAACTTTATACCATTGATGGTCACAAAGCATAGACCACTGTCCACAGGTAGCTACTAAAGTGCTCATTATTTTTATTTTTTAACAAAACAAAAGCCTTTGCTAATTTTGTGGTACATAAGAGAAATAGCTTTTCATTGGTGATACTGACAACTGCTTTCTTTACAGATGCATGGACTAGAGTTTTGTAGACCTTCTCTAGCCTGGCATAGGCAAAGTATAAAACTACCATGGATCGTGGTTTATGCACATAGAGTAGTAATATAAACTTCTCCTTATACATCTGTGTACTGCTGGGTTAGAAGATTTTTGGTCATCTGGCTTCCTGAGTGGGAAGTTAACTAAAGTCTGCTAATAGAATAGGATTGTATTTGGCTTAAAATTTGTATACAAAGATTTTTTAGAGCTTCATAATTAGCAAGGACATTGAACTTATAGGAATGACTATATAAATGTTCTGTATTTTGTTATTAAAACATATCTATGTTTGTTGCTACCATTGTAAACCCAGCAGTGGTTATAGGGAGTAAACTTTACTTGTTTTGAATTCTGTGGTTTTCAAGATTTGGAAAAAGAACCAATTAAATTTATAAAATCTATTTAGCTAAGGCCAGTTCAAAGCAATAGTCAAAGGAGAAAAATAAATAAAATATTCTAGGCTTCATGTATCTAGCATTAATTCTTATGCTGCCATTTATTTTGATGCAAAGTGGGTATATACTAGTCTTGGTTTACAAATCCCACTGAAACCTTTGCCCGCTGACATATTGAAACTTTTATTAAGTCATTTTATTTTAACTTTTATCTCTTTATTTACCTTTGATCTTGAGATACAGCTATTCCAGTGGATTAATTAGGTTTGTTTGATGTCAGAAGTCTTAGAATATTTGTCCTTATTGGGGTAAAACTGGCTTTGTTATAATAAAAAGATGGAATTATCTAGTAAAAAACAAACAAAAAATCATTGTGCTGTGATGATAGTTACATTAGTGATCTATGAGATTCCTATATCTATGTTTCTTATAGAAAATCATCAAAATATGCATTTTATTTTACATTATGACTGCATTTTATTACCCAAGTGATTTATAGAGACAAATTAGGTTCTATGTGTAACAGTTTGATATAAAATTGGGGTAGTGATGGGCTTCCCTTTCTTCAATGGGAAGTTATTCTTAAGATTCAAAAATAACATACTGTTAAATCATCAGATATTTCCTGATTGATCTTCACTGTGATTGTTATTTGCACAATTCAGTCATTAGTAAGGCAGATAAGATGATCTGAGGGTTATATAATACTACTGAAACCACAAGCAAGTAAAAAAGTGAAATCATTTATTTTATTGTGACTCAGTATCTCAACATGGTAAATAATTGGTATATCCCCAAAGATGCCTCATTTGTTGTTGTAGGTAGAAAGAGTTGCTTGCTCATAGCCATTTTGGGCCTAAGATAGGATGCTAAAATTTTTAGCATTCTATTCTTTTTAAGAAAAAAAAAAGGACAAAGTTTAATAAAAAAGATGGACAAGCATATGAAATATAATGATGAAAGAACAATGGAAAAATCTCACCCTCACCATAATAAGAAAATGTAAATTAAAACTACGCTTAGCTATCATTTCTTATTTATCAGATTGATGAAAATAATAAAAGTTTTATTCTGTCAGTGACACCATACAGCATACATGAACACATTGTTTGGGGCAAGATGAAATAATATAATACCTATGGGAAATTTGCCAATTGCATATGCATATATGTGTATGTATGCATATGTATGTTTGTATACCTGCATATTTATATGCACATAATGATGTGGAGTCATCTGCAGGATAAATTGTTGAGGGAAAATGCAAAATACAGAACAGTTTATAGTATGCTAATTTTGTGTAAGAAAGTGGAAGTCACATGAATACAGAGAAACTATTATTTGCTTATATCTTCACAAAGAAGCCAGAGTGAATAAAATAAAAATTAATTAAAATATTTACCTATAGGGTACTGTAAAGAGGAGGGTAGAAACAGAAGCACACTATCTCTGATTGTAACATGTTACAGCTTTGAGTTTGAAACCCTATAAGTGATTTAGAATGCATTTTGTAAAATTTGAAAACAAAATACAGGTGAATCAAACTGTATATCATATTGCTCTCCTAACTACACAAGGAAGAGAATCAGTGAGACTGATTTTACATGGTGTTTTGTTTGCATATTTTTCACAAAGCCTAATTGAATGGAAATTTCACAGAGGAACAGCAAAGATCAGTCAAATTTCTTGCTAAATACAGTAGCAGCCTAGTGATTTTGAAGTTACTAGAAGATAGATGGATAGGTAGAGGTATATGGTGAATGAAGAAAAATGTGAAAATCATTAGGAATCAATAGTTTTGAGTAGTACAGAAGACATAGTCATAAAACTAAAGAAGTTAGCTAAAAACTGTGATCATTAATTTGAACCTAAACTATTAGCATGACATCCTGGTTTGTTTCTATGTTTAGAAAAAATAAACTTTATAGTTCTGCTCTAGGAAAAGATGTATGACATAAAGCATCCATAGTAGCCAGGTTTATGTTCCAAATGATTTTTCCAAGAAAGGAGAACCAGAGCTCCTTAGCATTTCCAGTTCTTGTCAGAAATGTACAAACTGAGCTTAGGATAACTTTAACTTATTCAAGGACTAAAGCAAAACGCCAAAAGACACAAAAGGATTTTAAGAAGTATCTTTTAGCCTAAGATAAGATAAGGCAAGTATCAAAAACTCATGACCCACAACTCCATGGGGAATACCTGCATCCTACTGAGGCAGGCCCTCAGTGAAATGGAGGCAGGGAGGAAGGAAAGAATGGCATCAGCACATGATATGTTGATCGAAAGTATATACCTAATGGTTGGGAACCAACTGCTCTTGATTTGGCTAACTGATCCCCTCAGTGGTACGGGACCCATAGCTGGAACTGGGAAACAAGTCAGAACCATATCCGAACATAAGCCCACTCTCCAATATCAAGCTACCATCAATCATGGGGTGCAAGAGGACCTATGCCTGTTAAACTCTCTATTAAAAAAGTAAGTGTTATCTCAATTTTCCAGGTGCTAACTTACTCTCCGTTGGAGAATCTGCTTCTCTTTTTCAGATAGATGCAGATCCTAAGGAAAGAGCTGTCCCATCATACCTCAAAAGGGGCCCAACTGAAACTAAGGGCAATTGGTGAAACAAGCAAGGGGGCTGTTTTCCTGATGAAACGGATACCAGCACAAAGGGGAAGGAGATCAACACAGAGAAAAGTCAACTCCTACCAAACCGGAGAGCCAGAGCCTCAGAGGCCCCCAACACCTCATCACTGAAGCAGACCAAAAATGAACCCAACATGGCTCAGGGAAATTTTGCGGAAGAGGGGGCTAAAAGAATGTCAGAGTCACATGTTGGGTCATGATATGCAGAGACATTTATCTACCAATTACTGTGGGCTAACTCCACAATGCAGGACCCACTTACATCAATAAGAAGGGGCCATTGGGAGGGGGTAAGTCAGGGATGAGCCTAAACAGTGGTACCAAACTGCCTGAATTTGCTGAAAAGAAAACTAATAAATTAAAAAAAAGAAAGTATATACCTAATAAAACAAGGTGATACAAAAAATAAAATGAAATTGTCTAAATTTGAAGCAGATCAAATGCACAGAAATATATAAACTCACAATTTACTATTAGCATTTGTAAAATAATGTCAAAAGTAGATAGCATATGAAATCATACTATTATTTTCATTACTAAGGAAAAGCCAAGCATTCAGAATGCTCTACCCACTGTACACAATGCTGGTAAAATAGTCAATGTGAAAAGGTTCTTCTTCAAGGAAAAAATTCAACTAATAAATGCAGAATGAAGGATAGCTATAATGTTATAAATTGATTCATAGAGAAGTAACAGATGTAGGTCTTGATCATTAATGCATGCTAAATCCATTAGGTAAATAGTTATTAAGAAATTTGGCAATAGTTAAAAATTTCTAAACCTTCTACACAGTCTTATCATCACTGAAAATAGGAACACTGAATGAAATCTGACCCCTGTCCAAAACTAAATTTGAATGCATTTCTAAATCTAGGTTACATAATTTAGGAGTTCAAGAGTATTTATCAACCTTTTCTTCATTATTCCTCCACCAAAGCATTTTCTTCTTAATGGTCCTTCCATTCTGTTTGAACAGTATTTATTCCTGCCTTTGTACTGTGGCCCTTTGGATTTTCCCTACTGTAGTCATGTACCACCATCACTGAGGATTCATGAGCATGAGCAACAAGTAAAATGGCATCACCTGATTATCTTCATAATAGATAAATATGAAACTTTCCTCCCTTAAGAGTCAATGAAATTAAAATCAAAAAGGTAGGGGGTAATGATAAAACATGCAGGAAACATAACATTTAACATTTCAAGATCATATGAAACTTTTATGGCTGCGACTTAAATGAGTCAAAGGGGAGCAGATATCTCTGGATAAGGTGGAAAATTTAAATTTAAGGTATTAGAGAATGGCAAGAAACTATTGTGATTTTTATCATGATGACACAATAAGACCAGGGACAATTCTGTTATGTGCATATATGCATATCTGAGCTTTTACATGGAGGTGGCATATAGGCTGTTTCATTCAGAAGAACTCTAGAAACAGAAGCAAGATGGTATGCAGATAAAATATAATTGGGAAAAAAAGCAGTAATGCTGAGAAACCTAATGATTGAGTAAATGAGGGTTCAGTAAAATAGTCTACTTGTATGTATGGTTGAAAATGGAAAATTTTCACAATAAAATATGTTTTAAAAGTAGAATGCTAGGGTCTTGAACTTTGCTATATTATCCTAAACAAGGGGGACTAGGGCACCAGTATGATCATTGTGGCCACTGACATAAAAAATGTTTATGTCATAGAAAACTATAAAAATAGGACCTCTTCTTGATAACTATATTCACAGGACTGAAGTTGGTAGAGTTAGTTCCCTACATAAAAAGATGGTTTTGTTTTTTCACTCACAGTCTAACACATGGTATACTTGCTATTCATAAATTCCTAAAGAGTGATGCTTCAGGGCTGGAGAAATGGTGTAGTGGTTAAGGAGCTTGTCTGCAAAGCCAAAAGACTCAGGTTAGATACCCTAGGATCCATGTAAGCCAGATGTACAAAACAGTTCAAGCATCTGAAGTTCGTTTGTACTGGTTAGAGAACCTGGAACACACATTGTCTTCCTCCCTCTCTCTCTCCCTTCTCCCCCTCCTCTTTCTGTATATGTCTGTCTGCCTCTCTCTCTATCAAATAAATAAATAAAAATATAATATATATATAGGAGAATGACACTCTACATACTGGTTGAAATATCACAGCTTACCTCACAACAACTAGCAAAATGAAGTTGTATCTTCACTGGTGGGAAAGTAGTTAGTAGTGAAAATATTCTGTTCAATTTCAAACATATTGGTTTATTTATTAGATCTCCAAAATGAATTTGTGTAAGCATTCTCAAAATATAATTCAACAATAATTTTGTTAACGTGTGATGATGGTATAAGTTGTTGATTCAATAAAAGAAAAGCTCTCAGGAGAACTGATGTTTGGCATAATATAGTTTCTCAATGGAATTAATATTTGGCCTGAGGGAATGTAGACAAATGCCTAATCCTTGTTCCAGGAAAAGTTAAAACAAGAGTGCCACTTACTAGTTAGTTCCTTTACATTCAATGGCATTTAGCTTTGATCATGTTTACATTCAGGACAACTAGAGACATCATTAAAAGGAATGACTCTTTTAAGAGTTCATTACTGTTGATGGTGGCACCAGCATTTCACACTTTCTAGCTCTAGTTTGAATGCTTCCCTGTGAAGTGACAAAAATATAGTTACAGAATCTTCTAAGCTGAAAGCAAAGCAGATAGCTCAATAAAGAACATGGTTTGCCAAGCATGGTGGTACACGCCTTTAATCCTAGTACTCAGGAGGCAGAGGTAGGAGGATTGTCAAGAGTTCAAGGCTACGCTGAGACTACATAGTGAATTCCAGGTCAGCCTGGGCTAGAGTGAGACCTGAACTCAAGAAACCAGAACAGCATCTGTGTCTGTTCTCTGAGCCAACATTCTCGAACACCATCCTTACTTGGGATTCTCTATGTTTGGACATTAATCAAAACTAGTTTTTCTGATTTGCTTTGACAGCAACCCCCACCTCCCTCCATGCCAGCAGTCACTGAGAACTCAAAGCAGAGCACTGAGCATAGTGGCAGCCACGTGCCTTTGGTTACCCCTGCTTCTCATATGATCATCCTAAGAGTGTGAATCAAAAGGGACTATCATCCAAGTAAGAAGGTAAAGAAGAGAACATGAGGCCTTATTTGAAAATTACATGACTGATAAACAATTAATATGTATTGACTTTTTTGATTTTCCACCAACCAACACAATCCTGACCATATATGAGATACTGCATATTTTTTGAATTGTATTGTAGGAAATTTTTTGTGCCTCACAGTGGGTTGGAACTGACAACTTCTAACCATTTAACTTCAATATTAAAAAGTTGTTTCTATTTATAAAGAATGAGTCAATTAAAATTCCTTATTTTAAATATTTTAGAAGATGAATATCTTCACTGAGGAACATATCATATTGTGGTAAACAGGTTCTACCTTCCTCTTCTTGCTTACTTGTCCTGGAGATACATGGAACAGTGAACCCACCTTACAGCCAGTCAAATCTTCATCAAAAGAGAACTAAATGTTGTGAAAATATGAGCCCTTCTTTATATGCAACTTCAATTTATTCTACTTATGTTGATTAATGTCCAAGCATAGAGAATCCCAAGAAAGGAAAGTGTCAGAGGACATTGCTCAGGGAACAGAAACAAATACTGTTATATTTACTGAACAATCACTCAAGAGCTGCCCTCCAGGGCTGGAGACTATGGCAGAAGAGTCATGTGAGAAAAAGTGATTTCTGGTAACAGAGGACTACAGGCAAGGTTATGATGCAGGACTAGAAAGTATATATTTATACATGACCTGTTGAATGCCATCTTTAAAAAGAAAGGATGAATTCGGAAAAAAAAAGCCAAGCAAGCAAATCTGTGATGTACAAATGAAGAAATTATGACTTATTGTAATGAATAAGGTCACTTTCTAAAAATTTGCTTAAATCATCCAATCCAAGCAGCATTCTAAATCGTCTCTGCCTCACTTCTCACATCCAAAACTAAAACAAATAAGTCCTGTAAATTCTGTCTATGTAATACATATTTGATTTTCTTAGCTCACATATTTTACATCTGAATGAGACCTACATGGCCTCTGTACAACCATTCTTGCTCCCATGATAACCATCTGTACAACATCAATAATGAGGTAAATCGGGTATTACTTTCTTGTTTAAAATTCTTCCAGAGTTAGCCTTGTTTTTAAAGCACAACCCAAATTCCCACCAGCTCCATACCATCTGACTTCTGAGTACTTCTGCACAATCCTGACCAGCTCTCTTACATTTCATCTTCACCTTAAGCCCTCTTTCTGGACCCCTGTCCATTCTCCTTTATTTCCCTCACAGCTTTCAAGAACAATCTATAACTTACTTCTTTTTACTGTTTTATTCATCACTGTTTTCCCAACTTTTAGCATGAATATATATATAAATGTGTGTGCTCAGTCACCACTTGTTAAAAGTGTAGCATTTTAATTCCTACTCTATTGAACTAAAAACTAGGGGTGCTAGATATGGTACCTGTCTTCCACAGTGATAGTAATGATAGTAACTGAGCTCTCTCTGAGGAATTCTCGGAAGAATCTCTTTCTACAAGTATGATATTCTGAGATTCTCCAGATAACTCCAGAATTCACAGATCTTTTCTCTTTGGGACCATGACTAAGTGATTTTTTTTTATTTTCTACTTGGAGAAAAAGCTGGCAGCTACCAACATCTGCAATCAGCAGAGCTGTGTAAGGAAGATCCCCAAAGACTTTACCTGTGACTTGAGCTATAATTCTCATTTTGAGGTCAAGAGCCAAGAAATTGTATTTCATAAACTTTCTGATTCCTAGAGGAATTATTTAAGGTGTTCAGATATAAACTAAACATTTTGCATCTTGCAGATTTATATGTAATAAGTTTCTAATTAGAATTTTGATTTTAAATACTAATAACTTTAGTTATTTTGCATGAAGTAGAGCATTTTCATAATCTACTGAAACATAGATAACAAAATGTAAATAAATTACAAGGAACATCTTGTAATTTAAAATGATTTTCATTGTATTCAGAATCCATTAACTCATAAAATATATAAATTCACAGAAGCTATACCTATAGAAAAAATTTTTATAGTTTGTATATAATTTTAACTTTATGTATATATTATTTTAAGTTCTGCATATTTATTGTTTTGAAAATGGTTTACTTATTGTATTTACTTATTTTACAGAAAAAGAGGGAGAGAGAGAGAGAATGGGTGTGCCAGGGCCTCTAACCACTGCAGATGAACTCCAGACATGTGCACCCCCTTGTGCATCTGGTTAATGTGGGTCCTGGAAAAGTGAACCTGGGTCCTTTGGCTTTGCAGGAAAACACCTTAACCATTAATTCTGCATATTTAATAAATAAATAAAAGCCCAAATTCTGTATATTTAATAAATAAAAATAATAAATGGTTGTGTATATGTCATAGTCTACGGTTACTTTTATTGTTGGTTCTTAATATGTAATTATTGAGTTACTAGAATGTCCCAGACAACTAGATAGGAGGAACCAAGACATGAATCAGGGATGTGGACTCTTCATCCTCTTGAAGCTTCTAGTCTGGCAGGAAAGACACTGAGTGCTGCATGGCCTTGTATGATTTTTTTCCATTCACAAACTATAAAGACAGTATATTATGTGAGGGAAAAGGAAAGTTCCCAGCTAAAAGTCTTAGAACACATAGTAAGTGAGCAAGAGAAAGGGATCTAGAGAATTTTTTGGCCATGAATGGAATGAAAGTTTTAGCCAGAGGGAGGAACAGAGAAAACAGAGCTTCAGAAGCAAAAGAAAGTATAGCAGGAGAATAGAAAAGAAGATAAGGAGACATAGCATGTAAAAAAGAACTTATAAAGAAATATTTGAAGGGTCAAGATGATGCAAAATTTCACAAGTCTAGTGAAATCATATGGACTCAAGACTATCAGTCATCCAGGAATAATGTGATCAAGTTTATGCCTGAGAAGTTATTCTGTATATGCATTATGGCAAATGGATGAAAGAGAAAGAAGACACTATGTGGGGAAGTTGCCAAAAATAAAAACTTTTAGTCAAAAATATAATGGGGCAAATTAAAATTAAATATAAATGCAATGACAACTCCAGACAGATGGTAAGGTTCACAGAGCCAAACTTGGATTAAAATGAATTTTAAAAAAATATGAAATGTGATCTAATCACATGCAAGATGTATGCTAAATTCATGTTCCACTGAAATTCAAGACGCTTAAATAAGGAAATAGAAAAGTAGAGCAAGTGACACCATATTAGTACAGCTTCTCAGTGCCCAACCCATGCAGCCTCATGTGGTATATTTTCCTCTAATAGGAGGACTCTCGAATGGCCAATGGTGCCCATCCCTCTCACTTAGGAAATGGACAGCTTGGAGTCCGGCATTTCTCACCTAGGAGCAGAACAGTGTTAACTGCTCATTCCACTGGATATATGAAACTTACTAGAATCCTATCATTTTACAACTTTCAGAGGAAAATTATTTGGTGCCAGATAATTATTTAAGGATCTTATTTAATGAGATACATCAGCTTCTTCCTTGTCTTCCTTAAGAACCAACCATGTGCATCTTTCCATGAATATTGAAGACATGGTGTTAGGATGGCCAGGTTTAAGAGGTTTAAGATGCACATGCTTATTACTTCCTTAATTCTTCTTAAGAGTGTTTGAGCTTTTTATTTTCTCAGTTTCTTTCTTTAAAAAAATAGAAATATTTCAAATACACATTCAAAACTGCACAGATAGGGACAGCAAACTTCTAGCAGTCTGAGTTGAAATAAATTGTTAAGTGCACGTTCAGTTCCAGATTTTTGAGCGAAAATAACTTTGAGCATTTTGGGGCAAGAATTAACAAATATTATAGAGTTTCTTTCCCACATTTGAAATTTTAATTTCATAGTATTTTCAGACCTCTAGAATGAAATGAGGACCAGATAATATTTTAGCAAAAAAAGGTGTTTTGTTTTCACGCTTTCATCATGCAAAAATAACTTAACTAATTTAGACCTAACTTTCAAAAAATATTCAGTTTCATGCAGAAACCAACTATGTAGTTCTCAGGCCAAAAGGAATATTTGTGAGAAAACTATGAAGTATTTTTTTATAAAAATACCTCTCCCATAAGGTTTTATTTTCAGTCATATTTGACATGATGTAAAAGAATTACTGTATTATTGTCTGCTAGTTATCTCTTTTCTCACTCTTTTTTTGTTTGTTTTTCATGGTAGGGTCTCATTCTAGTCCAGGCTGACCTGGAATTCACTATGTAGTCGCAGGGTGGCTTCAAACTCACAGTAATCCTAATACCTCTGCCTCCCCAGTGCTGGGATTAAAGGCATGTGCCACCACGCCTGGCTTGCATATTAATTATATAATGACAAATATTTATGACTGTGATTTCCTCTTGATGGATTTTTCCCTTGATGAGTAAAAGGTATCCTTCTTTGTCCTTTTTGATTACTTTTGGCCTGAATTTTATTTTGTCAGATATTAATGTAACCAAATCCTCTTCTCTATTTGCATTTGCTTAGAAAATCATTTTCCATCTGTGATGGTATAATTCAGATGTCTCTATAATCTTAGGTGATCTGAATGCCATGTCCCCAGCTGATGACAATTTGGGAAATAAACCCTTTTGGAGGAAGTGAATTACTGGGGGCAGGCTTATGGGTAAAATATCCAGCTTCCTTTTGCCAGTGCTTGGTACTCTTTCCTATTGCTGTTGTCCACATGATGTTGGTCAGGAGGTGATGTCTACTCTCTGCTCATGCCATTGTTTCCTCCTGCCATCATGGAGCTTCCCCCTAAGTCTATAAGCCAGAATAAATCTCTTTTTTTCCCCCACCAGCTCCTCTAGGTCAGGAGTTTTCTGTCTTCAATGTGAACCTGACTGCAACACCATCCTTTAACCTGGTGGAGTTGTCCTGCCTTAGTGGTAATGTGGGTTTCTTTAAGACAGCAGACATAAGGGTTAATTTTTCTGATCCACCCTCTTAACTTGGATCTTTTGATGGATGACTTAAAACCATTAATATGTAAGGTTATAACTCCAAGGTTCAATTTAAACCCTGCCATGATGGGGGACTATATGAGGTTCAGTGCTTTCTTGGGATTTGTTTGTTTCATGCTCTATTTTTGGTTATTGTGTTATTTCTCTTATAGGCTCTTGAGGTTGGTTGGTTGACTCTTCAGGAGTCCTCAAGAGGAGTATTACCTGAAGTATTCTCTGTAGATTTGGCTTTATGTTCATATAATCATAGTGCTGGCTTTTGTCATGAAGTTTTCCTTTTACCATATATTATGAGGGATACTTTCACTAGGTATAGTAGTTTGGGTTGGAAACCATAGTATTTTTAGATTTGAAGTGTTCCATTTCAAGCCATTCTAGCTTTCAGGGTTTCCATTGAAAAATCTGAGGTAATTCTGATAGGACTGCCCTTGTATATATAGAATTATTTCTCTCTTGAAGATTTTAGTACTCACTCTTTGTTTTTGTTGTTTAAAGTTTTAACTATGATGTGCATTGGAGAGTTTCTTCTTTGGCTCAGTTTGGTGTTATGTGAGCTTATTCTTTTTTAAATTAGATATGGACATATTTAGTATATAAACAACACATCCTTTCCATCATCCCTGCCCCTTTTCTGAAGAGCCCTTCTTTGTTGGGGATGCAAGACAAATGCATAGGGATTGTGGGTCATGCATTATGGAGGGAGGGTGAAGCAATATCTTTGCGTAAAATGTTCCAACTTGTAGCTCTAACATTCTTTCTGCCTCCTCTTCCACAAAATCCCCTGAGCCATGCTGGGAGCATTTTAAGTCTACTTCAGTGATGTGCACTTAGGAGCCTTTGGATCTCTGTTTTGGTAGGTGTTGAGTATCTTCATTGCCTATCTACATCACAATTGTGCTGATATCAAGTTAACTAAGAAAGCGGCACTCTTGCTCATTTCCTCAATTCCTCTCTGGTTTCAGCTGGGTCTAGGATGAAAAATACTGGGTCATTTATCTACTCAGGTCCAGTTCCCATCAGAAAAAGAAAAGCAGATTGTCAAGTAGAGAATGAAGTCAGCACCCCTTAATGGGATAACCATTATTAATCAAGAGAGAATTTAAGGAGTGTAGACCCACTTAGAGCCCAAGGTTAGTGGAAGCTTGACAATAGAAATCAGAATCAATATCTAGATGTGAGATTCTGACTTGTTTTTTCAGTTTCAGATATGGTTTCATTTCCACTGAAGGATCTGTTTGCAAATCCAAGAGAGTTGGTTACCCACCATGGCTGGGTGCCACTATTGCATTTGCGTAAACATCACATCATGTTATTTGCTTCTGAGTCACTTAGACTTTGAGTTGCTTGAACAGATGTTGGACACTTTCCTGCAGTAGCTCATGTAGTGCCTTCCAGCACTAGATGGGCTAACTGCCTGGGGACTGGGACTGGCTCTCCTCTGGATTCCAACTAGGTATGCCCTTGGTCTGTGCTAACAATGTATGGTGTCTTCAGTAGTAGGGTCTTACCATTAACCTGTAGTGCATAATCAAGTATTATGATAAAAGATTGTCTTGTTTGTTTTAAGAGATCTAGTAGGTCTCTCTGATCAGTAACTCATTGTGGATATAGACTGCATCCTGGCACAGGAATTTACAGGCCAACACTAAGGGAAGAGAAAAAAAAAGAAAGAAAGAAAAAGACAGAGAAGAAGAAGAAACAGGAGAAATTTGAAGTTACATTTTGTCTCACTCTCTCCAGGGCCACTTGATTCAGTGGTCCCCTTAAGGTCCTCTTGAGGGATCCACCTCTTAGACTGGCTTCCAGGATATAGGATTCTATGGTACCAGTTCAATTTGGGTTCAGTTTTGTACACCCCCAAGCACTACCCTCCCTGTTGTCCAAGCCTCGAGATGCTACTCAGGTATGTCAGCAACTCAGGCTGACCCAGGTTAGGAACCCAAGATCAGTGAGACCAGGAGATGGTTGTCATTCTGTGATTATTTGACTTCACTTAGAATGATCTTTTCCAAGTTCGACCATTTTTCAACAAATTACAATGTGTCATTTTTTTCTTTTCTGAGTATAATTCCATTGAATAGATATCCCACATCTTGGTTGTTCATTGATCCAATGAGGGGGCACCTTGATTGATTCCAGTTTTTAGCTGTTATGAATTTAGCAGCTATAAACATGGTTGAATAAATATCTCTGACTGAGATGTGGAGCTTTTAGGGTAAATGCCTAGTAAGAGAATAACATGGTCTGTTGGTAAATCTATATTCTTTCTTTTCAGGAGTCTCCATATTGATTTTAATAGTAGTTCTGCCAGCTTACATTCCTACCCAGAGTGAATGAGTATCCCTATTTCTCCATGTCCTCACCATTTGTCTTCATTTGATTTTTTTTTTTTTTTTTTTTTTTTTTTTTTTTTTTTTTTTTTACTGTTTGCTATTCTTACTGGACTTAGATGGAGTGTCATAGTTGTTTTAATTTGCATTTTCCTGATGGCTAGGGATGTTGAACATTTTTTATGTGTGTGTTAGCCACTTCTATTTCTTCTTATGAGAACTCCCTATTCAGTTCTCTGCCCTATTTTTGGAGTGAGTTGTTTAAATTTTTTCTTGTTTAGTTTGTGGAGTTCTTTGTAGCTTCTACATAATAGGCTTCTCTGAGTGGCATAGCTGGCAAATAATTTCTCCCATTCACTGGGTAATCTATTGGTGCTGCTTATGGTATGTTTATGCAAAAGTCTCCTATTTATATTCAAATATTTGAAGATTATTAGGCCTTCTATTTAGGTTTTTAACCCATTTGAACTTTATTTTTGTGTATGGTGAAAAGAGTGGTTCTAACTTCATTTTTTCTACATATGGTCATTCAATTTGTCCAGCAACATTTGTTGAAGGTGCTGTCTTTTTCACTGTACATTATTTGCAGTTTTGTCAAAGATTAAGCAGTCATAGCTACTTGACCTAGGATCTGAGCCTTCAATTATGTTCCATTGGTCTGTTTTTGTTTTTCTTCCAGTACTATGCTGTTTTTTTTATCTCTATGGCTTTGTAATATAGCTTTAGATTGGGTATGGTAATACTACCAGAGGTGCTTTTTCTCCTTTGTGAGGATATATTTGGATATCTAAGGCATTCTGGTTTTCCATATGAATTTTGTGATCATTTTGTCAATCTCTGTGAAGAGGGATACTGTTATTTTTATCAGTATTGCATTCAATCTGTATATTACTTTTGGTAAAATTACCATTTTCACAATATTAAATGTACCTATCCAGGAGTATGGAAGGACTTTGAATTTCTCAAGTCATTCTCAATTTCTTCCTTCAGTGTTTTCATATTTTCATTATATAGATTCTTCACATTATTGCTTAGTGTTATTCCAAGGTATTTAATTTTTTGTTGCTATTGAAAATGGGACAGAGTCATTGATTTCTTTCTCTGTATATTTGTCCCATATATACATATGACATATATAGAAAAGCTACTGAGTTTTATGCATTGATATTTTATCCTGCCACTTTGTTGAAGGAATTTATCACATTTAAAAGTTTTGAGATGGAGCTTTTCATGTTACTTGCATATAGGATTATGTCATCTGCAAATAGGGCTAACTTGACATCTTGCCAATTTGAATCCCTTTTATTTCTTTCTCCTGTCTTATCACCTGGGCTAGTACTTCTACTACTATGTTGAAGAGCAGTGGTGAGACTGGGCACACCTGTCTTGTTCCCTACCTCGGTGGGAACTCCTTGACCCCATTATGTATTATTTGGGCTTTAGGAATCTATATATATATTATACTGATCTATCTATCATATATATATATATACATATATACATATATATATATATCATCTATCTATCTATCTATCTATCTATCTATCTATCTATCTATCTATCTATCTATCCATATACATTCTTTACTATGTTGAGGTATAAACCATCCATGCCTATTCTTTCCAGTGTTTTGATCATGAAGTGGTGTTGTGTTTTGTCAAAGGACCTTCTCTGGATCAATTGAGATGATCATGTGGTTCTTATGGTTCAGTTCATTTATGTCGTGTATTATGTTGACCAATTTCCATATGTTGAACCATCTCTGCCTCCCTGGGATGAAGAATACTTAATCAAGGTGGAAGATGTTTTGATGTAGTGTTGAGTTTGTTTTGAAAAGATTTTGTTCATATCATTGCATCTAAGTTTATTAGGGATATTTGCCTATAATTTTCTTTTCTTAGTTCCTATCTGTCTAGTTTTGTTAATTGTGTGATGGTAGCTTCATGAAAGGAATATTGGGGAGGATTCCCTGGTCTCTCATTATGTGTAATAGTTTGAGAAATTTGGTTTCAGTTCTTCTATGAATGTTTGATAGAAGTCAGCTGAGAAGCCATCCAGTCCTGGACTTTTCTTTTGAGGAAGGTTTTTTATTACCTTTTCAACCTCCCTGGATATGATACGTTTGTTTAGGAGATTAATCTGCTCTGAGTTTAGTTTTGGTAGGATGTATGTGTCAAGGAATTCATCCATTTCTTCCAAATTATTTAATGTTGTGGAGTAGTTTCTGGAAGTATGCCCTGATGATTCTTCCAATTTCATTGATGTCTGTAGTGATCTCGCCTTTTTCATTTCTGATTTTGTTAATTTGAGACTTCTTTTCTTTTTGTTTGATCAATTTGGCCAGGGGTTTGTCAATCTTGTTTATTTTTTCAAAGCACCAGCTCTTTGTTTCATCAGTTTTTAGAATTGTTTTCTTAGTTTCCAATTCATTATTTCTGCTCTAGTCTTGATTATTTCTTTCCATCTGGAGCTCTTTGGGTTGGATTCTTCTTATTTTTCCACCACCTTCCTGTGGACAGTCAGGTTATTGATTTGGGATCTCTCTGTCTTTGAAATGAAGGCATTTAGGGCTAGGAATTTTCCCCTTATGACTGCCTTAATTGTGTTCCTTTAGTTTTAGTAGGTTGTACTTTTGTTATCATTCAAATGTAAGAATTTTACAATTCTTTCATGATCCATTCATTGTTTAAAAATATGTTGTTTAATCTTCAGGAGCTGGTAGAGTTTCTGATAAGTCTCTTGTTGCTTAATTCTAGCTTTAAAGCATTGCAATCTGACATGATGCAAGAAGTTGCTTCAATTTTTATGACTTTATGAATGCATGCTTATGGCCTAATTTATGGTCTATTTTGGCAAAGGTACCATGAGTAGATGAGAAGACTATGGATCCTATAGAGTTGGAATAAATATGTAAATATATGTTGGGTCTAGTTGATCTATGGTGTTATTGAGCTCTATTATTTCCCTGTTGATTTTTTACTTGGATGATCTGTCTATTGATGATATTAGAGTATGGAATTCTTCAATTATGATAGTGTTGGTATTCATTTATGTTTTATTGTTGAATAGAATTTATTTTATAAACTGTGGTACACCTGTGTTTGGCACATATATATTTATGATTGTGATTTGCTCATGTCGGATTGCTCCCATAATGAGTAAGAAGTGGCCTTCTTTGTCCTTTTTGATTATTTTGGTTTGAAGTCTATTATATCAGATATTAATACAGTAACACCCACTTATTTTTTATTTTCATTTTATTGGAATATCATTTTCCAATCTTTTATCCTGAGGAGGTTTCTATGTTTAATGGTAAGGTGGGTTTCTTGAAGACACAGATAGAAGGGTCCAGTTTTTTGATCCATCTTGACTGGTAACCCGTGTCTTTTGATGGGTAAGTTAATACCAATAATATTTAAGGTTATTACTGTGAAATTTGAAATAACCCCTGCCATGATGAGGAGTTTTATGGGGTTTAGTGCTTTTTTCTGTTTTGCACTATTTTGAGCCTGGTAAATTTTGGCTATAGTGATGTTATTGTTGACTCTTAAGATTGGTTGCTTGACTGTTCTGTGTGGAGTTTTACCTCAAGTATTCTCTGTAGTTTTGGCTTTGTGTTCATATAATCATACAGTTGACTTTTTCATGAAATTTATTCTTTCACCATCTATTATGAGGGAGACTTTTGCTGGGTAGAGTAGATTGGGTTGTAAGCTATATTATTTCAGACCTTGAAGTGTTCCATTCCAGAACCTTCTGGGTTTCAGGGTTTCCATTGAAAAACTCAATGTAATACTGATGGAATTGCCTTTGTATGCTGTGCATTGTTTCTCTCTTGCTGCTTTTTGTTTTCATTGTTAAGAGTTTTTACTATGATGTGTCTTGGAGAGTTTCTTCTTTGGACCTGTCTGTTTTGTGTTCTGTGGGCTTCTTGTATTTGGATGGACCTCTTTTTTGAGATATTCAGAAAATTGTCTTCAATAATTTTGCTGAATATGTTTTCTGTGCATCTGACTTGAATATCCTTTCCTTATGGTATACCCATGATCAGGATGTTTGGTCGCTTTAGAGTGTCCCTACAGTTCCCACATATTCTGTTCACTTGAGTATTTGAATTTAGCAGTTTTTGGACTTCCAATCAATTTCTTCTGTCTTGTACTCAGTTTCTGTCTTCCAAATGAGTAATTGTTTGTGAGAGATTCTAGGGAGGCTTTTATAATTTCTATTTGATTTTTGTTTTCTGTGTCTTATTTTGCATTATGTCCATCTCTTTTTTGAGGTACAATTTCAATTTGAGTTCTGATTTTCTTGATTCTTCCTGGAGTTCATTTTTGCATTTGATCAAGTCTTCATTATCAACCAGTTGTTGAGATCTTCCAATTCTTTAATTACCTCCAATTTTTATTTTCATATCTCTTTGGAGGGTTCTAATGTTTTCTTCAATCAAGTTAAGCCTGTTATCAAAAGCTGAATGCTTTAGGAGATGAATCTGTTCAATTTCATTGATCTGATAGTTGGTTCTTTGATGCTTTGCTTCCAGTTCAGTGTTTATTTTTTTGTCAGAGTCTCATTAGTTGTTGTGTTTTAATTTTTGAAATAAATTCCTGTTGATTTCTCTGTTTCATTTGGATTCTTCCATTGTAGGAATAAGCATCCTTGGTGGAGATCTCTCAGTTTTCTGATTTTCATTGGCATTTTTGTATTGTTGTCTACCCAGTTTTGGAAGACTATTTTATTGAGGAGGAATCAGATATTTGTCCTTTGTCCCATGGTCCCTTCAATTCAGGTGAACAGGTATGTTGATACCCAGTGGCCAGACAAGATAACCCAGTAAAAGGCCTGATTCCCCAGCTTACACAGGGACCAGAGCTTCCCAAGCAAGGCACAATGTGACATACCAGGACCAGGTGACAGGAAGGAGAAAGTAAACCTAGATCTGACATACTTACTGTGTACAGGCCCTCCAGCACACAGACTGGGTCAGAGAGCTTGGACCAGGAAACAGGAAGGAGCCAGGAAGAAGGGGTCTGGCATACTTACTCCTGATTTTAGCACCTGTCTGCACACTGTCTGCACAGGCAACCCAGGCTGGGGAGGTGGGAGGAGCCCAGAAACAGGGGTCTTGCCTACTCATTCCAGACTGCCACAGCAACCTAAACACTGGGGATGTGAGAGGAGCTAGGAAATAGTGTGAGATTCTTTTATTTGGATGGGTTTCTCTTTTGAGATGGTGGCAAAGTTTTCTTCAATAATTTTGTTGAATATGTTCTCCACTCTTTTGGCCAGGGTTTCTTTGCCTCCAAGTATAGCCATTATCCAGATATTTCATCATCTTAGGATATCCCACAGTTCCCTTAAATTTTGTTCAAATAATGTTTTGAACTGGCCATGGGTTTTTGGACTCCCAAAGAATTCTTTCTGTCTTATCTTTCTGGAACTGAGGTATCAGGTTATAATTTGATGTTCATTATACCTCTTGGAATTCATTCTTGCACTTAATCATGTCTTTATTAAGCTTAATTAGCTGGTTACTGAAATCATCTATTTGTTGACTCACCTTCAATTCACTTATCTCTATTTTGCAATCTCTCTGGTTTTCCTCAATTAAGTTAAGCATAATGATGAAAGCTGTGTAATGTAAGAGTTGATTATGGTGGCACAGTCCTATTTCAGCCCATGGGAGGTTGAGGTAGGAGGATTACAGTGAGTTCAAGGGCAGCCTAAGACTACATAATGAATTCCAGGCCAGCCTGTACTAGAGTGAGACCCTACCTCAAAAAACCTAAATAAATAAATGAATAAACTTGATTTAATAGATACCTACTTTAACAAAAGGTACCTCAGTGAAATAAATGGAACTATTTAGATTATTTGCCAATTTTAGAAGGAAGAGAGTTACTAAACGAATGCCACAAAGAAATAGCATTTTTACATTTATTATTATCTCCTTGAATTTATATATCATCCAATATTAACCATATAGTAAAAGGTAATGATATAAATTATATTTTAAAATATTAATGGCAATAGTTGGCTCTATTGGGGAGCAAAGCAAACATATTGAACTTATCCTTCACTCTTCCTCCAGGAGATGAGTATCCAAAGGACCTGAGGAATGGAAGCAGTCCTTGGCAGCAGCTTGTTGGGAACATTCATTAATCTCTTCCCTTCTGCATAACATTTCTTAGAAAATTTCCACTGTAAGCCCAGTGAAGGAATGTGAAGAGGAGCTCATAAAGAACAAACAGACAAAACAAAACAAACAAACAAAAAAAAAAAACAAAACAGCAGCTGGAGATCAACTAGTAACAACTGGCAAGGAGATGGAAAGGTGTGAGTTAATAGGATCTGAAAAGTAAACCTTCAATTGGCCACCAGACAAGCCTGGGATCAAATTCACTTACATTGTTCTGAAAAATTATCAGCAGACTGAGACAATACTGATAACAGGTATTTTTGAAAGAAGATGCATTAAAAGATTATTTAGAAAGCAATTAGGACTGCAAGATATCTCCTTTACCTGGTGCCAGTGGATGGAATATTTATTATCTGGAAAGAATAAAATGGAGGCTCACTCAATTCTAGGGTGCTATGAAGAGAAGCAAGGTCAGTATAAGCAATGCTAGTGAGAGTTTTAAGTTTGGATGTTGAATATATGCATACACACACACACACACACACATTCAAAACATTAAGCCAAATGTAGTAGTGCATGCCTGTAATTCCAGCACGTGGGAAGCTAAGGCAGGAGGATTGCTTCCATTTTGAAACTAAGCTGGGCTGCATAGGAAGATCCTGTTTCAAAACAAAAGTCAAAAAAAACAAAACAAAACAAAATTCTGACACCCATTATTATTCCAACTCAGAGACTGAAACTTCTTCAAAGCATCAGACACCAGATCAAAAAAAAAAAAAAAAAAAAAATGAAGCAGAAAATCACCAACATGTGGGCTTTGCTCCTGCTGAAAGTAATTTCAGGATAAAAATTCTCACCAATATATGTGATTTTTATGGCACTTGACTTTAGTTGAACTTAGCTTTCTGGAATGATAAACTTGGGTTATTTCACTCTATCTGGAGAATACGTTGGCAGTTATCTGTCAGTTGATATGGGGGTGGGGGAATGCTTTCTATAGTTCTAATTTCTTTACAAGTAAACTTCTAACATTCTTTAAATGCTTATCAAAACAAAAATATATTTAACAATGGCTGCTAATACATGCATAGGTTCTGTCTCACTTTGGATTTACCATTTCTCCTAATAGTGGACATTTGAGAGAGGCATCTACTGTGAGAGCTATAAGAGGAAGAGCAGAACAAATAAATGAAATAAAACAAATGTTGTGATGTGCCCCATCTGTTAGTAAACATTACCAAGTAGTGGCCTATTTTTGCCATTTTAAATGCTCATGCTTGCTTTTTATAATCAATGAACATCAATTATGTGCCTACTATTGGAGTTTGTTACCAATTATGTGATACAGAATCATAGAGTGTTAAAGTCTCAGAGTTCCTTACTCAAATCCCTGTCCCTTACCACCCCACCAAACAGGAGATCTAGCCAACCTGGGCTCCTTCCCATAGCACCTGCACCTCCACAGAGTCAATAAAGGTGGAAGAGGCTACCTCCTCTCCTCTGAAGTGGTTGCTAAGGAGAAAAAAAAGCAACCATTTTTGAACATGAAAGTGAGAGAAGAAGAGAGAGAGCAGAAGTGGAAGAGAGAGAAGGGGAGGAGGAGAAGGAGGAGGAGAAGTAGAAGAGAATGAGGAGAAAAGAAGAAGGAGAAGGAGGGGAGAAATGAAGAGATGAGAGGGGTTTGAGAGAGAAAAGAAAAGGTGTATCTGCATTTATATATAATGCCATTGTGTTTTTGATAAAAACAAAAGGGATGGAAATAAATGGTTTATTGTAGGCAAGCCCCGTCTAGTAGTTAGCACTACTTACTCTTTATTCCTATTGATAAAATATAATTCTTAATCAATTTAGAGTTTAAAACATACAATTTTAGCCACAATAAGATCATATGAATTCACAATGCACAACCCATATACCTCAACAAGAAGGGGCCAATGGGGAAAGGGTAGACCACAGGTGAGCCTAATAATGGTACCAAACTGCCTGTATTTGCTGAATACAAAACTAATAAAAAAAATTTTTTTAAATCATATAAATTTCAGAAATATAATTTCCTTATTTACCCTTTCCTGGTCATTATAAAAAAAACCAGGAAGCAGCCGGGCGTGGTGGCACACACCTTTAATCCCAGCACTCTGGAGGCAGAGGTAGAAGGATCACCATGAGTTCGAGGCCACCCTGAGAATACAGAGTTAATTCCAGGTCAGCCTGGACCAGAGTGAGACCCTACCTTGGAAAACAAAACAAAACAAACCACAAAAAAAAAGCAGGAAGCATTTGTAGTTCTAGTATTCTAGTGATTTTTTTTCTTTTGTCAAATTTATCAATGAAGTACAGTTGTAACATCTGAAAAATATTTCAGCTTTGTAGGTTGAAATTCACCTAACCTAAAGATTTGGATATTTTTAATGCATCTCAGTCCTTCCCTGCTGTCTTCTCACTTCTGTCTCTTCATCATTTTTACCCTGTCTGCTTTGCAAGTCAGTTTCCTTGAAGAAAAACACAAAGGCAAAAACACTTGTGTAGTTTTGCTTTGTCTGTGTCAGCTGTCAACTCAGTCTCTTTACTCAGGAGTAAAATGATATAATATCTGTTATCTGAAAATATTCATTATGCTCAGCAGTTGTCTTAAAAATGCCTACAAGAAGAGACAAAAATGTAGTACAATTCTTTGTCTCCTGAGAATATTTCTTCATTTGCTAGTTATCCCATTCAGCCATTTGTAGAAAACTGACTAGGCACTCATTCTGTTGGTGTAAGGTACTCAATGGACTCTGGATGCTAGACCATAAAGATTGATATCATTGTGGACCTCAGACTTCATGTCTAGATGTCTGTGTTGGAGTAGGGAGCAGGATAATCAGGGTAGAGTTGCAGTGGTGCAAATCTAGAAAAATAAACCAAAAAAAAAACTCCATGCCTCCCCCCAAGTCTCACAGGTGGTATGATTGACTAACTTGTTAAAGTTGCCTTGGCTTATGCCACAGGCTTTGGCAAAAATCTCTATGATTGTCAAACCTGGGAATGCCTACATTTTCTAGAAAGGTGAGAAAGCAATGGACCTCTGTTAACGCTGTTGCCATATTCAATAACTTTGACTCTCAAGCAGCTCAAGTCATAAGACTTTCATAAAATCGTTATCTCAACATCAACACTCTGCTCTGCTTTTTCCTCTAATAGGCATCTTCCAACCTGATGCATCCAGAAGAAAATACTTCCTAGAGAAATACGAATGGCATATAAGCATCTAAAATAATGTTCTACGTCACTAGTCATCAGGGAAATGCAGATTAAAACTACATTGAGATTCCATCTCACTCCTGTCAGATTGGCCACCATCATGAAAACAAATGATCATAAATGTTGGCGGGGATGTGGAAAAAAAGGAACCCTTCTACACTGCTGGCGGGAATGCAATCTGGTCCAGCCATTGTGGAAAACGGTGTGGAGGTTCCTAAAACAGCTAAAGATTGATCTACCATATGACCCAGCTATAGCACTCCTAGGCATATATCCAAAGGACTCATCTCATTTCCTTAGAAGTACGTGCTCAACCATGTTTATCGCTGCTCAATTTATAATAGCTGGGAAATGGAACCAGCCTAGATGTCCCTCAACAGATGAATGGATAATGAAGATGTGGCACATTTATACAATGGCGTTCTACTCAGCGGTAAAGAAAAATAAAGTTATGAAATTTGCACAAAAGTGTATGGACCTGGAAAGTATTATACTAAGTGAGGTTACCCAGGCCCAGAAAGCCAAAGTGCCACATGTTCTCTCTCATATGTGGATCCTAGCTACAGATGATTGGGCTTCTGCGTGAGAATGAAAATACTTAGTAGCAGAGGCCAGTAAGGTAAAAAGGAGACATAAAGGGTAGAGAAAAGAAGTGAGGAGGATACTTACTAGGTTGATATTGTATATATGTAATTACAATGATTGTAATGGGGAGGTAATATGATGGAGAATGGAATTTCAAATGGGAAAGTGTGGGGGTGGGGAGGGAGGGAATTACCATGGGATATATTTTATAATCACGGAAAATGTTAATAAAAATTAAAATAAATAAATAAATAAATAAAAATACTTCCTAGCACTTTCCTGTTTCCAAATTAATTATTCCACAGGAACAGCCACAGAAGTAACAATTTTGTTTAGGTACAGTGTGCAGGATTATACCTGATATTTCTGTACCTGTGGAATGATTAAAACTATGTATTTAAATATTCATTAGCTCCCATACTTACTTATTTATAGTGAAAATACTTAAAATCTATCTTTCGGGACAAGTTAAAATATAAAACATATTGTTATCAGGTACAGCTACTATGATGTACAATGTATCTTTTGAACATGTCCCTCTTGTATCATTGACATACATTAATCAGTTCCCTGCTTCTTCACCCAGTCTCAGTATCTAGTAACCGCTATTTTACAAATTCTATTGTTAGTTTGAACCTTTTAAAACTTCTTTATTTGAGAGAGTAAAAGAGGCAGATAAAGAAAGAAAGAGGCAGATAGAGAATGGGTGTGTCAGGGCCTCTAGCCACTGCAAACAATCTCCAGAAACATGTACCACCTTGTGCATCTGGCTTTATGTGTATACTGGGGAATTTATGTAGGTACCTTGGTCCTTTGGCTTTGCAGACAAGAGCCTTAATACTAAGCCATCTCTCCAGCTCTAGTTTGAATATGTATATGACACAGGTAAGTGACATTATGTGATACGTGTTTTCCTGTGCCCATTTTGTATCACTTATCCTATGTATTCCATATTTATTTCTCTTTGTCAAAAATGACAGCATTTTCTTCTTTTTAAAGGAATATATGTTATATATATCTGTACATTTGCATATATATGTGCATATATGTACATATATAATATCAGATTTTATTTATCTATTCATCTCTTGATGGATATGGACATTTCAGTTAGTTTTGCATCATTGGTTTTTATTTTTTTATATGATGCAGTAAAGTCTTTTGAAAATTATTAATTTATTTGCAAGGAGAGAAAGATAAAGAGAGAATTGCATGCCGTGGACTCTTGCCACTGCAAACGAAGTCCAGATGCATGTGCCACTGTGCATCTGGATTTTCAATGGCACTGGGGAATCAAACACAGGCAATCAGGCTTTGCAAGCAAGTGCCTTAACCCCTCAGCCATCTGTCCACCTCTACATAACGTAGTAATGCATTTTTAACATACTCACTTCTTATCTTTTGGGTATATACTCATACCTAGAATTTTGCAATTTTATAATACTTCTATGTTTAATTTTTTGAGGAACCACCATATTGTTTATATTGCCTTACTTAATGCCTGTACTAATTTATATTCTCACCAACAATACAATGGTTTAAATTTTTTCCAAATTCTAACCAACACTTGATATTTATTTTTTGTCTTTCAAAACAATTAATGAGGGCTGGAGAGATGACTTAGCAGTTCAAGTACTTTCCTGCAAAGCCTAAGGACCCGTGTTTGACTCTTCATATTCCACGTAACCTAGGTACACAAGGCTGACACAAGTGCTGAAGGTTGCACATGCACATAAGATGGCACACAGGAGTATGATTATAGTTGCTGGAGACTCTGGCATGCCAATTTTCTCTCTCTCTCTTTCATAAAGTAAAAAATAATTAATGAGTATTTTAATATATGAACATATTGTAAATTGGTCATATTCTCATCCAGTTAATATAACATAATATAATATATAATATAAGAGTTATACTCTTATATTACCTCTACCCACCCCAGTTCCACTGAGACTCCTCTTCAGTGGGTTACCTGTATTCAGTGTTGGGTCAAGGGTGTACCTGTCTGTGAGGAGGACAATGCTTCAGAGTACACATTCATAGCCTATAGCCACCTTCATTCTCTTTCCTCTTCCACAGTGTTCCCTGCAGCTTGGAGGTATGAATTTCCATTAGCGTGAGCTCTCAGTAGCCTCTGATTTTCTGCTTTGATGAGTTTTTAGTCTCCTCAATGTCTACTACTATCTCCCCAGAGGAGGTTCTCTCACTAGCAGTGAGAGCAGCACTCATATTTAATTTTACACTTCCTCTGTGAAGTTTACTGAACCCTGGCAGGTATAATACAGATGACTCATCTCATGCTACACAGTAAGCTTTCTTTTCTTGTCATATTCTTGGCTCTTTGTTGTCCCAGTATTTACTGCTATCTGAAAAAAGGTTGATACTCTAATTGAGTGAGAGTAACATGGATCAAAGACGATAAACATAATTAGTTTTGTGTTTCTCCTTCCTCCCATCTTCCCTCCTTTACCCCACTAACCCAAGACCTTTCCACATGCTGTGTTCTGTCCCTCCATTTGCCTGTCAAGTCATACCTACCTGCTTCTCCTCTTTGTCGTTTGATTATTATAATTTTCTCAGGTAGCTCATTGCAGTGTTATTTAGCTTCTGTATAACAAGGTCTATCTTAGATTATACTTTACAAAAAAAGCATTTCTCTCTTTCTCTACTCAGTCTCCTATACACAAAGGCCCAAATGCAATGTATACCATCACCTAGGTCTTCCAATCAATATGTAGAAATGGCCATGAGTACATTGCCAGCCACAAAACTTGCTATCATCAATACGGTGTCCTTTATGGTTTCTCTTCAGAATGCTGAGGGGAAGATGAAGGAATTTACTTCCAAAAGGAATAAAAAATGTATCCACCATCCCACTTCACATAACCTTACAGTGTGATTTTGATACCCCTTTTATTATAATCCAGGTGTTCATATTCCTTGAATTTGGATTTCATTGTGTCTATAGCAAAGTAAAACTATGATTTCTGGCATGAAACTTATAAAAGACATTTCCATCTGCTCTTCCATGGATCTTTGCATCTATACCCTAGCCACTAATAATGGAAAGCCCAAAAGCTCATGGAAGCATATGTACAGAGGAGCTCAGGTCACACACCATCTGAGCTTCCAGCACCAAGGAAGGCCCATGTATACAGGAACTCAGGTCACACATAATCCAAGCATTCAACACCAATCAGCTCTTACTCCTGGTCAGCCCACCTTACATGACACAAGAAGGAGCAGAGGAAAAGAAATTAATCAATGAACTTTGCTGAGCTCACAATTAAAACCTGACAATTCTTATCTATTGCATCTCACAGCAATTAGAAGCTGTAACCTTTCCAAAATAATTGGCTAAAGCTCATGGGTCCAGAAAACCATAACAGAAGCTTAGAGAATGAGAGCATATCAGTGAAAGCTCAATGATAAGTGGGGAAGTTTTGTTAGACTTTAAAGACAGATGTTGCTTACATACTCACAAGAAATTTGATAAAGCCTTTACATGAGTGAATAGAGAAAATAAGAAGCATGTATAATGAAATTGGTGATACTGATAATAGTATTTTCAGAACAAAGAACTCAAGGATGACTTCCCTACCTGCCTACACCAAAATGGGAGAGAAAATACTTGATTGGCTTTCAAGCACAACTTGAGGAAATATTAATGATCCAAGATCTTCAAGGGCTCAAAATGGACATGGTGAAAGTTCCTATCTTGTTCTGTTGATAAACTATATTTAGCTTAAGTAGTTGTGGGCCACAGAGATGGTGCAGTGGTTGAAAACACTTGCTATGCAAGCCTGACCAGAAGAGTTTGGCTGCTTAGAAGCACAAGAAGTCTGATGCAAGTAATACAAGTGCTTGTAATCACAACACAGCTTTGACACTAGGAGGCACAGTCAGGAGAACCCCAAAGCTTGTAAAACAGCAAGATTGGTAATTACAGCAGCAAATAGCAGAGGCCCTGTCTCCAATAAATGGAGAGTGAAGGACAACTTGAGGCTGTCCTCTGACCTTCATGCTTGCCATGCCTGGATCACTCTTTAAACACACACACACATACCATATGCACACATACAGACACATACATACACAAAAAATTAAGAATTGGTGCTTTTTTAAAGATGAAATCAAGTTAGTATATCAACTTCTCGCTGGAAATCTCAAGCAGATAGAGTGATGTCTCAGTTGCTTTGTACCTCTACCTCAGACAACTCATCTGTTGGTCAGCAACATATTGCATTCAAATGTTACCATATTACGTGAATGTAACTAATGTTTCCTGAACATATACTGTGTAGTATTATGGAAAAGGCTGTACTGTACCATTTAATAAGTTTCAATAAGATAGGAATCGAATCATACCAAGATCACATAGATGGTTATGAATGCTAATGAAGAGGACTCTTTCTGATTATCTTGAACTATTCATGCCAAACCCTGACTAAACTGAAGATTTGGGAGGATTTATGTTTTGCTTTTAGTTTGAAGCTCTTTATTATACAGTGATTGAACAGATAAATAGGTGCCAAGTTTATATCTGGGCTATGAATTTTCTGATTATTTCTCTAAAATAAAAATTCCCATGGAAGTGGATGATAATAAGGGCAAAAAATGGTCAAAATTTGGTCTTTACAGATGGCTCAATGGTTAAGACACTTGCCTGAAAAACCTAATGACTTGGGCTTGATTACCCATGTAAATCCAGATGCACAAACTGATGAATGCATCTGGAGTTTGGCTGCAGTGTCACTATGCCCTAGTGTGCCCATTCTCTCTCTCTCTCTCTCTCTCTCTCTCTCTCTCTCTCTCTCTGTCTGTCTCTCTCTGTTTGCAGGTAAAAGAATAAAAATAATAAAAATACATATATATTTTTAAAAAATCAAATTTTAACAAACTAATCAGCACTGAATTAGTTAACTAACTGGCCAGTATTAGCATAATGATTAGGTAAATTGTATATTATAACTACTTGTTTTTTGTGAAATATTTGAAATACTTAAATACAATAATATAAAATCATTATAATTATACATCATCTGGGGAAATACTATGGCTATAAGTATGAAAAAAAATCCCACACCAAAAATTGAGAAATAAACCAGAAAAGTAATATTATTCATGAATAAAATACTGGAATATAATTCAATAAATTCCTCCAAATGATGGGACTGTAGATGTTTTTGTTAATCTTTCTTCTATTTTTCTGTAATTTTCAACACTTGAAAATATACATTATTACATTCACAATAAATGCACACAATATGCCAATTTTTATAAAAACTCAATGATTTGATGCAACTTCAGCACAAAACTGAATTATGGCTTTCTGCCTGTTAGCTGTCATTTCAAGATTTCAAGGCAAATAAAACATGACATGTTTGTTTTACTTTCTTGAAAACATTTTTAAAATATGCCTGGATAAAACTGGTTCTTTCTTTCATTTTATTTCCTAAACATTCTTTAGAAAAAAACTTGAATGTGTTCGACTGAAATATGAACTCTTCGAGGGCAGGAATACACCTTTCTGTGTAGAACTAACTAGCATATGCCTCAAAGTGGTCTTTCAATTAATTTTTGCATATATCTGTAATACACACACACACGGCTTATTTTCACTAGTTCCTCATCCTTCCCACAACTTTATGTTGGCACAATCCATGGAGAGGTATGTTCTTTGCTGGACACGGCTACCAGGTTGCTGACTGTCTCTTGACTCCTGCATACAGGCCCTTATTGATGTCTCTCATCATTATCTCTATTGTTTGATTTCTGTAATTCTCAGTACTAATATTTCTAAAGAGGATACTTACTTATTGAGGACCTTGTTATTTTTGAAACTTATATTTCCTCATTCTTATAATATGCAACATGTCCTGGTTTTTACATCATTCAGTCATAACCAAACTATTTCTGCTTCTTCCAAATTTCCAGATAGTATTTTTTTCTCTTTTTCTTTTACTAAGTATAAACCTTGTATGGACATGTCATATGTTGGTACCATCATTTCCCTACTCCTTGCCCCTACTCCACTGAAGGCTTTCCTTAGTGAGATGGCAGGTACTCATCATGGAGTTGTGGGCTTGAAGCAAGTTTTCACTCTAGCCCAGGTTGACCTAGATCTCACTGTATAGCCCAAGTTGGTCTTGAACTTGAAGTCATCCTCCTACATCAGCCTACTGAGGGCTGGGATGATCAGTGCAATATGATAACATAACCACCACACCAGGATTATTTCTTCCAAGTTTCCTTGTTTTCTCCCTGTTCAAAGGCCCATGGAACAAAAGCCATAGTAAATCAGCAACTCAAGTACCTCTATCATGAAGGACCCTTTTACAAAAGCCTTACTTTGCTCCCCTTCTGTTTATTTATTTATTTATATCACACAGAGAAAGAGGGGGGAGAGACAGAGAGAGACGGAGAGAGAGAGAGAGAGAGAGAGGGAGGGAGGGAGAGAAAGAGAGGCATGTCAGGGCTCCAGCCACTGCAATAAACTCCACATGAAAGTGCCCCTTTGTGCATCTAGCTTATGTGGGTCCTGGGGAATTGAGCCTGGATCCTTTGGCTTTGTAGACAAATGTCTTAAGTGCTCAGCCATCCCTCCTGCCTTTTTAAAAATATAATGTGAGAGAGTGAGAACAAGAGATACAGAGAGAAAAAGAACTGACAAGTCAGGGTCTCCAGCTCCAGACATGTGTGCCACCCTGTGCACACGTGTGACCTTGTGTCCCTTTGTTTGTCTGCCTTACGTGGGTCCTGGAGGGTTTAACATAGGTCCTTAGGCTTTGCAGGCAAGTGACTTACCTGATAAGCCTTCTCTCTACCCCCTTTCTCTTATTTTATTTTTAAATTTATTTTTATTAGATATGTACATAATCAGTATGTAAACAATACATGTTGGTATCATCCTTTCCCTCATCCCTGCCACTTTTCTGAAGAGGCCCTCATCATTGGGAATGAAGGCTAACCCCATGGGGATTGTGAGTCATACATAGTTGGGGCAGCAATCAGTTATGGGAGAGAGACAATGTCTCTGTGAATAATGTCCCAACTTGTGGCTGTAACATCTTTCCACCCCTGCTACCTCAAGATTTCCTGAACCATGTTGGGTACATTTTAAGTCCACTTAAGTGATGGGATCATAGGAGCCTCTACATCTCTTGTTTTGGTAGGTGTTGAGTGTCCTCAGTGTCTGTCTTTTTCACCCTTGTGCTGATAATCAGGTTCACCGAGAAAGCAGCACTCTTGCTCATTCCCAAATCCCTCTATGGTTTCATTTGGAGCCAGGGTGAAGAGCATTAGGTTATTTCCTCTGGTCCCACTCCCATCTCAAAAAGAGAAGCAGAATCTCCAAGGGAGAGGAAGTCAGCATCAGTTATATGGGATAGAATTATTAATGTAGAGAGAATTTAAAGGGTGTAGATCCTCTTATAGCCAAAGATTAGTGGGAGCTTGACATTGGAAAGAAAAATTGTTATCTGGATATGATTCTGACTTGTTCCACGGTTCCAGATATGGTTTCCTTTCCACTGAAAGAATCTGTTAGCTAATCCAAGAGCAGTTGGATACCCACCATGGCTGTGTGCCACTCTTTCACTTCTGTGAGCTTCTGAGTAGTGGAGACTTTGAGTTGCTTGGACAGATGTTGACCACTTTTCCTTGGTAGCTCATGTAGTGCCTTCCAGCACTAGATGGGCTAACTGTCTGGAGACTGGCTCTCTTCTGGATTCTATCCAGGTCTCTCCATGATCTGAGGTGATAGTGTATGGTGTCTTCTTCAGTAGGGTCTTACCATTAACCTCTGATGGGTAATCAAGTGCTCTGACAGAAACATGTCTTGTTTGTTTTGTGAGGCCTTATAGGTCTCTCTGTTCAACAGCTCATTGAGGATGTTAACTGTATCCTGGTACAGGGAACTGTAGGCTAGTGCAAAGGGAAAAAAAAAAAAAACAGAAAAAGAAAGAAACAGAAGAAATTTATGGTTAGGCTTTGTCTCACCCTCTCCAGGGCCCTTTGATTCATGTGCTCCCACTAAAGTCATGTTAAAGGTTCAACATTTTAGTCTAACTTCCAGGATATAGGATTCTATGGTACCAGTTCAATTTGGGTTCAGTTTTGTGCCCCGCCCCACTCTTCCCCTTCCCCCAAGCCCTACCATCTCTATCGTCCAATCCTTGAGATGCTATTCAGGTATGCCAGGAACTCGGGCTGACCCAGGTTAGGAACTGCAGATGTGTGAGACCATGAAACAGTTGTCTTTCTGTGATTGTGTGAGTTCACTTAGTATGATCTGCTCCAAATTTGACCATTTTTCTAGAAATTTCATTGTGTCATTTTTTTCTTATTGCTGAGTAGAATTTCACCATGTAGATATACTATATCTTGGTTATCCTTCCAATGAAAAGTACCTGTTTTGATTCCAGTTCTTAGCTATTATGAATGGAGCAGCTATAAACATGATTGAACACATATTTCTGAACTGAGGTGTGGAGGTTTTAGGGTAAATGCTCAGTGAAGGAATAACAGGGTCTTGGTAAACCTATATTCATTCTTTTCAGGAGGCTCCATATTAATTTCCATGGTGTTTGTACCAGCTTACATTTCCACTAAGAGTGAATGAGGCTTCCTATTTCTCCACATCCTTGCCAACATTCATTTTCATTTGAATTTTTTTTTTTTTAATGTTTGCTATCCTGACTGGGGTAAGATGGAATCTCATAGTTGTCTTAATTTGCATTTCCCTGATCGTTACGGTTGTTGAACATTTTCTTAAGTATGTGTTAGCCATTTGTAATTCTTCTGAAAACTCCATGTTTAGTTCTTTGCCCCACTTTTGGAGTGGGTTGTTTGATTTTTTTTCTTGTTGGTATTGTGTTACATCTGTTTATTACTTTTTGTAGAATTGCTATTTTCACAATATTAACTATACTTATCCAGGAGCATGGGATGTCTGTCCATCTGCTCAAGCCATTCTTAATTTCTTTCTTGAGTTTTTTAAAATGTTTTTATTATATATGTCTTTCATATCATTGCTTAGTGTTATTCCAAGGTATTAAAATTTTTGTGCTATTGAAATTGAGACCACCTCACTGATTTCTTTATTTGTGTATTTGTGCTTTGCATATTGAAAAGCTACTGATATTTGTGCATTGATTTTGTATCTTACAACTTTACTGATGTCACTAATCAACTTTAGAAGTTTTGAGATGGAGACTTTCAGGTCACTCACTTATCTCATCTGCACATAGGGCTAACTTGAATTCTTCCTTTATAATTTGAATCCCTTTTATTTCTTTCTCCTGTGTTATTTCTTGAGCCAGTACTTCTAGTACTATGTTGAATACCAGTGGTGAGAGTGGGAACCCCTGTCTTTTTCCAGATCTCAGTGGAGACTCCTTGAGTTGTTCCCTATTAAGTATTATTTGGGCTTTAGGTGCTTTATATATAGTATATATTGTGTTCAGTTATAGACCCTCCATGCCTATTCTTGCCTGCATTTTGATCATGAAGTGGTATTGTATTTTGTCAAAGGCCTTCTCTGTATCAATTGAAATAATCATGTGGTTCTTATGATTAAGTTTATTTAGTGTATTACATTGACCAATTTTCTTATGTTGAACCATCCTTTGGAGGATCCCTACTTGGTCAAGGTGGATAATGCTTTTGATGTGTTGTTGAATTTGTTTTCAAGGATTTTGTTCAGGGTCTTTGCTTCTAATTCATCGGGGATATAGGCCTATAGTTTTGTTGCATCCTTGTCTGGTTTTGTTATTAGTGTTATGCTAGCTTCCTAAAAGTAGTTGGGGAGGATTTCCCTGGTCTCTGATTATGCTAGACATTTTGAACAAAATTGCTTTCAGTTCTTCAATGAATATTTGATAGAATTCAGCTGAGAAGCCATCCTGTCCTGGACTTTTTTGGGGAGGGGGCAGATTTTTATTTTTTGTTTATTTATTTATATTTATTATTAGATATGGGCATATTTTGTATGTAAATATCACATGTTGGTGCCATCATTTCACTCCCCCCTGCCCATTTTCTGAAGAGGTCTTCCTCATTGGGGATACATGTCAGCCCCATGGGGATTGTGGGTCATGCATTGTGTGTGTGTTGGGGGGAGGCAATGCTTCTGTGCAAAATGTCCCAACTTTTGGCTTTAATAAACTTTCCATTCACTCTTCTGCAACATTCCCTGAGCCATGCTGGGAGCATTTTAAGTCTACTTCAGTAATGGGCACTTAGGAGCATCTGGATCTCTGGTTTGCTAGGTGTTGAGTGTCCTCAGTATCTTTTTCCATTACCCTTGTGCTGATATCAACTTAACAAAGAAAGCAGCCATCTTACTTATTTCCCCAATTCCTCTGTCGTTTCACCTGGGGCCAGGGTGGAGTGTGCTGCAGTTTATTTCCTCAGGTCCAGTTCCATGTGAAAAAGAGAAGCAGGTTCTCCAACAGAGAGTGAAGTCAGTACTGGTTAAATGGGATAACGATTATTAATTTAGAAAGAATTAAAAGGGTTTTGACACTTTTATAGTCTAAGGTTAGTGGGAGCTTGATAATGGAAAGCAGAATCATTATCTGCATATGATTCTGACTTGTTTCCCAATTCCAGATATGGTTTCCTTTCCACAGAAGAAGGAAAAACAGGGAAAATATGAGGTTAGGTTTTGTCTCACTCTCTCCAGGGTCCTTCACTTCAGGTGCTCCCTCTAAGGTCCTCTTGTGGGTTCCACCTTTTAGTCTGACTTCCAGGATATAGGATTCTAAGGTACCATTTCAATTTGGGTTCATTTTTGTGTACCGCCACCTTTTCCCTTCCCCCAAGCCCTATGTTCCCTATTGTCCCAGCCTCAAGATACTATTCAGTTATGTAAGCAACTTGGGCTGACCCAGGTTAGGAACTGCAGATGAGTGAGATTGTGAGATGGTTGTCTTTCTGTGATTGTGTGAGTTGACTTAGAATGATCCATTAAAAGTTCAACTGTTTTTGTACAGATTTCAATGTGTCTTTTTTTCTCACTGCTGAGTAGAATTCCATCATGTAGATATACATTTTGATTAACCATTCATCCAATGATGGGCACCTGGGTTGATTCCAGTTTTTAGCTATTATGAATTGAGCAGCTCTAAACATGATTGAGCAAATATTTCTGAACTGAGATATAAAACTTTTAGGGTAAATGCCCAGTAAGGGAATAACAGGGCCTGCTGGTACCTCTATATTCATCCTTATCAGAAGTCTCCAAATTGATTTCCACAGTTGTTGTATCAGCTTACATTCCCACAATCAGTGAATGAATGTTCATATTTCTCAACAGCCTTGCCAGCATTTGTTTTCATTTGATTTTTTAATGTTTTCTGTCCTTACTGGGGCAGGGTTGAATCTCATAGTTGTTGTAATTTGCATTTTGCTAATGGTTAGGGAAGTTGAACATGTTCTTAAATGTGAGTTAGCCATTTGTAATTCTTCTTCTGAGAACTCCTTATTCATTTCTTTCCCCCATTTTTGGAGTGTGTTGTTTGATTTTTTTATTGTTTAGGTTTTTTACTTTTCTGTAGATTCTAGATATTAGGTTTCTGTCAGTTGTATAGCTGGCAAAGATTTTCTCCATTCAGTGGATAATCTATTGGATCTGCTTATGGTATGTTTGTCTGTGCAAAAGCTTTTCAGCTTCATGAGATCCTTTTGGTTGAGTGATTTTTTTTTTTTTTTAATTTCCTTTACTACTGGAGTTTTCTTCAAGGAAGTCTTTTACAGTCCTATATCATGGAGAGTGTGGGGGAGATTTTTAATTATTTTTTCAATCCCTATGGTTGAGATAATTTTGTTTAGGAGATTAATCTGCTATATGTTTAGTTTTGATATGTGATATGTGTCTAGGAACTTATCCATTTTTTCTAGATTATCCAATTTTGTGGAGTATTATATTTTAAGTATGTCTCAATGCTTCTTCCAATTTCTTTGTTGTCTGTTGTGGCCTCTCTCTTTTTTTTTCATTTTTGATTTTGTTAACTTGATACTTCTCAATTTTTTATTTTTTCTTGATCAAATTGGCCAGAGTTTTATCAGTCTCATTTATTTTTTCAGATAACTATTTCTTTGTTTCATCATGTTTTAAAATTGGTTTCTTAATTTCCAATTCAATATTTCTCACTCTTATCTTGTTTGTTTCTTTCTGTTTAGAACTCTTAAGGTTGGCTTCTTTTTTTCCCCAATGCCTTTATGTGGACAGTTAGGTTATTAATTCAGGATCTCTCTGTCTTTATGATGAAGGCATTTAGCCCCCTTAGAACTGCCTTCATTGTGTACCATAAGTTTTGGTTAGCTGTGTTTTCATTATTATCCAATTCAAGGATTTTTACAATTTCTTTTTTTAATTTCTTCCACAACTCATTCATTGTTCAAAAGTGTGCTATTCAGTGTCCAGGAGCTGGTGGAGTTTCTAGTGTTTTTCTTTTTGCTAATTTCTTGCTTTAAACATTGAAATCTCATATGATGCAGGTTATTTCAATTTTTCTGAATCAATGGAAGGATGCTTTATGGCCTCATATATGGTCAATTTTGTAGAAGGTTCCATGGGCTGCTGACAAGAATTCTGTAGAGTTGGAGTTGAATGTTCTGTAGATGTCTATTAGGTCTAGTTGATCTATGATGTTGTTGAGCTCGATTATTTCCCTGTTGATTTTCTGGTTGGATGATCTGACTGTGATGGTATTGGTGTTTATTTCTGTTTTATTTTCAAGTAGATTTTGATTTATAACCTGTGGTGCACCTGTGTTTGCACATATATATTTATGATTGTGATGTTCGCATGTTGAATAATTCCCTTGATGAGTTAGAAGTGACCTTCTCTGTTCTTGTTTATTACTTTTGGTTTGAAGTCTATTGTATCAGGTATTAATATAGTAACACCCACTTTTTTAAAAAATTTGATTTGTTTAGAATATCATTTTTCATCCTTTTACCCAGAGGAGGTGTCTATATTTAGTGATGAGGTATGTTTCTTGAAGACAAAAGATAGAAGGATCCAGTTTTTTACACCCCCAATACCCTGTGTCTTTTGATGGGTGAGTTAAGACCATTAACATTTAAGGTTATTACTGTGATGTTTGAATTAATCGCTACCATGATGTGGTATTTTTTGTGGGTTTTGTGTTTTGTACTGTGTAGAGCCTGGTCTGTTTTTGCTTATTGTGCTCTTCTTCTTACTTTATTTTATCTTGATATTGGTTGTGTGGAGTATTCCCTTGAGTATTCTCTGTAGGTTTGGCTTTGTGTTCATATAATCATATAGTTGACTTTTTTTCATGGAAAGTTTGCCTTTGTATATTGTGATTTGCTTCTCTAGGGCTACTTTTACAACTCTTTGTTTACATATTCTGCTCACTTTTTTTTTTTTTTTTTTGAACTTAGGGAAGTTTTTTGGCCTCCTGATCAATTTCTTCTGTCTTGCCTCCCAGGTCAGAGGTTCTGTCCTCCATACGACCTCTCTGCTGGTGAGGGGTTAGAAAGAGGTTTTTATAATTTCTGTTTTAGTTTTGTTTTCTGTTGTATTATTATGCATTGTGTCTATATCTTTCTTGAGGTATAGTTTCAGTTCAATTTCTGAGTTTTATGCTTTCTGTAATTCATTCTTACATTTGATTATTTCTTCATTAAGCTTGATTAACCAGTTGTTGAGAACTTCCATTTCTTGACTCACCTTCAATTTATTCATTTCTCTTTTGAGGGTTCTCATGATTTCTTCAACCAAGTTAACCTACTGTCAAAAGCTGAACACTCTAAGAGATGATTCTGTTCAACTTTACTGATATGAATGATGGTTCTTTGATGGTTTGCTTCCATTTCAGTGATTCTTTTGGTCAGGGCCTCATTGGTTGTTGTATTTTCATTTTGGGAATGAATTTCTGTTGAATTCTCTATGACTTCATTGGAGGATTCCATTATAGGACTAAGCATCCTTGGTGGAGATCTCTCAGTTTTCTGACTTATGTTGGATTTTTTTGAGTTGTTGTCTACCCATTTTAGGGAGACTATTTTATTGAGGAGGAAGCAAGTTCCCCTGCCTGCCCCCCCCCCTTTGGCCTATGCATTCTCTAACTCAGGTGAACAGAGATGTTGGTACTCAGTGGACAGTCAGGATACCAGAACAACAGGTGTGATTCCACAGCCCACATAGGACTAGGTCTCCACAAGGCACAATGGGACCTACCAGGACCAGGGAACTGAGAGGAGCCAGGGAACAGGGATCTTCCCTACATGCTTTCACAGCACCTGCCTGCAAACCCTTCTGCACAGGGAACTCAGGGAAGGGAAGGGAAACAGGGTTCTGGCATAGTTATTCCGAGCTACTGTTTTTGCCCTCACACTGTCCCACAGAGCAGCGCAGGGATTCTGGAACAAGGGGCTGGGCAGAGTAAGGAAACATGCACTGAGCTACTCACTCCAGGCTGTACACCATCCCACAGACCCAGAGACCCCAGGGAGGTGGGAGGAACAGGGTAACATGGGTCTTGCCTGCTCTCTGCTTTCTCTTCTTAAAGCATCACTTGTGAAGGGAAAGAAGCACCGCATCTTTCCTTCTATTTTCTTCTTTGTAGTTATTCTATTTGTTTTTTTCTCGAGGCATGTACAACAGAATGACTTCTTTCTTCTACAAGAGACTGAGAGTGAGCCGTTCTAGGCACTCTATGCAGCCGTGCTAGTGGTGTCCTTACCTGCTCATTTCCCTCTCAATGCTCACTAGAAAAGCTTACCACTGTTATTTCTTCTTTGCGTCAGTACTGCAGATGATTGTGCAATGACGGCTCTGAAGCTGTGAGATTTCCACTAGCCCACCGTCCTAACGTGCTTGGTCCTCATAAATGTGAAGAAAAGCTTCATTTCAGTCAAATGGACAGGAAGGAAATTACTTTAAAATAGTCACACAGGATTATTGAAGAATGAGTGATCTGGTGTTGTGACAAAGATGCTGAAATGACATTATTTAAAGGTAACTTTGTTCTGATATTGAAAAATATTTTATTTATTTATTTTCAAGATAGAGAGAGAAAGAAAGAGAGAGGTTGAGAGAGAGTAGGGAATGGATGCAATAGATCTTCTAGCCTTTGTAAACGAACTCCAGATACATATACCATTTTCTGTATCTGGCTTTGTGTGGATAGTGGGGAATCAAACCCTGATTATTTGGCTTTGAAGGTAAGTACCTTAATCACTGAGCCCTCTATCCAGCCCTGATTTTACGTTTTGGTGTAGATTTCTGTTTGCTAGTTTGTCCTGGTTTAGAGAAAAAAGAAAGACATGGTCATATTAATGAAAATGTGCTCATTAATAAATGTTAGTAGGCATGTATATTGTAGGTAAAATGATGTATGGCTCTCTAGGTAAATAATTAAGGAAATTAAGCAATCAATGATACTCTGTAGTTACATAACAATAATGCCTAAGAGTATGTGCAGCATAATTTCTGTATAAAATATTCAAGGTAATGCAAGAAATATATAACTACACATGGAACACTTTAAACTTTGCCTACATAGTCAGAGGAAAATAAAGTGAAAATAAAAAGAATTGTAATTTTTATGCAATAGACATCAAAATTATACTTCAAATTAAGACAAGGAGCCCATGAAATTCTCACCCTTCACTTTTGTTGGTGATATCATCAATTGGCACAAGATTTTGAAAATCAGTTTGGCACTATTTATTGAGATCTTCAAAATATTTTCAACCTTTGAGTCAATATTTGGAACTGTAGAAATTGTCATGGGATAACAAAAGGTAAATATATATTCTATGAGGGTAAAGAACACAAGTTAATATGATAATCTTTACATATTCATTAGAAATTATTTAGAACTTAAAATATTAAAATACATTCTATGGAAAATATAAAATATTGAAATGATATCATTTTTGCTTTTACTACATTTTTTACATAAAGAAACCTTCTAATTTACTCCAAAGACAAAGATATGACAATTAAAAATCTAATTTCTTAAATTATACTATCCAGATGTAAATGATGTTAATATTATTAACCATTTTGTTCCAGGATAATATAGGCACATTTTGACAGTTGAATGCTTTATATATAAACAGATAATGTTACACAAATACATAACATATCTCTTATTGAATGTTCTTTTTATTATGTGATATTGATTCTTACTGAGAGAAGTAAAAAACAACAATACAAGTAGGGATTAATATTGTCATATTGTCATAAGGAAAAAAATAGTAAACAAATACTTGAAGAAAATACTAAAATATTCTGAATTTGATATTGTTGACTTTTTCTCAAAAGTGAAAGAATTTTGTTCTTTAGTTTAATTTTTGGAGAATGAAGGCACAGTATGTATTTCACACTTTGAGCACACAGGTTTCTATACTCTTTATTTCCAGGAGCATACTCCAAAAGAAGTAAGAAGTTGAGACACCAAGAACAGAAGCTAAGACAGGATAGATGAAACCTTTGACAACTGACTGGCACCTGGACCTCAGGTGTGTGTTTGACTGCCCTTATTATACTTTCTTGCTAAAGGCCCTGAGGCTTGGGGAGTGAGTAAATTTGTAATAATAGCATTATTTTAGTGAATGTGCAAAAAGTAGAGATGTTGCCATGTGGTGACAATTCTACCAGCTACAAATTCATCACTGTTTTTTTTTTCAAAAATATATTTTATTTATTTATTTGAGGTGGGGAGAATATGGGCACACCAAGGCTTCCAACCACTGCAAACAAACTCCAGATGCATGTGCCACCATGTGCATCGAGCTTACATGTGTACTGGGGAATTGAACCTATGTCCTTAGGCTTCAAAGGCAAATGCCTTAACTTCTAAGCCATCTCCAGCCCTCATGAGGCATTTTCAAAGGGAATATTGCTGTGTCATACACACCTTTTGGTCTAGGGATAAGTTTTCAAGTGATAAAACAAATGTCAGAGTCACATGTTGGGTCATGATTTGCAGAGACATTTATCATACCAATAACTGTGGGCTAACTCCACAATGCATGACCCATTTACATCAACAAGGAGGGTCCAATGGGAGGGGGTAGATCATAGATGAGCCTAAACGATGATACCAAACTGCCTGTATTTGCTGAAAAAAAAAACTAATAAATTAAATTAAAAAATAAATAAATAAATAAATTCTGTGAAAAAAAAATCCAATACGAACAACAAAGTTTCAATTTTCTTCTCTTTTTCTTTCTTTTAGAGGAATCACTACATTTGTTCATGAAGGGAAGATATTCCATGGCCCATGGTAGATTCAAAGACCTTGAAATAGGTCAGCATTACCAATGTGTCTGAGTTCCATTTTTCCTTATAAGGTATTTCACTGAAATTGAGTACCCAACAGGTGGAGCTCTCAGTAAATCAATTTGTTATTTTAGTAAACTAATGAGTCATGTGCATGGATTTATTCAATTACTTAAAAGTATTTATTGTCACCTTCCACTTGTTGGGCATGGGTTGGCATAGGACACAGGTCTTGGAGTCATGACAGACATTCTGGGTCAAGGATAGAGACAGATGCATGACATCATTACAGCCTTCTCCTGGAGAACTGGCACACTAAATATCTTGAAATTTTTCACTATAAGACACCTAAAACACCAGATAAAATATGTACAATATCTTCTTCAGCAAAGGAATGACCTTGCAAGACAGTAATGGAATCTTGTGAGAAATAGAAATAGGTCTAGTATGAAAAATGAGTCCACCATCTATTATGTCCACCAATAAGCAGGAGCAAGTGCAGTAATGGGTGACCTCAAAGGTGAATTTTAAAAGGTTCCTGTTCAAGGAAAGAGGATTCTTTCTCCATTGATGGAGATTCACTACTAGGTTAGCAACAGGCTTTCCTGTACTTATCAATATTGGACTCCTGCTGGTTGTGTTATCATACTCCTAACTGGTTTGCATGGAGAGAACATCCACTTAGTCTTTATATCTGAATTCTACCACTACAAACAAGGCAATAATAACATTTCTATTATATTTGAAGATATATAGAAGTGTTAATGTATATCACATTGTTATATCCACTAATGGACAGAATCCTATATCAACTGCTTTGTAGGCTAACACTGTGCTGATATTCACCTGGACCCAAGCACCAGAACAGCATTCTTACATTTTATACTTAATAGGTCATTTGAAGCCCTTCTCTTTTATTGGTCCTATGGATGGAAAGTCTTTAGGAAGGAAAGTGGCAGGCAGGAATTCTGAATTTGTTGAATTTAGACAAAGAAATAATTCCCAACTAAATAGGGATGCAAAGAACAATTGATTTTATAGAAAAGAGTAATTTAAGTCTAATATACATTTATATATAACTTCTGGTTTCTAATAAACAATAGAAAAATATTGTAAGTTATCTAATGCATTGAATAACTGTATGCATTTTATTGATTTTTTTTTCAGTTCCAACATAAGGGTATTGACTTTATCAAATTTTATTGTGAATCAACAATGGTGAAATAGAACTTTACAATATAAAAATAAAACACACAGGGCTGGAGAGATGGCTTAGCTGTTAAGCGCTTGCCTGTGAAGCCTAAGGACCCTGGTTTGAGGCTCCATTCCCCAGGACCCACGTTTGCCAGATGTACAAGGGGGTGCACACATTTGGAATTCATCTGCAGTGGCTGGAGGCCCTGGTGTGCTCATTCTCTCTCTCTCTCTCTCTCTCTCTCTCTCTCTCTCTCTCTCTCTCTGCCTCTTTCTCTGTCACTGTCAAATAAATAAATAAAAATAAACCAAAAAAATTTTATAAAAACACACAAAAAGCAATAACAAGGAAATAAGCTACGATAGAGATTTTAGGAATGAGTGCATAATTTTCTAGAGCTCATAAAATTATGTAATTACTTTAATAAAATGGATAAATATTTTAGAACAATCTAATACAATTATCTTAATTTACTAAAGTAAACTCTATTTCAAGTATAAATATCATTCTTTATTTTTTAAATATATTTTATTTATTTATTTGAGAGGAAGAGGCAGAGAGAGAAAGAGAGAGACAGAGGTAGAGAGAGAATTCTTTATTTTTTAACAAAAAGAACCTAGGGCTGGAGCGATGGTTTAGTGGTTAAGGCACTTGCCTACAAAGCCAACTGTATGCATTTTAATATAAACTTAACACCACAGGAAAATCATTTCCAATTGAATAGAAAAAGTGTGATGTACTAGTCACTCATCCATATGCAAGCATATTAACAAAGAATAAAATGCATGGCAATTGTATTTAAACTTTTTATACATTAAAAAATTGGCATATTTGTATATGACAATTGTATTTATAATTTTTTTTATTTGGGATAGATAATGGGAAATGGCAAGCCTATTATTAATTGATATAGAATAACAGTTACAAAGAACAGGTGAATCATATATTAAATTTATGAATATCTGAAATGTGGGTGGTTTACAAGAACTAAATATAACTGAAAAATATGCCTATGAATGTGGATAGGTTACGGCTCTAAATAAGAAAAAAAAATGAGATTAAGCTTTGAAAAATGTAAAGCAATGCATCTTGAATTAAAAATCCACAGATAATCAGGAAAATGGAGGTAGAATACTTGGAAATAGTAGTGTTGAATAAGACCTGGAAGAAATAGTTTCAGAAAATTAGCATGAGATTGCACTGAATGATATAGTGGTTTATAAAATCCCTTTGGGCAGCACATACACTGATAACATATCATGGGTCACACAAGTATGTCCATTTATGAAAACTTTGGTACCAGAAGGATGTCATGTTACTGAAGTGAATTCAGAAGGGCTACAAAAATGATTTAGAGTTTGGAAAGGCTGATGTGAGGGAAGATAAAAACAACTAAATATGTATGGGTTATCCAAATATAGGCTATGTCACTATGAAATAAGCTGCTTATCCACAAAGGGGAGGAAAGAAACTTAAGCAAAGGATAGTGAGAACATTCGGAGGAACACTAAATCAGGAAAATTAAGGTGGAATAAACGCATCCAATAGGTTAAGTAGAGAAAATAAGTGTACCAGTTCTTTTATATTTTGATTTTTATCAGAAAGACAGTGAAAGGAAGAGAGCAAGAGCAAGAGAGAGTGAGAGCGCAAGAGAGAATTAGCGTGTTAGGGCCTCCAGCCACTGTAATCAAACTTCAGAAATATGTGCCATCTTGTGCACATATATGACCTATGTGACCTTGTATGCGTGGGTCACTTGTGTGTCTGGCTTATATGGGACCTGGAGAAATCAACATTAATCTTTAATCTTCATAGACAAATGACTTAACCACTAAGCAATCTTTCCAGCACAAATATGCCACCTTTGTTCTCTGTGAACCCATTTGGGAAAATGAAAAAGATATAATAATTTAATTTTCAACTTTTTAGTATCCACATCTTCAAAATAGGATGCAATTATTTTTTAACAAAATTAAACAGTTCTAGTTGACAAGATCAATTTCAATCATATTAAGTATTATTATAAAAATATTTATCATAATATCTAGCACTGTATATATGTACATAAAACAGGATGCAGAGCTGGAGAGATGGCTTAGCCTGTGAAGACTAAGGACCCCTGTTTGAGACTCAATTCCCCAGGACCCACATTAGCCAGATACACAAGGGGGTGCATGCATCTGGAGTTGGTTTGCAGTGGCTGGAGGCCCTGACACACCCATTCTCTCTCTCTCTTTCTCTATCTACCTTTCTCTCTGTGTGGGTGTTGCTCTCAAATAAATAAATAAATAATGAACAAAATAATTAAACAAAGAGGATGCATATTTTTTCACTTATTGAACAAAGGTATTGTAGGAAATATATAGTGTACTTAAGCTTTGTAAAATTTATTAATAATTATGCATGATCATAATACAAATGAAGTTATTGTGGTTTCCAGCTTTAAAGAGCTTACAGTAAACTGGCACAACATATCTTGAAGGTTATAAAAGAGAATAGGGGCAAGTGGGACTCCATGAGTTGGAGAAAAGAATGTTTGAAGGATGAGGCAAAGTAAGTGGCAATGAGGCTACAGCTATGTCTCAACAGTTAAAGGCACTTACTTGCAAAGCCTGACAACCTGGATTTGATTCCTCAGTGTCCACATAAAGCCAGATGCAAAAAAGTGGCACACACCTCTGGACTTTGTTTGCTGGGGCAAGAGGCTCAGGCACACCCATCCCTCACTTGCTCATTCTCTCTCAAATAAATAAGTGCATTACAAAAGAGAAGTGGCAGTGCAACTGAGCCTTCTAGAATAGTAGGAAGCCAACAGGGGAGGACTTTGTCAGGAGTGTGAGATTTGTGAGATATGTGAAGACACCAAAAGGGAAAGACAAATGCATGGCAAAAACATTAATGAACTGGACTGACCTGATGTGGCTGAAAGCATGGTTGAAAACAAATATGGACAGATGTGCCACCATTCATGGAGGCCTGGAGCTGCATCCACATAGTGACCAAGTATTTTTTAATCTTTTCATGTTTATTCTCAAATACAATCTTACAGAGCAGCTTACAATTATTGGACAAAAAAGAATGTGTTCTTATGCTTGAAGCTGATTAGAACCAACATCCCTTCAAACTCTTTCCCTTCCCAGAAACTCCCAATATGCTTCAAATTACTCCTTGAAACTGGGCTCATAGTTTGAAGAACACAAACATTGCTCACTAAATGAATGAGGGGTTTAGAACAAAGTAATGATTAGTCAAAATGTTTATAAGTCTAACAGGGAGAAATTAGAAGGATGAGTTTAGCAAGGTTGTGCTAATATGAACCAAGGTGAGGAAGTTTAGAAACTTCCAGAACTGTTTAAATGCTGGGCTACATCTCCAGGCCTTACCTAGCTCTCTGATTTCTCACTTCCATGTCATTAGTAAGTTGCTTGCCAATTTTGTGCATCAGTCTTTTTCACTTGTAAAGTAGGAATAATGTCAATATTAATTCCAAGTTGCTTTAATAGAAGATATAACTAATCAGTGCATAGAAATATTTAATCCACATGGATTGAATGAAATAAATCATTGGTTCAGTGGAGAGCTGTGGAAAGGATGGCATGAAGAAGATTGGGCAGGGGCAGCAGCTGGCTGGTGGGTGCACTGGAGTCAGGTGAAGAGGAGATTCAAAGCTCAACAAAAATGAAAAGCCAAGAAATTATCAGGTGCAAAAATACAACATGACCAAACCTATGCTAGAAGAAAATCATGTTGAGCTATCATGCTATCATAATTATACTTACACTTTTGTAAGGATTATTTATTTCCTCATTCTTCTTTGTTGTTGTTTTTTTTTTTTTGAGGTAGAGTCTCACTCTAGCCCAGGGTGACTTGGAATTCACTATGGGTGAATTCAGGGTGCCCTCAAACTCACGACAACCCTTCTACCTCTGCCTCCCAAGTGCTGGGATTAAAGGTATATGCCACCATGCCCGGCTTTACGTTCTCATTCTTGTTTCTTATTGTTGTGAGATTTTGGAAGCAGGGTCTCACTGTAGCTCAGGCTTACCTGGAACTCAGAGATCATCCTACGTCAGCCTCCCAAGTGCTGAGATTAAAAGGTATGTGCCACAATACCCTACATTTTCATTCTAGACCAGTATATAGTCATTGATAATTTTGTCATATTGAAGTAGGTTCTTGAACAAGTATGAGACAAACATATGATAGAGTTCCACATCTTCTAAAGTAAAAAGACAAATGACTGCATAGAACAATAAAAAGAGAGTGATCAAGAGAATGGATAAAAATGTATTTTACAAAGTCAAGTTGAAAAGAGTTTAAGAGATTAAACAGTGATATCTTCAACCATAAAATTTAGGAGCAATACTCAGGTATAGTTTATGAAGCATTTGTAGGTAAAACTGGAACCACATAATATAGCACTTTTGATATATTGAGAGAAAAAGAAAATTAAAAATTAGAAAGATATTTATTTTAAAAAATATTTTAAGAGAGAGAAAGAGAGGCAGATATACATACATAGAGAGAGAAGACGAAGAGAGAGAATGGGCATACCAGGGCCTCTTGACACTGCAAACAAATTCTAGACACAAGCACCACTTTGTGCATCTGACTTATGTGGATACCAGAGAATTGAAACTGGGTACTCAGGTTTCATAGGTAAAGGCCTTAACAGCTAAGCCATCTCTCCAGCCCTAGAAAGATATTTTAACTTATGCACACATGTAAGTTTTGATAATTGTAAATGTTTTAGTATTTTACTCTTATGAAATTATTTGTATAGTTATGAATTTAAAAATATTGTTGATGAAAGTTTGAGGGTAGTATAATTTGCACATGTTTTCAATGGACAGAAATAGATGGACAGTGATTTTATATATATATATATATATATATATATATATATATATATATATATATATATATATACATACATATAAAGAGAAGAGAGGATTACTATTAGAAATGAATTACATTGGAATAATTTGTTCTGAACAATATGAATTTTGGTTTTGCTTGAACTTAAAGGCAATTCAAAGGAAAAAAAAAAATGTTTCTGGGCAGCAAGAAATCACCCAAATCTATAAGAGTCAAATACAGCTCCAATCTATCATCTGTATCACTAGTGCTGAGCCCTGCCTTAGCCAAGACAGTCCAGAATAAAATGTGCTTGGAGCTTCTGATTCCTTGCCAACATTTTGCACTTTGCCTTGGCTAAAGTTCACTTAGATTACTTTGTCAATTTTCCCCAATATAATGAAATATATTTTGTATAAAAACTCCCTTGATAAATTATTTTAATTAATTATTCTAAGGCCTAAATTTATAGCTAGATGAAAACCTATGTAGTTTATTTTAAAACAACATGATATCTATTTATGGGTTATCTAGAAAAGATTTTTCATCCCTCTCTCTTTCCTCCCCTCCCTCCTTTCTTCCTCCCTTCCTCCTCTTTCCTTCTTATATCTTCCTTCTTTAATCACTCTTTTCGTTTCTCTCTCTCCTGCTAGTTGGTGGTTGCTTCCATAAGTATTAGTTAATATCCACACTGCTATAACAATGGCAATTGCAACCTAAGAAAGGAAGAGCTTATCTGGTTCACTGTTCAGATGTTAAGGTCACATTGCATCCAGAGTCAGGAAACAAGGAGATGAATGCTGGTGCTCAGTTGGTTTCTTCCTTTATTCTTTTGTATTCAGTCCGGGACTCCAGCTCATGGAGTGGAGCACTACTCACATTCAGGATGAGTTATTTTTCCTCACGTAAATCTTTCAGGGAAGCCCCTCCTAGTCATATCTACAAGTTGCCTCCCTAATGCCCTAGCAGTTACCTAATTGAATCTAATTGACAATCAAAATTAACTATCCCATTATATAACCATCATAGTGCAATGAGATAGAGCTCTGATGAATAAATAAAAGTCCCTTTGTCTTGGTGAAATATTTTTGGTTTTATATTTTCACAGTTATCTTTTCATCATCACATTGCTTAGACCAATATGTCCTAAAGATAAAATCTAACTAAGCCTTTGGTCTCAACAAATAATTATATTGAAGAAACTGACTGTAGGAGACAATTCAAAAAAAATGTTAGAAGCTGGATATTTTCTTAACCAAAATATTTAATGCTTCTATTGGAAAAAAATACCTGTATGACACAAGTTAATCATTTCTAATCAGAAAAATTCAGATCTGATATTTTTCAAGTCTAAAAGTTTCTGATATCCTCTGTGATATCACGAGTGGAAAATTCCATATATGGCATTATATGATAAGTTGCATTATAAAAGCTTGACATTAAAACATTGTATGAGATTGCTATCAAGCTCTGTATATAACATGTATATCATACATAAATCTATTTAAAATTTAGACATCAGTACCATCCCAAGATATATCTTATCACACATGCAAATATTCAATTTAAAAAAATAAAACAAATTTTGAAATACTTCTAGTCCAAAGTATTTTAGATAAGAAATAATCATATAATCATTAAAATATCACAGGTACAGAGTTTTTAGTTTTTAACTGGGCACAAAGAATCACAGCACTCTATTTATTTATGTATTTTGAGAGAGAGAGAGAGAAAGACAGAGAGGCAGATAGATAGAGAGAATGGGGATCCCAGTGCCTTCAGCCACTGCAAATAAACTCCAGACACATGTGCCACCTTGTGTATATGGCTTATGTGGGTACTGGTGAATTGAACCTGGGTCCTTTGGCTTTGCAGGCAACCATATTAAGCAATAAGCCATCACTCCAGCCCCTAGATATGAAATTTTTATATTGATTTATTTCACTCATTTACTGACTAACAACTAGACATAAAATGTCAACTAGACATAAAATCAAACTTCAAACAATGTATATGCATACTTATCATTCAGGCCTTTCATAGTGCAATAGGTGTCTCTTACCTCATTTATTTTTTTTTTTAAATATGGTCTCACTCTAGTCCACATTGATCTAGAATTCATTCTGTAGATGCAGGTCTGCCTCAAATTCATGGTGAGCCTCTTACCTATATCCTCTCTATTAGAGGTGTGTGCCACCACGCCTAGCTTCTTATCTCAGTCTTAAATGTTTCAATAATTAGATCTATAGTGTAGAAAATACTGTGTGGAAACCTAAATTCAGGATCTTTCCATGGTTCTGTGTTCATGACATGATATGTATAAGGAAATATCACTTCTACTCTCCATCCTCCTCAGTTTGAGTTTCATTGCCATCATGAAATATTACAGACTGAATAACTTATAACAGGAGCATATTACCTCACACCCTAGAGGCTGGGAAGTCTGGCAGTAAGGATCCAGCAGATTCAGTATCTGGTGAAATCCTGCTGTTGACTTCCAAGGTGACTCTTTACATACTGCACCTTTTGGAGAAGAGGAACACTGATCTACATATGGAGAGAGAGCACACTCCTGAAAATCTTTTATTTTATATTTTAAGTTAAAAGACTTGGTTGAAAAAACTACATAATCCTATCACCCTCCTTTGGCCCCATGCCTCTTCATTGAAACCCCTCTTATCTCAAGCTACTCCCTCCAATTCTGATTTCCTTTTTGTTCCATTTTTAAAAAGTCCTTGCACTAATTCCACCCATGGTTAGGGAAACCTCACTTCTTAACTACCACTTATCATTACATTGCAAATTATATTTTGACTTGACTTTCAGATGGAGCAACCGTTCAAACCACAGCACTTTCCTAGTAAATGCCATGACCTATTTACAATATCATGAGCTCTAAAGTTAGTGGCTCAGATCCAGGCTCCTAACTCTCTTCTGTCACATAGTTGTGTATGAATAAATGCTGAATTTCTCTGAGACCGTTTGTGATAGGGACTGATCATGTCTTGCTTCTAATGTTGTACAGACTGAAAAATGAGAAGCTAGAGGACAGAGTATTATAAAGTGATTGAACGCTTGTCAGTAGTATAAACTCAAAGAGGGAATGAACTAATAACAGAAAGATTGTTCTAAATGATGTTTTTTTTTGTTAATTTTTTTTATTTATTTGAGAGTGACAGACACAGAGAGAAAGACAGATAGAGGGAGAGAGAGAGAATGGGCACACCAGGGCTTCCAGCCTCTGCAAACGAACTCCAGATGTGTGCGCCCCCTTGTGCATCTGGCTAAAGTGGGACCTGGGGAACCGAGCCTCGAACCTGGGTCCTTAGGCTTCACAGGCAAGCGCTTAACCTCTAAGCCATCTCTCCAGCCCCTAAATGATGTTTTAAGGGAAGTATATTATTAATTGTTTTTGTTGCTGGGTATCAAATAGAAGACTTCATATATGCTAGACAAGTACACTGTCCCTGAGATATACCTATAGCTCAACATATTTTTTTTATATTTAAAAAATTATTTTATTCAACACTTGTTTGAAACAAAAGTCAGACAATTGAGTCAGGGTTAGTCCTACAAATCCAAAATAACTTGAGAGATGGAGAGATGGCTTAGTGCTTAATGCATTTGTTTGCAAAGCCAAAGGCCCCAAGTTCAATTCCTCAGGAACCATATATACCAGATGAGCAAGGGAGCGAACACATCCAGAGTTGGTTTGTACAGGCTGGAGGCCATGGCACACCTGTTTTTTTTTTCCTCTCTCTCTCCCTGAATATTTCTCTTTCTCTTTCTCTCTCTCAAATAAATAAATAAAACTTAAAATTAAAAAAAAAAAAAAAACTACTTGGAGCCTGGTGGTACATGCCTTTAATCCCAGCACTTGTGAGATAGAAGTTGGAGGATTGCCATGAGTTCGAGGCCATGCCAGGTCAGCTTGGGCTAGATTGAGACCCTACCTCGAAAACTTAAAAAAATAAAAAATTCTACACAGCAGTAAGGAAAAATGATACAATGAAATTTGAAGAAAAATGGTAGAGCCTGGAATAGCTTATTCTCAGTGAACTCACCCAATCACACAAAGATAATAACCATATAGTCTCAACTCATCTACAGCTCCTAACCTGAATCTATCCAAGTCGTCAACATACCTACCAATCATCTCGAGGGCTGGACAATAGGGAAGGTGGTGAGGGAGGGGACGGTAAGGAAGGGAGAGGGGTACAAAAAACTGGACCCAAAAGGCAATGGTGCCATAAAACTCTATATCCTAAAAGACAGACCAAATGGATGAACCTCCACCAGGCACTTTGAAGGAATACCAGATTCATAAGGCCCTGGAGAGGGTATGAAAAAACTCTTCATTATTTCCTCCTATTTCTGCTTCTCTCTCTCTCTCTCTCTCTCTCTCTCTCTCTCTCTCTCTCTCTCTCTCCTTCCCTCCCTCTTCTCTTTCATCCCTCTATCTCCTTTATATCACTTATCCAGTTCTTCTCTTCTTGGCCATTGACCTGTAACTCCCTGGATCAGCAGGTGGTTATCATCTACAATGAGCTTTTTTTTAATTTTTAATTTTTAATTTTTTTAATTTAATTTATTAGTTTTCATTTCAGTGAATACAGGCAGTTTGGTACCATTATTTAGGTTCATCTGTGATCTACCCCCTCCCATTAGACCCTCCTTGTTAATGAAAATGGGTCGTGCATTGTGGAGTTAGCCCCCAGTTATTAGTATGATAAATGTCTCTGCAAATCATGACCCAACATGTAACTCTGACATTCTTTCTGCCCCCTCTTCCGCAAGATTTCCCTGAGCCATGTTGGGTTCATTTTTGGTCTACTTCAGTGCTGAGGTGTTGGGGGCCTCTGAGGCTTTGGTGCTCTGATTTGGTAGGAGTTGATTTTTCTCTGCGTTGAGCTGCTTTTGATCACAGAGACCTACAAGGTTTCCAAAAAGAAGACAGATTTATGTCAGAGTGCTTGAGGACCCACCATAGGTTAGTGGTAAGACCCTACTGCTGAAGACACCTTACACTGTTGGTATGTAGCATGGAGAGACATGGCTGGAATCTGGAAGGGAGTCAGTCCCCAGACAGAGCCTCTAGTGCCAGAAGGTGCTACATGAGCAACTGGGGGATAAAGACCACTATCTGTCCAAGCAACGCATGGTCTATCTTACTTAGCAGCAAAAATCCATTTTTCAAAATTTTTATAATTGTTTAATTAATTAATTAATTAATTTATTTTTTTAGGTGGGGTCTTACTCTAGCCCAGGCTGACCTGGAATTTACTATGCAGTTTCAGGTTGGTCTTGAACTCACAGTGATCCTCCTACCTCTGCATCCCAAGTGCTGGGATTAAAGATGTGTGCCACCATGCCTGGCTAAAAAAAAAATGAATTTTTGTCTTTAAAACAAAGACAAAAATGTTGGTTCTTAAAATTTTAAACTTTTATTCATCTTATTATAGGCAAAGATGTCCCTAAAGATGTCCTTCCTTAACTCATAAATATGATGTTATCATCCTTACATTATACAGCATGGTTGATAGTCACATGAGCTTTTAAAAGCAAAGTCTTTGTATGATTGTAAAAGGGAAAAGCAGGGTTGTATGACACACGACACAATCGGAAGAAATCACCTTGTCATAGTTGCCTTTGAAAAGAGCTAAAAGAAAAGAGCTGGAGGGTAGCCATGTGGGATGATATTGACCAACAGGTACGAAGGCAATCAAAATCTCATTCTTAAAACCATAGAGAACTTGATTCCGTTACTTATGGGTGCGTTTTTAAGGGAACTTTAAGAAGCAGTTTTATTTTAGCCTTGCAAATTTTTGTGTAGACCCAGACATGGACTTGTGGCTACAAAAATTATGATGCTGTTTTAAGCCACTGAGCACACTTAGTTATTTTATGCAATAATAAAATTAATCCAATGATGTCTTATATTCTTTTCAATATTAAGTACATTTCATTAAATTGTTATTTATGTTACTTACTAAAGTTTTTTGTACTATGCTCTTAAATATTTTATTATGGTCAAGTTCCTCATTTACTTTTCCCTTGTCCTGAAGTTATAATATTAGATATAACATAGCTTGGGAATGCATGTTGTTTTCATCATTAGTGTTTTTTTTTTCCCACAAGGACCTCTAACTTTATTTTTTAGATAGGCAATAACTTTTAACTTCCCCACTTCTTCAAAGTGGCTTTTGTCTATTTGTGCATCTATTAATGACCAGATGACCATTGTCCCTTTCTCCTTAATGGTATTGCATTCGCCTGGCTCTGAGACTAGCTACAGAAGTATCATAAGGACACCACCAGTTGTCACACCATTATGCTGTCTTAAGGAGTTCAGCTTTTCAGAAAATTCATAATTATTTCATCCTTCATATTTTATGATTTTTCATTGTATTAATAATAATTACTTCAATATATTTTGTTCCTTTTCTTCAGCTACCTTTAAATATTATTATTATGTTCTACTAAAGTTACTGCCTGAGACCCTATATATTGACAAAGAAGAATCTGGGCAACAGAAGATGAGAACAATGATATAAAATTGAACTGCTATTGCATTTGCTTTCTTGTCTAGAGTATGTACCTCAATTTTTGTGGTAACTTACTGGGGAGTTTTTACTTCCTTACAAAAAGAAGAGTATCTATAAGAAAGTATCTATAAGAAACATTCATAATCATATTAATTCATATTAAGGACTATTTTCACAATGATTAAAACATACATAGCTTATATCTATACAAATGGCCATTTTTAGGATGCATGTTGATTCATAGTTGCATAAATAATCATGACAACTTTATTAATTGCTTATTATGAAGAGTTTTCTATTTTATTAAGGAACAAGCGACTCCCTTCTCATACAGTGGCTTGTATATGTCTCTTCGTGTGATAGAAATTAACACATAAAGCTTAGCAGGAAGCTGCCTCATTGATTTGGTTGCCTTTATATTTGTCTTCCTTAGATGACTCCTGCTACTGCCAAGGGCCCTAAAGAGGTGTTCTGGCATGAGTTCAGGCAGCTAAATTAGTAAAAATTAAAGGAATCTATGAGAAAGAAATGCATTGTCACATTGCTTACTTTTAAGGCTTCCCTGCACAGTCAGAGCTTCTTTCATGGGGACATGAGTATAAAATATTAATTTTGTTATGTTTCATATACTGGTAAGAAAATACCTCACCAATATTGACATAACAATGTGGTCCAGAATATTATTATTAATTGTGATAATGGGTTGTATGTAAATTCTATTTCCTGACTTTGTATGTTTCAATATTTCTATATTATTTTCAAATGTTATGTTAACCAACCTTCTACTATTGTATAGTTTAGAAATGTTTTTAAACTCCATGTTTTTACCTCTATTATTGAGACTTGAACTGATTTCTGAGATTTGTATACAGTTGAAAATCCTGCTCTTAAAAATGATCTAGTAGAATCAGAGTTAATGATAAACAAATTTAAAGTACCTCAAAGCATGGGACCTTCTTTTAGGGAAAAAAAAAGTCTTGATTGAAGAAAAGTAGCAAATCACTACCTTAGAATCTTCTATGGTATGATAGTGCATTGAATACAAGAAAGCTGATGGGGTAGTTTTAAAAAATGTCCTGACAGAGTCAAGGTGATGGCCATTTTTAGCTGCCCTGCTATCCATCACCTCTTTCAGCCAAGCATACTCCATCATATGCAACAGCCTCATGAATTTATGCATCAAGCTGTGCAGCCAGTCGTGCCGAGGGCGCTGGTGACAAGTGAAATTGCTGTGCGCCTCATTTAGCTGTTTATTGCGCCTGAGTACGTGTTGCAGCTGTCATCCCACGATGGGATGATAGTGCTCGTTAATAGACAAGACAGGCAAATAATGATGGAGGCCACAGCAAGAGATGCTCATCTGCCAATGGGCTCTGAGCAATATCACAATCATCCACGAAGTTTTCCATCAAAAGAACCCCTGTAAGAAAATAGAGAGGCCAAGGCTGTTCTTCATGGGACTAACAATGGAGATTCAACTTTTGAAAAAAGTGTAGCCCAGTAGATCATGTAACTTACAGCTGGCGTTTGAACTTCCACAGTAGGCTTTTCTTTTAAAAGAATCATAGAAAATGACCAGGCAACCACCCAACACACAGGTTGACTGTTTTCCTACTAAACAATACAGATTAACCTTCACCCAGCTAAACAGTGCCCTTATTCTGCTGTCAATAACAGCACCACAATTTGCAAGTGCTATTTTTCAGCTCTTTGAAGACTTGTGTCATACATTCATGATTTTGGATTGCTATCTTCCAATTCTGTTCAGTGATTCAGTGGAAACTAACTTGAAATAGAAATATTCTATCTTTAGATTTGAATGGAATTTTCTTTTGTATAAAATTGAATTATCCTCAAGCATTCATATCTTGGCACATAGCAAAGAACCTCTTAATGAAATCTCTTGCAGATGAAAGTTTGTTAAACAACTGACTTTCATTTCGTTCCTTCCTGAATATGTAGTACTTAATCTTGTGGGTTTATTTTTCAACTGATAACTAGTCAATGCCCAAAGTATAACATTAAATGTGAATCTTTCTGATATTGCCATTAGCTTATTCATTTTGTAACAATAAAGAGCTTAAAGAGTTAATTAACGTGTTTTATGTAATGAAATTAAGAATATTCTGACAATCCTTTATAGACTTTAATAAAAGATAACAATATCTTGTAAAAAAAAGATAACAATACACAACAGAACTTTAATTTAGTGCTTGCTAACTGGATATTATTTTGAGTTATAAATATAGGAACAAATACCAAAGTTGAAATTATGATTTTAGCATGAAACTTATTATATACCTTTTATGATTTAGCAGAATAGCTGATAGAAGTCAAAAGGATAAAAATGGAAATGAGATATACAAATAGTCCATTAGATATTGATTATTTGGTAAGTGGCTTTCTGGAAAATAATGATATGTGTACATAGTATTCTTTCTGTGCCAATTGTACCATTGAAACAGACACTAGAAACTTAACAAAGACATGGCTATTAGCAAGTACATGAAGTATCATACAGAGTTTTCTACATTTACAAAGAAAAAGAAAATACCCTTATTGAAATCCAAGGGCTATCATGATGAAAGAAACCACAAACATCCACTAGGTTAGGCTTCTCACTTTAAAGATGAAGACACCAAGTCCCAGAGAAAAGTTCAGGGATACTATGAGGTCGTCTCTGATTCACCTCAGTCATCTGCATTAAACCTAAGCCTTTATTCTTCTCTACAACAGCTGACATGGGCCACTTCTCACATCCTGGCTAAAAATAATTGTTTATTTGTGCTATTAGTTGACTCTTGCTTTAGTTTTGTTTTTATATCAGTTAATAACATTATTTTGATTTATTTATACACATATGGATATTTATTTAATTATTCTTTTATTTTTAGAAGTAGAAGGAGAGAAGGATACAAAGCATCTGACAATGCCTTGGGTAAAATAAAAAGGGATATGCCATGAGAAAAGAAACTAGAATTATAAGAAAAGGATCTCAGTCTAAGAATAGTTGTTATATTTGAACATAAAATATACCACTGATTTTAAAGGTTTGATTCATTCCCAAATGTGATTATTGTCTTTGGGCCAAAAATTACTTCAGTGAAAATGGATCTCCTGTTCTTGATAGAAATAAATGATAAAATATAAGCTAACTTACAAAAATATAGTTTTGAGATACACAGTTCAAGTATGTATATATTCTACAAATGAGACATGTTTATATTACTTAAATAACATTTTCTTCTTCAAAACATTCTTGTCTATGATTCTAATATTCATCAAAATGTACAACAAAAAACAATAAAACTAATTCTCCACTGTGTACCTTGGTGCAGAAATATGTGTTTGCCAAAAATTCTATGAACTGTGTGTGGGTGATGTGTACAACAACTACTAACTTGGCTATTTCAATATACATCATTACACAGAAGGCTCAGAACACATTCAGATTGTATATTACAAAAGTAATTCAGCTCAAAGTCCTAGTGTTAAATTCTAAGACCTAATACATAATACATATGTATTTTACTTCTTGGATTTTGTTTTATGCTTACTCTTGTACAGTAAGAATAGTTATTCTGCTCCCATGCTTTTAAAAGTATTGAAAACACATTTTATTTTAGCATTTATAGAAGTAATGGTCAGCCAATTTGAATATGTTGACTCATTTTTCTTAATGAAGGAAAAGAGATGTGTGTTATACACACAAAGTTTTATTAATGTTTCATAAAATGATTTCTACAATCAAAAGGACTGCTCTGAAAATTAAATTACTAGGCTGACTCTGAAAATCAGCATAATATGCTCTGTTTAATTCAGTAATGTTAAGATGTTAGGTTCTCCTTCATTCTCTTGCTTTCTTTCTCCTTCACCTAGGGGCATCTGCTGATGAGTCTCTTCTAGAGGTTGTTTAATGATTATTTTACAGAAACTGTCAGCTTGCCAAAGCCCAGTGGCATTGGGTCTTACTGTATTAGTAGTCTTTTTACACAATTTGCCTGACTGTAATCGGAGATTTAAAAGTACAGAAAAGCTTCTATTTGATTTAATGACTGGGTGATGGGGGTCTGTTAATCTTCCTGTCCTCAGATGTTTAACTTACTCATAAAGGTCACTTATTATTTGTTGACACTCACTTCTTGACTTTAGAAATACAGGAAATAAGACCACTTTGAGAACACAGAGTAGCATTAAGAAAATCACTGTCATATGCACTTTGAGATTTGGATTCAAATCCTAATTCTACAGTAGATAAAATAAATGCAGCCTTTATGTTAGTCTAACACAAAATGATAAACAATGACACCTATTCAATTTGGCCAAAGAACTTGGCTGTGGTAGCATCTTTGCTTTACTTTTCAGGAAGGGGTAGGGAAACACAGATACTAATTATACAAGGGAAAAATATCCTCAACTTCTATACACCTTTTTAAAAATCCAAAGAATGTTTTTGTACTATCATCTTATTTTACTTGGGGCATTGCCTTTATTGAATATGAAGAGCTCTATTTAATTCTTTAAAACTACAAATAAAATTTTCACTGTAAACTTAATATATAATACAAACACTTGATTCTTGAATTTTAACATAAGTATTCAGGGCATCCATCAACTTATTTTGGTCACTTTTAATTTGTGTAGTCTTTAAAGAATGAAGGATACTTCTTTGGGTCAATATGCACAGACATCAACCATAGCTGGGCAGCAGAGAATAAGTTGTTATCACAGGAAGGTATGCACAGAACATGAAGAGGAGGAAGAATTAGGAAAACAGATTACTCTTTGTTCAGCCAAAATATTATTAACCCATGAGTTCTTGGAAGAACATGGGAAAAAATTTAAAAAAAAACTTTTTGGTGTTTCTGGCTTCATTTTTTCTATATGAAGATTTCTTATTATAAGTGATTATAAGGTAAAAGGTAGAGCAGGGCACACAAACTGAGTTAAGATGGTTGTAAATTCCCCTCCACCTAAAACAGTGAAGAAAATTAGGATCCATAGTTTTTCATCAGGAAATCTCTTCAAACATGTAGTACAAAGATGTCTGGGTATCAAACTTGAAAAATCCCTGGAGTAGGAATTTCTGCTGTTACCAAGCAATTTAAGGTGTCAAAAGCCACTTATGTAAACTCAGGAATTCTTTGTGTTTATATCACAAATATGTATTCTACTACCAAGAGGCCAAGGAGCAATCACAAACAGTGAGTAAAACTCTGGTGCATTTTTTCACAGAGCATTATTTGGAAGGCATATTTTAGAGCAAATGTAGAAGGAGGAAAGATAGCTTCTGATTAAGCACCACAAACTTTCTCCAACTGTGTCCTCAAACAGATCAAGTGTATGACCCTATCTTGATAGTCTTGGACCTCTTGCACTAAATGGCCTTTCCTTGGCCTTTTACTGCAGTGAATTAGATTCATTTGTTTTCATTTTCTACAAATTTGTGTTTGCAAAGGCAGAGACAGTTTTATACTAATGTTGACATTTCCCACGTAACACAACAATAGGATAGTGCTGGACATGTGGTAAGCACTTAAAAAATATTATTTAAATTGAGTAACCAAATAGCATTTTTCATGTTTGACAGAGTCTCACTGAAGTGTTGTACATATTACATTCCTCCTTAGACACAGACTGCCTTCTACTGCTAAGCTTGAAGGAATGCTGAGATTGGACATGGAGATGGAGATGATGGTGTCAGCTCTGTCACTCTGAGATTACTAAAGGATGCACTTAAACTTGAGGCTTCAATTTCTTATCAGAAAATTCAGGATTGGCTAAATCTTGAGGTCCTTGACAGCATGATGTTCTGATTATTAGATCTCTGCTACTTGAATCTGTGGTCAGCCATTTCCTGTCAGTCCATTTGCAAGTTGAAATTATCACTGATAGCCAGAATTTTCTAAACATTTACTTGTAACATTAATATTATTTTTTACAAGCAATGAAATTAGGTTGAGGAAAGTTTAAATACCTTTTCAAGGGATTGCATTATTCATAAGTTGAATGGATAGGATTCAACTCTCCAGTGTTGATTGCTGTGTTCTCCTGTTTGTACTGCCCAACTCTATTGTGTCATATTCCTCTCTGGATTTCTAATAGAATCACACTGTAATGTTAGAAATATAATTCCTAAAGGAAACCACAGGGGTCTCTGAGAAAGGACCAATTGATTATAAACCAGGCCCTCAGAGCTGTTTTGTTATCAAAGGTGCCTCTGATCCCTTGTATGTATCTTTTTTCATCCTTTAGTGGCCAGTGTCATGCAGTTTTGAGACAGATGGCCAGTGGACTCCATGGTTGTAAAGCGAAGCTCAGCAAGCTGCTGGCACCAGGACTGAACTTGTGACCTCAACATCACTTACACCACACCCTAAACAATCAATTAGCCAAAGAAAAGTCTGACATGCACCACATGAAATGAAACACAGCCCTAGAAATGGTGTAACTATTTATCAATCATTTATTTCATTTATATTTCAATTAATTGTAATGTTTATTTAGAGATTTCACATTGTAAATCACTACAGAATAAATGCATAGTCTGGACAACTAGATATTAATGTGCAACAGGAAAGAAAAAAGAAGTGCATGGGACACTACAGATCTCAGAGGACAAGCTCAGTTTCAGGAAACACATAGCCAAAGGAACTCCCATTCAGATGGGAGGTATCAAAAGAGTTTATAAAGGGGCCCTGATAAACACTCCTGCGTTTCCAACCTCTCTGTGTTTACAGAGTCCTTTGTGTCCATAAATAGCCCCAAGTTATCACTTCAGAAGGATTGTCAGCAGCTCATAACTCCTTGGATCTCTCATTCTTACAATGGAATTGGTTATCCCTTACTGTTTTTGTTATAATCTTGTTTTCTTCTAATTCTAGCCAATGGAAAGGACTGTCAATGTGATTAACTTCATGTGTCAAGTTGTTGAGTTGGCTAAGGGGTACCTATATATCTGGTAGAATGCATTGTTCCTGGATGTGTTTATGAGGTAGCCTCTGCAGGATATTAGCGTAAGTATAGGAGAGCCAAATAAAATGCACTGTGACCAATATGGATGGGTATCATCTAGTCAGTAGAGAATCCAAAGAGCACCAAAAGGAAGAAAGGTGAGTTTAGTTCCTCTGTGTTGAAACTAAGATGTCCATCTCCTCCTGCCCTTGAGCACTGTATCTCTGGGCCTGGGGTTTTCAAATTCCGACTAGTAATTATACCATTACCACCCCCCTAAACACACACACACACACACACACACACACTTTTCAGACCTTTGGGTATACTGATTTGCACTACTAGCTTTCCATTTTTCTACTTGTAGGCAGCAGAATATGATACTGCTTGGCTTTCAGAATTAAGCAAGCTATTATCTTCCTTCCTGTCATTTATCTCTGCATGTATCATCTCATCTATATACTTACCTACATATCACCTATCTATCTATCTATCTATCTATCTATCTATCTATCTATCTATCTATTTTTATACTATCATATATCTATCTGTCTAACAATATACAGGTAATTGGTTTATTCTATGGAGAACCCTTACTAATACTTAGTTGTTTCTTTAAGTTTTCATTTACTAATTCTTTAGTTCTCTGAATTCTGCCTGGACTCTCTCTCTGATGTTGTGTTTACTCTCTAGTTCTTTAGTTTCACTGTAAGTCCTACAAAGATGGTGCAGCTGAACCTGCTAGCTAGGTTCCCTATAGCTCTATAGTACTCTCCTAGCTTATAAAGGAGCACAGAGATTTAAACCTTAATCTTTTGAGATTGTACAGTAACTAGAGCAAATAATATTTTCTTTTCAATTGAGAATATATAAAACAAAACTGAACCTGAGTTCAACTCACGCAGTAAACAGAGACTTAGAGGTAGCTTTCAAGCTTCACCTACTGGTCAAGAAATGAACTGATAGGACAGAGTCAGGACTTGGTTTCCATCTTCATCAGACTACAGCCTCCCTTTCTCTAGTAGCTTTGCCTTAAGGGACACACAACAACTCTGTGCTTTTATAATAGTCTGTGTCAGCCAAACTCAGGAGAATGTGATAATTTACTGCTTTTTAAGTCCAATTGCACATTTGAGGAATTCATTCCATAAAATGAATTATTTTTAAGTTTAGAGGAATTTACAAAAAAAGATTGCCCTCCAACATTTTTCACTAAATGAAAATAACCATAGCTTTTCAAAGCCACTTCTTAGATTATAAGCAAGCTACAGTGATATTTAAAATTAGTTTTACCTTTTTTCATATGTATTCAAATTTATAAACTAAGAGTAATAACTCTTTTACTATAGGCTAGCTTCAATAATTTTTCTTAATATTTATTATAGTTTAGATTCCATTTATGCAGGCCATAATTTATAAATGCTCATATTTTTCTTTTTCAAGACATTTATGAAATACTGCTGACTAAAAAATACTATGATGGTTAAAAAAGAATGAAATTACTACCTGTATTTATATATCAAATAAAAAATAATTGAACCCAAATTTACTGAAATATTTTTCTCCATTTGATTGACAATACAGCATGGGGCCCTACTAAAGTTCCATTAACCAATTTCCCCATAAAGTTTCAATAAGTTTCACAGATTGTCTACTTAGATCTCTAATGATGATGGAAATAGAAAATTCAGACAACAAAAGATGTCACTTCTTAGGCTTACTGACACATTTTGAAACCCACCATAATAAGTTGTTTCTGTCAAGTAAGTGAAATATGAATGCTGGCCAAAACATTAAAAGAAATAGAAACCATGCTATTAGGCACTGATGTGAGAATAATAATTAGCACAATTAAATAGCTGGTACAGTGAGGGTGAAAATTTTAGAAGACAAAACATTAATGTAGCAATATACATATACACAAAGCTTTAAAATAGGCTAATATAAGCTGTGGTGTATGTTTAAGTATCAGTATGACAATTATAAAATTATCATTTCTGATATGGTAAACTTAGGGAAATTCCATAAACGTAAAATTTTATTACAATTTCATAGAATTGAAGATATAGAGGGAGGGCAAGAGGGAAGGAGACAGAGAGAGGCTATATAAAGAACAAGTTTTGAAGTCTGATAAAGAATTCAGTGACAGTAGCTATGTATATGAAATTAGAAAAGAACCTCCCATTTGCTAAACATCTACCCAAACAGCAATTTATCTCTGCCTACCCCTACCACACATACACACATAACACACACACACACACACACACACACACACACACACACACACATTTGTCCTAAATCTATCTACCCATACTCTAAATCTATCTGTTTGTAGATTTTCTTCTTTTTTTACATCTACCAATTATTTATCTAAATATATAGGATAAGTTTTCTAGGTAAATGATATAGAATTATAGCTGAGAACCACTGGGAGCTTAGTTGCTCTAACATGGAGAATAAATTACTATTCTCTCTTAGAAATACTTCTGTGTCAAGGTCAGGGTTAAGGTCATTTACAAGGCAATGTAGAGGACAGCATATAATTTACTAGCCCAAATCACTCAGAGTTGATGGGGAGTGGAAATCTTTCTATCAGAAATCTATACTCATTTAGTTTTCATAAACGAATGCTTGCAAAAGTATAAAAATATTGTGAGATTAATTAAGAATTATCAAATTACCTGCTCCTTTTGTTCACCTTTGGAAAATATATTTAGTAGCTGATGATTAGCGACTTGTGTGTTTATTCAACAGGAATAGGGCACTGTAAATCAACTTGTCCTAATGTGCTGTCCTTCGTAAATGAAGATAACAGTATTGATTCACAATTAGCAGTCCTGTGTTTATTTCTTCTTTCTTTGGGGTTAATGTATCAAAGACAAGTGAGTTTGCAGCACTGGTTTCTTACCTTATATAAGTTGCTTCTAACAAACAGCTTTAGTGTAATACAGGGGTGCCAACAATAAAACAAATAACCATTGGTGGAGAAGCAGAATAAATATTGCTGACAGGTTTTTTTCTTTTATTCCTACTACACAAAGTGCACTGCAGAGTGCAAGGATAGTTCGGATTCTGAGGTCTTGGTGTTTCAGAGCATCTTTAGTGGATGCTCCTATTAATGACTACTACTTGCTATGTATTCTGCTTATGTGCTCACAATTCTGAATGTGCCTCTGAAATGATGAGAGTGGAGAAGAAAAGGAAAGAGACCATGAGGAAAGTGTATATAGAATATTAAAATCATACACATCTAAGGTAGAACTGTTCTGAGCTTGTACATGCAAATCAAATAATCTGAATACTATAATAAAGAATTTGTTATTTGTTACTTTAATCCCATCCTATTATTTCATTCTAATGCCAAGCATCATGAAGAGATCTTTTGCAGTTCCGTTGAGCTCTTCCCTCTGCTGACTATCCCATCCTTTAGTCTCATAGACATCCTTTCAACAAACACTCCACTCTGTAGAAGATATTCAAAGGCAAACTGGGGCTGGAAAGATGGCTTAGCAGTTAAGCGCTTGCCTGTGAAGCCTAAGGACCCCGGTTCGAGGCTCGGTTCCCCAGGTCCCACGTTAGCCAGATGCACAAGGGGGCGAAGGGGGCTCACGCGTCTGGAGTTCGTTTGCAGAGGCTGGAAGCCCTGGCGCGCCCATTCTCTCTCTCTCCCTCTGTCTGTCTTTCTCTCTGTGTCTGTCTCTCTCAAATAAATAAATAAATAAATAAATAAATAAATAAATAAATAAATAAATAAATAAACAAACAAACAAACAAAAAAACAAAGGCAAACTGAATGAGGCCCCAGTTTCTCCAGCAGAAAATAGACAAAAAGAAATTATATATGGCTTAGAATCATGTATTTAAGAAAAGCGCTACATGTGCACAGAGAATGGATTTAATGTGTGCTGGAGGTAGAAGGAAAGGGGGAATTAAGTGGAGGAAGTGCTAGAAAAAAAAATCTACTGGGAAATGTCTTTCTGTTTCCTTTTGTATGTCAAAGCTCCCCTCTTCACTGACTTTTCCACTGTACTGTTCAAGCCATTCTCAGTTTTTTTCCACACCCCCAAAAGCATATCTCATCAAGCCAGGGTTTTCCAAATATTCTAGCTCCTTCTTTTCTCATCCATCTTTCTTTATAGATGCTTTATAGTGTTCTGCTTTCTGTTTTTTCTCCACTACAACCAGGTCTGCACACTCAACAAGGTCATGAAAATGTTTTATCACCTTTGACTTCTTTCCTCTGTGAAACTCTCCATGCTCAGGAATTTCATGGTCTACATCTTTCTAGGTTACGTTCCTTACAATTCCTCATTATTTCCTCTATTCTTGTTTGTTTCTTTTGCTTGTGTACTGTGTGTGTGTGTGTGTGTGTGTGTGTGTGTGTGTGTGTGTGTGTGTGTGTGTTGGATATATATGTATTTGTGTGAGGGCACACACATTTAGTGTGTGGGTGTGCATGCACACATGTGTTGAGGCCACAGGTACCTTCCTCTATTGCTGTCTACCCTATTTCTTTGAGACAGGGTCTCACATTGAACCCAAAGATCACCTATTAGGCTAGACAAGAAAGCTGACTTGCCTGGGTGCAGGGTCTGCATATTTATGCCTCCTAATCACTAAGATTACAGATGTGTACCATGACACTCAACTACTATATAGATGCTGAGAAATCTGAACTTATTTCGTCGTGCCTATAAAGCAAACACTTCACCTGCTAAGTCATCTCCCCAAGCTCTCCTCTGATCTCATCTTAAACACTAGTGTTCTAATTCTAGTCAAAATGGACGGTGTGCCATGTTGGAAATACAATAAATATATATTCTCAATCTAACATGGTTTCCCTCATTATTTTTCTTGAGGGCAATAACATTTTATAAGCTTATATCTTGGAATATTATTTTGTATAAAACCTAACACTTTGGGTATCCCAACATGTTGGGTCACATTGTAGTTGATCTATTTTATTTTGGCAGATCAGTAGAAATGCCATGGAAAATTGCCCCCAGTGATAAAACTTCTTGAGAAGATGTGTTGGTTGATAAAACACGTATACTTATGTCAGTATCTATAATATTAAAGAGATTTGAAGGCACATGTAAGCTACTCCATGTACTTCAGTTGTTTTTCCATATATTGTATTGGTCTTTCTTCATTTATAGACCCTCATAATTACTTCTATTTTTTGTAGATACATAACCTAAGGCTCATATAAGGCCATTCAATTGAACTCTATATTCTAAAATCTTATTTGTATGTAGTTAGTACAACAATTTGATGTGTAATTATCTCTAGCATCTAAACAAAAGTCCAATATAATTTTATATCCAAATGATGCTTTAATATGCAAAAACAACTTCGATGATTAAAAAATTAGAAGTTTATGTAAAATGAAATAAGTTGTAGATATTATGAGGACATATTAATGTATGTCATATGTTTTCTAAGTAATTTGGTTATGTAAATTTCAAGATATACCTTAAATCTTAGTAATTTTACTAAACAAATTAGTAGAAATATATTTTTGAGGAATTCTTTATAAATCTTCAAAGTTATCAATGTGTGAAAGCAATCTGTTCTTAACACTATACCCTTGAAACTTGGTATTAGCCTTTCTGAAAGGATTTAGGAATAATAAATGAGAAAACAAGTTTCTGAAATAATAATTAAAATGGCACCCAAATGAAAGATCATGAAAAATCATGGGATGACAGGTAGTGGAAATTAAAAACTAAAATTAATCAAAATGTGAAATAAGCACCAATAATTAAAAACCCCTATGAAAATTAAAGATACTGACTCCTTTAATGAGGAGACTCCTCAGAGTCATAAGCCCTTAGGTGCATAAGAACTCCGTCTGCTGATCAGAGGCAGCCAATTCACAGACACCATGTGGGGAAAGCACCACTTATATCTTTAGAGCAGAAGACAAATACAACCAATCTAGGAGATAAATTTTATTACATGAAATAGTTTTAAAATTTTATTTTCAAATAGATGACAGAAAAGTTGGGGGTATAGGAGATGTTTTCCCTTTCTAATTGAACAGAAGAAACTTTGAAGTTGGAAGTATAAGAGAGCAGTAAAATGGCTGAGTGGTTTGGTCCTTAGCTACTTTGCCTTATATAGAGCTGTGTCACTACCATTTTTATTGAGATCAGGATTTGAAAACATTAAGTAGATAATTTGCCTTTAAAAAAGATGAAAGTGGACTGTTTAGAATAGAGAATAGAAATTAATATTATTTTATTTGGAGAGAGATGGTGAAAATATCTAAAAGATAAAACCTCAGGCGTATGGAAAGATGAATAAAACAAATATAGAATAGAAACAGAATGAAAAGAAAATATTAACTTTTAAATAAAGTAATTCATCTTAAATCATTACTTCTTGCTAGTGTTAAACCTTATTGGTAAGAAAGGTCAGAAAAAATGACTAGAAAATTTTAAATATTCTCTAATCTCAAGTAAATTTATATCCAGATCTTCAGATCATTCTAAGGATGATGAGACCATGGGAAGTGAAATCTATGAGACTGTGCAGGCAGCACGGCATCTCTGATGAATGGGGAGTCTTCACCAGGGGAAAATAAAGATTAAATAAAGGTCTTAAATGTCTGCAAGGGAGCCACGTTTCATAGTGGAAAAAAATTCATTGATGAAATTATAAGTACTTTAGGTTAGGGAAATTGTTAATATGGATTTTCATCATTACCCATCTCAAACTTTAATAAATATCCTTCTTTACATAAGATTGAGATTTTCTGTCTCAAACAGCCTAATCTCAACATACTTGAGAACGTAGGTCATAAGAGGCTGGTCTCAGCTATACTTTTCACTAAAGGCCAGAATTAAAGTGCCATATATCTAGACAGAAATGAATGTTGCATAAAAACTATATCAGAAGTGGGCTTGAGAGATGGCTTCGCAGTTAAGACACTTGCCTGCAAAGGACTCAGGTTCAATTTCCCAGGACCCTGCTTAAAGCCAGGTGCACAAGGTGGACCATACATCGGGAGTTCATTTGCTGTGACTGGAGACCCTAGTGCACCCATTCTCTCTCTCTCTCTTTTTCTCTGCCTCTTCTCTCTCTCAAATAGTGTTTTTAAACAGTATATTAGAAGTGATTAATTTTTCGAGCATCTAGGAGGAATACCAATAAAGGTTCTTCATGGAGAAACCTGAAGGCAGAAATAATAGTAAGAAATGAACAAATGACCAGTACTATAAAGGATTTGTCTTTTTGCAGTTGGATGTTATTTTTAAAAGTAATAAAGCAGGTCAGAAAAAGCATTGTTCTTATAGTATATACAGTGTGGGTGTGTACTACTAGAATACTTATGATAGTACCAACCAAGAAAGTACAAAAAATTTAAAGACCTATATGGTATATATACTGAAAATAAGGAATAGAAAATAGCAGATTACATACATTAAACAGGAAGGTAATTGCCCTGAAACTAAACCAGATATATTACATATTGCATTTCAGAGCATTGTAGTATTTCTTTTTAGATATTAAGAGAACATGAAACTACAGTTCACAAAAAGCTGCATTGAGTAAAACTATGACTTTGAGACAGGGTACAATTAAGTTACCCTGTCTGGCCTTGGACTTGTTCTGTAACATAAGAAGGCTTTTAACATTCAATCCTCTTACCTCAGCCTCCTGAACAATTAGGATTACATGCCTGAGCAACTAGGCCTGGTAAAGGGCATATATTTTTTTCTTATTTTTTTTAAGAAAGAATGGTTGTACCAGGGCATTTGGACACTGTGAATGAACTCCAGAAGTGTGCACCCCTTTGTGCACATGTGAGACATTAAATGCTTGCATCACTGTACATCTGGCTTATGTGAGACCTGAAAATTCAAACTTTATATGAGGCTTTGTAGGCAAACACCTTAATAACTAAGCCATCTCTCCAGCCCAGAGTATACATACTTTAACAATAACAAAACTTGAACATTTTCCTAATAAGAAAAAGTATTACCAATTATTTCAAAACCATTATATTTCAGTTTAGATAAGATGTAATGACAACTACTTAGTCCCATTGTCCTATGAACCAACTGTAAAGTACAGGTACTCAGAGTTATAGTGTTCTTTCTAAATATAGACCAAATAATCCCTGCCATTTTATATTGTCACATTACCATTCATTTTCCAGTGCTTTCATTTTCACCTCTATGCCTTTGTCAATTGATTAAAATATAAAGTTCAAAGTAAGCAAAAATTTCGTTAGCTTTGGGTATATGTTTGAGACCAATCATCTATACATGAATCATGGTTAGGTCTCTAATCCTTTGAAGACATAATGTTCCTCTTAGGCATGTTCTAGTTTATATTTGAACAGTCAATATAAAATTTCTTTAGCTGAATTTAATTTTATGATGATAAATGATTTCAGTTTCCATGAATCTTTGTAGGGATAAAGTCTCAAATTTAGTAAATCCCCCCTCCAAAAAATAAATGGACCTGTGTTATAAATATCTGTGCCCCAAATAACCTGAAACCAAGAAACTTTTAAGAAAATCACATAATTGCTCACTTCTCCCAGGTGTGATGAAGTGCCTCAAAACACAAAGCCACACAGCACACAGCCTTTGGGTGCCAATGAACCACTGCAGATGCTCTTGAGTTTTCACAGTTTTCTCATGAGTTGTGACAAGATGACAATAAAACTAATATCTTAATTACATGAAGATATGAATGTATGTAATAGTCCCTTGAGAGAACTGAGCAAATTTCACAGGCAATACAAACCTCAAACTAGCATTTCAATAGAGCAGATAAAAACTTAATGCTACATAGAGACTACAATATTGATATCCTCAAGACTTTGATATGTGCCTATTTCTAAAAAAAATATAAATTCTTTTTCTGAAAAGTTTCTGAAAAATTTTTTTCCCTACAAATTATTATTGCTATTATCATTATTATTTAGGATCTAAAATATACCTTTTTATAAAAGAATCTTTAGAAAACATTCTGAGATATTTGTTATTTGGTATTTTTTTTAGACTGAAGAGGCAGTAATAAAGGATGCAAGGTCAGTTGTTTGAAAGTAGATAATGAGGGGCTGGAGAGACGGCTTAGCAGCTAAAGGCACTTGCTTACAAAGCCTGATGGTCTCTTCAGTTCCTTAGTACTCACATAAAGCCAGATGCACAAAGCAGCACATACATCTGAATTTCCTTTGTAGTGGCAGAAGGCCCTGGTATGCCCATACTTACCCTTTTAAATTATTTAATATTGTGCTGGTGGTGATGTAAAGTGATACCGCGTTATGTTATTTCAAGTGGCCTTATTTCTGTTATTGTTAGGCCAAGCCTCGCACACAAACTTGTCTCAGACTCAATTCCCATTACAATACTCCTTTTAGTACTTCACGTGTAATTTCTGATTTTGAATGTTCTCTGAATGTGAGAAGATGGCGGTGGGGGGAACCAATGTGCAACAGGGTCCACATGGAAGGATGATTACGATTTTTAGGATCTGTGAGTCTTGTCTGTCTACTGTGCAGATTCCTTGTTAAAAAAGACCAACATTATTCTTACTACTGCATGTTAGACTTCTCTGACATCTGATGGTTATTCATTTGTGTCAAGTAATTGGAAGCTGAGAAACTAAGAAATCAGTAACCCAAATCATAGACTTTTTTTTTTTTAATCTGCTTTTAGACAACTTTGACTTCTCTTCAGCTCATGATACCAGAGCTGCTACCAAGGAACCTGACTTCTGTCATCGATTTCTACAGACTCACAACAGGGAGGTCTGTGTGGTATAAAGCAACATCACCTTTATACCTTTATGCTAGTGGACTAGTGGAGTACCAGCACTTATTTTAAATTATTGTGTCTCATCTTTCCAGTTACTGTGAAATGTTGCTCAGGGTCAGCCCATGAGTTGAAGAGATGAGGCCCATGTGTTGAGGTGACCATATCTATTGAAAACTTAGCTAGACTCTAATAATGGAAGGCTCCAGTATGGTAAGGGAGCACTATAAGAAGCCATCCTTAGCCTACATAACTTACCTAGCCTTATCAGAGAGTTTAAATATATGCCTGTGAATCACCATTTAGAAAACAAGATATATTGGGCTGGAGAGATGGCTTAGCTGTTAAGCGCTTGCCTGTGAAGCCTAAGGACCCTGGCTCGAGGCTCGATTACCTAGGACCCACGTTAGCCAGATGCACAAGGGGGTGCACGTGTCTGGAGTTCATTTGCAGTGGCTGGAAGCCCTGGTGCACTCACTCTCCACCCTCTCTCTCTGCCTCTTTCTCTCTCTCTCTCTCTCCCTCTCAAATAAATAGGTCTCAAATAAATAAATAAATAAAATAAAACAAAAACAAATAAAAAACAAGATATAAATCATATACAACCAGAGAGAAAAAGAAGCATTTGTAGAGTTTGTGTTATTCAAAAGGCAGTACACTGCTGGAGAGATGGCTCAGTGGTTAAGGCACTTGCCTGCAAAGTCCTTCCCCACGAACCATGTAAGCCAGATGCATAAAGTGGTGCATGTGTCTGGAGTTTGTTTGCAGGAGCTGAAGGCCCTGGCATGCCCATTCTCTCTCTATCTACCTCTTTCTCTCTCTCTCAAATTAAAAAAAAAAAAAGTCTAAAAAAGGCAGTGCATTATATTAGTAATTCTTCCTCATGTTAAAAGTCAGCATGGTGGCTCAAGGCTTTAATCCCTGCCCTTGGAAGGCAAAGATAGGAGGATTGTTGTGAGTTCAAGGCCCCCTTGAGACTACATAGTGAATTCCTGGTCAGCCTGGGCTAGAGCGAGAGCCTACCTCAATAAATAAATAAATAAATGTTAACTGACATGGTTCAGTGAATGAGCACTCATTATGTACAAGAATGAGGGCCTGAGACTTCCTGAAACCACCTGAAGAGGCTCCTGGTTGCCTTCTTGGGTAGCCAGACCTCCTTTCAGGCTGATCAAACTACCAAGCTGCCATTCGACCCTTTGAAGGCTTCAGTCCATCTCTGTCTGATACAGGCTCTTATAACCACAATTGGGCCTCACTGTTTTTCCCTTCCTCATCTCCTTCCTTCTCTGTAAGTGTCCCTCTCTGGTTGGCCTGTCTTGGGGTTCATCCCTCCTTGTGGAAGCTATGCTGGCATGCCAGACTACACCCTTCAGCCACTAGGCCCAACACCAGGTCTCCAGAAAGATGCACTCGTAGACACCTCAGCCTCCCCCTCTCTCTCTCTCTCCCTCCCTCCCTCTCTCTCTCTCTCTCTCTCTCTCTCTCTCTCATCTACCATATCCTAAGGGGCACGTTTAGGTTCAGTTGCACCATCTTGGGATACCTCCTCTCCCTGCCTCCTCTCCCTCCTGAGCTCTCATCTCCCTTGCCCGTTGCTTTCATCTTCCACAACCAGCTGCTTTCACCATCAGGAGCACAGTCACCCTCCTTGCCCACTAGCAGGTTAAAAAGCAGACAGTTGCATCCTGAACAGCCTCTGCCCATGTGAGAGGTACAGGCCCTGTTCACCCTAATGGGCCAGAGGTCATATTGGTGTTCTTGGTAAACCCAGCTTAAGCTCTGGTTTATTTTTCTCTCACCCTTGTTTTGCTCTTTCCCTGCTCCTTAAGAACTTAAATCCTCTATGTCTCTTGGATGACATCTTATATTTCTCTGCAACTTTGCCTGGCCACATCTGTAAGCTGGACAATGGGTCCAAATGGCCTGAAAATGGTACTTTTAATTTCTGAATCCTCACTGATTAAAAACAAACTTCTGCCAAAGTACAGGCCAGTGGTCCACAGTACCCTATTTTTCACTTTGTATGCAAAGACTTGTGTCTGCTGTACCTGCCATTCTCACCAGGTCTTTGCCAAGGTCTCAGAAATGCACTCTTACTCAACCCCTCTCCCATACTAGTCCTAACCCTCTGCTTTAGTAACTGACACCATAGAGCACCTCTCCCCAACAGCTTCTCTGGCTCTTCCAGCTCCCTCAGGCTCTCCTGACACCCTTCCTGGTAACAAGATTAGCTTTGAGCCTTTGGAGTAGTAAATAGAGTAGAAATTTAAAATGGGAATGCATAACTTGTGAATAAATGAATGAATGTGTGAAGGGGAAATGGTTGTCTAGAGTCTATATGAAAAGTGCACTTGAAATGAATGTGTGTGTGTGTGTGTGTGAGTGTGTGTGTGTGTGTGTGTGTGTGTGTGTGTGTGTGTGTGTATGTATGTATGTATGTATGTGGCTCACAGCCCTAAGGTTACAGAATGATTCCTATTCTGACCAGTGTCGCTTCATTGTGGGGATGTTTTCCACCAAGCCAAGTACTAGATGGCATAGCCAATTTTTACTGTTTAGTGTTCCCCAGAAGAAACACTAAAAACAATTAAGATTATAGAAAAATCACAAGACTCTCCTACTCTTACAGAGTTGTAAAATGATAGGTTCAAAAAGCTGTGTTATAGCCCTCAGGGAAGATCAAAACTTTCCCTGGAATTTAAGGAAAAAAAAATGGCTCTTTCTTAGCTTCTCTACCTTGCAGAGTCAGGGAATTGTAAACACAGGGAATCTCAGGATCCTGACTTCAGCATGATGATGAATGAATGCCAAGTCTTTATTGGGACTTCTTATAGAAATTTGTTAACTGTTTTATGTTTATTTTTATATGCTTATATGGAACTACTAACAGACAATAATCTCAAGATTTATGTTGAAATTTAAAAGTGTACTTGATACTGAATTTGTAAACAAATTTCTAAAATTTCTAATGTTTAAACCTGCTTTCATAGTTTTAAAAATGTGTTTCAGGAAAATTATAAGAAACAAAGACCCCAAATCTATGTTTATTCTGGGTAAATAACATAAGTCAAATCTGATCTACTCTTTCTTTCAAAAGTTATTTCAAAAGGCCTTTTGAGGGAAAAAATGGTCATATTAAATGTGTGATGGTAAAAACAATAAAAGATTTTGTTGGTAGTTACGAGATGAACTGACTGAAACAGATAAACTGCAGAGAAAACTTTAAAATTCACTCATTAATATTCTCTCCTAAGGTTATTATATCTAACACCCTGAGAAAAAACTATTTATTTCATTGTGAACAATAAGAAAACAAAGTTATGTTGTGATTTAAGATGCAATTCCTCAATTCCTCCAACAATCAGTCTTAATTCTTGAGATTTAACTTATGTCATTACTGAACAAGTTTACCAAAGTACTATAACAGAATTATAAAGTCGGTGCTTATTTGCAAAGCCAGACACACGTAGTGGAGTAGACACTTGGAAATTCTTTGCAGTGACAAGTGGCTGTGGATGCCCATGCCCTCGTTTTCCACGAGACTTGTCTTCTCTCTTATTATAACAGTTTAATCCAGTTCCTCTGTTCTTTGGGTATATTAAATATAACTAAAGTAATTCAAAAAACTTACTTATAGATTAATGGACATCTTACCTAGCTTTTAAGATTGCTACATCTTCTCAAAAATGTATGTATATAAGGACATCCCAATTCTGATAAGTTCAAAAAATTATCTAATTTTTCATGTCTTCATATTTAAGCCAAAAATGTTACTACATAATATAGATTTCTTATTTATTTTAAATTCTGTCAGCTGATCTTTTGTTCATAGTTTATTCCCTGTAGCCTCCTGGGCTTTAATATGTAAACCCTACTTTTTGTTAGTATCTGACTTTTCCAGATATCAGAATATTTTAATTTGGTTTATACAGAGTCTGTGATATTTAGCTATCAATAAGCATGCATCATCATGCCTGGCTAAAACTCGAATTTGAAGATGGTTCTTGTCTTGTTCATGCTAGTTTTCTAGATGATTAGCACTGAGATTATAATCCAAGTCTTATAGAAGAGATTTATTGTGATTTTGTTCTTAGAAAAGCTGATAAAGCTCTCCATGTTTTAAAAAGTCCACTGTATACAATGTTAGTACAGTTTGTCTAAGCCTCATGTAACAGTAATAAATATTTCCTTAGTTAAGCCTTGAAATTGTTCAATTGTAAAAGTATTGATTTAAGAAATTACTTTGTGTCTGTCACAGTGTCTCTAATGTAACTCAACAATGACCAAGTTTTATTTTACTCTTGAGCTATGTATAATGAGTCTCAGTCAAGGTTTCCCTTAATTAATTTTCTCATTTCTAATATCTTAAACTCATTGCTTATGGAGATATTGATACTTCAAACACAGAAATAAAATGTTAGTATAGTTTGTCTAAGCTTCATGTAATACTCATAAATATTTTTTTAGTTATGTATAATCAAGTCTCAGTCAAGATTTTACTTAATTAATTGTCTCATTTCTGGTATCTTAAGTTCATTGCTTATAGAGATATTTATACATAAAACATGTTTCTTACCCTAGAAAAATAATCTTAAATTGCTAATCCACTTCCAGTTTGGAGAGTAATTGGTACTTATGTTGGTATACAGACTAACCAAAGTTGTTTTGAAACACAGATGCTAAGTTTTTATACTGTCTTGTCTTCTTCCTGGCATACAATATCTAGATTAAATCAATTGCCTTAAAGTTATTGATAAACCACATAAGGTGTTTCAGCAGTAGGGTCTTACTCTCTGTTGGGTTATCAAGTACTCTGAAAGAAATCTGTCTTTCTTTTAGGAAACCTTGTAGGTCTCTCTGATAAAGCTCATTGTGGATGATATCCACATGCTGGTACTGGGAGTTACAGTTCAGTACCCAGTAAGAAAAGGAAAAAAAAAAGATAACTAATATAAAAGAGTAAGAGAGAAGAGAGAGAGAGAGAGAGGGACAGAGAGAAGCTGTAGAAGATTCAGGTCAATCTTTATCATACCCTCTCCAGTTTCTTATGGCTCAGGTGCACACTAAGCAAAGGAGGAAAAAGATAACTAATATACAAGAGTTAGAGAGGAGAGAGAGAGAGAGAGAGAGGAAGAGGGAGAGGAAGGGAGGGAAGATGTAAAATTTTAAGGTTAGTCATCATCATACCCTCTCCAGTGTCTTGTGGTTCAGGTGTTCACTGTAAGGGCATGGTGAAGGTTCCACCATTTGGTCTGCCTTTTAGGAAGCAGAATTTTATGGTACCATTGCAGTTTGGGTCTAGATTTGTGTTTCTCACCCCTGTATTGCCCTCCCCTCCCTCCCCACCCATCCTATTGTCTAGTCCATGAGATGTTTGCTGGATATGTAAGGCATCTTGGGTAGATTCAGCTTAGGTGCTGTAGATGAGTGAGACTACGTGGTGATTTTTTTTTTTTTCTCTCTAATTGGGTAAGTTCACTGAGAATGATCTGTTCCAGGTTCAACCATTTTTCCTCAAATTTCATTGTGTTATTTTTTCTTACTGCTGTATAGAATTCCATTGTGTAGATATACCACATCTTAGTTATCCTTTCTTCTAGTGATGGACATCTGGGTTGATTCCAGCTCTTAGCTATTATGAATTGAGCCACTACAAACATGGTTGAGCAAATCTCTCTGGATTATGGTTTAAAGGTTTTAGGGTAGGTGTCCAGTAAGGGAATAACTGGGTCTGTTGGTATCTCTATAGTCAGCTTTTTCAGGAGTCTCCTTATTGCTTTCCAAAGTGGTTGTACCATCTTAAATTCCCACCAACAATGGATGAGTGTTCCTACTTCTCCACATCCTCACCAGCATTTATTTTCATTTGATGTTTTGATGTTTGCTGTCCTTATTGGGGTAAGGTGGAGTCTCACAGTTGTTTTAATTTGCATTTCCCTGATGATTAGGGATGATGAACATTTTCTTAAGTGTGTATTTGCCATTTGTATTTCTTCCTCTGTGAACTGCCTGTTCAGCTCTTTGCCCCATTTTGTGAGTGGGGTGTTTTAGTTTTTACTGTTTAGGTTTTTGAGTTCTTTGTAGATTCTAGAGATTAAGCCTCTGTCAGTTGGATAAACAGCAAATATTTTCTCCCATGCTGTGGGTAATCTATTGTCTTATTGTATCCTTTTCTGTAAAGAAACTTTTCAGCTTCATGTGATCCCACTGGTTGAGTGACTGTTTAAGATTGTGATCTACTGGGATTTTGTTCAGGAAGTCTTTTTCCATTCTTATATCATGGAGAGCACTTCCTATATTTTCTTCTAGTAGTAGTCAAGCTTCTGGTCTTATATTGAGGTTTTTGATCCATTTGGACTTGAGTTTAGTGCATGGTGAAATGTGTGGATCAAGTTTCAATTTCCTGCATTGTCCAGCATCAAGTAGCTATAGTTTCTTGACCCAAAGTCTGGGTCCTCAAGACTATTTCATTGGTCTATACTCCTGTTTTTATGCCAGCACCATGCTGTTTTATTACTATGGCTTTGTAATATAATTTAGATCAGGAATGGTGATGCCTCCAGAGGTCTTTCTTTTGCTGAGGATATGTTTGGATATGTGAGGCCTTCTGCCTTTCCAAATGAAAATTGAGATCATTTTTTCTACCTCTGTGAAGAACACTGTTGAGATTTTAATTGAAATTGCATTAAATCTGGATATTGCCTTTGGTAGGATTGACATCTTCACAATGTTAATTCTGGTAAAATAGAATGGCATGGCTGGAATCTGGAAGAGAGTCAGTCCCCAGGCAGTTAGTACATCTAGTGCCAGAAGGTGCTACATGCGTGACTGGGGGAAAATGATCAATATCAGTCCAAGCAACTCATGGTCTAACCTACTTAGCAGCAAATAACTTGTTATGATGCTCACAAAAGTGCAATAGTGGCACACATACATGGTGGGAAATCAACTGCTCTTGATTTGGTTAACTGATCCCCTCAGTGGTATGGGACCCATAACTAGATCTGGGAAACAAGTCAAAACCATATCCAAACATGAGCCCTCTCTCCATTATCAAGCTACCACCAATCAAGGGCTACAGGAGGGCCTATACCTATTAAATTCTCTATAAAACCATAAGGGTTATATCATTTATCTGATCCCAAAATGCCCCTCTGCCTCCTCTCTCTTGCCCCAAGCTTAATACCTCTCACCTCTCAATGCTGATTCTTGCTTTACACCTGACATTTTGACAAGAGTAATAAGCCTCTCTATTGTTCCTTCTGTCTTCTCATTGGGTGCACAGAGACCATCACTCTCACCTTTTCTATAGCAGGTATCTGCCAGCAACTGCGGAAAATGCCCATATCCAGACAGTCATGGACATCAAACAGGCTCATGGCAAGTTACAAGAAGATCTGCATGATCTAACCTTCTCCACCACCCCCTGGGTGTCCATCCTTAATTCTTCTCTGTCTTCCTCCTCAATCAACTCAATCTTACCAATCACACTGCCTGCTTCCTGTACACTTTTCTTGAGTGCCCCCCTCATTACTACAGTCCCCCTGTTTAATGTCACCTTTGCTTCAGACACTCTCTGCTTCTGGAATCCTCTCTCCAAGCTCCCTATCCCACTCTCTCTTCTTAACTGCCATGATTGCTGGCATAAGTTCATTTCTTAATGCTGGTCGGGAGCTTTCAGGAATAACTCTATTGTCGAAAACCACACCTTACCCAAGGGAATTTATTTTTGGTGCAACTCCATGCTGTATACTTACATCTCTCTGAGAATGCACTCAGGTCCTTGTATCCCAGTCACTTCATGATGTATACAGAGGAAGAACTGGCAGTCCTTCCTAAGTGGCTCATCATTACAAAAGAACTGTACACTTGCCTGTGATGGTAGGGGTAATCCTGGCAGCCTCTACAGATGCCACAGGACTGGCTACAGGAGGCCTGATCCATAGCCTAATCTCCTATGAAAGGCTTTCTACAGAACTGAACATTGCAGTCTGGGGTATACTGAGGCCCTGCAACTGCTACAAAACCAACTTACTTCTCTGGCCTCAGTCATGCGACAGAACTGCCATTGAACCCTAGACCTTTTGACAGGGGACAAAGGAAGGACCTGCCTTTTTCTGAATGAGGAATGCTGTTACTATACTAACCGATCAGGCAAGGTAGAGGTTGAAATTAAAAAATAAAAATAAAAAATCTGGCAACCAGCTTCAGGTACAAACACCAATTCCCTCTGAGTCATGGAACATCTTTAGGACAGTCTAGCCTTGACTTTTGCCACTTTTAGTGCCTATATCTGAAATATCCTTGCTACTTTCTCTGGTCCCCTGCCTTCTGAGATGCATCAAAAATCAGATGGGACAATTCACCCACTGAAAATTCAACCAACTTTTACTGACCTGTCTCTCCTCTATCTCCTACCAGCCTTTAGCCATGGAACCATCTTCTCATCACCTGTCTTGAAGGGACACCCATCAACCACATTATCCAGCCTCCCCCATAAGAGGTCCTTTCTCCCTACGGCCCGCATGAAGACACTACAGAAGAAAAACAAGGCCCCTTGCCATTAGCAAAAGGCTAGAATGTTAGGTCAAGATGGGCTTCCCCAAAATGGAGTCACCAAAGACATATCAGGGAGTAGATCATCCACATTTTTTCAAGGAACCACCTAGCCATTATCCTTTCCTTGCCTAACAATGCCCCCAGGTCTAGGTTTTCTCCCCCCTTATCTCTCAGGTCACCTGGTTACTCCTCTGGTGTCACACCCTGGCTATCTTAGATCTTCCCTAAAGAAACCTTTTTTACTTCCCCCTTTCTCATCTTCCACCAACTGATGTAACCAACTAGCATTAATCCCGAATTGGCTGCTCTGCTCTTGAGAGTCAGTCATGGCAGCTCGTTATTTTCCCTGGATAAAAACTTCCATCTTTGCCTCAGAGTGAACTCCGTGGTCCTTGGTCACTTCTGAACCTTACAGTATGTATGTATGTTTGTATGTATGTATGTATGTATGTATGTATGTATGTATGTATGTATGTGTATATAAGGAATCTTCATTCAGACTGACAGAGTGACTACTTGATGCTACTCTTAGGAACCATATGTTTTTCTTTCTGTAGTCATCTGAACATGGCTAAGTGGATTTTTGCAGGATTCTTCTTTGACTTGAGTTTATGTTATATTATGTTTTGTTGCTCATTCTTCGAGCACTGTTCATAAGGATCACCTGAGCAGCTGCTGGCAAGCATGTAAGATTCTTGAGAAAATACCCCACATAAAAGCCATTATCAATATGAATAATAGGAAGAAAATACCAAAAGATTGAAGAACTTTCCTGAGCAGAGAATACTGGAGCCAAGATTTAACCAATTAAACAAATCAGTGGAAGAAACAGTGCTTAACTAATAAAAACAATTTACTCTGTTTCTTAAGATCTTTTAAATGTTAGATAACAGTTTCTTAATTGTGCTGTATTTATTATCTTCTTCAGACACAGTCTTGCAACTCTGATAAGCTTCAATCCTCAACAAAGTTAGGTTTTTCCCATTTTTCATTTATATATGGCAAGGGTGATATCTAAAATTACCAGATGCATAATAAGCCTATTGACTAAGGAAGACACAAAATTTTGTTGTTGTTGATGTTGTTGTTCTGTAGGCCACCTCTATTTTTCACATTATAAGAACTTCACACATGAAGTTAAATGACTAACTCAAAGTCATACTACTAAAAATTAGATAAAGGGAAATGCAAGCACAAATCTCTTAGGTTCAGTGTCTATTATTTTAGGGATGACCTTGATAGCCATAACCACAGTAGGTCTGACTGTACTTAAAGAAAGCATTACATGCAATATGTTAATAGTTGTAGAGTTCATCTACTCTTTCATATACTAGCAAGCGTTTGAAATTGTGGATGCTTCTCTAAGAAACCTTACTCACTTACTTTTGATCACAAAATCAAGCTTGTCTATCATTCCTTCATTATTTGAGTCTCAGACAGGATTCCTTTCTTTCAAAGTTCTGGAAGCCTATTTCACAAGTCAGAGTTTTTGGAAGTCAATGCCCATTTCTGCTTTCCTTACTATTAGTCTCCAGGAGACATTGTAGATACTGATGTAGTCTCAAGCCCATTCCAGATACGGATCATGTACATTTTGCATTTTATGAAAGAAACAAGTTATGGACACACAAAGAAACAAGATGAGATGATACAAAGAATACTCTTTCTAATTCCATACTAACCTAAATTTAATTCCAATCTACACACTTCTTTGAGAAGTCACTTTAATTTATGTTTCTGCTCATCTATCGATAGGAAATGACAAATATCTCATAAAATGGTGATTTGAAGATACAATGAGAAGCAAGAAAAATAACTCTAGTGTACTACCTATTGACTTTATAGGTCATCAGCAATGCCTCACTGTTCTAGTAAACCTTGTGCAACTATCATATATCCCTTTGTTAAACTATTAAATATTTTTGAAGAATCTGTAAAGCATCAAGTATAGAAAAGATGGGAGATACATAGAGTAAAAATGCCATGAAAGAACCACCCAGGAAAGCCTTTCTTCTTTCTTCTCTGTGAACCAGTTCCTTATCCTCCATGCCTAATATTGAGCCATTTCTACTCCTTCCTGTACTCCAGCTTTTCCAATCATCCTTTGTCTTTATTTTGGTCATATCAAGGTCCAAGTTTTAATGTCTCTACTTCTCAAAATTCTATCTTAACTTAGTTTTCTTCTCTTCTCTCTGGTTTACCTCAGTTTTAGGCTCTATGATCTCTTCCCTAGCTAACTATACTAGCCTTCTGAACTCCTTAATTGTACTTGGGATTTCAAACCAAGACAAAGCAAAGGAGGAAACCTCACTAACTTCCTCAAAATGTTGTGACTATTCAGATAGTATAGAAATCTACTGGATTTTTTGGGAAAGGTACTAATTATAAGTTATCTTAGTTCAGAATATTCTGGAAGAAATTTTTATTCTAATCTTATTTGTTAGATCATGTTTCTCTTTTTTAATTCAAGATGCAAGGTTCTATATTCTAAGCTACATTATACCCGTTAAAAAGTATTGGCTTCTAAAAGCTGGGTGTGGTGGCACAGGCCTTTAATCCCAGTACTTGGGAGGCACAGGTAGGAGGATCTCAATGAGTTTCAGGCCACCCTGAAACTACATAGTGAACTCCAGATTAGCCTGAGCTAGACTGAGACCCTATCTCAACACCCCCCACCAAAAAAATGCCCTTACTCTCTTTGCTCTGCCCATTCTCCATTCATACTGAGGCCCCCTTTCCATATTACAGCTTCATACTCATTGCAAAACACAAACAGTCCACAAATGCACAGCTGAGAAACATTGCTCTGTAAAGTAGGCTAATGTGGACTGGCCTGAAAATCAAGCAATGATTTATGATGTTGATTCTTTGGAAAAGGGCATTTGGGATCCCACATGACCACCTAACAAATGAATGATTACCATGCTTATATGTTGGAGGCCACCTTTATTAAGAAGAAAGCAGTAAATCAAAATACCTATCCCTAGCTTTAACATGGCTAGAAAGGACAGAATTGTTTTCCTTTCTTTATTTTAATATTTTCTTCACAAATCAGATTTTCCTGAGAAATTATTTACTGGTTTCACCAAATGCTTCCCATAACAAAACTCATGATTTTCTTTTCAGTACTGTAAATGCAGGAAAATCATGGTTTTATTTTGATGAGGTTAGCCAAAGAATTGTTTTTCTGAGATCATAAAGCACAATGACTATGTCCTATAGTGTTATAACACTCATGGGAAAGCCACACTTTTTACTTCACAAGAAATCCAAGCAAAAATATAGATCCTATAGTAACCTCACTGATCTGTGATCTTTCCTCAGTTACTTGCAAGTTCTTAACTGTTTACTGCAGCTTACACTTACTATGAAAACATAAAAAAACTCTTATAATATATAGTCTAGGATATTCATGTTTTAAAAATAGTACAGGGATGAAGATATGGCCTAGTGGTTAACCTACTTGCCTGCAAAGCCAAAGAACCCAGGTTTGATTCCCAGGACCTACATAAGCCAGATGCACAAGGTAGTACATGTGTCTGGAGTTTGCAGGGCTAGAGGTCCTAGAGCGCCCATTTATTCTCTCTCATTATCCCCCCCTCTCTCTTAAATACCTAAATTTTTTTTAAAACTAATAATACAATGTGAGTTGATAAAATGTATATTTTTAAAATCAGCTAAATACATTTGCCATATGACAAATTTAAATCTGTTATAATAGCATTCTTAGACAGAATCTATTTAAAGTACTCATGAGTTTGAATTATGGTATCTATTCCTTTTTATCAAAAAATCTTAAGGGAAATGATGACAATGAAGAAAGCATGCCATTATACTCAAATATCAGGTTTGTCTACTTTCACACAAGGGTTAACATATTTGAGTTATGACTAGTTCTAGTGGGAAGAAGCCTGCCTGCTTAATGTCTGTGCTGCTTCACAGATGGTCTGTAGGACAGTGAGCGTGATACTGAATTTCTAGCCTCTGCTTTTCTTCATCTAAAAAACAAATAAAAACAGCCTTAGTTGCTGGTCAATGATTATCCTGAAGGAACATAGAACTTTTACCTTTGTATATACACAGATATTATCTTAAATATATAAATTGCACTTGGGAGTTTGATGTATACTTATAATTTCCCTAAAATAAAATAAAATGAAAAATATTAGTACACATTTATTTTTGATTAAAGATATTACAATTTTAGTTCTGGACACTGTGATGAAGCTGACAGCAAATTCTGAATTCTGTTTTGCCATTTTTAAATTTTACTTGGAAAATATGGAAGTTTTTCTACCCCAAAGTTATTCTTTTCTATTAATGCTTATCATTTTGTTTCACTATTCACAAAGTATCAGAATTCATATAAATGTACAAAATAGAAGAAAATCAAATTCTTTCATAGTATATTCCCCATGATCTGGCAAGCATCAACTATTTAATTTTTTTTCCAGTGAAACAGGTTTGAATTTTGAGTTACGTCCAAAATACTTGAACATAAGCTTAATAGAAAATTATTTTAAAATCAGATATTTTCCTATACACCTATTTTGGTCTGTTCTTTTAGACACAAACAGTCCAGCAACCATAGATGATGCTATCTGTCCTCACACTAACTCAAAGATGCAAAAATTCCCATTTCTGAGTTAGCAATCTGGAGATATATGGGAAATGCATGATCTGGTCAGCAATCAGCAGTGCTTCATTCAGCTGCAGAATGTCAATTAAGGGAGAGAATAAGCTAGTGATCCTTTCACCAGAAGCATGACTACAATATTATGTCTCTCTTGGCCTATAACAGCTGACTTATGCCCATAAACTTTGGTACTCAGACCCACTAGTTCAGCTACTTCAATAAGCTTTATTTTCAATGATTTAACCAAGCTGTGACTTTGTCATCATTTTCCCAACAGATATTCATATTTGGAGTGATCTCCTATGTGCACCAATTATCACACATTTTGTAACACCATCCTGAAAGCACCAAATATAATTGGTTAAATGCACTGTGGTAGTCCTCTTAAGAGAAGCCTACTGTTAAGTGACTGAGTGCTGAGTAACCAAAACAAAACAACAACAAAACACCACCAACAACAAAAAAATCCTACTCTTTGAAAAGTCTGGATTTTGTATGGAAATATAGGAAGTGTGGTATGGAAGAGAGGATTCACACAGAGAGCCTATGCCTGTTTACATTTTCATCCTGTGTCTACTGGATTGATCCCCTATCCCATGTCAGCTCTTCAAGCTGACAGCATTCTAGCCCATACCTAGAGGAAGAGGGACTTTGTTTCATCCCCTCCCCCTAAGTCCTTGTCTGTTATTGTCTGCTCCTGACTAAGCAAAGTGAAGCTGGCCTGAGAGGTCTGCGGCTGCCAGAGCTGTGTTTTCCAATCTCAGGGCAGCGACCTTCTCATCAACAAATCCATGCAAGCATTTTCTGCATTATGCTGCTTTTCACTCAGAAGTTTGGATCTTCACAAAAGAAGCACTTAGCTCAAATAAGACAATTCACTGTGGAATTGTGTAGGTTTGTGGGTGTAGATATACTGATAGACTGAGAATTTAGTGGAATTTTTAAGCCTTCACCCATTTTTTAAAATGTTAATTTTCCCCTCCTCCCTATTTCTTCCAAAAACTGCTCTGTGATGTGATCACAAATACTCATGTGCATAAATTCCCATTATCATAATAGGAACATGGCAGTGAGGCTTCCTCTGAAAATAAATTACTCTGTAGAATATATTAGGAGGACTAAACCCAAACAAGCTAAATTGTATGTTCTTCCATCCTGTAAGTTAAGCACTTGAAGATAAAAAATAAATTGCATTTTTCATTTTTATGTATTTTATTTTCTTATTTTATTTGCATCTTAACTGGCTCATCTATTTCTCTCTCTCTCTCACAGACATTTCAACTATTAAAGTTCTTATATTTTTTCAGTTGCCTTTATCATTCTCTTTAGCTTTCCGTCTCCTCTGAGCACATTTTAGTCCTTGTCAATGTCCATGTGTGACTTTACACACATGAATATGTATGTTCTCTAAGGACAAGGAGGTACCCACCAGGGTGTTTTTACTGTGGGCAATCGAAGGGCAGAGAACACTGGAAGTGTGAGATCTATGTCCTGATACTGCCTCACCTTGTTTTACTTCATTTTCTCTCTTTATTTCTAACCCTAAGACAATAAAAGCTTTCCTAAAACTTCTAGAGGAAGAAGCTAGTGCAGAGGAAAATGACCCACAGGAAAACAATGTAAGTTTGAGAATAAAAATCACTACGAATTCAGCCTGACTCCAGTAAATTAGATTCATCTTAAAATTTCTAGTCAATATCTGTTGCTATTTAAAGTTAGTTCAAAAATTTAAACTACTGAGGAAATGGTTGCAATTAACCTGTATTCAAAAGAGCAAGAGTTTTCCAATGACTAAATTATAGTGGATTTTACAATTAATGGTGAAAGTTATTGAAAATATTAAAATTACTCTTAAAATGACCCAAAGATACCAAGGCCTCCCTTGCCCCCTCCTCGTTGGTAACCACCACAGTCATTGATTCAAGGGTAAATAGCTAATTAAGAATTATCTTTGATGACACCTGCATGAATTAAAACATGACCAAAAAATTCATACTTGTGTTTTAGAGGCTGAGATTTGAGGCATTTTTATTTCAATATGATATACGAGTGATGGGTCAATGAATAAGTTAAGATATATTTAAGTTAAGTAAAAGCCTTATTTAAGATTATACTTGATACAAAATGTATAAACACACCTACCCTTTTTGTGAATATATCAGCCAATGACTTTTCATGACCCTGTATATCTTGTCTTCTCTGATGTAAGCTGCACTCAGCATTTTACTGGCTTATAAGAGACCCTCACATGGAAGACTTGATATTAGACCAAGCAAATATGTTTATAAGAATTACACATCGATGTTATATACTACTTAAATATGCATTCCATCCATAGTTGTCTTTCAGAAATGGTATTTTTACATCAATCTCAGCATTTACATGGTACATACCATTTTCATGTCCTGAGTAGAAAGTGTTGCACATTGGACTTTTCAGTGGCACACAGATAAAACAACAAACTCCCTCAGGCCAAGCAGAAAAGGATTTGAAACTCAGTGTGCATCCCTATTAGGGGCAAGATAGCCTATTGCGGAAACAAAGAATAAAGAGAAAATTCTATGCTTGGAAGCTTCACAATGACACAACCACAGCTTTTCCTGTAATAGTTCAAACAGTCCCCATTCCAGCCACTCACAATTTAATGAAACAAATCACTTGCTACCCATCACAATTATGATAGATGGAATCCAACTGGCCTAAGTTGGGAGGAAAAAAATTGCACCTCAAAGTGGATCCATTTTAGAAAATAGCAAAGTTGAGGGGGGGAGTGATGATACTTCTTCCCCATAAACAATATAGTAAAGCATTTACTTTATCTAAACCAGCAGACTGCTAGCTTGATATACCATCCTCTGCAATTTTCCCTTTTATTTTATTAGGCCCAGTGAAGAAGAATGTCTGGCTGCTATGTGAATAAGAGACCTAGCTTAGGATAACTCAGAAATACTGTGATAATATATCAAAACTGTGAGGCCATCACTTCTTCTTGCCACTGCAGGTAACCACTCTTGCTTTCTTTGGTTCTGATATTTTATAATTAGGTTTCTCTACTCCTACCACCTGTATAAATCTCAAGAAATTTTAGTAGTAGTAACAGTTATCACAGAAGAGAAATTTGTACCAAAAGTAGATAATGTAATATATTAAACCATGTATGTGGTCAGTATTGTGTGTCAGGTGTCAGTTCTATTTTAAAACTTAAGTCCATGAATTTAAAAATATTTTCCTCTTAAATGACAGAAAGGATATAGAAGGCACAGGATATAAACTCATTCATGAGACAAACTATAATCATAACTATCATTTTCATGTCCTTAATACCTGTTATACATTTGATAAGCACACAGGGTGATGTAAATGTTTACTGTACCTTGTGATTATATTACCCATTTTATTAAAATTCACTTTATAAGTAAGGAAACTTAGACTGGCTCAGAAACTTTTGCAAGAGTAATGAGCTGTAAAATTCTAAGAATAAAGTTAGAATATAGGAGTATCTTCTTACATGCACTATCCACTAACCATGATTCCTAAGTGGGAGAATTCTTCCATCTTCAAGAATATACAATCAGATCACTCAGCCAGTTACCAGTCACTGTAGCACTTATTTAATACCAAAAAGGTTAAAATTAAATGGTCTCACATTGGAGAAAAATTGGGGACTTTGATATCTATTAACACAAGACCTAATTGCAATGTTATACCATAGATAATAGCTTCTTACCTGATAAATGTGCAGAGAATCAGGAATCTTATGTGCTATATCCTTAAAATGGAAAAAAAAAATCATATACATTAAACACATTTAAGAAAATACCAACACCAGGAAATGTGTTCCCAGCTGGAGAAACTGTACCCTCCACCATATTGAACACAAAAGATGCTCAAGACTGCATTCTGTGACTGTGTGGGGAAGTAGGAAGTGAAAATGGGCTGATGGATAGAGGCAGGATGCACTGAATACAACTGAAAACTGCCACCACAATTTCAGAAAAAGTAGACAAAAATATCAAAGTCGGAAATTATCCTCACCTATGTTTACTTTCCATTTAAGTACCAGATATTCTGAGAAAGGTAGAAAGTTTAGGATGTGGTTTGGTGGAGGACAAAGAGAATAAAAAATTAAATTAATAGGCACCTGGAAATATAGCTTAGTGGATAAAGTGCTTGTCCTGTAAGCATGAGTACCTGAGAGCATTTACATTCCACTAAGGAGGCTGAAGAAATTGCTCAATGGTTAAGAGACTTGCCTGCAAAGCTTAAGGACCCAAGTTTGATTTCCCTAATATCCATGCAAACTCAGTTGCACAAGGTGGTGCATGCATCCAGAGTTCACTGGCTGGAGCCCCTGGTGTGCCCCTAATCTGCCTCTCTCTCTCTCTTTCTCTCTCTCCTCCTTCCTTCCCTCTTACTTTCTCTCATATTCTCTGTTACATAAACAAACAAACAAACAAATAAATAAATAAACATTTTAAAATTCTATTGAGTTTGGATCCAAGAACCCCACATAAAAGCTAGAAGCCATGATGGGTTTCTGTAATCCCAATATACTGAAGGTGAAATGGGAGGCTGAGACAAGAGAATTTCCCAGACATTCCCAACCAAGAAAAGAAAAGTCTCTGCTTCACACAAGGTGAAAGGGAAGGACTGACCCTGAAAGTGCCCACTGAGCTCCACATGCCTCATATGAGGTAGAAGGGGAGTACTATGCCTGCAAGTGTCCTCTGAGCACCATGTGTCTCACACAAGGTGCAAGAAAATGATCTACACCTGAAAGTATCCTTTGAGCTCCACATGTTCCTGTAGCATGCAAGAACAACACTTGCACACAGGAAAATGCATGCATACACATACATGTACCAAATAAATTATTGTAATGCAAAAATATTTAAATTTTATTAAAGGAAAATTTTGTTGAGGGAAATGAAAAGGAAATAACCATCTAGTTAGTGGAAAGGTAATTAGAAAAGTCAGTCGAAATTAGTTTTGAACAACACATTGGCTTGATAGAAAAAGATGATGCATGTCACAAAGAAATATCTAAGGACAAGAACTATTCCCTTCTTTTTGTCCAAAATTGTTTTTTTTTTTATTTTTTATTTGAAAAGTAAATGAAAAAATAGTAAACATTAAAAATGACCTAGTGCAAACAATAGTCAAATGACCTGAATTACATACCTATGTAGTTTCCTCTTTAGTGAGAAATGTTTTAGACATTGTTTAAAAAAAAAATATGTAGGAAATGGAAGAACTTGATAGAATGGAATGGTGAAGGCCAGAAGTTGTTTAATATAGTATACACAAAGATTAAAATGAGTTTCTACAATACAGCCTGTGACTGAGAATGTTCTGTATCTAATGTTAAAAAGATTCATTTGTCTTGGGCTGGCAAGATTGCTCAGGAGTTTAAGTGTCTAACATGCCTACCAACACAGGATTGACACTCCAGTACCCCCATAAAGCCAGATGCAAAAAGTAGTACATGCATTTTTTATTTGTTTGTTTGGAGTGATTAGAGGTGCTGACATAGCCATTCTCTTTCTCTCCCTCTTTATCTCTCTCCCTTCCTCCCTCCCTTTCTTTATCTCCTTGCAATTAAATAAAAATGAAATATTAAAAAACACTAAACTACTATGTCAAGGACTCTGTGTTGCCCTGGCCCACTTGCATCCTTCCTTTATTGCTTTGTCTAGCCAATTAGATTTTCTAATCCAAGTATAACTGTGAACACTGAAAAGGATTTGCAAAGCTAAAGAAAGAAATGAAATTTTGTATAGCAGCTTAATCCAGAAAATGAAAGAGATGAGTGGGCATCAGAAATAAGGGGAAACAACTATTTTATAAAGCACAAGATTAAAGAGTTGCCTATCTGATTCTGAAAATAAAATATTAAAGGACAATTACTAAAATTGTTCTTTAGTAATTCAGTTCAAGTGGTCATATATACAATAAGAAAGAAAGACTAAGTCAAAATAGCTATTTGTAGTTATTGCAGACCACTAATGTGTTTCATATTTTCATGCTCTTTAAGTTGACAAGGTAGCTTCCTCTTTTATGGTTGCTTTAATTACACAACGTTTTTTTTTTGTTGTTGTTGTTGTTGTTGATTTACTTATTTATTTATTTGAGAGTGACAGAGAGAGAGAGAGAGAGAGAGAGAGAGAGAGAGAGAGAGAGAGAGAGAGAGAGATTGAGAATGGGAGCACCAGGGCTTCCAGCCACTGCAAACAAACTCCAGATGAGTGCGCCCCCTTGTGCATCTGGCTAAAGTGGTTCCTGGGGAACCAAGCCTCAAACCAGGGTCCTTAGGCTTCACCGCTTACCGCTAAACCATCTCTCCGGGCCACACAGCATTTTTTTTTTTATATTGATTTGTTTATATTTAGTTTATACCCATCATACTTTTAACTTTTTGAGTGCACTGACCATATCTTACTCATGTTAACCTATCTTGGGAAATAGCTGGCTCAACAATTGTTCATTGAAATTAATTGAATCAAATTAAAATGATAGCACAAGTTTAAAATATTAACTAATCCCAATTGCTCCATTTTCCCCACAGGACCCAATTATAATTCTCCTGTAGCCTTGCTCTCAGAATGGTCCACATAACCAACAACAACACCACATAAGGACTTATTAGAGATACTCAATTCTCAGACTCCACTCCAGATCCACAGTCAAAAATATGTATTTTAATAATACCCCCAGGTTATTCATCCACAAGTTTGTTGTTTTAGAAGTACATTTATGGAGTTCTATTTTATCTAAAGAACAGTGTAAGAGTAAGACAGTATGAGTATGCTAAAAAAAAAAAAATCACAATATTTACCATCTGTGATCTTTATAAAGTTTGCATTCTTAGCAAGATAAAAGGCAAATTTCTTTTACAATGAGTGATTTAATTAGAATACAATGATTGTTCTGTTGAGAAATTATAGGAGTTATGAGAGCCAACTCTTGCCTGAGGAATAAGGGAATGCTTTCTTGAGAAATTAATGTTTGAACTAAGACCTAAAAATATGAGTGAGAATTAACTAAAAAAAGGCAAAATGAGAAGAAGAAAAGCAACGTGGCATTTTGTTAAGACTTAAGGCAGCTAGTGGGCATGTAGTCCCAAGAGTAACTGTAAAGCAGTGAAATCTAACTAGGCCATAAAATTGAAACTGAAGATAATGTTGAATATTTTGACTTTTATACTAAGAACATTGAAAACTTTTAAAAAATGTTAACCAGGATAGTAGTTCAGAGATTTAAAGAGTATCCTCCAGGGAGGGGTGTGGCAGCATACTCCTTTAATCCCCCCACTTGGGAGGCAGAAGTAGGAGTATTGCTGAGAATTCGAGGCTAGCCTGAGATTACATAGTGAATTTCAGGTCAGCCTGGGCCAGAGCGAAGACCCTACCTCTTAAAAAAAACCCACAAAACCAAAAAAACAAAAAACAAAAACAAACAAACAAACAAACAAAAAACAGAAAACAAACCTCTGGCCGCAATATAGAAAAAAGAAAAATATCAAGAATGAATAATGGAAGGAAGTTGTTCAGCTGGGCAACATATCTCTGAGTTTTGTTATTAGTTGGGACATCAGGGGCTCAGAAATCTGCTTTCAGTATACCACAAATTTGCCATTTACTTCCTTGATATTCTCCATGTATATCTATCTAGCGCCTATCTACCTCTCATCTATATCTATCTATCTATCTATCTATCTATCTATCTATCTATCTATCTATCTATCTATCGCCTATTTATCTATCATCTATCTACCTATCCACTTATTCATCTATTGCCCCTCTCTATATGAAGTCTTTCCTCAAGTTACCTTCATATAGTTTGGTCTTCTAGAAACATTGCAATTTTGTGGTTGTAAAATTGAATGCTACAAAAATCAACTAAATTATACCAGTTTTTAAAGTACAAGCCTGGGAATATTGAGCTTTTCTACTACATGGGAAAAGAAGCAAGACAAAAGTTGAGGCTATTTAAATTTCCTATAAAGATTAAGTTGTCAATTATGAGAATATGATGATATTTGTCAGCCCAACATCGAAATCTATTTTCTGTCTTATAGCTACCTCCAAGGTATGAATCCTAAGTTAAAGTGAATCAGATAATACTTTCCCTTGACAACATAGGTGACTATTTTTTTTTCTAGTCTTTAATCAAATGCTCGTACAGAAAACTAGCTCTGAATGAAGTCCCATTGGCTATGTTATCTGTCTTACCTTAGATTATTTTTCCAAATAAGTCACCCAGAGTTGGTTTCTATTTTGGAATATGAATTCTGAATTCTGATAACTACAGTAAGTCAAGCAAAAGGTAATGGTTATCTGGACTCACTGGGGACAATGTACAAGGAGATAATTTAACAAATTCGAATAACATTAAGTAGATCAAATTGATTGGCAATGAATGCATTATTAGAAATGGAGAAGAGACTGTTGACTCTATTGGCGATAGTGCTATTCATTGAGATGGGAAACATTTGAACAGTTCTACCATTTGTAACGGTCTTGAATACGTTGGTTAATCTACTTGGTGAGAGTTCCAAATGGACATGATGTATAGACAGTCTTATAAATCATTCATAGTTCAAATGTAAAATCTTTATTTGGAATAGAAATAGAAAACTAATTGACTTACACAATTCTCTATAAAGTTATATGTATGGTAAAGTGACCGTGGAATAAAATGTCACATCTTCCTCTGTAATTATTCCTATGAGAAGACTAATATTTAAGTAAAGGATATTCCTCTATAACTTTGACCTAGATTCTCTTCAGAAAGAATCTACATTGTAGCTTTGGTAGAGTCTGTTATGAGAAACTCACTTACTGGAGTCAAAGTGGCTATTTTTAGAAGTTTTCAAAACCTTGAGGCAGCAAGAGACAATCAGAGCTTAGTGTGTAGCCCAGTGAGTGCCCTCCACTAAGCTTGTGCTCTTGGGTTTTCAAACAGTATATATGTATGTCCAGGTTCAAAATAAAATACTTTTAGACTCTTCAAAATCCCAAGTTCATAATTAAGAATTTAATGATTACAAAGTAGAAAAAGGCATCAAATTTATAAGATAATACTGTTTTAAAAAACTTTCTGAAAAATGTTATTTTAATAAATCATAAAGTCACATAAATAAGTTAGTTAAGTAAAAGTCAAATAAATAAAGTAAATTTGCTTTACAGTTAAAAGATAAAAATCATCACAGATGTTCTTCATAATTCCATAGAAGAGTCACCACCTACCCAAAACATGGAGTTAAGGTAATAGTATTGTTCACCATGTGAGGACATTCTAGGAGCTAGATCATGCTTACCAAACTGAGGCATGACTGATAAATCAAAATTCTAATTTTTGAACTTGAACTGAATTTACCATTACATAGTGCTCCCTTCTGGCTGAAGTTTTCTTTTTTGAATTTTTTTTTGAATTTTTATTTATTTATTTGAGAGTGACAGAGGGAGAGAAAGAAGCAGAGAGAGATAGGGAATGGGCATGCCAGGGCTTTCAGTCACTGCAAACAAACTACAATAAAAGTGATAGCCATGTTACTAACAAACCACTTTGTGGGAAGTGTGTATGCCAGTGGTAGGAAAAGGAGAAATCAGACAACAGGCCCTACTAATTGCAGAGAAACTGGTTCATGGGAGTACTTAGGACCTTACTGAGTTGATCAGGCAGGGTGTTCTGGAAACAATAATATATAATCCAAGTCCAACATTCGTTTTATGGTCAACTTTCAGAATTGTAAACAAGATCCAATGATAATTCTCTTCCTTCCCACACTTTCCCTTTTGAAACTCCACACTCTGTCATATCCCCTCCCCCTCTCAATCAGTCTTTCTTTTATTTTGATGTCATAATCTTTTCCTCCTATTATGATGGTCTTGTGTAGGTAGTGTCAGGCACTGTGAGGTCATGGATATCCAGGCCACTTTATGTGTGGAAGAGCATGTTATAAGGAGTCCTACCCTTCCTTTGGCTCTTGAATTATTTCTCCACCTCTCTGCAAAGGAATCTGAGCCATGGAAGGTGTAATTGAAATACTTCAGTGCTGATCAATTGTCTGTCACTTCTCATAACCATGGTGTCTTCTGAATCATCCCAAGGTCACTGCCATCTGAAAAGAGAAGGTTCTTGAACCAGAAGTGAGAGTAGCATTAATATATGGGTATGAACATTAAGAGAAGTGATTACTTGGCAGTTTGGTGAGCATAGTATGTACTTTTAGCCAGACAGCAACAGACATAACATCCCTAGGGCTTATGACTACCCCTGTTGTAGGTTTTCAGGATCAGGGACTATTACCTCCTATGAAATGGGCCTCCGGTCAGATTACAGGATGGTTGGTTTCCCTCATAACAGACCTGCTATTATTGCACCTATTGGCTGATTTGGCCTGGCTAGCCAAATATAAGGCTTGAAGTGTCCACTGTTGGATATCTTCACTGTCAATTTCTCTCTCTCCCATTGAATTGCATGCAGCATGGCTTTTCCCAGCTTTCTGTCAGCTGGTCTACTTGGAGAAGGTTTTCAGCTCAGCTCCAGCAGGATTTCTCAGTGACCTTTCAGCCCAAGTTTGTGGAGTCTTCAGCAATAGGGTCTTCTTATCACTTATTCCTGGTGGGAAACCAAGTGCCTTGGCAATGGTCTGTAATGTTTTGGGGGCATCAGGAACTTCCCTGGATAAGAACTCACTGGAAAATATCCCATCCCTGACATCTGAAAAATTTCTAGTAACAATCTATGGCTTTTGAGTGTTCCATTGTTTCAAAAAATAGGTTTCCATTTGACTTATTTATATCCTCTTAGATTTTTTTAAAAAAAATTTTGTTATTTTTATTTATTTGAGAGTGACAGAGAGAGAAAGAGGCAGATAGAGAGAGAATGGGCATGGCAGGGCCTCCAGCCACTGCAAATGAACTCCAGATGCATGTGCCCCCTTGTGCATCTGGCTAACATGGGTCCTGGGGAATTGAGCCTCGAACTGGGGTCTTTAGGCTTCACAGGCAAGCACTTAACCACTAAGCCATCTCTCCATCCCCCTCCTCTTAGATTTTGATTAGCCTTTTGTGGTGGTTTAATTCAGGTGTCCCCATAAACTTAGGTGTTCTGAATGCTAGGTTCTCAGCTGATGGAGATTTGGGGATTAGCACCTTCTGGAGGTAGTGTATTGTTGGAGGTGGGCTTATGGGTGGTGTAAACAGTTTTCCCATGCCAGTGTTTGGCACATTGTTCTGTTCCTGTTGTCCACCTTATGTGGGCCAGGGAGTGATGTTCACCCTCTGTTCATGCCATCATTTTCTCCTGCCATCATGGAGCTTCCTCTCAAGCCTGTAAGCCAAAATAAACCTCTTTTTCCCAGAAACTGCTCTTGGTTAGGTGATTTCTACCAGCAATATGAACCTGACTGCAACAGTAAAGTGGTATTGAGGAGTGGGATTACTGCTAGACATCTGACTATGTGGCTTTGGCCTTTTTGGAGCTGATCTTCAAGAGGAATGTAGAAGGACTTGAAACATTTAAGAGATGCCTTGCAGTGCTATAAGTATAGCCTGATGGACTATTCTGGTCAGAGTTGAAAGACCTGAATGCAGTAAGGACTATGGACTGTGAGGTTTGGTTTATGAGGGTGAGAAAGAGCTTTACTTGGACTGGGCTAGCAGTTTGTCTGAGGGTTACTGTTATGCCTGTGTCCTGAGAAGTTGGGCAGGGTTGCTTTGTATACAAATGAACTGGTGTGAGCAGAGGTATATGGCACAGAAAAAAATTCTTTGGGTGAACTACTGCCCATTTAGCTGCAATTGAGAGATCACAGCCTTTGAGATTGGGGAGCTCACCTGCACTGGGGCAGCAGGAAGAATGTAGACTCTTTTGAAGGGGACTGAGTGCTCAAGGAGTGTCCTGTTCTTCAAAATCTGCTTTACTCACCCCCTGGATTAACAACTTGGCACCCTACCTGGTATTGTGGAGTATAAGAAATACTGGAAAGAGGGTCATTGAGTTTGCAACATGGTCTTGTGTTTTGTAAATGACCATGGGCAGTGTGAAGCAGGTTTGCTGGATGCCTACATGGAGACACCACGGGGCCGTTAGGATGAATCGTTGGTTACAGTGGCGACCCAGTGGAGATGCTGGGACCACAAGACGCCTGCTAAGGAAAGCTTCCAGCTTCAATGAAATTTTCTAGGACTGTCAGTAGCCTAGCTTGAGGGACAGAATTGGAAGTCCAGCGACATGTTGCTGGTTAAAGTTATCTGACTGGGAGATTTGTCACTAACTAGAGTTGTTGAACTTGAAGCTACAGAGTTTGGTGTTTGCCCTGTTTAAATCATGCATTGCTTGAGTATTTCTTTTCTATGCCCAATGACATCTTTTGCAGTGTGAATGTTTACTCTGTGCCATTATGGCTTTTGGGGGGGGGGACTTTTTGGTATTATGGCTCAGTTAAAAGATCTTGGACTATGGGGATGTATGAAAATCACTGGAATTGATAAAAAGTATGGGGACTTTTAAAGTTGGACGAATGTATTGCATTTTACATCATGTATGGTTGTCAGTTTATGGGGACCAGGGCCAGATTGTGGTGGTTTGATTCTGGTGACCCCCATAAACGTAGGTGTTCTGAATGATAGGTTCCCAGCTGATGGAGATTTGGGAATTAATGCTGACTGGAGGCAGTATATTGTTGGGGGCGGGCTTATGGATGTTATATCCAGTTTCCCCTTGCCAGTGTTTGGCACACTCTCCTGTTGCTATGGCCCACCTTATGTTAGGCAGGGGGTGATGTCCACCCTCTGCTCATGTCATCATTTTTCCTGCCATTGCGGAGTTTCCCTTGAGCCTGTAAGCCAAAATAAACCTCTTTTTTGACAAGCTGCTCTTGGTTGGGTGATTTCTACCAGCAATGTGAAACTTCCTGCAATACCCTCCCTCCACCTTTCTTTTACTCAGTCTCTTCCCCTGAACTCACTTAGGCCTTATCACCCCCATTAATCTGTTCTTCTACTTACATATATACAATTCTATCCTATTACACCTTAAATCAAACTTATCTGGGAATTCTTTTTGTTCTATCTTCAGTATAGATTTAGATACCCACCACATCTCATCCTCAACTGTCATGTTATTTAGCCACAGTAATTTCCAGCTGGATGGATGTCAGGTCTCCCTTGACTATTCTATTATAGCAATACTCGTATTCCTTTGGTAACATAAATCAGATGATGTCCCACCACTTCACAACCCTGTTAGTGAAACACCTCACTTTTTAACAAAAAAAAAAACAATAAAGTCTTTACCCTAAGATCAACCCCTGCCACACTGGTCTTCTTGCCTTGTTACCTATCTGTGTGAAGCAGGTTGAAAAATAACCTGATGTGGGTTTCTTAGGCAGAAAACGTAGATAGGATACCTGATTCATGGAGAGCAGCTTAAATCTTGATGCAAAAAAGTACAGTGTCAGATATAGAGGAAATCAGGACTCCTTACACTCTTTCCCCAGGCACTCAAAAATCAGGCAGTGAAATAGGAGGATCTTCCAGATTTGTTTTATTCCTAACTTTGCTTTTATTTTTAAATTCTTTAAACATAGTAGGATTTGCTTAGACAAAAATAGAAATGGGATGGAAAGATGGCTTAGCAGTTAAGGTGCTTGCCTGCAAAGCCAATGGACCCAGGTTTGATTCCCCAGAACCCACATAAGCCAGAAGCACAAGGCGGCATATTTGTCTGGAGTTTTCTTTTTCATCAGCTGGAAGCCCTAGCACACCAATTCCCTCCCTCTCTCTCTCCCTCTCCCTCTCTCTCTCTCTCTCTCTCCCTCTCTCTCTGTCACCCTCTTTCTCTCTCCCTCTTGAATAAATACATAAAAATAAAATGCCTTTAAAAAAAATAGAGATGTTTGTGAGCACTCTGACCATTGAGTTACGCAAGTAAATATTCATCCTTTGGTCATTTGTAAGTCATTGACAACTAGGTAAATCAGATTTCACTATATTATAGGCAATTGCAGGTATACTTGGGCTCTGCATCCAGGCACTGTTAGAAAATCCTGGCTCTCTAATTTGGAATGGGATGAGTTGAGGGCATAAGAATTAGAGCACTAACCTGACATTCATTCATGGCTGCTCTTTGAAAGAGCAGAACAAATAAAGGCGTTGATCAGTGCCCAAGTTGGAGAGCAGAACTACAGCCCTTCCACACCCTTGGATTTGCAAAGAGTAGCCCTTCACAGCAGGGTTCAAATCCTGGAGCTTTACTTTTAGAAACTGCTTCTTGCTGGCTGTGAGAATGAGCATTCTGGTAGTTTGTTTCCATAAGGGTTCATTTATAGGCTTTAGATACATATGAATCACTCTCTCTCTCTTTTTCTCTCTCTTCCATGCATTCTACCTCCCTCCTTCCTCATCCGTTCATCCTTCTTCTTTGTCCTTCTTTCTTCCTCCAAGTCCATCATCCACAGACAAAATTTAAATGTCTAAATGTCACTTTGGTTCTGTTTCATATCCCATGGGTGAGAGCCTTCATTCTGTTGGTAAAGGGTGTCATATTTCTTCCTTTCCCCTGTTTGCTACATTTTCTGAATTAACCAATAAAATCTATGCTGCGTTTAAATATTATTTTCACTACCTAAAATCTGTCAAAATTTTCTCTTCAAATCACAGAATAGGATCTTAATACTTGAACTTGGTGGACCTGTTGTGCTTCCCAATGACTCCAAGTAACTAGACAGTGCACAGCAGAGATTCATAGGAACTCACAGAGTTCTATGTTAGTCATAATTATTTTTTAAATGTTATGTACTCCAATGAGGAACTTTCATTAATCTTTGGCCAAAAGTGAGGGTACACCCATCAAAATCTCTCTAAATTAATAATTCTTATACATTTAACCTATCCTGATCTCACTCTCCTTTGAAAAATCTATTTTTCTTCTTCAGAAAGCAGAAATATCAGAGGTTAACAAAAATCTATCAACAGGACAAGGATTGCTGACTCCTTGTCAACAGATAAACCACCCCTGTTATAGCAGCTAGGGCCCAGGTGAAAACACAAAGGAATTGGTGAGATGAACATGAGTGCCACTTCCACAAGGTGCCTGACAGCCTGAGCCAGGGTGTTGTAGACAGACCCTGACGATACTCAAAAATTTCACCAAAAGAGAAATCCAGAAGCTGCTGAGAGCTCAACACCTCAAGTAGACTTAAAACACATCCACAAAGGCTCAGGAATTTTGAAGATGAGGGTACAGAAAGAATGGAAGGACCACAGGATGGGAGGAAATAGCCAGAGGCATTGATTCCCTCACAATGACTGACTGCTGCTCATAACCAACAACCCCATGGTGAATACCAGCAATTCCACTAAGGGGGGACCTTAGTGTTGTGGGGGCAAGGAGGAAGGGAATGATAGCACCAAGACTTGATGTAACCATACAAAGTTCCAACTTAATAAAAATTAAAAAAAAATAAAAGTAATTGCACAGATGATTGAGGATGATGGCACTTATGAACTATGGTAAGTTGAAACAGGAGAATTGGAGACACCTTGGAAATAAGGGTAATAAAATAATCCTAGGGGATAAGGGTAGACAACCTGATACATGAGATATCTTGCTGGGAATAAAGGAAGCATGGAAAGATTTGCCAGGCTGTCATTTCTTAATTTCTTAACATGTTCTGTGATCTCCCCGGCCTTTTATTTCTGAACTTATAGTAATTGCTGGATGTACTAAAGAGCAAGGAAGATAAACTAATATTCTAATAAACTAAACTAAACTGAAAACAATAGTTGGGCTGTTCCTCTGTTGCTACTTAAAGAAAGAAGTGAGGCAGGACTTCAAAAAAGCTCTGTCAACCCACTTGGATTTGAGTGTGAGTATCCTAGGATCTGAAGACCTTACTTTGAAATGTGAATATAAATATCCTTCTAAAAAAATGGTAAATAGGTGGGAACCTAAAGGGATATATTTGTTTGTATCCTAAACTTCTGGCACAGACCTGGAGGTTGTTAGTACTTAGCCTTGTTAAACAAATGACTGCCTTGTTCTCTGAGTGTTTTTCCTTCCTGCTAAAGAATTTTCATACCTTCTTATCCCCTCTTATTATAATTCATTCTCATTTTCTCTCTCTCTCTCTCTCTCTCTCTCTCTCTCTCTCTCTCTCTCTCTCTCTCTCTGTCTATCCATTCTTTCCCTCTCCCAAACACTAAACCTCTTTAAATACTTTTTCCTAAGTATATTTAAACTGACTAACCTATGTTAATATTTCTCTTGTTAAAACTTTTAGTTTATCATTTTGCCATTCTCACTTTTACACTCCCTTTTGCATATGCGCACACACACATCAACTTAGGAATGTATATATGAGATTTTGTTTTCTATTTTACTTGAACTTTTTTGTACCTTTGATGAGCTCATGCTTCTTAAAGTCAAGAACCAAGTCTCATATCTACTCTCCCATTCCTAAAGTACCTTGTGAACGCCTGTTAAATTTTATTGACTGAATTCTGTCAACAAAATTGAAATTAGCCTTGCATCCAATCAACTACTATTCTCAGTAAATATTTTGATCATACAAGAATATTCTCCCAAGGCCAATTTATACCTGCATACAACACACTCACGTGCAATATATACTGTGTTTCTCTGTTTCCTTGTTTATACACAGTCACATGCTCTTACACACTCTTATAGATATGACTTATGCATTATTCCAGTGTTCAGATTTTACTTGTTCAACTGTTTGCAAACAAGGTCACTGATACATTCTTTCTTGTATACTTCCCTGCCATATTATTGTATAATTACTACAATTGAAAACTAAAAATCAGATATTTGAATGTATGTTCACATCTCTGTTGAGGGACTGACTTTAACAATGGAACTTTTTTTTAAAAATTTATTTATTAGTTTTCTTTACACTAAATACAGGCAGTTTGGTACCATTATTTAGGCTCATCTGTGATCTACCCCCTCCCATTAGACCCTCCTTGTTAATGAAAATGGGTCTTGCATTGTGGACTTAGCCCCCAGTTATTGGTATGCTAAATGTCTCTGCAAATCATGACCCAACATGTGACTCTGACATTCTTTCCGCCCCCTCTTCCGCAAAATTTCCCTGAGCCATGTTGGGTTCATTTTTGGTCTGCTTCAATGATGAGGTGTTGGGGGCCTCTGAGGCTCTGGCTCTCTGATTTGGTAGGAGTTGATTTTTCTCTGCCTTGATCTCCTTCCCCTTTGTGCTGGTATCCGGTTCACAGGAAAACATCACCCTTGCTTATTTCACCAGTTGTCCTTAGTTTCAGTTGGGCCCCTTTTGAGGTATGTTGGGGCAGCTCTCTTCTTAGGATCTGCATCTATCTGGAAAAGAGAAGCAGATTCTCCAATGGAGAGTAAGTTAGCACCCAGAAAATTGAGATAACACTTACTTTTTTGATAGACAGTATGATAGGTTTAGGCCCTCTTATACCACGTGATTGATGGTAGCTTGATATTGTAGAGTGGGCTTGTGTTTGGGTATGGTTCTGACTTGTTTCACAGCTCCAGCTATGGGTCTAGTACCACTGAGTGGATCACTTAGCCAAATCAAGAGCGATTGATTCCTCACAATGGCTGTGTACCACTATTGCACTTGTGTGGGAATCACATCTGGTTATTTGTTGCTAATTAGATTAAACAATGTGTTGCTTGTACAGATCTTGGTCATTTCCCCCAGTCGCCTATGTAGCGCCTTCTGGCACTAGACACGCTGACTGTCTGGGGACTGACTCTTTCCTGGCTTCCAGCCATGTCATTCCATTTTACGCGTCATCTGCGTAGGGAGTCTTCAGCAATAGGGTTTTACCACTGGCCTTTGGTGGGTCATCAAGTACTCTGACAGAAGTCTGTCATTGTTTTGTAGGTTTCTCTGATCAAAAGCTCATTGTGGATGGTAGGCCCAAGCTGGAAGTGGGGGTTACAGGTGAGTGTCCACTAAGAAATTGAGGAAAAAGAAAACTAATATACAAGAGTTAGAGAGGAGAGAGATAGAGGGGAGAGGGGGAGAGGGAGGGAGGGAAGATGTAGGAGATTTAGGTCAGTCTTGATCCTACCCTCTCCAGTGTCTTGTGGTTCAGGTATTTCCTGTAAGGGTCTAGTGAAGGATCAGCCATTTGGTCTGTCTTTTAGGAAGTAGAATTTTATGGTGCCATTGCCATTTGGGTCCGGATTACTGTTTTCCACCCTTTGATTCCCTCCCCGCCCTCCCATCCATCTTATTGTCTAGTCCATGAGGTACTTGCGGGGTATGTAAGCCATCTTGGGAAGATTCAGGTTAGGTGTTGCAGATGAGTGAGACTATGTGTCGATTTTTTTTCTGTGATTGGATAAGTTCGCTGAGAATGATCTGTTCCAGGTTCAACCATTTTTCCTCAAATTTCTTTATGTCGATTTTTCTTACTGCTGTATAGAATTCCATTGTGTAGCTATACCACATCTTTGTTATCCATTCTTCTAATGATGGACATCTGGGTTGATTCCAGCTTTTAGCTATTACGAATTGAGCTGCTACAAACATGGTTGAGCAAATCACTCTGGCTTTTGGTTTGAAGGCTTTAGGGTAGATGCCCAGTAATGATATAACTGGGGCTATTGGTATTTCTATAGTCATCTTTTTCAGGAGTCTCCATATTGCTTTCCAAAGTGGTTGTACCATCCTACATTCCCACCAACAGTGAATGAGTGTCCCTGCTTCTCCACATCCTCGCCAGCATTTATTTTCATTTGACCTTTTGATGTTGGCTATCCTTATTGGGGTAAGGTGGAATCTCATAGTTGTTTTAATTTGCATTTCTCTGATGATTAGGGATGATGAACATTTTCTTAAGTGTGTGTTTGCCATTTGTATCTCTTCCTCTGTGAATTGCCTGTTCAACTCTGTGCCCCATTTTGTGAGTGGGGTATTAGTCTTCTTATTGTTTAGACTTTTGAGTTCTTTGTAAATTCTAGAGATAAGGCCTCTATCAGTTGGTTAACCTGCAAATATTTTCTCCCATTCTGTGGGTATTCTATTGGCTTTGCTTGTTATATGCTCGTCTGTAAAGAAACTCTTCAGCTTCATATGATCCCTATGGTTGAGTGACTGTTTACGAACTTGTGCCACTGGGGTTTTATTCAGGAAGACTTTTTCCATTCCTATATCATGGAAAGTACTTCCTAAATTTTCTTCCAGTAGTTTTTGAATTTCTGGTCTTATGTTGAGGTCTTTGATCCATTTGGATCTGAGTGTCGTGCATGGTGAAATGTGTGGATCAAGTTTTAGTTTCCTGCATGTGGTTATCCAGTTTGTCCAGCACCATTTGTTGAAGATGCTATCTTTGTTCCAGTCTATATTGTTTGGACCTTTGTCGAATATCAAGTAGCTATAGTTGCTTGGCCCAAAATCCATGTCATCAAGTCTATTACATTGGTCTATACTCCTGTTTTTATGCCAGTACCATGCTTTTTTTATTACTATGGCTTTGTAATATAGCTTTATATCGGGTATGGTGATGCCACCAGATGTATTTCTTTTGCTGAGGGTATGTTTGGATATGCGAGGCCTTCTGCCTTTCCATATGAAATTTGAGATCATTTTTTCTATCTCTGTGAAGAACACTGTAGGGATTTTAATTGGAATTGCGTTAAATCTATATATTGCCTTTGGTAGGATTGTCATCTTCACAATGTTAATTCTGCCTATCCAGGAGCATGGGAGGTCTTTCCATCTTTTCAAGTCCTCCTCAATTTCTTTTTTGAGAATTTTTATATTTTCGTTGTATAGATCTTTTACTTCCTTGGTTAACGTTATTCCAAGGTATTTTATTTTTTTTGTTGCTATTGAAAATGGGACTATGTCCTTTATTTCTTTTTCTGTGTCTTTGTCATTTGCATATAGAAATGTTACCAATTTTTGTACATTGATTTTGTATCCTGCTACTTTGCTATAGGAGTTAATCACCTTCAGGAGTTTTGGGATGGAGTCTCTCGGGTCTCTTACATATACAATCATGTCATCAGCGAATAGAGCTAACTTAACTTCTTCCTTTCCAAATTGTATCCCTTTTATTTTCTTCTCCTGCCTTATTGCTTGAGCTAGGACTTCCAGAACTACATTGAAAAGCAGAGGTGAGAGAGGACATCCCTGTCTTGTGACTGATCTCAATGGGAATTCCTCCAGTCTCTCTCCATTAAGTATTATTTGGGCCTTTGGAGCTTTGTATATTGCCTTTATTATGGTAAGATATGAACCGGCCATGCTGATCCTATCCAATGTTTTGATCTTGAAGTGATGTTGTATCTTGTCAAAGGCCTTTTCTGCATCTATCGAAATGATCATGTGATTTTTATGTTTAAGCTTGTTTATGTGGTGTATTACATTGACAGTATTTCGTATGTTGAACCACCCTTGTGTTCCTGGGATAAATCCCACTTGGTCAAGGTGGATAATGCTTTTGATGTGTTGTTGGATTCGGTTTGCAAGTATTTTGTTGAGGATCTTTGCATCTATGTTCATTAGGGAAATAGGCCGATAGTTTTCTTTCCTTGTGGCATCTCTGCCTGGTTTTGGGATTAGGGTGATACTATCTACATAGGAGTTGTGTAGCTTTCCCTGTTCTTCAATTGTGTGGCAGTTTTAGGAAGATTGGTTTGAGTTCTTCCATGAAGGTTTGATAAAATTCGGCTGGGAATCCATCTGGTCCTGGACTCTTCTTTTTTGGGAGGTTTTTTATTACTTTTTCAATCTCCATGAGCGTGATGGGTTCATTGAGGTGGTTGATCTGCTCTGAGTTTAGCTTTGGTAGATAATATGCATCCAGAAATTTATCCATCTCCTCCACATTTTCCAGTTTTGTGGAGTAGAGGTTTTTGAAATAAGTCCTGATGATTCTGCCGATTTCACTGATATCTGTTGTGATCTCTCCTTTTTCATTTTGAATTTTGTTAATTTGGAGTCTCTCGTTTTTTTGCTTGATCAAATTGGCCAGAGGTTTGTCAATCTTGTTTATTTTTTCAAAGAACCAGCTTTTTGTTTTGTCAATTGCCTTAATTGTTTCCTTGGTCTCCAATTCATTAATTTCTACTCTGATTTTAATTATTTCTTTCCCTCTGGAGCTCTTTGGGTTGGGTTTTTCTTGTTTTTCCAATGCCTTTAGGTGGATGGTTAGGCTATTGATTTGGGATCTTTCTGTCTTTTTTATGAAGGCATTGAGTGCTATGAATTTTCCCCTGAGGACTGCCTTCATTGTGTCCCATAAATTTTGGTATGATGTGTTCTCATTGTCATTCAATTCCAGGAATTTTGCAATTTCATTTTTTATTTCATCCACTATCCATTTATTGTTTAAGAGTGTGCTATTCAGTTTCCAGTTGCCGTTGGGGTTATTGTTGGTTTTTTTGTTGTTGATTTCTAGGAATATAGCATAATGATCTGATATCATGAAGGGAATTATGTTGATTTTCCTAAATATTTGGAGGCTATCTTTGTGGCCCAGTATATGGTCTATTTTAGAGAATGTTCCATGGGCTGCTGAGAAGAATGTGTAGTCTGTGGATTTGGGATGGAAAGTTCTGTAGATGTCTGTTAGGTCTAAGTGCTCTATGGTTTTGTTAAGCTCTCTTACTTCCCTTTTGAGCTTCTGTTTGGATGATCTGTCTATTACTGATAATGGTGTGTTAAAGTCCCCAGCTATGATGGTGTTGGTGGTTATTTCTGTTTTATTGTCAAGTAGGTTTTGTTTTATGAACTGTGGTGCCCCTGTGTTTGGTGCATACAGATTTATGATTGTAATATCCTCTTGATGGATTGTTCCCTTTATAAGTAGGAAGTAGCCTTCTTTGTCTTTTTTGATTGTTTTTGGTTTGAAGTCAACTTTATCTGATATTAATATAGCTCCACCTGCTTGTTTCTTATTCCCATTTGCTTGGAATATTGTTTTCCACCCTTTCACCCTGATGAGGTTTCTGTCTTTAGTGGTAAGGTGGGTTTCTTGAAGGAAGCAGATTGAAGGGTCTAATTTCTTGATCTACCCTGTTAGCCTGTGTCTCTTGATGGGTGAATTAAGGCCATTAATGTTTAGGGTGATGACTGTGAGGTTTGATTTGATTCCTGTCATGTTGTGGTGGTAGAGGTGTGTTGGCATTTCCATGGAATTTATTTATTTATTTTTTTCTATCTACTCTGGGTTTGGTTGCTGTGATCTGCTTCTTGTAGGCATTTGTGTTTGGTTATTTGTTTCTTCTCTGTGGAGAATTTCCTGGAGTACTTTCTGTAGGTTTGGTTTTGTGTTCATATAATTGTAAAGCTGAGTTTTGTCATGGAAAGTTTTCCTTTCACCATCTATTATAAGGGAGACTTTTGCTGGGTAGAGTAGTTTAGTTTGGAAGCCATAGTTTCTTCGAGTTTGCAGAGTTTCATTCCAGGCCCTTCTAGCTTTCAGGGTTTCCATTGAGAAGACTGAAGTAATTCTGATGGGGTTTCCTTTGAAAGCGGTGTGCTGTTTTGCCCTATCTGCTTTTAGGATTTTTTTCCTTGGTGTTAATGTTTAGAGTCTTAATTATAATATGTCTTGGGGAGTTTCACTTTTAGTCTAGTCGGTTAGGAGTTCTGTTTGCTTCTTCAATCTTGATGGGCCTTTCTTTTAAGAGACGGGGGAAGTTTTCTTCAATTATTGTGTTAAATAAGTTCTCCATGCCTTTGGTCTGAAATTCTTCTCCTTCTGGTATTCCAATGATTCTGATATTAGGACATTTAAGTGTATCCCACAATTCTCTCATGTTCTCTTCACAGGAACTTTTGAACTTACTGAAATTTTTGGACTCTCAAACTGTTTCTTCCATCCTGTCTTCCAGATAAGAATTTCTATCTTCCACTTGCTGACTCTATTCTTGAGAGCCTCTAGTGAGTTTTGGACTTGTTCAATTAAGTTTGCATTTTCTACTACTTCCCTATGTATCACTTCCATCACTTTGGCCAGCTCCCTTTTTGTCTCATTTTCTGATTTTCTTGATGATTCTTGGAAATCATCCTTGCTTTTCTTTATGTTTTCATTTGGTGTGGCCAGCTGATTTTTAAGGTCCTCTTTTTTCATTCTCCCTCAACTCTCTTAGTTCTCTTTGAATTCCTTCCAGTGTCTTATCATATTGCTCTAGCTTAGTGATGGTAGCATCCATACGATTATCTATCCTTTGTAGCTTTCCTGTCAGTTCTAGCAGTAGTTTGGTCAGGGTTGCATTGTTTATTGCTTCCAGTTGATATTCTGATCCTAAACACTCTTCTATGTTTTGGTTAGCTGTGATCCTTGTTGGACTGGGTGATCTGTCTGGATTTTCTTCCATTTTATTTTTTTGTGTTATTTCTTTTGCGCTGTGGTCTACCCATGTCAGTGGATGGGCAGGTAGGTGGGTGGAGCAGCCTGGGATCTAGCTTAATGCAAATCCAAGGCAGCCTGGGGCAGTTGCAAGCAGCCTGGGTTTTTGCTCACTCTTGCCAAAACCGCCTATCTATAGCCTGACAGGGGCACCAAAGTTGCCTGAATGCTCACCCAGTAATGCACCTAAGCTGCCTGCCTTTGAGCTTGAAAGGGGACTGAGGTAGCAAGCCCTGAACGTGCCCAGACTCTGGCTGGGTACACTGGGGTCTGTAAACAGTCTGTGCTCTCCCGCCTCAGAGAGTGGGGGGGTGGGTGGTGATGTACTGGTGGGGGATGGCAGGGGTGCGCAGGCGTGGGGCGCGGGCGTTGTGGCGCACGAGGGGCCGCCGGGGCTAGTGGAGCTTGGTGAGCGTGGGGTGCGGGGGGGGGGCGCAATGCGGTGGGCCGTGGTGGGTCGTGGCGGGTGGGGTGGCGGGGCGTGGGTCGCAGGGGTGTTTTTTTTTACCCCAATCTGTGCCCTCCTTCTAGCAAAAAGTTCTTAATTTCCCTAGAATACTTGCCTTTTTTTCCCCTTGTTGTCTGTAGTGCAGCTAGGAGGTCGCCATCTTGACTGGAAGTCTACAATGGAACTTTTGAGACAGAGATCAAAGATGTAATTAACAATTGTAGGAGGGCTGGAGAGATGGCTTAGTTGTTAAGGCACTTGCTTATGAAGCCTAAACACTCATTTTTGACTCTCCAGATCCTTCATAAGCCAGATGCAAGAAAAGGCGAGGCAAGCACAAGGTCTTGCACATGCCTTCTAGGTGGTGCAAGCATCTGGAGTTGGATATCAGTGGTTAAGACTCTGATGGGCTAGTTCTCTCTCTCTCTCTCTCTCTTTTTTTCTCTCTAAAATAAACAAACAAAAATAAATAAAAATAAGTAAATATACATATTTGTATGCAAAGATGCAATTTATTGAAGCTCTAAAGTGGTATGGCAGAGGTCAGCAGAGGTACTCACTGAGCTCTAGCTTCCTTCTGAAAGCTAAACTATTATAGTTATAAATTATAAATATATGGGTATATAAAATATGAATGTATCTGTACAGATTTATACACATGATCCTTTGATATAAAATTTTTATCTTTCTGACTGTGGTAACACATGCCTTTAATCCCAGCACTTTGGAGGCAGAAGTAGGAGGATCACCATGAGTTTGAGGTCATCCTGAGACTACATAGTGAATTCTAGGTCAGCCTGGGATGGAGTGAGGATCTCCCTCAACCCACTCCCCCCCAAAAAATCATAAGACCTTTGTCTTATATTATTTTTATTAGGAAATTAAGATTTGCTTAAATCTAAATAAATAATATCCCTATCTTCATTCTCTTGAAATGTAGTTTTAAATTGTTTTTCCAATAAATAAAGTTATCCTGTATACAGAGATTTTGGAACTGATCATCACCAGTACTATGTCTCTATATTTTGTGTTTGTATATTCTATTTTTTTTCTATTACCAGAATTTTCTTCTTTTAGAGAAAGAAAATTTAGTTGACTTAATATGAGGAATCAAACACACTATTTATTATCTCATCATATGATGAGATGATTTAAGGCTTCTTTCTTCAAGGCTTGGAGTCATATCACTCGAGAAGGGCTGTGCCCTCATCATGGGAGTCATGCTCACACTGGTCTGCAGTTCTTCAACCCCAGGAAGAGGTGGGGAAGTCAAAAAGGGGGAGTTTTCAACATGTCTAAGGAAACAACTTTTTGTGTCACTGCATTGAAAAGTGTACCAGGCTAAGTCACAAATCATTTAATTTATGAACATTAGATTTATAGGGAAATACTTGTTCCATTAAAATTATGAATATGTGTCTATTCTCCCTGCTTCTCAAACATTTATGATTGTCAAAAGTCATTACCACTGTTCTACCAAATCCAAGTACAGCATGGAGAATACCTTCATTATTCCCCAACCCGGTAACATGCCACTTGCTACTTCATTTGAACCATAGAACACTCTTATTATCCATCACTATCCAACAAGATAACATGCTATTTGTGACTTCATTTTAACCAAGAACACTCTTATTTACAAGATGACAGCAATCTAAGCTTGTAGCAGATATTAGGTGGCTTTCTGGAGCACCCTGAAAAGACTGAGAGATATCTAGTGTTCTGGAATAAAAAGAACTTTACCTATCTGGTAGCTTGAAATGGGAGATGGATGAAAGTTCCTTTTTATTGACCTTGAATAAGTACTTATTCTTTCAAAAATTTGTCTTAGAAGTACAAGTGATATCACTTATCTGGTTCTTATTTCTTCTCATCCTCCTTTTCTCATTCTTTGGGATCTCAGCTATGTTCTGCTTCTGATTTCAAGGCAATTGTGCCTTGATCCTAAAGTTACTATGTAGTTTTTCATATATGTGGTCAAGGTTAGCATTGTCATCCTGGGTTCTCTCATCACTCAGAGAGAAAAATACATTGCAACCCTTGAGAAGGGTGACTGCAGTGTTTATTCGGCAGTGTTATCAAACTAAACTTTTCTTCCTCCTGTGAATGATTCCAGGAAAGAATGAGTTAATGAGATAGGTAAATCAATCTTTCCAAAGTTATATATCACTCTTTTCCACATAAGTGGTCTGGGGCTTTGTTAGTATTTCATCCTTTTTGAGTAGTTGGTGACACTCTCCAAAATTTGTTCAGGGAGCTCTTTGTGGTTAATTTATTATAACTACTTTAACATCATATATATGTGTGTGTGTGTGTGTGTGTATGTATATATGTATCATATATATATATATATATATATATATATATATATATATATATATTCACTCATGTACTTATCTAAGACTGGGAAAGTTTTCTATGGTCCATAAATGGGTATTGCATCATTGAAGATGCCTGGTCCCTTCCCTAAGGCGAGAGTATCATCAAAGGTGTACCTGAAGTATGTCATTTGTTGTCCTTTCTTCCTCCACACTCTTTCTCACAGTCTCTTCTTTGGGTGAAGATGGGCTTCTTTTTGGTGCTCATTGAAAAATAGTAACTAATTTCAGACCATGCATTTCCTTATTATTGTCTGGGACTGAGATGAATCTTCTGTATTCCATAGAACTTTATAGTGAATTTCACTTTATTTTTGAAACCATTTATTGATAATTTCCATTAATATATAAATATATACAATATACCATAATCATAATCCCCTCTCACCACTCTCTGTTTTCCCCCTCCCAACCTAATTTCTACTGAATTTTTTCTTCTTTCCAACTAATCTCTCTTCTAACTTGATACCATTATTTTTCCTGCTATTATGCAGATATTGTGTAGGTATATAGTGTCAGACACTATGAAGTCATGACTATCCAGGCCATTTTGTATGTGCATTACATCATTGTAAACTTCCTTTGACTCTTACATTCCTTCTGAAACCTCTTCTCCAATGGTCCATGAGTCTTGGAGGGCATGATAGAGATACCTCAGTGCTGAACACTCCACTATCAATTCTGAGCACTATGGTGATTTTTGTGTTATTTCAGTAGCCTCAGCCATCTGAAAAAGAAGCCTACAGTAAAGGTAACATTAATATATAAGCATAAGCATGTTTAGAAGGCAGTTTGGTTTAGCCTGACAACAGTAGTCATTCCTTCCTTAGAGCTTATGACCTCCTTAGCCATAAGCTTTTGATTAAGTTTTCAGTACCAAGAATATATTTCCTCCTGTATAGGTAGCCTCCAGTCCATAAGAGATATGACACTATTGCACCAGTTGGCACATTTGGCCTAGCTGGCCAGCTGTAAGGCTTTCAACATCCACTGTTGTTTACATTGTTGGTGACTCTTCTCTCAAAAGGCTGCATCCAGAACAGTTTGTTTGAGAAATCTGACAGCTAGTCAACAGTGAGGAGGTTTCCAGCTCAGCTCCATCTTGATTTCTCAGTGACATGCAGCCTAAGTATGTGGAGTGTTCAACAAAAGAGTCTTTCCATCTACTTCTGGGGGGCAACCAAGAGTCTTGTTACTGGCCTGCAATGTTTGGGGGACATCCAAGGACCTCCCTGGCCAGCAATTCACTGGAACGTATCCCACCCCTAATGCTGAAATTTTCTATTTTTTTTAATCTATGGCTTCTGCATGTACTATTATCCATGTCCATAGGATACCTCTACCCAACCTATTTTTTCTTAACATATATCTTATTGGGTGGCAAAGAAGTAGTTTTACATGTGGCTTATTCATATCTCTTATAGTTTTATTGTCCTGTAGAAATTTATAGTGAATTGTATATTCTTTTTTATAATTTTATTTATTTTCAAGTAGAGAGACAGAGAATAAGAATGGGTATGTCAGACCTAGTGCCACTGCAAATTAATTACTGACACATGTACCCTCTTGTGCATCTGGCTTTACGTGGGTACTGGGGAACTGAGCTCAGGCCTTCAGGCTTTGCAAGCAAGTAAATACCTTTAACTGCTGAGCCATCTCTCCAGCCCATGAATTGCATATTCTTACTTCACAGCATTACTTCTGAAGGTGAATGTGTAGTGGAATTTCTCATAAAATGTGCACTGACACATCTAGGAGTCACTGTTGGCAGTCTCCAAATTTTATTGATACATGCCCAAATATCACAAATATCACCTAAGCATTGACAAAAGAACACGTTAGCCATGCATTACAGTGGTACCCTGTCCTTTGACCTATCATATGCCTTGAAATCTGCTCCTCAGTGTAGTTTTATCTTGAGTCAAGCTTTCCCAATCTTTACTTTTGTCATTAACATCATAATTCATGTCAATTGACAATGAAATTTAAGTATAAAGACATCTCAATATGAAGACAGAGATTGTGAAACTAATGGCTTCATTCTAACTGACCTGGCCTTCCCAAATGTACCCAGTGGATTCATTAAAGTCACATTTGTTTCCTTGGATGAAAGGAGGCAAGTCTACATGAGAGTATCAGGCACCATCCTAAACTTTTGGTTGTTGCTAATCAGATGTCTTTTCAAAACCATGATTCTCTAAGTCTTTTTTTTTTTTAATACAAATGGACAGCTTCACCACCTACACAGAGTAGTTTGACATTTGTGTATGCTTACATAAAAGAAAAAAAAAAAAAAAAAACTTCTAATCTGGAATGAAGACTGTGGCATAGTGTAGACTCTGAGCAGTCAACTACTGGAGGACTCCATCCACCACTGGTTGACATATCCTTCCTGAACACATCCAGACTGTGAATGCTAAAATACATTGAGACTGAACCTAAAGTTTGCAAAGAGACTTGCAAAGTGGTTTTTGCCACAGGGAACATCTTTGAAACTCACACAGACAATTCCCAGATGGGTCGTCTGTAGATGCAATCTGGACCAGGGCTGTCTGTCACCTCTAGCTAGGAGACAATCTGGCAGCCCACAGAAAGAGTAGAGAAAAAAGCAAGATGGAAGCAGTCAATGCAGCTATTATTAAGTAACCATCATTTCACCTACTTCATGTTTACTCAAAAAGTTTCCTTATTTTATTTTCTTGCTATTTTTAGTGAAAAATCTAAATTGCATATAGAATATATTGCATCTCTTCAAATGGAGAATCACACATGCAGTCTGAATTTAACATGAAGTATGAAAAAGTCTATATGTGTGTATATGAAAATGTGAGTATGTGAAATATTTTTGGAAAATACTGAGTTCATTACATATTTTAAAACTTATGTTTCAAAAATTGTGATCAAATATTAATAAATGTCATTTGGAAAATTTAGCCCAAACCAAAGTAATTTATAAACTCTGCAGAAAAACTGTCTAAAGAAATTTTAAAGCTGGGCGTGGTGGCGCATGCCTTTAATCCCAGCACTCAGGAGGCAGAGGTAGGAAGATAACTGAGAGTTTGAGGCCACCCTGAGACTACATAGTGAATTCCAGGTCAGCCTGAACCAAAGTGAGACCCTACCTCAAAAAACCAAAGAAAAAAAAAAAAAGAAAAAGAAATTTTATAAAAGAATTTTTTAAAGATGTTTTATTTTTTATTTATTGATTTATTTATTTGACAGAGAAAGAGGGAGAGAGAAAGAGAGAATGAGAATGGGCACACCAGGGCTTTAAGCCACTGCTAATGAACTCCAAATCTGTGTGCTCCCTTGTGCATCTGGCTAATATGGGTCCTGGGGTATTGAACCTGGGACCTTTGGATTTTCAGGCAAATGCCTTAACTGCTAAACTATCCCTGAAGCCCATGAAAGAATTTTTAAAGTGCAGTTTACAGATGAGAAAACTGTACTCAGAGAGACTGATTTGCCAAGAACACGTCACAAGGCAGGGGAAAAACCAAGAATAAAATACGTCATTCTCTTCATGTCACTGTCTCTCTCTGCAATCTATTTTACTTTTAATTGTTTGATATCAAACAAACTATTAATTTGCTTTTCAACAGGTAACTGTAGTGTTGTACAGGCATTGTGTAAATGACATTTGCACAGACTTAATGGGAAAGGATGAACAACCCCTGAATGTGGAATGAGGCCATTGCATGCCCAGTCATACATTTTCAAGCCCATAATTCATAATTAGATATAATGTGGTATTATTTTTAAAGTCATCAGAATAATTATTCTGCAGAAATGTATATGGAAGTTTATTGATTCTATGCATTAGGTATAAAATGGAGAAAAATAAGCCTGACCTCTTCCCTCAGGCAGAAACTAACAATTGCAGATCTCTCTTGAGTGTTATCTACATTTTGAATCTTTCAGTCCTAGAAACATATAGTTCACTAAATATATCAATAAAGAAGACATTTTTCTTCAATCTATGCAGAATATTCACGATTATATTTAGCTTTTATTACATTTGAAGTTTTCATGCATTCAGACTACTACATAACAAGCCCAAGTGTGAGGGATTCTGTCACTTGACCATTCCAAATGTCTACCATTTCTCAACATTTCTTTTCTCCATACACCGATTCTTAGTGATTTTGTTTAAGCTTACAACTTTAAATATCATCCACATACTGATAATTCGCTAATTTTTATGATCACATTATAGCCCTTTCCTCTCAGCTGCACACTCATATGTAATCTCCTGCTGCCTAAACACTAATACTATGTCAAGAGCCAAAGAAAAATACCATCCTTTCTGGAGACCTGTATCTCAGACAGACTGCTCTTCTGCTAAGTGTTCTTGTTCCCAATAACAATTTACTATTCCATTGCTCCAGTTGCTCAACTTAAAACCTCTAAGATAGTGTTCTTTTTTACTCCTTTGTTTCTCTTATGTCTTATAAAGGTTCCCCAAAATTGGTTGTATTTTAAAACCACAACCACAATCCCTATCCTCTCCAAGGCCTAGATGGGTGCTTCCTTTGTCAGTCACTACTCTGTTCTGCTTGGATAAGCACTACTTTCCTACCTGGTATCCCTATTGCTACCTTGGCCCCATTATAATCTCTTCATCAGGACAGCAGCCATAAATATTGTTACATTTCTATATTCATATTCCTCATGATTCTTATATAAAAAAAACAGCTTCAAAGTCATTACTATGAAGTACATGACCTCCATGTCCTACAATTGCTAACCTACTTGTCATTTGCTCACTGGCATTTTAGTTTTGATACTGGCTAGATCATGGGGTATCTTTCACTGTGCCCTCTAGCCTTTGGACTTGAAATTTTTCTTTGGCCAGAGACATCAGTGATGCATTCACTTCCTTTTAGTCTTCATTCAAGTGAAAATTATCCTTGCTGTCTTATGCAGAATTGCCTCCTCCCTATCAACACACACACACCCTATCACCATTTCCTTTTGTTTTCTTCATAAACGTTCCATGTATTCATCTTTTTATCAAATATTTTTAAAATTAGCAAATGTAAGCAAGGAGTGGAGCTCATTCTGCTGATACTTTCATGCATGTATATGATGAATTTTGTCCTATTGATGGCCTTCTCACTTGTTCCCCATCATCAGGTCCTCTTCCTCTTCCCAAAGAGCCCCTTTGCTACTGTTCTCTTTTTTTAAAATCTGTATTCTACACCATAGAAAACATACAATCTTTATGTTCCTGAATGTGGCTTACATTACTTGACATGTTGATGCATGTTCCATCCATTCTCTTGAAATTGAGTTAATTTCTATTTTCCTTATAGACAAATAATACCCATTGTATATATACCACATTTTCTTTTCATGGACACCAAAGGCTGATCCCATAACCTGGTTATTGGAAACAGTGCTGTGATGAGCATGCTTGTGGAAGTGTGTCTTTATGCCTCACTTTCCACTAAGTCATTGGTCTTGTCACACTATACCACAGAGCTCAAATCCAGCTCTCAGCCTGTTGTTGAGTAAGGTTTTACTGGGACACAGTATCATCCTTTTGCTTATATATTTTAGAAAATGTTTCCAATCTCTGTATAATCTTAGAAGTACCCTTGATTTTACATTTTTTTTTTGTCTCTAGAGCCATAGTCATGTGTGACTCATGTAAGTATCCAATAGGAAAGTCTACTACTGAATAAGTGAATGAGAAATATACAACCAGCTTTGCACTACATGAACATTGATAAGAGCAATAAGTTGAAGTGGACTTCAACATAGCTAAGTACCTGTAACCAACATTTTGGAGACTTTGATTGCATTCTATTATTGTTTTTCAATCTCCTCTGAAAAACATTTCCTTTCATTTATTCTTAGGAGCAGTGGTCATTTCCTACTGTTGACTTTAAATGAAATGTAAAACTAGCACTGGAGGTTTTGTTATTAAGCCAATTATATTGTTACAGAACCATACCTATAATAGGGCCATTAATCAAGCCCGCTGAGAGTAGTTATGCAGGACTAAAATTGCCATAAGGTGCCACCTGAAATTACCTGTGTGACCTTTATGGCTTTGTTTGCATCCTGTCACTCACCAAGTGAGAGATGAGAGTGAATCCTTTCTGAATGCATGGATGCAGTCCATATTAGTTATTTGAGTACTAAAATATGTAGGGTTCATTCTAGTTTTATACATTTAGGCCACAAACAACCAATTGCCCCTAACAGAAAGTTAAGCTTGAGCACTTTTCCTTAATCTCTGTTGGCACCAGAGATTTTAGTAATGAAACCAAAACAATTTCTCCTTCCTTCCCTGCAAAACCCTCCCCATTGCACTGGCTTCTAAATATCTTCTCTTCACATGGAGGGGTTGAGACATTTTGGGGCTGAAATATGTCCTTCTCTTAATGTTACACATCAATACTTCATCAAATATATAGGTTTCTGTGTTAGATTGATTGATGGTAAAGATGACAAAAATGTGTGCAGTCTGTTAGCTTGTGCTGAAAAATGTGTGCTGCTAACTGCCTTAAACATTTTAAAATATAGTTCTCCTGTTGCAGTAAAGGGTGTCGAGCTAAGATTTGGGATTAATTGTTCACTGTTAAACATGATTTGTGAATAATTGGAGGACTGTACCAATTAAATTGTACTTTTGACAAAACAGGCAGCACATGCCTCATGCTTTGGAGAGACCCAAATCTTGCAGATTAGCAAACTTCTGTAATCTATTTGGTCATACTGGTGACATCTCTCTTTGAGTTTTCCAGACCCTGGGACCTCTGGGATATGTGCTATATGTCATAGACTTGAATGATGACAAAGCAGCAGGATTCCTTCAGCCTCTAATTGGAACCACTCAATGCTGCAAAGAAACTGAGCAACTCTTTTTTTTTATTACATTTAATGTTTTTCTTTTTACATTCACAAATCATTTATCAGTATCATTTGAAAATGAAAAATGATAAGTGCAGTGATATTTGGCACAATGCATTGGCTTTGTTACCCAAGGCTTGGTATATAGGTACAAAAGTATTAACAATGAAGTCATACCCTGGAGACAATGCGAAAGGAGCCTTGCTCTTCTGTTCTGGCTGAATTCCCAGGTTTCAGCCAATGTGAGTCTACCGGAATCAGTGATAATGTTTTCTGTCATGGTTGTAAAATACTTTCAGAGAAACATAAAGTTTTTATGAGAAGAATAGTAAAAGAGATGACTTCTTCTGTGCCTGGGGGTTAATATTTGTTCTTTTGGGCTCATTTGAGGACAGCAGAAGAAGAGAGGGGGAAATGAAACTACAAAACCTCAAGTTGCCCCCTTGCCCATATTCATTATAAATAGTAGCTTATAAGCTCAGTTACTCAAAATTTAGTTGTATCCCCTAGTCACTAGGATGATATATCTGTATTTTTTTCATTTTTTTAAAGGCATAGACCCCCAACACAAGGCTCTGCCTTACCCTATGCCTCTTTTTATTTTCGTTATGATGAGAGAATTATTTTTATGATAGGTTTCAAGTGTTATTTATTTATAATAGCTTAACATAAAATGTCAGTGAGGTTTAGAGACCTTCCCAAAGAATAATAATGTTGCGATGTTCAAGCCACATGCTGTCAAAAACTATTTTAAGTATCCTGTTTCATCAAGTAAATGTGGTTAGTTAAATTGAATTTAGAAGATTTTCTCTTCTTTGTGATGAACAGAGAATGATTACCAAACCTGTGATACTCTGACTTCCCTTTTATACAAGAGTAGTCTTACTGATCCTGGAGTGTATTAGAGCTTTAAGCTGTCAAGTTATTACTGTCAGTTTCAAGAAAAAGAATTACTGACATAAAATTAATTTATTGAATGGAATTGTTTTGCCCTTAGGGAATAACATCAATATTTAATTTTCTCATCATATTGTCTCATTTGCAAAGAAAAAACAGTAACTATTCTTTTTAAGAGAATAAAGTGCATTATGCTGAATGATGTACTTCATACTTATAATTTTTACTTGTTCTAGAGCATTGATTGTCATAACAATGATATATGGTATAGTAACTCTTGCTTGATGAATTCTGGTTTAGAGATTTATTTATAAGACTACACTAGGATGACTTAAAACATTTCTAAGACTTCTCTGGTTACATTTCTCAACAACAAGCAAATTCATTATGTACCTATTGTTATTCAAGAAAAAAAACACACAAAAAGCTAAATCCCATCTTGAAGTTACCTATGTCTTATATGCTAGTGGCACTCCATTGGCATTCAAATTTCAGGTGTGCTTGGCCTAGCAGGTGGAATAAGAAATATATAGAGCCAGAGGCCAAGCAAAGTGCCCAGCATTTAGTTCACTTTACAGAGAGAATCTTGAAGAGATGCCAGATGCAAAGGCAGTCTAGCTTTGAAAAACTATTCTTATCCCCCAAACTTTTCCTTCAATGAAATAAACACAAACAATCTTCTTCAATCCTGTTCTCAGATGACATTTCCTCAACTCCAGCAGTGAGACATCACCCTAGAAAATTCTCTTGTGTGTATTTGTCTGAGAACATTAAGGAACCATGCTAGTTACAATGTAAAATCCTCACTGAGAGAAGGCCTGTATGTGTATTCTATTTAGGCAATATTGTAGAAAAATCATTCCTGTTCCCCTTCAAAGTAAAATTTAGTATTCATTCACCCATACTACTTGAGTACTTATTATGTGAGATGTATAATGCTTAACATTACATGTTGTATAAAGCATTGTATAAGCCCAGTTTTCAACCCCATGGGAACTCACAATCATATGAAGAGGATAGTACAATCATATGAAGAACATCTGCAAAGTAGAGTAGATCCTCAGTCACATAGTCAGTAGTGCAGCACTATGGTTGCTCAAATATTGTATTCTTAAATACAGATTGTTCAGCAATTATTACCCCAAGTCCCACAAGTATTCTTTCCCTCCCAAATGCAGCCATGTATACTATCTACAGACTTTTGTTTTCTGAACTCTTCTCCCTCAGGCAACTGAAGTAAGAAAAACCTAAACAAGCAGATGGTCATCAAGGGATCTCATCATGACTGGTAAGCTAAGATCCCAAGCTCATGCCGGTTTTAAAGTATTTTACACATCATCTCTGGTAAGTGTAGTTTTAGAGATATGGTAGACCATATGAAATGCATTTTTGAAATAGTCACATATCAGCAATTTAATAGAGCTCAATCTAAATATTGCAAACATTCACAGGAGAGCATGACAGAGAGAATATGGACAGAAGTCATCTAAATTTTCCAATTTGCTGGTCCTTATACTTCAACTTGCGTTTCAGACCTGGCAGGTGTGTGAAGACACACTTTCCAGGAACAGTGGGTAGTATGAAGGCCAAGAACTTCAATTCTAACAAAGTCCATAAGTATTGCTAAGGCTGGTGTTGAAATAATTCTTTGAGAACACAGAGAACCTTGCTGCTAACTTCTTTCTGGGAGGAACCATTATGGCTTTATAATACACCAAGCTTCTATAAACAAACAAGAAAATGATGATCTACTCAAACTAACAACAACAAAAACCCAAAACACTGAGATATTAAATCTACAAAAATTCAAAAGACAAATGGACAAATTAATACAAAAATGTAAAAACCTGGGCTGGAGAGATGGCATAGTGGTTAAGACATTTGCCTATGAAGCCAAAGGACCCAGGTGCGATTCCTTAGGACCCACTTAAGCCAGATGCACAAAGGGCACATGTGTCTGTATTTCATTTGCAGTGGCTAGAACCCTGGTGTGCCCATTCTCTCTTTATCTGTCTCTCTTCTCTCTATCTCTCTCTGCTTGCAAATAAACATATAAAATTTTAAAAATGTCAAAATTACTATCCCTCAATGACCTGTAAATTACAGAATCAGATTTTTACTTTTGAATATTGAATAACCACAAAGGAAAAAATATTAATAATGATGTGCAGGATGGTGGAGAGAAATGTGTTGTCTCATACACTGCTTCTAGAATTATGAATGCTAAAATTTTCTGAAATGTAATGTGGCAACATGTAATAAATATCTCAATAATACTTGTGGTTTTCTCTCATACACTTCTACTTCTAGAAATTAATGCCAAGGATCTCATCAGAGATGTACACTAAGTTTTTTATATGAATATTTGTGAAAGTGTTATGTATAATACAAATTAGGAGTAACAAAATGAAATATTCAGCACATACAATGCATAGGATAACATTGCAAATCATTATTAATATTTGCTTGTTAGTGTACTCATGTGTGTACAGGGTGTTTGTGAGCATGGCATATGTTGTGTACAGACTATACATGCATGTGCCTATGTACCATAACTGATTCCTTTGCCTTTGGAGAAGTCACCTGGGCTGTGGCGGCCAGAGTGCCGCATGGCTTTTTGGTCAGGCTCTGTTCCTCTTCATGCAATTCTTGTTTTGAGCTGAAGTCTGTTACTGATTCTGGAGCTGGTCATGAGCTCCAGTGAGTCTAGGGTTACAGATGAATGGCCACACTTGCTTGTTTTTGTGGGTCCTAGGGATGGAATCCTAGTGGCTTCTTTGGCCTTCTCAGATCCTCATGGTTGCATGGGCAGTGTCCCTAACCACTGAAAAATCTCTCTAGGTCTATAAGATATTTTAAAAGATTATTTAAAAATAAAAAATACCAGTTTAGCTATAAATATCCCTATGGAGAGAAGCCTCAATTTTTGCATAATAACACACACTAAACATACCACAGCACATACATAACATGGACGTATAGAAAGAATATTGAAAAGGATTAGAAATAGAATGTGAGCCACAGTTAATACTGACCAGAGAGATCACAGGAGACTGTTGATTTTCTTCCTTACATGTTCCTGTATTTTCCAGATTCTTCCTAATGAATTTGATGAAAAGCTATAATTTGTTTCCAAGTATCGGTAGATGTGCTACTGCTGGCAGAGTAAAATTACTACTTAAAATAACTTTACTGGGGCTGGTAGGCTTAGTGGTTAAGTGCTTGCCTCTGAAGCCTAAGGACCCCAGTTCATGGCTTGATTCCACAGGACCCACGAAAGCCAGATGCACAGGTGGCATATGCATCTGGAGTTCATTTGCAGCGCCTGAAGGCCTTGGTGTACCCATTATCTCCGTCCCTCTCTCTCTCTTTCTTTCTCATTCTATCTCTGTCTGTCACTCTCAAATAAATAAATAAAAACAAACAAAAAGATTTAAAAAATAATAATTTTACTTCATGAGCTAATAATTGTGTTCACCAGAATTTAACCTACCAAAATAACCACATGTACATAAACATTTTCAGGTGTTAGGATTGTTCATTGTAGTAATATTTATAATAACATTCATAATCCTAATATTTCCAGTTGAGTAATAGTTAAATAAATTGTGGCTTATCCATAACACAGAAGTCTAATGAGTCTCTAACTAACATGCTGGTTAAGATTAATGGCATAAGGATATGGTTATTGTCCAATGTTAAGTGAAATCATAAAGTATATACAATATGATCCCCATTTCAAAATACTCATAAATATGCAAAGAAAGGAGCAGTTGGAATTTATCCCTGCTAACAGTATTAAACTTATTACAAATGATCATCAGTTTCTCATATGTATTTCTCCATACATCCTGAAAGTTTCAAATGAGCCTGTGATTCTAATTTTATATTTCTAAATTTTAAATGGTAGTTGCATTAAAAATAAAACTATCACTTTTTTTCAATATCAAAGCTTCCTTCTTTTCATAATAGGATGAAAAGATCATGACATCAAAATAAAAGAGATAGTGATTGAGAGGGGGGGAAGGGATATGATGGAGAGTGGAGTTTCAAAAGGGAAAGTGTGGGGGAGGGAGGGAATTGCCATGGGATATTGTTTACACTTATGGAAGTTGTCAATGAAAAAGAAATACACCTCCTGGAGTGAGTGTATTGTTGGCGTGGGCTTATGGGTGTTATAGCCAGTGTCCCCTTGCCAGTGTTTGGCACACTCTGCTGTTGCTATTGTCTACCTTGTGTTGGCCAGGGGGTGATGTCCATCCTTTGCTCATGCCATTGTTTTTCCTGCCATCATGGAACATCTCCTCGATCCTGCAAGCCAAAATAAACCTTTTTCCTACAAACTGCTCTAGGTTGGGTGATTTCTACCAGCAATGGAAACCTGACTGTGATACCTGGATATTTAATTCTTTCTTTTGTATTATCATATGTGACTTTGTTAGGCAGTTCTCCCTCACTGTGAGAAAAATCAGCTTAAAGAAGGGAAGATTTGATGTGGCACACAGATGCAAAGATTTTGGTCTACTGTCAGTTTTTTTGTTCTATTCCTACAGAGAGGCAGAGCATCATGGAAATGAGGAGAAGACATGGTGGAGCAGTGATGCTCACCTCATGGAGGCTGGAAGGATAGAGAGTAGAGGAGAGAGAAAAGACAAGGGAGAAGAAGAGAAGGAGAAAATAAATAAAGCTTTTAAGAGTGCATCCCCAGTGACCTTAATCCTTTCAACTAAGCCCCACCTACAGTCTCTACCGCTTCACAATGCCCTTTCATTTATGAATCTACTAACGGATATATCCATTGATAAGGTTTGATCCCTCATTAGCCAGACTATTCTGAACACTATGGAGTTGTAAACCAAACCTTCAACACATGAACATATTTTGAGATAATTCATATGAAAATATAACAGCTGCCCAGTCTCTTATTGCTGAACTTGTTTTACTTATTTTCTTCTCCTTTTTGTTTTACGTGCTTGGATTTCAACCCAGGACTTTGTTCATGCTTGACAAATGCTCTACCAGTGAGGCACACTCTCAGATCTATGAACATTTTTGTATCATACAGCACAGAACTATTTTGTAGTTGAAGCTCATTTTAAGAAGGAGAAAAAAAATGTGATTGTAGTTGAAGAGGAGAGACTAGAAAATTTGGTTGTCACCTATGTCTATGAAGATATCGCAGAGCACACCTATCTTTAACCTTTGAAGAGTGTTTGTGGAGACTGACACCTCTTAGTTTCCTAGTCTTGAAGCTTTAGCCACATGGCCCTTCATCTCTTCCTTAGAAGAATGATCAACTTTCTTCCATTCCATGTGGTCTTTATAAGTCATATGGTACATGAAGCATTATCACTGAAACCTGCCCACTTAAAAGTCCCTCCTCATCTCTAAGTTCTCAGTTAAATGTCATTTCCATAGGGAAATCTTTGTGTGGAGACAGACTGCACTCAGCGTCTCATACTTGTGGAAAGCATGACAATATTATAATTAGATTACTCCATTGGTGGTTAAGAATTCCTTGTCTGCAGAGTGCCTTAGTCTATTAAATTCTCTCTAAAATAATAATGGTTATCCTATCTATACAGTGCTGACTTCACTCTCCATTGGAAAATTTGCTTCTCTTTTTCATATAGATGCACAACCTGAGGAGAGAATCAGCCCATCACACTTCAACAGGTCCCCAGCTGAAAGAGTAGTTGAGGAAATAAGCAAGAGTGCTGCTTTCTTGTAACTAGCACAAGGGTGAAGGAGATAGATACAGAGAACACCCAACTCCTACAAAACCAGATATCCAGAGACACAGACCTCATCACTGAAGTAGACCTAAAATGAACCCAACATGCCTCAGGAAAATTTGTGGAAGAAGGGGCAGAGAGATTGTTAGAGCCACATGTTGGGTCATTATACACAGAGACATTTCCTCTTACCCATAACTAATGGCTAACCTCACAATGCATGTCCCATATTACCCAATGAGGAGGGTCCCTGTGGAGGAGGGAAACAGGGAGGAGGCTAACCATTGTACCAACATGACTGTATATACACTGTGTAGATAACTAATAAAAAAAATTCCTTGTCTGGGGCTGGGGAGATGGGTTAGTGGCTAAGGCACTTGCCTGCAAAGCCAAAGGACCCAGGTTCAATTTCCTAGGACCCAGGTAAACTGGATGCACATGGCACACATATCTGGGGTTCACTTGCAGTGCTTGGATGCCCTGGCATGCCCATTCTTTCTATTTTTCCTCTCTATCTCAAATAAATAAGGAAAATAAAAAGAATTCTTTGAAGCTGAAGAGATGGCTTAGCAGTTAAGGCATTTGGCTACAAAGCCAAAGGACCCAGGTTTGATTCTCTAGGACCCACATAAGCCAGTTTCATAAGGTAGCACATGCATCTGGAGTTCCTTTGCAGTATCTGGAGGTCCTGGCATAACCATTCTCTTCATCTGCCTCTTTCTGTCTCTCTGTCTGTCTCAAATAAATAAAAATGAATAAAAAAGAATTCAAAAATTCAAAACCATGCCTAGTTTATATTCCTTGATGTAAATAATCATCAGTATACATATTGGTCATACGGGATATGGGGGGTTTATAATTGTTTAGTACTCAAAAATTTATAGAAGGCATAGGTGATGGGAGGAGAGCATGCATGTGAAGACCTCTGAGAAAACATGAGAATGAAAACAGAGGGCAGTATTGGGTTTCATAGAAAATGAATTCCCATTATATATTTGTCCAATATCAGGATATTTCTTATATGTTACTATGGAAACTCTAATGTCTGCAAACTTAATTGCATTTCTTTATAATTCAGAAAAGTATGGTTTCAAAACTGCAGAATGTAGCCGGGTGTGGTGGCACATGCCTTTAATCCTAACACTCAGGAGGCAGGGGCAGGAGAATCGCCATGAGTTCGAGGCCACTCTGAGACTACAGGGTGATTTCCAGTCAGCCTGACCTAGAATGAGACCCTACCTCGAAAAAAGAGAAAAGAAACCTGCAGAATGAAATGTGACAGTGCCTCTGATGAAACTAAGCAGTAGGGATGTAGGTGATGTTTTGTCTCAGTTGATTTGCGCTATGATAACATAAGTACTATAAATTGGTTGGCATAGACTCTAGAGGCTAAGAAGTCAGGACTTGGTGTATAAATGGCTCTCTTTCTGAAAAATAGCATTCTTCTCCGAGTAACCTCTTGAGGGGGGGGGGGGTGGTCTAGTAACCTCTCAAAGGTTCTGTCTCTTAATGTCCTCTCACTGGGCATTAGATTTCAACCGGGGAGTATGATTTTTTTCATGTGACAAAGCATTTCATCCATCACAATATTCTCCCTCCAAGCTCACTTTGAGTATCACAAGGCCAAGTTTCAAAACAGTATACTTTCTAAACAAATGCAGTCTCAAGAAAAGCAGCTCCCCCAGGAGCTAGACATTTATTGGTCACCCATCTTATACAAATTCCAGACATAGGACATGTTGAGGCCTAGGCATTGATTTGTCCCCTTTTGTGGGTCAGGAGTCAGGACAGGTTTGTGCCTTGGTGTGTCATAAGTAATCTAATGCAAAAAGAAAATGAAGAACAAATGTCCCAATTGGAATGTAAGGAGAAAGAGAACACAATCACACAACTGCAGCAGAATCATATTAACATTTCAAATGGAAGAACACAGAGCATCACACAAAAGAACCAAAAATATTAAAGATGCATCTGGCACAATGGTCATATTCTTCCCCAGCTTATTCATGCCACTAGGAAGGTAATAACAATATTTGTCTATGTAACAAAGACACAATTTTAAAATTATTTTATGATGAAAACAGTTCATTTCTCTCCCAGGTGTTTTTTTGTTATTGTTGTTTGTTTTGTTTTGTTTAGTTTAGTTTTCTGTTTACAAGCTCTGGAACGATAACTTGAAATAGAGTCAAGGTTACAGAGAGAAAAATAAGAATTCCTTGAAAATGTTCTTAATTAATTTTTTAAATTAATTTCTATCTGGTAGGTAAGAGAAAGAAAATTAAACTATTTTATTCACCATACAGAAATGAAGTTATTTATTTTTAGAAAATACTTTTAGGATTAGAGAGATGGCTTAGCAGCTAAGGTGCTTGCCTGCAAAGCTTAAGGACCTAAGTTCAATTCCCCAGTACCCATGTAAAGCCAGAAGCACAAGGTAACACATGTGTCCAGAGTTTGTTTGCAGTGGCTAAAGGTCTTAGCCCACCCATCCTCTCTCTATCTGCCCCTTTCTTTCTTTCTTTCTTTCTTTCTTTCTTTCTTTCTTTCTTTCTTTCTTTCTTTCTTTCTTTTTCTTTCTTTCTCTCCTCTCTTTTTCTCAAATAAACAAATAGAAATTAACAAATTAAATATGTTTTTATTTATTTATTTTTAAGAAGACATAGAAACAGAGAGGAAAAATGGGTATACTAGGGCCTCTTGCACTACAAACAAACTTCAGACACATGTGCCACCTTGTGCATCTGGCTTTATGTAGGTACTGGGGATTTGAGCACAAGCCATCAGGCTTTGCAAGCACCTTAACTGCTGAGTCATCTCTCCAGGCCTGAAATTATTTCTTTTTAAAAAAGAGGAGATAAACCAAAATATATTCTAAGGTTATATAGAGAAAGCCTTCACTAGACAGCAGGAAGGAAACTGAAGGCTTGTAATTAGGTTAGGATGTCTCCTTTTCCCTTGAGCAAAGTGCTCACTGAAGAGCAGTACTAAGAGGTACAATTAAAGACACTATTGCACTTTTCTGAACAATATTTCATTCTAAAATAGATGTTCTAACCACCTCATACAAAGTGGTCTCAACATGCTTAGAACTTGCTTAGGGATTTATAAAGTATTTTATATATTTATTTGTGAGACTGTGTGTATGTGTGGGTGCATTAGGGCCTTTTGCCACTGTAAGTGAACTCCAGATACATGGCCCATAATGTATTTGGCTTTACTTGAATACAGGAGAATATAGCCCAGTTCTGCAGGATTTGCAAGCAAGTATCTTTAACTACTTAGCCATATCTCTAGTACCTGGTTAGACATTATTTTTATATTCATCTATTTATTAAAGAGAGAGAATGGGCATGCTAGGGCCTCTAGCCACTCTCAACAAACTCCATATGCATGCATCACCTAGTGCATCTGGATTTTTGTGAGTACTGGGGAATCGAACCTGGGTCGTTGAGCTTTTGCAGGCAAGTGTTTTAACTTCTTAACTGCTAAGCCATTTCTCCAGCCCATGGTTAGTTAGTTTATTATTATTATTATTATTCAAGGTGGCCTCTAACATAAAGTGATCCTCATACCTCTGTCTCCCAAGGGCTGGGATTAAAGATGTGCACCAACAAGCCCAGCTTGATATTTTTTAAACACACTTTTAAAATTGCTTATTTTAGGGGTTTGTATTGCAGGTGCTAGACTATAATACCACCCTTTCATAATTTGTTTCAGGCTTTATTTGTTATACACCAATAAATACCAACTCTTTTTTTTTCCTCCACTAATTTCTTTAATACTAGAAAGCATATCCATGCCTTATGATAACTTTGTGCTCTTTGATGGATGCAGAAAGGAAGACTCAGGGAGGAAATGTGTTAATTTATTTTTCTAGAGGTGAAGACAGTCTTGACATGTTTTATTCTAAGATCAAACCAAAACCAAATGTTCCCACTAGTTGCTACTTGAAGATAGGGACAGAAAATCTTCCACATCCAACCTTTGTGTTTCTGAATGCAGTGTTGTATGTGTGTGTGGGGGAGGGGGTGGGGGGTGGGGAGAGGAATACAAGTTTAACAAGTTTTTGGATTATTTCAAGGTAATGGACCCCCTCATAGCAGACTCTTCTCCACATAATAAATTTCCTGATCCTGTCCTTGCAGCAAGAATGCAAGCATGGAAGGATGCTTTTAATGTAGACATCTCTTAAATTTAGCTCAATCCATCTAATCTAGTTCAAATCAATTATACCTTGCAACTACTTACTGAATCTTCCCCTATCCTAATCTAGGATAGTTTGTGTTAAGCAAAATCAAGAACCTATGCACTTATGCTATTTCTTAGTACCTGTTATTACTCATTTGCCTTTCAGTTGCAGATATAGATGTAAAGCTGTGTTCTGATTTAGCAGGTAGTCATATTTTCACTCTTTCTTCTCATATACACACGTTATTTATATACATATACACATGTATATTCTCTTTTGTGTTGTCTCTAAATATCTACTAAATACCTATCTAAATTCCTATTTTCAAATAATTAGAAATATAAGCAATTTTTAGAGGAAAGTTTTGGAAACAAATTTTACTTATATAGTTCCTTCACCTGCGCACACTTGCACGCCCATGCATTCACACCCACATGCACACTTACACACTTTTTTCTTATCTGAATCAGCCACCACAGCTGCTGGTGCCTCAGGGGCTTTAAACATCAATCAGTTTCACAGCTGGAGGCAGAGTGATCTACAGCAATAACAGCAATAACACTTAAAGTGCTTCCTTTTCTGATATAATTTGATTCTTCCATTAGAGCACATATTCTCTCTCTCTTTTTAAGCCAAAGCAAATGTTCTCTGTCCATATCAGGGCAAATAAATTGTTACCTTAAAGAGGCAGAAGGTAGTACTCCCTAGTTAGAATGCTGTGTGAAGACAATTCTTCCAGTAATACTTAATTCCATACTGCTGAGTTTTTCACCTTCTTCTCAAGGATTTCCCTCTCCTCCATGTCCTCAGACCTGCCAGTGATCTTGGATCTGTCAGGCCGTCAGGGAGTGAATCCTAGTAGCTGTAACAAAAACAGATCACAGAGACTTTAATGACTATGATCCTTGGTTTCTAATCCTTTAGAATTCAGTGGGATATTGAAAGATGCTATGACAATGACTGTCAAAATTTTTTAAAACCTAGGTCCTTGTTATCAACCAAAACACTCATTTTATCACAGTTTAAAATAATCTTAAACATGATTGATCCCTGTTTTGCTCAAAAGCACAGAGAACACACTATTCTTAAAACTGAAATTTTCATTGTCATTTTCGAAAAGGTAGAAAGTGATTTGCATTCCATCAAACTTGATAGGTGACATTGCAGTTTTGTTTTTTTTCTTTAGTAAGGATGTACTCTCAAAGCTAAACATTGAGAATAGGTCATAATCTAGCTGTGTTAGTCCCTGTGTAAAAATGCTAGCTAGAATACTTGCACATTTGGTTTTCAGACAGATATTTTTTTTAAACTAAATGAGCAATCCACTTGAAGCCTGCTGGCCCAGCCCAGGGGCTGCCTCTGCACCTTATTCCAGCTGTTGGCAGCTATGCTGAGATGCATATAGTCACACTTCTGTTGGCTCTGCTACTCTTTCTTTCATTTATTTAGCATGAATCAATGAAATGAGTTTATACTAAAATTGATAGTGATGAAATCTGAAAACAGTAGAGCTAAATGGGTCTTTAGAAATCTTGACCTAACATTATCCTTCCATCATCCTCTCTATGCATATGGGGACTAGGATTTCTGAGAAATCTAAATAATCAACTCATAGGCAAATGGATAGTTACCTATTTAAACTGGAATTTGGACTCAAATTTTCCATTACAATGAACAAAATTATATTCCCACTGAAAATCATAGGTTGAAGTCATAGATGTGACTATCTATGGAGACATTTATCAAGAGATACTTAAGGTGGAGTGTGTGCAACAGCATGGAGTGAGTAGATAGATCCCTGATTGCCTGAGATTCTCCCAGTTTCCTGGTCCCAGTAGGTCACTCTGTGGCTAGATTGGGACTGTTTGGACCTTGTGATCATGCTTCTGAAGCAGGCCCCTTTGCTCTGCCTTCCTGATCAAAGTGTCCCTAGGTACCCATTCCCTGATACCTAGCATGTGAGGGTGTTCATGATGAGCCAGAGTGAGTAGGCCAGATCCCTGTTTCCCAGGTTCCTCCATGTTTCCTGGTCCCTGTAGTTCCCCCTGAGCCTGGCTTGGAGCAGAGGGCTGTAGGGGCTGTGGAAATAGGCTTTTTGCCTGGTATCCTGACAGGCCCCTGGATACTTACATCACTATTCCCCCTGAGTCAGAGGATGCACCAGCCACAGTAGGAGTAGGCCTCTTGCCTCTGGTTTTACAGATTCCTCGTGTTTGGTTCCCCAAACTGTGATTCTATTGTGTGGAATAATGTGTGCAAGTGAAGTGATTAGACCAGAGCGCTCAGTTCCCCAGGTACCTTTGATGTACCTACAATATCCACAATTGATGATTATGTGGTTATAACCCCATCCTATACCAGTACACCAAACCAGTTCACATTTAAAACAGAACACCCTCTGAACATCCCACATGGACAAAGGTTGCTTCCTCTTAAATGGAATACAGTTTCTCCCCAAGATGAGTGGATCACAAGTCAAAAAGCCAATCAAAGTCAGAAAACTGACTGATTTCCACAAGGATGTCTAGTCCCAGAATGGAAGCCTCCAATGAAATCATAGAGAATCCATTGAAATTCAGTCCCAAAATGAAAACACAACAACCAATGATACACTGATCAAAAGAATTGCTGAGCTAGAAGCAAACCATTAAAAAAACCAGCACTTGTATCAATATAATTGACCAGAATCCTCTCTTACAGCACTCAGCTTTTGACAGTAGGCTTAACTTGATTGAAGAAAATGTTAGAAGAAAAGAGATATGAATGAATTGAAGATGAGTCAAGAAATGGAAGTTCTCAATAACTGATTGATTGAGCTTAATGAAGATTTGATCAAATATAATAATAAATTCCAGGAAGCATCAAGAGAATCAGAACTCAAACTGAAATTTGAGTATGATGCAAAATATTACAACATAAAACAAAAATCAAACAGGGCTTATAAAAACCTCTCTAGAACCCCTCACTAACAGAGTTTCTTATGTGGAAGATAAAACCTCTGACCTGGAAGACAAGACAGAAAAAATTGATTGTGAGGCCAAGACCTTTACTAAGTTCAAAAGTTCAAGTGAACAGAATTGGAGGGAACTGTGGGGTGCCCCAAAAAACCAAACATCTGGATCATGCATATACCAGAAGGAAACAAAATCCAGGCCAGAGGCATAGAGAATATTTTTACCAAAATTATTGAAGAAAATTTTCCCAATCTTTCCAAAAAGACTCCCATCCAGATACAAGAATCTCACAGAACACCAAACAGATAGGACCAAAGAAGATGATCTTCAAGGCACATCATAGTTAAAACTCTTAACAATAAAAATAGAGAAAGCTAAAAGCAGCAAGAGAGGAACAATTCACTATGTACAAAAGCAATCCCATCAGAATTATCTCAGATTTCTCAGTGGAAACTCTGAAAGCCAGAAGGGCCTAAATGGAACACTTCAAAGTCTAAAAACTATGGCTTCCAACCCAAGATAATATATCAAGCAAAAATATTGCTCATAATAGATGGTGAAAGGAAAATTTTCCCTGAAAAGCATCAATTCTATGATTATATGAACACAAAGCCAAAACCTACAGAGAATACTTTAGGGAATGCCCCACACTGAACAGTCAAACAACCAATCTCAAGAGCCAATAAGGAAATGATCACAAAATTAAAAACAAACAAACAAAAAATTTAAAAAAGTCTCCAAACCCCAGAAAACACCTCATCATGGCAGGAATTAATTCAAACTTCATAGTAATACTTTAAATATTAATGGTCTTAACTCGCCCATCAAATAACACAAGTTATCAGTGTGGATCAACAAAATGGACCCATGTACCTCCTGTGTTCAAGCAACCACCTCACCATTAAAGATGCACACATCTTCAAGGTGAAAAGATAGAAAGTGATATTCTAAGAAAATACAAATAAAAAATAAGTAGGCATTGCTATATCAATATCTGGTAAAATAGACTTCAAAAATTGGAAAAAAAAAAAGTAACCAAAAAGGACAAAGAAGGCCAAAGAGAATGATCCAACATGAGAACATCACAATAATAAACCTATATGTACTGAAAGCAGTTTATATAACAAAACCGACTTTACAAAAAAATAGAAATAAACACCAATACTTTTATAGTCAGAGACTTCAATACTCCACTATCATCAATACAGAGATCATACAAGCAGAAAATCAACAGGGAAATAATAGAGCTCAACAGCATCATAGATCAGCTAGATCTAATGTCTACATAATTTTCTACCCAACTATACAGAATACACATTCTTCTCAGCAGCCCATAGAACCTTCTCCAAAATAGACCATATGTTAAGCCATAAAGCTTGCCTTCATAAGTTCTGGAAAATTGAAGTAACTTCCTGTATCATTCAGACCACAATGCTTTAAAGCTAGATATAAATAAGAAGAGACTCATCAAGAACTCCACCAGCTACTGGAGACTAAGAAACAGACTTTTAAGCAATGAATGGGTTTTGGAAGAAATAAAAATGAGACATATATCACCTGTCAAAACTATAGAAGATTGAAAAATTATATTTAAAAAAACTCCCCCAACAGAAAAGTCCAGGATTGGAAGGCTTCTCAGCCAAATTCTACCAAACCTTCATTTAAAAATTGAAACCAACTTTTCTTAAACTGTTTTGCATAATTGGAGACCAGGGAATCCTCCCCAACTCCTTTTATGAAGCTAGCCTTACCCTAATACCAAAACTAGACAGAAAAGCAATAAGAAAACTATAGGCCTATATCCCTAATGAACTTAGGTGCAATGATCCTGAACAAAATCCTTGTAAATTGAATTCAAAAACACATCAAAAGCATTATCCACCTTGATCAAATAGGCTTCATGCCAGAGATGCAAGGTTGGTTCAACATATGGAAATTGGTCAATGTAGTATACCACATAAATAAACTTAACCATAAGAGCCACATAATCATCTCAATTCAAAGAAAGCCAAAATAAAAAACTGCTTTATGAACAAAATTCTGGGAAAATAGGCATGGAAGGTTTATATCTCAATAAAATAAAGGCTACTTATATAGCAACCAAAGCCCAAATAATACTTAATGGTAAAAGACTCAAGGAATTCCAATTAAGATCGAGAACAAGACAGGTGTGGCCACTCTCACCACTGCTCCTCAACATAGTGCTAGAAATACTAGCCCAAGCAATTAGACAGGCGAAAGATATAAAAGGGATTCAAATTAGAAAGGAAGAAGTCAATTTATCCCTATTTGTAATTCCTTTAGTAAAGTGGCAGGTTACAAAATCAATGCACAAAAGTCAGTAAACTTTCTATATGCAAAGGACAAATATAGACAGAAAAAATCAGTGAGGCTATCTCATTTTCAATAGTATCAATCAATCAATCAATAAATCAATAAATAAATAAATAAATAAAAACCTTGGAATAACACTAACCAAGGATGGGAAAGACCCATACAATGAAAATATTAAAAAAGAAATTCAACAAATAAATTGAGGAGGACTTGAGAAGATTATAATACTGAATAGGTGGAATTAATATTGAGGAAATGTAAATTCTACCAAAAGCAAGATACAGATTTAATGCAATACCAATAAAAAATACTAGCATCATTCTTCAGAGAGATTGAAAGAATTATCTCAAAATTCATATGGAATGGCAGCAGGCCTTGGATATCCCATCATATCCTCAGTTAAAAAAACACACACCTCTGGAGGAATCACCATATCTGATCTAAAACTGTATTACAAAACCATAGAAACAAAAATAGCATTGTACTGCCATAAGAACAGAATCATAGACCAATGGAACAGAATTGAAGGCTCACAGCTCATGTCAAGTAACTGTACCTACTTGATCTTTGATTAAAGAGCCAATAATGTAGACTGGTGAAAAGACTGGATCTTAAACAAATCATGTTGGACAAATTGGATGACCATGCAACTAGACCCACTCATTTCTCTATACACAAAAAACAAGTCCACATGGATAAAAGACCATAATATAAGACCTGACACCCTTCTCCTACTGGAAAAAAAAAAAAAAAAAGATAGGAGTCACTCTCCATGATGTAGGAGTGTGGAAATACTTCCTCAACAGAAATTCAGTAGCCCAGGAAATTAAACAATCACTCAACAAATTGGTATCTCATGAAGTTAAAACACTTTTACACAGACAAACACACCATAAGCAGAGCCAATAGGTTACCAACTTAATGGGACCTGTAGGACTCTCTGATCAACAGCTTGTGGGTAGCAACCAATCTCTGGTCCTGGGAGTTACAAGACAGAAACAGAATTTTTTTTTTTTTTAAGGTTAGGCTTCATCCCACCCTCACCAGAGCCTTACTTTTCAGGTACTTTCCCCTGCCCCCTGTTTATTCCTTTTCAGGGTTATATCTCTTAAGCTGTCTCCAATCCCCTGAAAAGCTCTATATGAGTTACTGGGTGGAAATGGCCAATAATGGTCTGAGAAACCAGAGGTCTAACCTACTCAGAAGCCAACACTTTGATACCATATAAATAAATGTCAGTGCAATAGTGGCACACAGACTCAATGGGTAACCAATAGCTCTTTGATTGGCTTAGAAATCCACTCAGTGCAAAGGAACCCATATATGGAATTGGGAACCAGATCAGAATCCTATAGAGACAAACATTATATTCCCCAGTGTCGAGCTCTCATTAGTCTTTGGCTAAAAGAGGGGTTATGAACATCAAATTCTCCCTAAATTAATAATGCTCATACCATTTAAACTATACTGACTTTATTCTCTGTTTCAGAATCTGTTCTTTTTTTTCAGAAGGTAGTGAAATAAGAGGAGATAAATTACCTCTTGTACTTCAGCCAAGCCATAGCTGAATGCACAGAGGAATGGGGGAGATAAGTAAGAGTGTTTTTTCTATTCTGTTCCTGATAATCAGCACCAGGCTGTAGGAGACGGTTCCCGAGGATACTCAATGCCTAACAAAGTAGAGATCTAGAGGCTCCTAAGAGCTCATCAATAAAGTAGACTTAAAGTTCAGGGAATATTGTGGAAGAGGGGGCAGAAAGATTGTAAGAGCTACAGGTTGAGACATCATGCCCAGAGGCATTCCGTCCCCCTAAAAATAACAGACTACTGCTCCCATAACACATAAACTACAACCCCAAGGGGAATGCCTGCAACCCTATTGATGAGCATCCCCAACAGAATAGGGGCTGGGGCAAGAGCAAAGAGGGTACCAACACATGATGTATCCATATGAAATATCTTACTACTACTACTACTACTAATATTATAATAAATTTTTTTAAAAAGATAATTACAGTAAAATGATGTATGATGGAGCCAGTGAACAAACAAAAAGAACAAATGGTACTGGAGCTCTTTTCCTAAAACAAAAGACAACCCCTGTGAGCCAACCACAACAGAACTCCATCAGAACAGGACCTTGTGCTATCCAGTCTCACAGGACCATGACAAAGTAACAGTATCACTTTCTTAAGCTGGCTAGTCTATGCCTTTTTATTTCTTCATGACAGACGTAGCTAAGATGCAAAACTTTCTACTTTTTAGATGTTATGACTCATGCTAAGTTCAGATATTTCATGAGGGACCCATTTCTGCCCTTGTTTACTGCAGGGGGCTTGGAGTTGTCTCTGACAAAATGTCTGAACAGAATATCAGTTACCAAGCTTGTTACCTACTTGACATCTCCAAGAAATGAATGACCATAAAATTAGACCTGATTTGATTTCATTATTTCAAATTCCCCTAGCTTTAATCACTGACAAAAGAGCTAGTTTTTTTTTTGTTTTTTTGTTTTTTTGTTTTTTTTTTTAGTTCCTAAATATATATTCTTTAGTTAAGTAAATCCATACTGGATGTGGCACCTATGGACTAACTTTATTTCTTTTCTTTTAATCTTCCTTTTCCTTATTTTCTCCTAGAGTGCTGAATTATGAATTAATTTTGTCAAAAATTCTATCATTTGTTAAAGTAGTTTCTCTGATCAATTGTAAAGGGCCCTTCCTGAGTAAATGCTTCTGACTTTATATGAAATAAACAAATAAGAATGGGAGGAGAGAGAGAAAGAAGGGAAGAAAGGGAAATGAGGAAAAGAGAGGATTGTATCACCAGTTGAGTCAGAGTTTAAAAATCGGCTTTTCCCTAGCATTTTTCTTAGCAATGTACCTTATGACAGATGATATTTCTTACACTGAAATTATATTTTAAGAGATTTACTTGCAATAATAACTTCTTTACTCATATATTTCCTTTTGGTGATTTTTTAATTGGAGATTTAAAGAAAAAATGTGTTGCCTTAGCCACCTTAATATGTTGCTGTTTATCAAGTCTTCGCACTAGGCTTCTCTTCCTGAGAAAAGAAGAAAAATTGAGCTGGGCATGTTGGTGCATGCCTTTAATCCCAGCACTTGTGAGGCAGAAGTAGGAGGATCACCATGAGTTCGAGGCCACCCTGAGATTACATAATGAATTCCAGGTCAGCCTGGGCTACAGTGAGACCCTATCACGAAAAAAAAAAAAAAAAGTAGAAAAATTGTAATCATGCCACCAGGGCCTTTCAGGACAAGGCTCCTCTCTCTGAGTCTCTTCTTACAAGATCCTTTTCCCTAGACAAACCAATGGGTGTTTTTCTTTCATAAAAATGCACTCATTGGGCTGGAGAGATGGCTTAGCACTTAAGTGCTTGCCTGTGAAGCCTAAGGACCCTGGTTCGACCCCAGGTCCCAAGTTAGCCAGATGCACAAGGGGGCGCACGCGTCTGGAGTTCGTTTGCAGAGGCTGGAAGCCCTGGCGCACCCATTCTCTCTCTCTCTCCCTCTATCTGTCTTTCTCTCTGTGTCTGTCGCTCTCAAATAAGTAAATAAAAAATTTAAAAAAATAAAAAAATTGCACTCATATCATATTGATATACTTCCTAACTAACTGAAATGTCTCTTTTCTTCTCTGACACTCACAAGCAACCTACATGGGTGCCATGTTTTATCTCCTTTCCCAACTGCTGCCACCAGAGATGACTTTTCTTTACTAACTATACCACTTCTTAGCCCCAGCTGCCATTTGTCACCTATATATCATCTTTTATAGGATTCTTACTTCATATATGTGCACCCCAATTCCATATAGCCAGTGATCCCTAGTTCTTCAATACACAGCACCTAACACACTGCTGGGCATAGCTTAGATGCCCCTCAGCCTTGTGCATAGTGACTCCAATGATAATGAGGTTGTTCTGTTAACAACTCACTTTCTCCAGTCTCCCTCATGTGCAGGAAGCCCTTTTCATCAGGCAAGGGTCATGGCAAGTGCTTTCCCTATAGTTGATACTTAATTTCCTCTTTGAACAACCCACAGCCATATCTGCTGTTTGACATTTCACCAATAAGAGCAATGAGACTGGTGATTCCACATTAGAATGATTATTTTCATAATTAAATGATGGACAAATAGACTGACATAGCCTGGTGATTTCTGCATGCTCAATGCTTCCTAAACTTCATATCACTCAATTTCAACCAGAATTCCATGCATACCTTTGTCTGACAGATGAGAAGGTATAACTCCATGAGGTTAAGTAATTTTCCTAAGGCTTGGCAATGTTTCAGGTACCAGGTTTTCTTCTCTTGAAGTGTAATTGCCTTCTGTGGCTGCTTTGGGGATTTGAAAAGAAAAACACTAATATTACAATGTAATATGGCTTTGCTAAATTTAATTTGCATCATTCTTTCAAATAAGAATTACTATATCCAGATGGAAGGAGTAGTTTTTGAATATTTAAGAATAAATAATCCATTTAAACCAATTAATGGGTACCATTCCAAACATAATTTGTATGTCTGGAAAACAAACATCCTGAAATAGGAGTGTGTTTCTATATAATTGATTCCAAGTGGTTACTTCTATAAAACTCTGACTGGAAAGGCCAGTTCCAGGGCATGGCCTAGAGCCTCCTTGGGGAACATACCTGGAATCTTCTAGGCAGAGGGATGGGACTCTTCAGAGAAATACTACATTTTAAAGGGAAGATTTCTTTTTTCCCTCTTCAGAGAATTTTTTCAAATCTTGGCACTAAAGAGGGGGAAAAAAAGGTATGTATTTTCTTTGAAATATTGGCTTTTTCTATAAAGACCACCCTCTCCCCCAGCCATGAAAACTTCAAACAGCCTGACAGAGAAGTCAGAACTCCTCTGGTTGAAGAAGCTGTTACGTTGAAAGCTGCTACAGGCTATAAGCTGTTAGAGGGTCCTGGAGCTCAGAATCTGTTAGTATTCATTTTAATAAGCTATAAAAAATGGGAAAGAATTCTGACTCTGTGTATGAATGCATATGTATGTGTATTTCATGCACAAATCCTTATCTTCTAATATTATAAATATGTAGCATTTATTTAAAGATATACCTGAAAACCTAATGCTTTCCTTAGAAAAGAAATAAACTTCAAATCCTAATGTAGGTTTTACTTGAAAAAATGTGAATTGGCTTTTTAAACTAAACATATTCTTTAGCAAATTTCCTGTGAAATTTTAATTGGATTTCATACTTTTTGTCTTCTTTTTATGCACATCACATTTTACTACTTAGTAAAAATTTGACATAATTTCCATGTGCTTTTCTTACCTGAAATTATGATTTAAATAAAGTTAAAATGCAGAAATTAAAGGGAAAAATCCAAAGTAATTGACTAGGGTGAATATTAATTTTAAGTGTGTTGCTCTATTTTAGGCACATCCTACTCTGTGGCTACATCAGTGTCTCTTTGGACTATGCCATTATTACTATGGCTTTCTGTGGTGAAAATGTCCTAAATTACTCAGATGTATCCACATGCATACCCTAATTTCTAAATACATATAGAAGGGAACAATTCAGAATGTGCTTGGGGGATGTCCTACATCATGTCTCCTCTATCTTCTACTCAAATTATAGCTATGGAAACAAATTTCACCCATATGTGACAAAAAAAAAAACACCAGACCTCATCAGCATTTTCTTACTTTTTGAAAATATTTAACTTAATATATTTATTTGAGAGAGAGAGGGAGTGGAAGAGAATGAGCATTCCAGGGCCTCTAGCTATTACAAATGAACTCCAGATGAATGTGCCACCTTGTGCAACTGGTTTATGTAGGCACTGGCTATTCAAACCTGGGTCCTTAGGCTTCAAAGACAAGAGCCATAACCCTTAAGGCATCTCTCCAGCCCTCCTTACTTTTTGACCCTGAGCCCATTTAATAACTTGTAGAAAGTATCTGTGAACTCAACAAACCATTCTGATACAAGCACAAAGAATCTCAAGGAATCAACAAGCCACAGCATGATGCTTGACAAAAGACAGATTGGACCTGGAAGTTAAATACACCCATCTTTCATTCTGTAGATGAACAAATAAAGTTGGGCTTTACATGTTTAGAGCACACAAAGTCAACGAGTTCCCAATTTTCTTAATAGTGACTAACTTAACAACATATTGCTTGGTGTTACCTATACAAGTTACTTTCAACCATAGGTGATTAGGGTCTTTCCTTCTGGCCCCTAGGAATATATAACAATACCAAAAGGTAGTCCTGGTTGTCACATCTTATAGAGGGAAAGACTTGGATTGTAGCAGTGGCTTGAGGCCAAGGATTCAGAAACACATCCTACAATGTGCAGCATACAACTCCCTGCCATAGAACAACCTAACACAAAATTCCAGTTGTGCTGAATTTGAAAACCTTAGCAAACATTTTGTTTCTTGAAATCCCTCACCACAATAATATCCCTGAACTCTAGTTACACTCTGAGCTGTGCATTTTAAGGAAACCCAGCCCCAGAGATCAGTAGTTCACAATACTCTTTAGGGAGCAGTTTAGCTTAGGGGTAGACAGGTACAGGGAGCAGGAGACTAAGGAGAGAGGGAGAGAGAGAGAGAGAGAGAGAGAGAGAGAGAGAGAGAGAGAGAGAGAGAGAGAGAGAGAACATAATAAGCTCTACTTGCCTTCTTAGAGCTAACAAAAATATTTCACTTGCCCTTTTAATTAGACACAAATGACCACTGGGCAAAAACCCAGAGGTAAAAAGTAACAGTTTTAGTGCAAGCTGAATTTGTGCCATAGTATCTGAATATGAACAGAAACAAAGCTGAGGTTTGCGCTATGTTTTCCTTGAACAATAGCTTTTATTAGATGGTAATTCCAACTCTGTTGAGGTAAGAACTTGTTTTATTATGGAATTTCTCACAGGTTCTAATTTGTCCCTGCACAACACATGTTCAATTGGGTTTTGAATGTGTGGCAGACCAGGATTGTGCCCAAGTCCCTTCACTGTTAATGCATTGTCATTTTGAAGGCATACAAATATTTGGCCTGCTACATGTAATATAAGAATGTCAATCAGGTTAGCCAAGCCAATTATACTGTAGCCATTTAAAAATAATAATCTTTTGCAATTGCCAAGAATATATTTTCCATTTTTCTTCCATTTGAAAGGTTTTGTAATTTATCTCAATCAACTTTCCTATTTGAATGTTATCATCTGGTCACATCTTAAGAGAACTGTTTCAAAGCCTCATTGAGTTTGGTTCTACTTCTCAAGAAGCAAACCGGCAAATGACTTCTCACAAGAAACTTAGTTGTTCACATGTAACTTAAACCCCATTCTCTGCATACAAAATTAGACAAATGAAAGAAAGCCTGTCCGTGGTATTCTTAATATTTGAACTATAACCTAAGCAGAGAGATGTACCCTTGTCATTCTATAATTGAATCAAAATTTCAGTGATATTAGAAAGAGAGAAAGTTATTCACTTTTGTTGTTAAAGTTCAACCAAAGTGAGTCCCTCATTTCTGAAATCAAACACTTAACTTGAGATGACATAATCAAGATACAAATTTCAGTTAGATAAGAAAAATAAGTCTGTGTATTAATTGTGTAGCATGCTTTCTATAACTGGTAGTAAAATATTGTATGTTTGGAAAAGTCTGAGAGAGTCCATAATTTCAAAATATATTTATTATTAATAATTTATTAAAATCATTTTCAAAAAATATGGCAAAAATTGTTTTTTATTATGGTAGTAGACAGCTCCACAATGCTGGGATGAGCATCCAACCAAACATTGTTTATGAGAGGAAGGGATTTATTTCAAGCTTACAGATCCAGGGAAAGTTCCATTAATGGCAGAATCAGCTGACTTCCTTTCTCAGATCCCAGCAGAAAGAAACTACCAACAGCCAGAAAACACCAAAAAACAGCAAGCAGGGACTGTAGCATTAAAGACACATGTATCATGCGAGTGAAACAGGAGAACAAGAAGTCAGGCTGCATGTTCACAAAGTAACCATGAATGAACTTCTAATTTCATTTTTCCTCCATTATCTATATCATTGAACCTCATGGCCCAATTCTTTACCTAGAAGAGACCAAAATACAATAATCATTCTCCTAAAACATTAAAAGATATTCAAACTTTTAATGTTTCAATGGCATCTTGGGGAAGAAAACATATCTTCAAAGATTATAATCGTTTGTATTAGGTCACTTTTATTTAAATGAATCATTAAAAATGGTCCACCCAAAAAATTCACTCATGAATTCTTGCTCCAAGTATCCTTTATGCTCAACACCTTGAACCAGAAGCCTTATTCAAATAACTGTGAATCTACAGTTTTAAGGTTCGTTAATCATATTCCTTCTATGTGCAGTGATCTTGAATAAGGTTCCCATACTTATGCAAAATATTAACAGCAATTTTTTATTAAAGATGTGCTTTATTAATCTTAATAAATCATAGTTTCTTGGGACATTTCTGACTGCTTCTCAAGTAAAATGAGGCTTGACTGTGCAGTAACAGTGTTTATGTCATGCTTCAATTGTTTAAGGTGAGGCTTCGAGGAGTTTATTGCTTTGGTTTATATAGGTAAGCCCAGTCTGTGCATTGGAAATGATGGATGAACTGCAGCCCCACTGGAGTGCTTGTCATCGCTCATGTGCTGAGGTGACATTTCTTTATGTATTTTGTCATAAACATATGCAATTACTGGCAAAGAATTTGACCCTAGAGTCTGACTATTTGTCATTCTAATCCTTGTTTTTTGCCCAAAGTCAGGCAAGTTACTGTATAGTCTATCTTACATGCACATTGCTAATTGTTCAACAGATAATGAAATAATCTTCTGGTTGTATAAATTGCTTAATGTGTGATCTTTATTTCTACAGCCAGGCAAGTAGGTACTATGAAGGAAATTAAAGTAGTAGTGAGACACATGTAAATAACAAGGAAGACAGCCATACTGTACTATAATAGCTTCTCAGGACAATCTTTAGGGAAAAAATATGAAAGAAAGAAAAAAACAACAAAGAACAAAGAAAGGAAGGAAGGAAAGAAGGCAAGGAAGGAAGGGCACAAATAGAGAAGAGATGGGCCCTAATGCTCTAATTGTGGAATTTAATAAATAAAATAGAGGCAAAAATTATACAAAATATATTAAATACAATTACCTTCATACATAACTTTCCTATAATGAGTCTTAGTCTAAATGCAATTAACCAATAATTGATATCATATGAACAGAGATAATCATATACCTTCCCAACTTCCAGGCTCCAGGTACAAATTCTATGTTGTGTTATTTGAAAGCTTCTGATTACTTATTAGTAAAGATGTCAAGAAAATAATTAAAATTTGAAGTAAACTTCTGTGGAAAGAAATGATACAACCTTTGAAGAGCCTGGCTATATATTTTTGTTGTTGTTATGTTTTGGGATTTTTTTATTGACAACTTCCATCATTGTAAACAATATCCCATGGTGATTCCTCCCTCCCTCCCCCAACTTTCCCCTTTGAAACTCCAGTCTCTATCATATCTCCTCCCCCTCTCAATCAGTCTCTCTTTTGCTTTGATGTCATTATCTTTGAATCCTATTATGATGGTCTTGTGTAGGTAGTGTCAGACACTATGAAGTCATGGATATCCAGGGCATTTTGTTTCTGGAGAGGCACATTGTAAGGAGTCCTACCCTTCCTTTGGCTCTTACATTCTTTCTGCCACATCTTCCACAATGGACCCTGAGCCATGTAAGGTGTGATTGAAATGTTTCAGTTCTGAGCACTCCTCTGTCACTTCTCAGCAGCATGGTGCCTTCTGAGTCATCCAAGGTTACTGCTATCTGAAGAAAGAACCAAAAGTAAGACTAGCATTAATATATGGGTGTGAACATTAAGAAAAGTGCTTACTGGGCAATTTGGCCAGCATAGTACATACATTTTGCCAGATACTAGCAGACATTACACTCTTAGGGCTCCTGACTATGCCTTAGTAAGTTTTCAGTATCAAGGATGTACTCCCTCCCATGGAGCCGGCCTCCAGTCAAATTAGAGGGTGGTTGGTTTCCCCCATAACAGATGTGCCACTATTGCACCCATTGATTCATTTGGCCTGGATGGCCAAATATAAGACTTGCAGTATCCACTGTTAGGTATCATCACTGGTGATTTCTCTCTCTCCCACTGAACTGCACACAGCATGGGTTTTTTCCAGCTTTCTGTCAGCTGGTCTACATGGAACAGGTTTTTAACGCAGCTCCAGCAGGGTTTCTCAGTGACCTTGCAGCCCAAGTATGTGGAGTTTTCAGCAATAGGGTCTTACCATTTATTCCTGGTGGGAAACCAAGGGCCTTGGCAATGGCCTGTAATGTCTTGGGTACATAAGGGACATCCCTGGCCAACAACCTACTGGAAGGTATCCCATACCTGACACTGAAAATTTTCCAGTTACAATCTATGGCTTTTGTGTGTTCCAGTGTCCTAAAAAGTATGTTTCCATATGACTTGTTTATATCCTGTTAGATTTTGATTAGCACTCCCTCTACCTTTCCTTTACTCAATCTCTTCCCCTGACCTCATTTAGGTTTTTTCACACCAATATCATCCTATTAAGTAACCCCCTCCCTCCCTTTCTATTTTGTGTCTGTAAAGTCTGATAAGCAGCACTAGAGAAAAGGTGGGGGAAGAGTAAACCAGTTTTCAAACATTTTAATTGGATAAACCAAACTCAGTGGCATTTTTTGGTTTCTTGGTTTGTGGGGAGGTAAATGAAGAGCCAAATAATTAATGTTTGTTCAAAAAATTGAGGTGATGATTCTAGATGGCATGATATAGGATAGTTCTTTTTTGTTGTTGTTGTTGTTCATTTATTTATTTATTTATTTGAGAGTGACAGACATAGGGAGAAAGACAGATAGAGGGAGAGAGAGAGAATGGGCGTGCCAGGGCTTCCAGCCTCTGCAAATGAACTCCAGATGCATGCGCCCCCTTGTGCATCTGGTTAACGTGGGACCTGGGGAACCAAGCCTCGAACCAGGGTCCTCAGGCTTCACAGGCAAGTGCTTAACCACTAAGCCATCTCTCCAGCCCTAGGATAGTTCTTATGATAGACATGACTAAGAAACTAGATAACATGCTCATCTTTATGTTACAAAAATATTATGTATTGATTAACTTAAAGCTAACTACTCACTGTTGGAACAGTTGACATGAAGAAAACAGGATGAGTTGAAAGATTTCAAGTCTTCATCTGTGGTAGGTAATGCTGTTCACTAATAATATGCTGGAGGAAATTTCTACTAAAACTTTTTTTGTTTATATTTATTTATTATTAGTTTTGTATTCAGCAAATACAAGCAGTTTGGTACCATTATTAGGCTCATCCATGGCCTACCCCTCCCCATTAGCCCCTCATTGTTGAGGTATAAGGGTCGTGCATTGTGGGGTTAGCCCACAGTTATTGATATGATGAATGTCTCTGCATATCATGACCCAACATGTGGCTCTGACATTCTTTCCACCCCCTCTTCTGCAAAATTTTCCTGAGCCATGTTGGGTTTATTTTTGGTCTGCTTCAGTGATGAGGTGTTGGGGGCTTTTGAGGCTCTGGCTTTCTGTTTTGGTAGGAGTTGCTTTTTCTCTGTGTTGGTCTCCTTCCCCCTTGGCTGGTATCCGGTTCATCAGGAAAACAGCACCCTTGCATGTTTCACCAATTTTCCTTAGTTTCAGCCAGGTCCCTTTTGAGGTATGATGGGGTGGCTCTCTCCTTAGCATCTGCATCTATCTGAAACGAAGAAGCAGATTCTCCAACGGAGAGTAAGTTAGCACCAGGACAAATGAGATAACCCTTGCTTTTTTTATGGAATGTTTAATAGGTGTAGGCCCTCTTGTAGCCCATGATTGATGGTAGCTTGATATTGGAGAGTGTGCTTATGTTCAGATATGATTCTGACTTGTTTCCCAGCTCCAACTATGGGTCACGGACCACTGAGGAGATCAGCTAGCCAAATTAAGAGCAGTTTGTCCCCCTATTCCTGTGGTTGTATGCCAGTATTGCACTTGTATGGGCATCACAACAAGTTATTTGCTGCTAAGTAGGTTAGACCATGAGTTGCTTGGACAGATATTGGTCATTTCTCCCAGTTGCTCATGTAGCATTTTCTGGCACTAGACACGCTGACTGTCTCCTGGCTTCCAGCCATGCTGTTCCATTTTACTTGTCAGCTGCACACTAATCTAGACCCAAATGGCCATGGTACCATACAATTCTACTTCCTAAAAGGCAGACCAAATGGCTGAATCTTCACCAAGCCCTTACAGGAAACACCTGGACCACAAAACACTGGAGAGGGTAGGATCAATTCTAACTTAAATCTTCTATATCTTCCCTCCCTTACTCTCCCTCTCCGTCTCTCTCTTGTTTCTCTAACTCTTGTATATTAGTTATCTTTTTCCTCATTTTCTTAGTGGCCACAGACCTGTAACTCCCAGTACAAGCATGGGGCTATCATCTACAATGAGCCTTTGATCATAGAAACCTACAAGCTTTCCTAAAAGAATGACAGATTTCTGTCAGAGTACTTGATGACCCACCAAAGGTTAGTGGTAAGACCCTATTGCCGAAGACACCATATTTTTATTTATTTATTTGAAAGCAATGGACAGAGAAAGGGAGAGAGAGAGTGGGAGAGAATGGTCATACCAGGGCCTCCAGCCACTGAAAATGAATTCCAGATGTGTGTGACCCCTTGTGCCTCTGGCTAATGTGGGTCCTGGGGAATTGAACAGGGGTCCTTAGGCTTCCCAGGCAAGCACTTAATCACTAGGCCATCTCTCCAGCTCTCTACTAAAACTTAAAAAAAAAATAATCAGGGGCAAGGGATATGTCTCAGCCTACAGCCCTGTGGTTAGTTCTTAAGTGGAAGAAGCACTGGGACTCACTGGTCAGTAAGACTGACCAAAAAATAAACAGATTAATGAGACACTCTGTCTCAAGGAAAGAACATGAAAGAGTGAAAGTAGATAGCATATTTTAATTGGGCTATGCACTCATGAGCACAGGGTATAAACAACTGCCCCCCCCAACTCCCATATGTACACATGCATGCCACACACTACACAACACACTTTTTTTTTTTTGGTTTCTCAAGGTAGGGTCTCACTCTGGCCTAGACTGACCTTGAATTAACTATGTAGTCTCAGGGTGGCTTTGAACACACAGTGATCCTCTTCTCTCTGCCTCCTGAGTGCTGGGACTAAAAGCATGCACCACCACGCCCGGCTCACAACACACAGTTTTAAACCAATACATTTTCCAAAATAGTAACTATCATAGTAACTCTTGATTGTCAATTTGATTAGATCTAGAGTCACCTAGAAAGATGCCTCTGAGCATGTCTGTGAGGGATTTTCTAGATTGGGCCAACTGAGGTGGGAAAACCCACATTAGCTGTAGTTAGCATCTTTCTATCAGTTGGGTTCCTGGACTGAACAAAAGGGAGAAATAGAGTAGAACATGAGCATTCATGAGCATTTACTTCCTGACAGTCGGTATAATATGACCAGCCATCTCAAGTGCCTTGCAGCCATCACTTTCCCCACTATGACAACAAAACAAAACGTTTTTCTCTGTCACAGCTGTGTGACTATACACATAGGTAAAGCTACCTGAAGTGACACAATTCCTAGGCAGATATACAAAGCCAATTTTTAAGTCCCAATATATTCATCCTAAAACTGGAGACTGAAACAGGTAAGAAGATGTCTTGTCTATAGTAGAATTACCCATTCTGGCTTTGCAGAATCTAGCTGTATGAGCTTGAGCATGTTTCTTGACACAGTGGTTCTTTCTTCAAGAGTAAATGGAGATAAGGATGCTTACCTCATGGGGTTTTATGACTATTAGCTAAAATTATGTGCAAAATACACACACCATGAGTGTCTGGTATGTGGTCAGCACTCATCAATTATAAGGTCTACTGATCATTGTAGAAAAAATTTCCATTGTGCTTTATTTGTTGATGAAAGCATTGATAAGAAAAGTATGTGAAAGACACAAAAACTTGGAAATAACTAATAGATATCCTCTAGCAATCATTAATCATCCTTAACCTTTTAAATTCAAAGTTCATTTTCATGAAATTCTAGGCCTTGCAATGATAGTAGTTTTATAAACATTTATCAGGTGGAAAAACAATTCTACCTTGGAACTTCTACTTTGGAGATAAAAGATGCCAGAGGCTTTTAGCCACCTGAATACATGTTGCATTGAGAACATGAGAGGAAGATACAGGTAAAACTAATGTCATTGTGATCCCACAAAGAGAGGCCTACTGAAGGTAATGACCTTCCGTCATAGAGCTGGTCTACCAGCATTGACTGGTACCTGGTACAGTAGTAATCTGCAATCTGATTTTTCAAGAAAGATTCAAATTTCACTTTGGTTTTCTAAAGTACAAAAAATCTAGGGTCACATAAAAATTATTCCCTTTATTTGTGAAACTTTGTCAGGGTGTCCTAATTAAGTTTAAAACCTATGAATCTTTCTGCATAGCTCCAGAGACCAAAGCATCACCCTATATCTGATATGGCAGTAAGGGTCAAAGTAATTGTAGGGTGAACAGAAGATTAAAAGTCTGAACAAATGCATAAATGAATGAGTAAAAATATCTAAATTAAGAAATGTATTCTTGGGCTGGAGTGATGGCTTAGTGATTAAGGTGTTTGCCTGCAAAGCCAAAGGACCCAGGTTCTATTCCCCAGGACCCACATTAGCCAGATGCATAAGGATGAGCATGCATCTGAAGTTCGTTTTCAGTGGCTGGAAGCTCTGGTGTGCCCATACATTCTCTCTCTTTCTTTGTCAAATAATAAGTAAATAAAAATAAAAGAAATTTATTCTTATGTTCCTTTCACTTTTGAAATTATACCTATAACCTATTGAATGTTTAATATATAAATAGATGTCTAGCATCATGAACCTTAGATATACTGTTGACTAAGACATAAACCACATTTGTTTTGAAAGAAAATAGTATTATCACCAAGGATTTCAAGAAACTGAAGAATAAAGCCATGGTGCCCAGAGACATTGCAGTCAGATTGCTGTCATCATTAACATATATGATTTGAGATTCACTTTAGGTGTACTATCTAATGTTTCCCCCAACTTAGATGTCAGGAAATTATTGAAAGATGATTATCTTTTCCAATACTCCCTATGAAGGGAAGCTTATCAAATGAGATAGCCATTATAGGGTGAAAATTGTATTAGTGTCATTTTCCTCAAGCTGAGGGACCCAGACCTCATCCCTGCAATTGGTACCCACTGATTTCTGTTATCCTCATAGGGACAGCAAAAATTATACTGTTCTTTCTTAATAGGGAATCAAGTATTCTTCATTGCCTGTTGTTTTTTTCCTCCTCCTTTACCTCTACATTCATAGAATTGGATGTGGGAGTCACTTCTAATAACATAGAAAAGAGTAAAATTTGAAAACATGAAAATTGTCATATTTTTACTCCTAGCATTTCAGTTGAAAACTTAACATCACCCATGAAAAAGCTTTTTAAGGCTGTTGAGAGGATCAAGAAATTGAAACAAGTTAAACAGCTGGAATTTGAAACTGGAAATAGATAAATTTAAAAAAAAATTAGGCTGGAGAGATGGCTTAGAGGTTAAGCGCTTGCCTGTGAAGCCTAAGGACCCTGGTTCGAGGCTCGGTTCCCCAGGTCCCACGTTAGCCAGATGCACAAGGGGGCGCACGTGTCTGGAGTTCGTTTGCAGAGGCTGGAAGCCCTGGCGCGCCCATTCTCTCTCTCTCCCTCTAACTGTCTTTCTCTCTGTGTCTGTCACTCTCAAATAAATAAAAAATGAACAAAAAATATTTAAAAAAATTATTGTCTATGATAAAGTTGAATTTATATCTCACAGTGAAAATAGATTTATTTTACAATTAATTTAAGCAGATGATGGCATGGGTATTGAGGTTTTTGAATGGGTTGGAGAAATAGCAGTATGAGAAGGAGTAGATGAGAAGGCTAAGAAAAATACAGACAAAAGACACCTGGAATGTCATCTTAGTAGAGTTCTAACAGAGCCATAGAAGCCTACGAAGAATGGGATATTCAGACAGAGAAGTCCACTTTCATAAGCACTGAGTAATAATTAAGATATTACATTGCTGCCATGGTCATAGGCACACTGAAATTGAGTCTGAAGATTCAGTATTACCACTGTAGTATTCACATGCATTGGGTAATATATTTATCTACTGTATGTTGTGGTGATTTGAATTAGGTGTCCTCCATAAACTCATGTTTTCTGAATGCTAGGTCCCCAACTGATGGCACTTTTGGAAATTGAACCTTATGGAGGAGGTGTGTTGTTGAGCCTGGGCTTATTGGTATTATAGTCACATTCCTCTTGCCAGTGTTTGACAGGAGACGATAACTATAACATATGGGAACTTCTATACTACTAAAATAATTTCAGTGTTTTCACTTGAAAAGCACAGATATAAGAAAAACATTTAAACAAAGATAAATAGGTCAGAGCCAAATAATCAAAGATGGCACATAGCTATATCAGAAACTGTGAGATAGAAATAGGTTATGCAAGTGTGTATTGTATTTAATGCTGAGCTTCCTGACATTGAAGACTGAGCTATAATTAACAAAACCAAGACCAAAGTCCAGAAGTATCTAGGATAGACTGATGCTTTATGCTTGTTTCCTAATAAATGCAGGAGGAAAGGAGGAAGCCTTAAAAGTTAGATATTTCTGGATTATGCTGGAAATTAAAGCTGCCTTGAGAAATTTTTACAAGGCTTGTGGCTACGCTACATCTATGAGGAATGCTTGGGTATATTGCCATGATATGAACTTTAGTCAGTGAATTCACTAATCATAAATATTAATTGCAGCTCAGCTAAGTGCCTACCAAAGTTTATCCTTGCAGCCAAGTCAATGTAAGGAAGGTTGATTATCCAAATGAAAGGGAGAATGAAGTTCTCAAAGTATTTCCAAAAGAGAGTCTTTTGCAGCATACACTAACTAAATGTGAATACATACAAGGGGCTCAAGAATACTGTAGCAGTGAGCAGGACAGAGTATCTGCTGTTGTGAAAACTGCCTTCCTGTGGTACTTTTATGCCTACTCCATGACAGTCAATAAACAAGAATGACTGGAAGTTCATTCTCTAAAGTCAAAGGACCTCTTCCCATATCATGGGTCTCTGTTTTAACTAATGTGTGTTCCACTGGCCATTAAATATTAAAGTACTCCAGATGGTAGTTCTCCCTGTGTATGTTAGGGAAGGTAATTCACATGATCTCTGTAAGGATTATGTATAATAAAGTAATACATGAGGCCCATCTGGTGTAATTGATCAATGCATGTTGGATAGCATTATGTTACAGATTAAAAAGTGGAAATGAGCAAGGAAGAATCATTCTAAAATCACATAGCTAGCAAATGTCAAACTGTTCATATCCAAGTGGCATGACACAAAATCCTGAGCCAAATCTTAAAGTCTCTGGAATGAAGATGGTGGTTCATACCTGTAATCCCAGCACTTAGGAAGCTGAGACAGGAAAAATGGTGTAAGTTTGAGACCAGTCTGGGTTACAGAGACAGTTCAAAGCCAACCTTAGGTAAAGAATAGAACCTCATGGGGCTGGAGAGATGGCTTACCAGTTAAGCGCTTGCTTGTGAACCCTAAGGACCCTGGTTTGAGGCTCAACTCCCTAGGACCCAGATTAGCCAGAGGCACAAGGGAGTGCAGGCATCTGGAGTTCATTTACAGTGGCTGGAGGCCCTGGTGTGCCCATTCTCTCTCTCAGCCTCTTTCTCTTTCTGTAGCTCTCAAATAAATACATAAAAATAAATAACATTTTTTTAAAAAAAAAGAATAGGACCCCATCTCAAGAAAACCATTCCAACATTCAGACACACACATTTTTTGAAATGGTAGTCAAAAGAACTCATAAATTTAACAATAACGAGTCAATTATTTTGCATATCCTAGAAAAAAAAGATGATTATTAATGCTGGTGAATATCTTATATTCTATACTATTTTAGTGTCAAGCACTAGGAAGGCACCCATTTTCATGGTTACTGAGTGGTAGAATAGGAAACATACTTCCCATTTTCTAGCATATGGGAAAGACTTAAAGCAACTTAGAAGAAATTACATTTGATGCTAAGGTTACTTTGGAAATAATGTTTCATGGTACAATGCAGTCTACAGTACTATATACATGAATCATACATAATGAGAAACTAGGACTAGAGTTCCCCATTTTTATAGGCATCTATGAAAAGATATACTATATGCATCAATGTGTATATTAAGTATAAGATTTAGCCAGGTATGATAGCATACACCTTTAATCTCAGCACTTGGGATGCAGAGGTAGGAGGATCACTTTGAGTTCAAGGCCACCCTGAGACTATAAAATGAATTCCAAGACAGTCTGGAATAGTGTAAGACCCTACCTCAAAAAAAAGTATATATATATATATATATATATATATATATATATATATATATATATATGTGTGTGTGTGTGTGTGTGTGTGTGTGTGTGTGTGTGTGTGTGTGTGTTGTGATTAATATCTTTAAAACTTGTGCATCGTTGGGATAAAGGTTCTAGAACTGATGGAAACCATGAGTCACTCTCCCTGGAGTGTGGGGCAAGAGGGTAAGCTCAGTGCCTCATCTCGTTCCTACTCATTTGAAGTTCTCCAAAATGGTCCCTTTTATCTTTTTATCAAAACATAATTATTTTGACAATGATTATGTCAAATAATAAAAAAATGAATAGAGCTTCTCTACCAGGTAAAAATTATTGTATAAAGCTAATAACTAGCAATAATTACAGCCAGCAAGATTGCATGCTTACTATATACAAATTCCTATGCTAATTTAACACTTCATGTTTAGTGGTCAGAAAGTGGAGTCTGCTCCCCCTAATGTTTTCAGCACATAGCACTGTGTGTAGCACATATAGGCATTCTATTAACTTTGTTACATGAACATATACTATTTTTACCTAATTAAAAATGACACATTTTTGACATGTTGGAAATGATAGCTCATCTTTTATCATTATCATTTACAATTTTCCAAACATTTTTTTACCTAGATATTCATGTTTGATGTCAGATTTTTTTCTTTAAACGATTATAAGCAGACAAACACTTTGCTTTGAAATGTTACTCAAATTTAAATTCTTTTGTGTTCAATTTCCCTTTATGTTTTAATTTAAAAATGTTCTACCTCAATATAAATATATTTTCTAAATGGCATTTTTATGTAGGCCATTACATTATCTCTCTTTTCCTTACCTTTACTTATTACTGAATTTTTCTTGGGTCACTTTCACCTTTTTCATAAATGTATGTAGCACATTATATTTTATTTTCTTTTCATCTCTTGCAGTTCCCTAGATCCCCACAGTTATTCCAAAATAACTGTAAATGATGCAGTTAGCATGCTTGCCAGTTTCTTTTATCCCACAGATAGAAGGTGTATCAGCTGGACCTGCTGATTTGTAGATATGCCGACTGACTTTCCAAGGACTCACTTAATTCACTTTTGTAGATAGCTATTTTAACAAGATCTTCATTACTTCCTGATTGCCCAATATTTTTCTCCTTTTATTCTTTCCAAGGACCAATTTATAAGTTCAAGGCTCCAGACATGTTAAAGCTATCATTAATTTCAAGATGCTCCACATTTATGAGCCCACTGGTCATGCCATTGATTGTGTCCCTACTGTGCTCAGATCACTGTACTCACCACAGCAAAGAATACCATGTGGCCCTTCTCCCTGAAAGTGTTTGGTCCTTATTACTATTTCTTTGTTACTTCTGTCTTATATTGTCTTTTGCTATATTTTCTCATTCACACACATGATGGTTTGGATGTATTATCTTCTTTTCAACTTACACTACACAATATGCACTCTCTGCAATGACTGAGTACTATGAGGAAATGTACACTTAGATTCTGCTGCATTTATAGCATTTTAAAGTCATTCTGCTTTCTTTTGTGGCAGATGCTCATTTGTCTAATATTTCTCAGAATCCAGCTCATTGATATTGATTGACTTATTCAATTAATCTGTATATCTATACTAGCACATAAGCAATAGGGTTTGAGGGGTAGGTTTGGTTTTATTATTATTTTTAGACACATTAAGTAACAGCAGATCTAATTACTCCCTTTAATGTATGATTTTGAAATATGTGTAATGAGTACTAATAGTGCAACGGTTTCTAAGATTTCTGCTTCACTTACTAGTATGTGGAAATCAGTGCTAACTACAGAAGCTTTTAGTCAGACACACTGTGTGTACTTTTCTTACATAATAAAATGGCAGCGCCCAACAACTGTTCATCTCATTGATTGTCAATGGACTCATTTACAAGTCCAGTGGCTCATTCTGATTAGTGCTTGAGTTTTCAGCCACACTTTCTTTTTCTTTTTGTTTTTTTTTTTTTTTTTACTTTTCTTTTAGATATTTGGAAGAATAAACATGGATAAGCAATTTCGATATTTAGCTCATGTTCTTTATGTTGAATTCACAAGTACTTTTCCTTACACTACCTGATTTAACTCTGTATTTATGACATAATTACATTATTAGGCAAAATATTTTTGAGCCACCAAATATTGTAGAAGCACTGGATGAAAATAACTAAGATAAATGGCTTTTAGGTTTTACTTATTTAGTAAAGCTCCATTTGAATGTAGGATTTTGCTACCTGGTAGGTAGCCCAACATTGTTAATATAATGCATACCCCAGGTTTCTGACTCATATCAGTTGTATTCAAGTCCAAAAGCTTCTACTTCTTTCTCTTTGACACTGAAAAAGTCATATAAGTTTTCTGAGCTTCATTTTCTACACATGTAAAATGAATAATAATGTCATAAGAGCTCAAGAATAATACTGCAGACACTATAAAGATGATAAATACAGTACTGAAGGCCAAGGAGATGGCTCAGTGGATAAATGCACTTGCTGCACAATCATGATGACTTCAGTTCAGATACCAACAACCCACATGAAGCCAGATATAGCAGTGAGCTTCTGTAATTTAGACCTCCTACAGCGAGATAGTTCCTTGGGAACAATGGTGGGTCCCTTCTGACTTATGCCAGAACATTATCCTCCAACCATCATATAGAGACTTGCTGTAAGTCCATAAGCCAGCTAGCCCAGCATATGTAGTGTCAATGACATGTATATATACACAGAGAGAAAGAGAGAGATAGAGAGAAGCATACTAAAAAAATTGAAAAAAAATAAGAATGTAATATTGAAAGGGGAAACAATAGTCTTTCTCAATTCAGGTTTCATATTCCACACAGTGGAAGATCCAAGGAGCTAAACTATATATTGGCATGTAAATTTGTTCCCCCAAATTAGTACAATTTTTAGATAAGGGCAGGTATAACTTGTGTTATAGGGTGGCTTTCTTTTTATCTTAAATTCTTATTTTTCATATATGTGTTTGTGTGTGTGTGTTCTATCTCATGTGCTAATCTGGCTTAGTAAGAAGTCCCATAATTTGCCATATGTCTATCATTCTGGGTGTTGTCTCACTGCCAGAAATGCCCACTGGTACCAAGTGTCTAAGCATACCAAGTCCCTTGCCCCCTGCAATTTATTTGTCTATTCTTAACTAAATATTTCCTTCTTTTTATTTCTATAGATTTTATTTTACACTTCTCTAGGATCATAAGGAATAGAAGAGCAATTGACAAAAGTTTGCCTTCTTATAACAATGCTGATGTGGTAAAGGCCATGTAGTAACTGCACTGAATGCATAATAAAGTGAAACACTTCCATATTCTTGTTGCAATTATTTGATAGATCTTATACTTCCTATTATATAGATGAGACTCTAAGTTCCAGAAAACTTAAGTCATTTACTTCAAAACATGAGTTCAGTACATTGTAAAAAGGGGAAGCATACTTAAGTTGGACTGTCCCCAAGTTATAGCTCTTAAATCCAAAGTCCTATTGTGGGTTCTAAACCCATTGATCATATTACGCAGATATACCACCACTAAGCATATACCTAAAAGATTCTTAATCATATCACAAGGCCACTGACATATTCATATTTGATAATTTACTATTCATAATAATAAGACAATAGAATCAGGCTAGATGATCAACAAATGAATAGAAAAGAAAATGTGGTACATATACCCAGTGAAATTATATTGAGCCATAAAGAAAAAGAAGATACTAATTTTTAATTTTATATATGTACTTATATGTGGATGGGAATGTGGGAATAAGTCTTGAAACTAAAAAGAGACAAAGAGATGGACGAAAGGGTTTACAAAGGGGAAAGTAGAAAGGGAACTAGTGGAGGTGGAAGGGTACAAGGAGGGGGTTAGAGGAATGGAGTGATAAGTGGAGAAAAGAATAAACAAAAATTATGTATGAAGATGCCATAATGAAACCCATTACTTGGTTTCTTATTAGCTCCATGAGGACAGAGAACAAGCAAAGATATGAGGATGGTTATTTTCAAATCAGGGTTACACATATGTGGATTACTCTAACCAAAGATCACTTGAGTCAACAGGCTCCTTTATGGTGGGAATAATAATGGGTCTTTTTTGACTTATACCAGAACAACATTGTCAACCATCCATCAGAATGGTTTGCTACTAAGTAAATTGTCCCTGAGGCTAAAACTACATTGGGTAGCCCCTGGTGGCACCCAGTGGCTCTGATACTAACTTTTGTCCCGGGCTACCACCAGGCTGGATTAGAAGGTACACATTGGGATTTCCTTGGATGCAAGGTGATAAGTAAAATACTTAGAACACTAAGACATTTTTTTCCTGTACTAAAACACCAATAGACTAGGAGAATTTTTCACTGGTATACCATTTAAACTGTTTTTGGTTGCATCTATTGGCTTAGAAAATGTCATATGTCATAGAAACTCTCACTAAATATATCCTAAAGGATTTAAGTATCACAAATGAAGGAACTGCCTTCTCAATTCTAAGGTCAATTGATGGAAAAGACGATTATACAAAATTAAGAGGGGGGAGAGGTTGAGACAGCTTAGGTTAACTGGGCCTCAAAAGTAAAAACTCAAGAATGTCTTTGGGTCTGCCCTTGTAATCTCAGCTTTGCCAGATATCAATGAAGGATTTCTTTCCTCTTTACAGGAGTTACCTAGATCTGTTTTGCATAAACAACTTGAGCCCCACCTGGAAGGGAGTTCTTTTTTCCTGGAATTTAAATCTGATCCTGGCATTGTGGTTGGTTTAGCTCAACCCCAAAATGTGGAGTCATGGCTGGACTTTTCCTGAGCCAGACGCCAGCCCAAGCCAATCAGTGCTCTCTCAGACTCACCTGAATCTGAGTGTAGGGCCTACCACAATAAGATCATAAACAGATGTTTGTTTACCAGGTGGCCAGGTCTCTTTCTTGGCTGCTCATATATCCTGAACTTCCAGGTCTCTGCTCTATCAAGCCCCCTCATCTTAGCCAGGCTGGGCTATAGAGTATTTCTAGTGATCTGAAATGACCATCTTAAGGGAAAGACACAATGATGATGAGTCAAGTAAAAGTATCCCAAGAAATGCATGTCTGGAACATCAAATTCTGTCTTAAAATTTGAATGTTAATGTATGTCTTCTTGCTGTAATAGGCACTGTATTGGGTGTTAAAGTAAACAGAAGGTAGACTGATGAATATGCTTTCTGTTTTCAAGGTAGGTTATCAGCTGTAGCCTAGGCTAACCTGGAACTCACTCTGTATTCTCAGGTTGGCCTCAAATTCACAGTGATATTCCTACCCCTGCTTCCCAAGTTATGGTATTAAAGGTGTGCACCACTACATCTGGCTTGAATGTATACAATTTTTAAAAAGAATAATTATTATTTATTTTAAAACAGAGAAAAAGAGAGAGAGAGAATAGGGGCATGAAAGGGCCTCTAGCCATTGCAAATATCCTCCAGATGCATGTGCCATCTTGTTCATCTGGCTTTATGTGGGTACTGGGGAATCATACTCAGGTCGTTAGGCTTTGTAGTCAAGTGCCTTTACTGTTGGACCATTTCTCCAGTCTCTTGAATGTACTCTTTAGCATTGCTTTTTGTGAGGAACAATGAATTGTTTTGTTGTAGGAATTCATGGGAGAATCTTAACTATTTATGAATAAATTTTAAAAACAAATGTTAGGGGCTTATATTTTATGTTTGTAATTTCTTAATAAGTTAGCACTTGATAAAGATGCTAAAATATATATGAAATAATGCACAAAAATTATGACTTCTTTTACCACATGTAGATAAGTTGGTAAGTAGAGTGATCTATTTGGTGCCTTTTTAATGTTACTTATCTGATCAATAGCTTACTAAAGAATTAGATGGATATCGCATGGGGTTTTTAATTGGTCAATTTTTACTTTTAAAAATATTCAATAGTTGTATACTTCTCCCCTTCTAGTGGTTAAATTTACATCTGCAATTATAGCATATAATTGAGTTCATTCAAAATAAGATATAGACACCTTAGCATTTTCTATCCTCCATTAATGGTTTTACTGTCCTTTTCTTCAATTTGCTATAATGAAGCTCACTTATAAGCATTTTGGATGCATCTGGCTTCATACCTGCTTTGCATCATCAGTGGCTTACCTCACAAGCTCTACTTCTCTTTAGCACACTATAGTGGTAAAGCAAGATCACTTAAAAATAAATAAAACATCTAATCTTTATTCTAAGACTGCAAAATAAACCAACTACCACAAGTTGGTTAAATTATGAAATTTATACTTTCAGATCATTAGTACATAGAAAATAACTTTGTTAGGTCTAAACTTTCTGTGGAGGTCTGGCCTCCCTATCCTGATCTGCTCCATTTCCTCCTCCCTCTTGAAGAGCTAGGAGAATTGCAGAATATCTGGCATATCACCTAGATAGGTGGTCAGGTTGTCTATGAATATACATAATAGTAAAACAACAGCCACTTTTCTATGTGTACAAGTATAGGGGTTAAAAATTGCAAAATCACAGGCTATTATAATGACAGGCATGAATCTTGCAAAGGTATAGATTATCTAAAGTCTCAATATTTTAATTACAGTCATGAGAATTTGAGCATAATGCTATTACTTTTACCAAAATCCTTCCTAGTTCACACAAAAACAATCTTATTAAATATTAGAAGAGTAAATCAGCCTTTTGTATTACCTACTAACTCCACTCCTGGGCATACCCAGGGTTCTTTATGTCAGCCTTATCACAATAGCAAAAATTTGGTGAAATGCCCTCCAAAAGCAAGGAGATAAAGGAAATTATGATGTTGGTATCCAGTAAAATATTGCTTTATTATCAACAAAAAAATTCAATGACAACCATCATTATGGGTGGCCTTTGGAAGTACACTGTTGAATAAATAAACCAAGGTCACAAACCAGCCAAATGAAATGAAGCAGACTATGTCCGTCAATGATAGTAATAAAGATTCAACTTTATCACATGGAAAATGGGATGTTAGCAACCTGAGGTTCATGATAATGGCAACCAGATAGAGAAAACAAGGTGATAAGATGAGGAAACACATGAGTAAATGTGTTTTTTAGTCATTATGGTAGATTAATTGAAATTAACAAAACTTAAGTGTAGCAAAACAAATACTTATAATACTCATGTTTTTATTTTTCTCATAAGTTTGACATTATAGACATGATGTCTGCTTCCATTTTATGGTACTTGTCCCAGGGGATATCCACAATCAACCTCCTACCTGTGATTGCATGAGCCATCAATTGTTTTCATCCCCTTAAGGTTTTCCTTCTGAAAACACAGTTATCATAGAGGATCTTCAGGATATGGACAGCTTGCGATGTGTTTTTTATGTAGTAGAGATACAAATTTGTGATCAGATAGTAGACTATGGCAGATGGTAATTTCAAAAAGTGGCTAATGCAATAATTTTTGTCCAATAGATCCTCAGAATCTCACCATTAATATAAAACTCAGTAAATTATTTCTCTCCCTTTGGCCTATCTGAGATGACCATGGTGACTAGAGTATGGCAACCATGATGCTTCTTGCCTTCTAAGACTAAGTCAAGACATATAGGTAGGAACAGGAAAGACTCCGCACTTTGTTGTGGAGGCTACAGAAGGTGTATTAGTATATGGAACCAGAAGTATTGTGGTTAAAATATAATCTGTTAAGGATATATTTCCAAGTACCTGGCCTTTAATTTTGGTAGAGCAGTTCACAGGTGATTAGAAAATTACAAGAAAAACAAATTAGTTAATAAAAATGAGACTATGTATTTAATTCTAACAAGACAGTGAGAGTATATTAGACGTTAATAGTATAATTAACTGAGTGTACAACTAAAGAAAAAAATTGATAATAAATTCTGTTCCTCTTTGAGAAAGCAGAGTGGCATGATTCTTTCACTACTTCATTAAGTGAATGGGGAAAATGGGTCTAAATTTTGAGTCTGTAATTTAATAGCTCTGTATGCTTAGATATTCACTTACACCTCTGAATAATAACAATGATGATAGTTTATCTTTACTGGGTGCCTACAACATGCACTCGGCACACTTTTAAGTATTTTATATAAATTCCCAAATCACTTCATATGGTAGATGTTCTTGTTTTCTCATTTTCAGATAAGGAAATCAAGACACAGAAAGGTCATGCAATAATACCAAACAGTAATGGAACCAGAAAAAGAATCCAGACAGGTATTTGTTAGAATCATGCTGTGATCAGCATGCAATTTCCTCATCTGTGAAATTATAGTATCAAAACAATAGTTTTATACAGGGCACTAAGCAGCTCTCTGGATAACTTTGAAACAATATAAAGTTGCAGTAATATTCTGTTCCTAAGTTTTGGAGTCTAAGCTCTCTCAATACCATAATCCAACTGAAAACCCAAAGAGATCAGAAATGGAATAAAAACAAGACTAAGATACACACAAGGTAGTGGGTAAAGTAATCTTGTGAAATTAATAGTAAAGTTGCAAGGAAGAAGAGAATATAAGGGGAGGACCAGAAAACATAACCATGGTGTTCAGAAGGGCAGTGTGACTCAGGAGATAGAGCCAAAGGATCCCTGAGGGACAGGAAGTCATAGAGCTAGTCCTTACTGGACCAGGGAGGAGTATTTCAGTGTACAGCATGTAGGACAAAACCAGGGAGTGAGATGCTATAAAGCTTGCCTAGTTTCATGGTGTCTTAGAAAAGATAAAGCCAAGCTCAAATTCAGCCAATCTTCTCTGATACTTTGACTAATTGTACCTGTCATGATGTGCTTCATAACTATGATAACAAAGTGTGGCTCATGATATTACAATTCATCATTTACTTGGTGTAGTTTGAGTGTATGTCCCCATAGACTCAGGTGTTTTATTAAAGCTTATAATTTGGGTCTCTAGCCACCTTGTTGGAGGAGGTGTCACTGGGGTCCAGCACTAAGGTGTGTTTGGGGTCAGATCTGATGTCCATGAAAAAATATATGTAGAGCAGTGTGAGCTCTGTCTGGCCCCTACTGTCTGCTGCTGGCTTGGCGCTTATTGCTTTCTTTGGTGTTTGGTGATTGATATGGTTTCTCTCTGCCTGAATATACAGAAGCAGCTTCTTCTGCCACTTATGGAGATCCTCCCTCCCCTGAATCTGTAAGCTTGAGATAAACCCTTTGTTCCCCTACACTGAGCTTGGTTTGGATTCATCCCAACAATGTGGAACTGACTCCAACACTGTCAAAATCTCAAATAAATGCAGTAAAATGTCTACCTTGCTCCTTGTCATATCTCTGAGTTTTACCTACTGGGAGCCATCACCTAGAACTTAATGAGTATATCTTAATAAATAAAAGTTGACTGAATAAAAACTGTAAGTATACCATACAACTAGCTAAGGACTGTGGGTCTTGGGGTAACTGAGTGTAAGAAAGGAGTGTGGAAAAATCTGGCTATGGGTTTGGCAGAATCTCATATTGTTTAAGTAAAAAATTTAGTTTGACAAGAGGTGTCATATTTGTGAGAAAAATGTGTGTGTGTAAGTACCTTTGTGAAATGAAAAAATATTTTATTTGGGGGGTAGAGAGTATAATCAGAGCATATATTGCATACATTAATATTAATTAAGAGGAGGACTGATTAAAAATATGTCTGTATTTTGCTATGATTTGCTCAGGGATAGGACATTGGTGATTACCTCAACTGAGAAACCTATACTAGAGAAGTACTTGTAAAAGCCAAGAACAGTCTACACCAAACACAGCAGGCAAATTCCTTAAGTCTTTATGGTACAGTTAAATTGATTTAGAGCTGAAGAGATGGTTCAGCAGTTAAAGGCGCTATATGCAAAGTCTACCAGATGGATAGAGTGTCACAAGAATCTGGAATTTGTTTGCAGTGTCAAAAGTCTGTGCCATGCCCATTCTGTCTCTCATAAATTGATTTTAAAAAAGTTTTTTTTGAGGTAGGGTCTCAATGTAGCTCAGGCTTAGCTGGAATTCACTACATAGTCTCAGGGTGGCCTTGAACTCATGGCAATCCTACCTTGGCCTCCAAAGTGCTATGATTAAAAATGTTCACTACCATGCCCAACAAATTAAAAAAAAAAAACCTTTAAAATATACTTGAGTGTTTACAAATAAAATTCTGCCAATAATACATGGGAGGAGAGACTAAAAAATTAGCAATAAAACTTTACTGTATATACTTGCCCCTTGCAGAATGTCTAAAAAGGCTACCAATAACGTAAAAATCATTAAAAAACCAATTTCAGAAGCCTGGTGAAAGCATACACTCATTTTGTGCAATGAAAATCTATACTGGAAATTAAAGAAAGGAGTCCTTGTTACAAACACTGAAGAGTGGTATTGCTCAACATCAGCATATACTAAGTAGAAATTTTGCTTTAGACATGTCTGGCCCAGAATTTTGGAGATATGTCATAAATGGACTTTAGGTATTTTATTTATTTATGAACTAAAATCAATGCCAAACAAAGGGACCATTCAAATAACAGGAAATAGATAAGGAATATATCCCTTTAAACCATTAATATGACACTGGAAAATTTGATGAAAGAAATATGCAAATTGTACCTTGTCTCAGAGGATCCTGCCTGGCTGTGGATATCTGGAAATGTACATCCCTGATTATCCTTCACTCTAACACAAAAATTCTCCTGACACCATCTGCCTATCCTCACCTACCAAACATATCTGCTCCATTCTGAGAAAATGTCTCTGGGCAAATTTCTTCTCATAAAACAAAGTTATGAAAATAAACTAGCATTATTCATGAACATTTCACCAGTCTGAAACAACATGTGCAAAATAAAAATAAAATTTGGAAAACCACATCTTTGGAAAAGCACAAATTCAGACTACAAAAAATAAAAAAAAAAAGAAAAAGTAAGTCAGTCAGCCGTATAATAATTCTAAAAGTTTCTTCAGTTCAAGTAGCAAGGCAGGCTCACTTGTCTCGCAAGCCTGAGGTTGAGAGAATATAATATTTTTTTCTTACATAAAATAGTTTCTACTAAAAACAATTCACACTTGCTATAAAGCCCTCGTGGTTATCCTTGAAGCGCAATAGGAAGGCAGTTGAGACACTCAGAAGAATCCATTTGAGTGAATTTTGAATGACTTTAAAGGAAATCAGAAAATGACCTCCAGAGCAGCACTCTTCATGGAGATATTTATATTTTAATATTGCTGGAAATTTGCTGTTTATCGAAGCTGGAAAGTAAAAGTGCTGGCTAGGGTAAGCTTCCTGACTCCAGGGAAAAGTCTTTTTCCATAAATACTTGGTTTTTCACCAATTCTGACTTGGGGCAAACTCTTTTATTGTGGTTTCTACCACTTTTCTTACTCTTGAAAGTGAATTTAATGTGTTTTGAATAGTAAAACATATCCAGTCCTGTCCTGAAGAAGCTTACACTCTATCTAGGTAGGTGAATTTTTCAAGCTTTTTGCATATCTGCTAGGAAACATTTTATGTCACAAATTAGCATATACCACACACATAAAAAATGATATTTATATTTATTATTGTAGATTGAAGAATAGCAAATGAAAATCAATGTTCTTTGGTGATATAATAAAAATCAAATCCTTCTTCCAATGTTTTCTTTTTTTGTTATTATATATACTGTTATGTAAGTCAATACTTTATTTGAGGAGCAGAATCACTATTAGGTGCTCAGGTAAACATGGTAAGTAATTCTGAAATCACACTTTGACAACTAATTAGGTTGAAAAGGTTACGTCATGATTAACTAACTCTGGGCCTATCTAAGGTTTTATATTTCTAGAGCATTTTGTGTTCTAATTTACTTAGTAACATAATTTGAAAGTAATATTAAAATTATTACATACTATTCCTTGAGGTAAATAAAGGAGAACAAAATACTGTGCATTGATTATTTCCTATGTGAATGGCTTTTGTGTTGAGAATTTAGCATATTTTGTTTTTCTCAAACCTCATAACTTGAATTGAGTATATTGCCCAGTTCACAATCAGGGAATTAGTCTCAGAGAAGGGAAGAACCTTCACCAAAAGAAAAAAAAAGTATTTAAGAACTGGAGGCAAAAACTAAATGGTTGGCCTCATACATATTTGCACAATGCTGTCACAGACTGAGCCAGAAGTGGTGATATATACCAGGTACACATGTACCAAGTTACATCTCTAAAATGGCTATAAAATTCTTAACCAGGAGAAATGTCTGTCATATAACCCTAGTTAGAAGCTACATTAGGAGAGTCTGAAAGGAGAGATGATGAGACAAATATGTGTAACAGGTGGCATGTAAATGTCCATGAGTCAGCTAAGATCCAAACCCCTGCCTCTTGTAATATTTTCCTTTTGTTGTTGAAATCTTATAGTTGTGTCACATATGAAAGAATATACATCAAATGCCCTCCTATTTCTCCATCTCACCTTTCCTTTCCCATGCACACACATGTGAATATAAACACACACACACATCCCTTTCAGTCACTTTACATAGCTCCCCCCTTTTTTAATAACTGGATTTGTTTACAAGGGGAATGATCTGCCTCATGTAATTGTTTTCAAGGAAAGATATAATAAATCTGTAGAAAATGACTTGTAAAATGATTTTTCTAAAAAACTAGGATGTTTTTTACTAGCCAAATTTTTAATGACTTAAATATTTGGACTTTATCGTTTATTGTTTTAATCAGGCTTTTGTATTTACTACTTTCTTTAGGATTAGTCTGGGCTTAGATAGAGCCAACAAGTTATTAGGCTGAGGTAGATGTCGTGAGTTCAGCCAACATATGACCTTAATGTAGGAATTTGGGCTGTTTTCCTCTTGTTCCCAAACTTGCATAAGCAAAATTCAGAATTGCATACAAATTCATTCCCTTTGTTTTCTCCTTTCTTCTTATGTCCCTTTCTTCCTACTTCCTTTTGTTCCTTTTGAATTTCTAGAAATCATGGCTATAGCTAAGAGAGGAGTTCTATTAGTATATGGGAAGGAACTTAATTATGTAAAATAGGAAGATACTTCATATTGTGTCTTCTAGGCTTGTAACAACGTCATTAATCAGATTCTTGTAAGAGTTAGCCTCAATTTTTCTAAACATCACCTTTTTGTCATTATTCTTTTACAAAATTTTTACCTGCCTTGCATCCAGAAGGCAATGATTAGGAAATGCTGAAATCTTTATATTATATTTGTAATGTGGCGATTAGAGAAGGTGTTTTATCCAGATTACAAAGATTTGTCTGAGGTGGCCACCACTTCGTTAAGGCTGTTTTGTGGACATCTTCATAATTAATGGAAAAATCATTAGGAATTCAGTCTTTATTAACCCCTATAGCTGCAGGGGCCCATTTCATCTTAATTGCATTCATTTGGCACTGGCAGTATTATACCGCATAATCACTAATAAATGATCTTTTAATTTGTACCAATCAACAGAACTTGCTTTTATGCCAATATTCCTGTTTCTTTGATGTTGACCTGTCTTGATTTTTGATCATTTGGGCTTAAGATGATTTACTGGGAAATCAATATCAATACCAGAACTGCTTGTATTCATACGTCTGTGGTTAGGTTCTATTTGAGTGTATTTTGATTGAAATAAGTAGTGCTTGATTACCCATTCAGATGAGGGGGAAAAGCATAATCAAATTGGGAAATCTGGTACTCTATTCAAAGGAAAATTAGAAACTGTAGGGAAACTGAAGATTCAGGAGAGTAGTATAGGTAACACTTCAGATGCCACTAATTAAGCAACTTTGTCCGCCATTTCCTAAAGGCCTTCACCAATAACGTAATATGCTATTACCCATTAGCAAGGCCAATGAGGTCTTTGGTTACACATGTTAATGGGAAACCCTGAGACAGTTTCTCTCATTATCCCCCTGTCAGTGCTGTCTCTGCAGTGTAAAGTGGTCGTCATTGTTCTGTGGGTCAGCTAACCAGAAACCAAGCTACTGTAAAGAAACATTCTGCAGCTAATTGAAAATGACTGAAAAATCCCTTATCATCCAGGCACCTCTCTTTATTTGTGCAACAATGGAAAGTACATGGACTTGTAGGGGGAAAGGAAAGTTCAGGCTATGGCATTGAATTTTTCCTGACTAATACAACTACAAAGGAGTCTTTGAAGATAATTCCAAGAGGAAAATCCACTGGCTTTTTTAAAAACGATAATGACAGAAACACATAAGTTAGTGTAGAATATTGCACTTGTGGTTCTAAAGAGTACTTTTGTGCATGATTCCCTTTACTTCAGGAACACAAAGCTTTTTTTTTTTTTTTTTTTTTTGTGGAAATGCTGAAATTCTCACTATCCTAATGAGTGAATGATTCAAACCTGGAGAAGTCAGAAAGAATACAAAGTTAAACACATTCTCTGAATGGAACTGTTTTCCTGGAACTCTTAAGTACAATTTAGAAGAAAGTAAATTTCACATTAATTCCAAAACCTGGACATATAAATTATTAGAATAAAATTGGATATTTACTGTAAGGAGAAGACCATAAAAAAGCCTAGAACAATTTTTATGTTTAATACATTTCAAAGTGACAATTACAAGTATTTTAATGACAAAGCACAATTTATGTAGCTGTATAAGATTTTTTTTTTCTCTGTTTGATTTTCTTTTCTTTTCAGTCATCTACAGGAAGATGCAGTAGTGTTCCACAGTGGGCTAGGCAAACTGAGCTATTATGGACCATTCATTATTTCTTTCAACCATCATTTATTGCCAACTCCTTCCTTTCAGGCGGAGTGCCAAGCATTGAAGATATAAAATGCACTAGATATGGCATGTTGCTTTAAGGAGCCAACAATTAATAGGAAGTAATAGAATGGACTCACAATTATGTGGGGTTGGAGAGATGGCTTAGTGGTTAAGGCTTTTGCCTGCAAAGCCTAAGGTACCAGGTTTGATTCCCCAGTACACACATATGCCAGATGCACAAAATGGTACAAGCATCTTGAGTTCATTTGCAGTGGCTAGAGGCCCTGGTGTGCCCATTCTCTCTATCTTCCTCTCTCTCTCTCTCTCTCTCTCTCTCTCTCTCTCTCTCTCTCTCTCTCTCTCTCTCAAATAAATAAATAAATGAATATTCTGCAAGTACAGGCAGTTTGGTACCATTATTAGGCTCATCCGTGACCTACTCCCTCCCCATTGGCCCCTCCTTGTTGAGGTATATGGGTCGTGCATTGTGGAGTTAGCCCACAGTTATTGGTATGATGTCTCTGCATATCATGACCCAACATGTGGCTCTGACATTCTTTCTGCCCCCTCTTCACAAAATTTCCCTGAGCCATGTTGGGTTCATAAAAAAATAAAAAATTAAAACACAATTATGTGACTGTGTAGTAAATAAAACAAAACATATATAATATAAATGCACATAGGGAAAAGAAATCGTTAAGGTAATTTGGGAGAGTTATAAAGATTCTGGGAAGATGTGACACATTGGATGGATTTAAAGCATGAGGAATAGTTTTTTAAGAAAGTGGTGGGAGAAGGGAAAGGAGATATTTAAATAAGTTAGGGAGCATCATGAGCAAAGACAAAAAAGAGATCAATGTCATGTTGTATTGTGGAATACCACAAGCAGGCAGTTCAATGAGGCTGAAGAAATTTTCCCAACAGTGGATCAGGAAGCTTCAGAGCTAGAACAAGATGAGATGCCTGCCTTTACTCTATCAGAAATAAGAGTAGTCACATTTGCATTTTGACAGATATCTTTCGTCGCTAAGTGTAAGGCAGATTTTCTGAAAAAAAGACTCAAGATATGACTGTTAATAGTAAGCACTTCATGGGTGTGGGTGATGCACATGAGAGATGGGAAGGCTTTGAGCTACAATAATTTGAAAGAGCAATTTACAATGACAAACCATCATGAATAACATGAGTAAGATCCCTTGGGCAAGTGTCTAAATATTTTTAAAGCTAGTACACTAACAATAGAATTGGGATGACAAAATATTAGGGGTAGTTAATGAAAAAGAATTTGCAAAGGAGTCAGGGAACTAGAGATGTTAAAACAAAACCACAGTAACAAAAACGTGGGTTACAATAAACTCCAGTAAGATTAAGACTTACAAGATAGAAGCCATCAACCATGTCAAAAATGAAAGACAGAGCTGTGCTCAACTAAATCCTTACGGATATTTATTGTGTTTGTATTTCAGAATTTATTCAGAACTTAATGAGAACAATTTCATTTTCACAGAGATTGTAGAATGCTGAAGGTAGTGTACTGAAGAAAAGGGAAGGATGAATGTGGGCTAGTGTTTCAAGGAATTTGGATGAAAAAGATATCAAACTCAGTTAGAGGTTATCTGAAAATAGTGAATTAAGGAGCATCCTTGTGGATGAGAGAGCCTTAACTATACTTCAGGCTAAGGGAAACTTTTGGTTGATAATGCAGAAGAGGCTAAAGATGAAGCTAAAAGTGAAGTTAACAGGGTGTGGAGACTGCAGAGTAAACAGGACAATCAGAATCCAAATAGAAGAGTTAATCATGATCTAAATGAAGCTCAAGAATGAAAAATTAGTGTCTGTAGGTGTTTTCTGCAGTGGTACTCAGTTGTCACATGGCAGGAGTACAGAAAGTTGATTGGCATTGAGAGAGGGAGGTGAAGGGGAAACGGGGTACAATAGAAGTTAAGGTGTTGGAGAAGGAGCAGTTCTGATGGAAATGAATCAGACATTCATAACAAACTAAAGTCTTTGAGAGATCAAGAAGTGTTACTGAGAAAGAAGTGGAGCTGAAAGGATAGAGCTTGTCACCAATGAAGACAAATCCATTCCAAGGTTGAAGCTGAAGTTCTCTTGATGGTAAGTCTGCAAAAGGTCCTAGGTTACTTAGACAAGTCCAGACTCTGTGACTTCATTCAAGCTTAGTTGGATATTTTGTGTTCTAAATTTCTAGATGTAATATCTTGTTATCTAATAAGCTAGACTTCCAACTTCATGGCCATTAGATTGAATTCAATCATGTAAATTTAAATCATCACTTGCTGAACTATATTAGAGCTTCATGAGATACCAGCAGAAGCCTTCTATTCATTACAGTCTAAAAAAAGAAAAACGAAAAGAAATGAAATGAAACAAAAAGAGAAGTTGAAGAAAAGAAATAAAGAAAAAGAACCCAGCATGTAGATAAGTAAGTTCATGAAAAATTAGGTTAAACTCAATTTGTGGGCACATATATTTTTATTGAAATGCTTACCAGAATCTTCAATAAGCTTTCAATAATAGTCTTGAAACATAGCCTGTGTTTTCTAAGACTTTATTGATGCTAACATGTGCTGGTCTACAAACCTTGTTTACTTCATTAGATAGCAAGAAGAAAACACTACTTAGGATTTCATGAAACAGTAGTGCCTTTTGATTGTAAATGCTGCCTAGTAGAGTCTACATGTTTGTGTCTCACCAACATCATCTGCCAATATGAACCCGTGGATAATGGTATTAGGAGGCAGAGCTTTTGAGGAAGTTATGAGCACAAATGCTTCATGAATGGAATTATGACATTTATGAAAACAGGCCTGAGTACTGGGCCCCTATAACTATGATGTAGAAAGAAGGTGAAACCTATGAACTATGAAGTCCACACAAGTCATTAAAGTTATCAGCACTTTGATACTGGACATTTTAGCTTAATAATTGTCAAAAATATGTTTCAGCTATTTAAATGTCACTTGGACTATGGAATTTTGTAGTGGTAACCCAGATAGATAAAACACTGGCTTTAAATATTTTGAGTTATTAAAGAAATCATATTATGATCAGTACCTTAATATTTCTTAATTTTACCAGCATGCTGACTTGAAATATTCATCACATGTGTTATCAGCTTCCCCTGTACTAGATTCTGAGAGATAACATGCTAGGCACTGAGTTGCTTTTGGTACCAAATACTAGAATAGAAGGAATGGAAAACAGAAGAAGCATGATGTACACATATTAAGTACCTAATGACTTTTTTAAAATTTATTTTTACTTATTTTTTTATTTGAGAGGGAGAAAGAGAGAGAATGGGCACATCAGGGCCTCTAGCCACCGCAAACAAACTCCAAACCTGTGTGCCACCTTGTGCATCTGCTTTACATGAGTCCTGGGATATCAAACCTTGGTCCTTTGGCTTTGTAGGCAAGTGCCTTAACCACTAAGCAATCCCTAAATTCCCTTAGTGACTTTTGGTCTTAAAATACAAGCTTTTCTGTTACAGCTCATCTCAGGACTTTGGCCATAATTTCTCTCTTGTGAAGGGTATCTTTGTCCATGGTTTCTACTCCCAGAATGAATGATACTTGAATTAAATCTACTCAAGTTTATTTTTTGTAGTCTTCACATTTTTCAGGTCTTCCAGCATGTCCCCAGACTTCAGTCCTTCAACCTTTCCTCATTTTCAAGTACAATGATAAACCATTTGCAATTCCCTCAGTTTGGCATGGTCTCCAAAGAGTACCATCTATTCAAGGTCTCATATTTTTATACATATATTCTAATTATCTAGGTACACTATGGAAAAGCTACCTTGCAGTTTTAAGATTATATATTTTTCTAAAACATATTTTAAAGTTTTCATTTTTCTTAGTAATGTAATCAAGACTGCATTTTAAGTTATGCTTTTAAATGTTCCTTTTAAAAGCTTGATTAAAAATTATGCTTTTAATTAGGCTTCATTATTTTCTTCAGTTTAATAAGGTCTAAAATTATGTTAAAATATAGCGTTACCTCACTGGTAAAGTTCTGGAATATTGTTTATTTCAGCCACAAAAACATACATTGTGATTAGTGATGAAAGATTTCTTTTTAGCATACCCAAGAACCACATTTACCAGAATTTTAAATAAAACAAGAATTTATGTTCATTTAACATTTTCTTATATCTAATAATTATAATATTTTAAAAAATTCCATTAAAAATCAGAAACTACTCATTAAATCTCCCCCAATCTATCTATATTTGATTATAATACTAGGCATTTTATTGTTAAAGAATAAAAATATTTTTAGCCATAGATGAATAGAAGAACTGAAGGAAAACCTGGGTAGAGGATATGCTGGGTAAATAAAAGATGGTTATAAATTAGAACTTAGTTTGAGGTCATATATATAGTCATATATATATCTGTGTGTGTGTGTGTGTGTGTGTGTGTGTGTGTGTAGCTAACTATTTTGATCTTTTTGATAGGGAATTTTTAAAACTCAGATTAGAAATTTGTTGATATTTTCATAATTTGTACTTACCATTGTTTTGTTTTGTCATATTTTCCACCAAATGTTCATACCCACAAAGCGCAGTAAATCTATTAGTGTTCATTGCTCATCTCTAAGAACAGAACAGATCAGGTCTTACTTAGGCTGCTCTCGTGAAGGCAGACCCCCAAGTCACTTCTACCTCATCTTCTTGCAGAGCTGCTCACTGAAGTGCATATTTGTTCCCTGCCTGGCCATTGGAAAATAAATTTCTAGGACGTTTTGTTGCAAAAATATGTGTGATTTGATCTTTCTTTGGTGACCTGGGCCATCCCAATATAAGAAAAAGCAGTAAATTGAAGTCATATGCTTATTGGAATGAAACTCCCATTTTAAGAAGAAATTCAGATCTATTTAGCTTGACCTTGGAACTTGAATTAAATCTTTAGACCCTCAACTTTCTCCAGGGAAGTGTAAGGTTTATATGAATCTGAAGTGTGTTAAAGCTAGTGGAGCTCTGATCTATGTACCAAATTGGTTAATTTTTCATTTAAAGGACAAAGTGTTTCACTGGAACTAATTTAACTGACTTAATTTGTGACATTCACATACCAGTTTAGTGTCTAAGCCAGGAGAGGTTTTTAAAACCATTAACATGTCATTAAAGAAGCATAATATGTTCACTGATTGATGTTTTGAAAGCTGCCACAGCTGTCTATGGCTAGGGACTTCTGACATGGTTCATTTTTGCCTCTGCTATGAACCAATTGTGTGACCTAATATGAGCTCCTTCACCTTTCTTTGGTGCACTCTTCTAATAAACTAGAGTTCTATTAATTCCCTCTACCATCTTTCTCAATGGAATATATTGAGAATTAACAAGTTAATAGTCGTAAGATACATCTCAAAGATCAGTTAAAAGGCACTATGTTAGGGTTTTACTGTTATAAAACATATTTGTTTATTTTTTTGTATCAAAAGATCACTATGCTGAGATTTACTACATGAGTAAATGTAAGGATAAATTGGTTGGTTTTGTAATTAATATTATAATACATAAAATTTTGTAGGAATCCCAGGTAATAAAACCAAATTATCCAACATTTCAACATAACATTTACAATACTTCTGCTTAAAGAAAGTTTAACATCTAACTGTTCAAACTTTAGCAACTCTCAGAAGCTTCCTAGATCAACCCTTCTTTACTTAATTTCTTATATACCCATTGTTTATAATAGATATCTAATTATTTTTATTCAGTATATGCTTTGTAAGAGATTTACATAAATTACTGTAATTAGTTATCATTTTAACTTCAATAGCATTTTGTCATGGAATGCATATCTGTTTACTTTATCTTTCCACAATTTACTTATGCTCAGACAATAGGAATATTCAAGGAGTTATATTTAAAAATTATACACAAATAGAAATGGGGCTTAAATTCCATCAGGGTTTCTTCCCTGACCTCTAAGAACAAAATCTATTTTTAAAGAAAGTGTTGATTACACAATGATATAAACTAAATAGTCCCTTGTCCTGTGGAGACTCCCACATTTGAAAGTATTATTGTGCTACATTTAAATTGCACTACACAAATTTTTATGCAATCTTGTTAGCACAGATTAAGCAACACTTACTCAAAATGCTTGGTACCAGAAGTATTAGGGATTTTGAAAGTTTTCATATTTGCAACTATCTGTCTATACATAATAAATTTATACATCTATTGAGGTTGGGACTCAAGTTTAATTATGAAATTTGCTTATGTGCTTATGTTATATGCTTTATATACACATTGTACACATAGCTGTATACATTGCCCATATTACATGAAAAATTTTGCACACTCACTTCATCATGCCTGAATTTTAACCACAACTCCTCACATGAAGATAGAAGTAGAATTTTCTACCTGTGACATAATGTCAGCATTCAAAAATTTTGATTTGGGGGGGGTGGAGAAATGGCTTAGTGGTTAAAGCATTTGCCTGAGGAAGCCTACAGATCCAGGTTCAATTCCCCAGTGTCCACATACGCCAGATGTACAAGGTGGCACATGCATCTGGATATTGTTTGCAGTGGCTGGAGGCCCTGGTGTGCCCATTCTCTTTCTATATAAATATGCCTCTTCCTTTTTCTGTCTGTCTGTCTCTCTCTCTCTCTCTCTAATTCTTTCTCTTAAATAAATAAACAAAATATTTAACAGGTTTTTTTTTGAATTTTTGACCTTCAACTTTTTGTATTATATATGTTCAATATGTAGGTATAATATTAATAAATAGTCCTCCAAAATAGATATAATAGTACTACCAGTAAAAATGATAGTGATTTTTCTCAATATAAATTTTGTTGCTTTGAAATTATGGAATAAATACCTATAAGAAAAGTGGATCTTTTTGAGGAGGAACATGGTCATAGGGCAGAAATTAACATATGCATAATAATAGTTCAATATTCAAAGCATTGAGTATTGTACCATCTACCCATTTATAAAGAAAATGATTCAATTCTATCTGTAAAACAAACTCTCTGGCAATCTTTGTACAAGGGCGGCAAAAGAGAAACAAGCTCTAATTAGATCACAAGTGTGAAGGGGACAATTTACTTCCTATATAAGGCTTTGTCACTTTTTGTTTGTTTCTTTGTTTTACTTTTTGAATTCATAATTTTACCATAAAGATCTTCAAAAAAGATAAAAATATTACAACAGATAAGTAACAAGGAATATGATTTTCTGCCCTTAAAGACTTGAGGAATTTATATAGAATTAGTTACTAAATAAAACAGAACCAAAGAAATTCTCAGATATGAAGCATCACTTCCACTGATTTTCAGCTGGGTTTTCGAGGCTATCACACCATCACATGGAGTAAATAGTTGCCAAATCTGTAACTTTCCATATGAGTCCACAGGCCAGTATAAATGTCTTTTGATAAAGACGATTATTAGAAGTGTAGAAGGGGAGGAAAGGACAAGAAAGGGTAATAGAGGGCATGAGTATGATCTGAAGACATTACATACATGTATCAAAATATCATAATGGACTTGGTTACTTTGTACAATTACTGCATCCTCATGACATGATTAAGGGGGTTTTACTGTCATAACCATCATGGGTTACAGTACTGATCAGAAAGAGATGAAAGATTCTTTGATATTATTCTAAAATAAAAGATGAGCCATTCTCTAATTTTTGACAATTTGTTTTTAGAAATTGTTTACCTCGTAAAGTTATTTGGCATTTTTGTGTAAAATTGGAGGATGAGTTATATTACTTTATTCTGTGTAATTGCATCCAACCTCTTACTCCTTTTTAAAATGGAAATTATTTACTTATTTGTTTTACGTGTGTGTGTGTGTGTGTGTGTGTGTGTGTGTATTTTACTATACAAGGATAGAAATTTTTTTTGGCATAACATAACAAAATTTTATGCAGTATGTTGGACATATATCTAGGAGACATAGCATATACACGTGCATGCACACACATACACACGACATGGCATGTGAATGTGAAATCAGAGGAGAACCTCTAGGTGTTTGTGTTCCATTTTATTTGAGACAGAGTCTCTTGGTAATTGCATCTGTGAGGCTTCTGGCTCCACTCCTATTTTCATAAGAACAGTGGAATCACAGATGCTTGGACCACTTTGCATCTGGCATTACATGGGTACATAGGAATTGCACCCAGGTTGGCAGACTTCCCAAGCAAGTGCCTTTAACCACTAATCCAACTCTCCAGCCACAGTTTCTTATTACTAATGTGTGTTCTTTCTGTTTTTGAATGCAGAGACTTTATCAGTTTTATTATGCTTTTTTGCCTCCAGTGGGCAAGCTTCTCTTTTGTATCTATTTCATGATTTCAACATTTCCACATTTCTGTTAATTTATCTTTTCTTACAAACCATCTGCTTACAGTTATCCTTCTATAATGACACAATCTGAATGCCCCATGTTTTCCTTTCAGAATCAAGTTCTGGTATGCTGAATAAAAAAGTAATTTTATTTTCTCTATAGTCTCTAATCTGGCTTTGGAGTTTCTTTTTAGTTCATAATGTTTCTTAGAATACCATATTTTAAAATTACCCAGTTATGACATTTCATGTTTATAATTTCAGTACAAATTCCTAATTTTGACACAATTCTGTATAATCACAGGATGTTAATATTAGTTGAAAATTTTAATTGTGATTCTTCACTATGACCTAGTAATTTAAATAATCTATAAATATAGACAATGGACATTTGAAAGCAAGCTAATTTCAAGAATAAAACTACTTCTGTGACAAATCATTTTCTTTAGATCTCAGCAGTCATGCTCATATTTGTCTGTTCTTGGTTTGTAGTAGGGAGCATGGCATGTTCTGTGACTCCCTATGAAGATGAGGAGTTTAGTTCTGTGCACTTGGTGTTCTGTCACAGGGCACACATTTATCACAGCGGGGTCTTCATTATGTCTAATTCTTCTTGCCCATACAATACTGATTGATTTACAATACATTTTATATGTTAAGACCCTTGCTTCTTTTCTCCCTTTCCCCTTTTATTTTTCTCCTTTTTCACTTATGCTCTTATGCTTTTATTTGTTTTTGTTTTTGTTTTAATCATTTAACTTTCATCCTATGTAAGCTATGTCTCCTAGCTATATGTCCAACATACTGCATAAAATTTTGTTATGTTATGCCAAAAAGAATTTCTATCCTTGTATAGCAAAAGAATACTATTTACATAACACTAGAATAATGTCTTTCTTTAGTTTACTATTTTTGTAGTGGTTCTTGTTGGTTTTATTAAGGTTCCTATTATTTTTCCAATTTTAAAAGTATACATATATGTTTGTGAACTAATTGTAATACATATTACCACTTTGGAAATTATAAGTAAAATGAACATGTTCTCAATAAAGTAATGAATAACAAAAATGAAACATCTTCCATGATTTTACTGCCAGTGAGTAATTGTCTTCACATATATATTCTCCTCTTGCAACCTCAAAAAATAATGAATACCCTTACATTTTCTTCTGCCTGTCCTCTTGATAATCTTCCAGCTTGTGTACAGTGCATCAATGTTTTGAAAACGGCATGGTTCCCATGTGCCCTATAGTTACTTCATAGCATAGACTCATCCTTCTCAGGAACTATATTTTCATCTATGGTTAAATAGTTGCTTTTAAAAAATTCCTTTTTCTCTGTGTTCTGAAGGTTTTGGAACATCTTTCTTTTCTTTGCTTGCATTTATAACAAATCAGAGGCCATAAAATTCTTGCATCAATTTTTTAATATATTTTCCTGTATGCCATGAACAGTTAATTCATTGTGTTTGAAAGGTAAATAAGTTTGTTGACACTTCATCATTTATCATACTCCAGGTAACATTCTTACAAGATTCTTTTGTTCTTATCATTGCAGTTTCATCTATGCAAATATTTCTGAGTAACACGAGGATCTGTTCAAAACAGATACCTGTGTGCTATCATTGGTTGCTCTAAATGTATGCTTATTTCTCATATATTTGAATTTCCTATGTTCTGTTTTCTTTCACTTTATGACAGATTTTTAAATCACAACTTTGGCTGTTATTTCTGTTCCTCTTGCTTTGTTCTACTTGAGAACTTGAATGTGCACACATAAGCTCTTCTTTTGCTTCAGCTAGCATCCTTAGTAGTTCCTTCGGTCCTTTCTTCCTCCTGTTTTTCTTTTTCTTTTTCTTATGTGAGTTTGATTGTGCTGAGTTTCAGGGCACTGGCTGCTTACAGCACTGTCTAGTCTGCATCTTTATGCTTCATTTTGAAGACTTCTTTATGAAATGGCCTGACTTCATTTCTATCTTAAACTCTGTCAGCCTATATGTTTTCATTTTATTCCTAAGTAGTGAGTTCTTCTTAAATGTATGAGAAATAAGGAGAAATAGTGGTCTTTAATATGTATTTATATATTAGTTTCTACATATTATTCAGTATAATTAATAATTAATTTAAATTATTCTTAAAATTTATAGTTGCTTGTATATACAGTTTCACATGAGAGGTTCTTCTGTTTTGTTGGTACTGTTTGAAAGAACTGCCTCTCTCCAAGAGTAATGTAGGACAGAGGAAAAGATGTGAGTTAGGCAGCAACTGTGTGCATACACATGTATGTGCATCAGCTTTATGGTTTATTCCCCAGCTTTCCTCCATGTTCTTTCACAAAGCCTAGTTTTAAAAGAAAATAAAGAAGTTATATATTTATCATGCAATTTTACAGATTTTTATAATTTTAGTCTGTGTTAACACGCCAATACTAATTTATTTAACACAAGTCTAAAGCCCTATAGGTTCGCATTTGTGCTTAAGAACATAAATAACTTTTGTAATTAAATGGAAATTAATCCTGAATGGGACCCACTAGGCCTATATTATAAATAAGGATTTTCAAAACATAATTTTTTATTGTTTTGGACAATTATTTAAATTATCCATGCTTCTGATTCCTAAGAAATTTAGGCAACACAGTCACTAATTTTTAAAAACTGAAATATCTGCATAGTAGAAATAGAACAAAGATGTTTTAATCCAATTTATGGTGATGAGATTGTGAACAAAAGAAATGAAAAACAAGGAACTTTTATTTACATATTAACGACATTTTGTACTCAGAAAAGATATATGCATGTCATCCTTCCTTACTGTTTGGATGTTATGTCTCCTAGGAATATGTCACAGAGGGCATCAGTAGAATAAGAAAGCTTTGTTAAAGTTTATATTTATCACTTTATATTCTCTCCATAGAGATTTATGTATTTGTATTCTCCTTTATAGGGAAGAATCAAACAGACTCAGCAATTGTATTTTTAAAAAACTAGCCTTTCTTTACTAACATGAACATTGAAATCAAATTTCCAAGAAACATTATATATTACCAAGCAGTAGTAAGTTTTGCTATTGAACATTTACCATGACTTGGAATTCTCCTAAATTCATAACTATCTCCATGTTACATTGTAAAAGGTCTTAACATATCTTACATGTAACTTTAAAAATATGTATATTTTAAAACACACACACAAAAATAATATAAGACCTGATGTTTATTGACACTGAAGCTATCAGGGAAAGAATTGTAAAAGGAAAAGCCCATAATATGACAAGAAATAGAGGTAAAAACAAAGGAAAGAGATTGTGATTGGTCACTTACTGGATGGTAATCTTCCAGCACTGTCAGATTTGATTGAAAGATAATGTAAGATTTTTTTCTTGCCATAATTTATAGCATGTATCCATTAGGAATAATTATGGTTGCATGATTTTGCTAGCTGTTATCTCTACAAGTGTTACTAATGGTTTTATCAATTACTCCCTGTCCAATAACTGCATGGTTGTAACCTAATTTAAAGACACTCTATCACCAGGCTGATTTGTGTAGTAGTAAATGACAGCATTTGAGACACCAGCCAAATGACTCACTTCAGTGACTTAGTTAGTCTCTAATAATTAACAATTAGTAGGTACCTAAAGAAAGCTCAAGAGACTAAAGCTCCCATGTTTCTCTTTCTTATCTAAACACAATAAGTTAGAGAGACTTCAGTGATTCAGATTAATAAAATCAACTTCCTCTATGGATTTAGAGAACATGTGTATATAAGAGCTGTTAATAACTCTGATTTAAAATTAAATAAATTGGAGGTAATCCATGTTTACACTGTGATATCTTATCACATTGGAATAAATAGATATGTTAAAACATACACACACAAAATTACTCCTTACATATTTTTTCCCAATCACGTTAATACTTTCAGTTCAGCAGTGAAGTCAATGTGCTAAAAGGGGGAATGGTGTTGGAAAATTTGTGCTGTTTCTTGAATTTTAAAGGGAAAATGCTGGATGTGCAAAAAGAAGCACTTCATTACAGATCATTAGTGGAAATGTTATATACAGCTGACAGCTCAGAAAGGTATTGCCTGCTTAGAACTAGTAGGGAAGAAATTTGAAATCTTTTTTTTTAACTTTTAGTGAATGCAAAAGATGACTTTTTTCTTTAAAGAAGTTATCTCCAAGGTTTTAAAAATGAGAAATCATATCTTTTTAAGTCTGAGTATAAATTTCAACTCAGAAAGCTTCTGAATCTGAAATAGTAAGAGCATGCCTAGTGGTGCCCCAGTGCAATGTGAGGATGTTTTGATCCACTCTGCCGAGACACAGTTGCTATGAGGAAATAAGTTCATCTCTTAAGTAATGGTGCCAAACCCTAGTGATTTAAATTCTTCAGATTAATCACTATTCCTTCAATCTACGAGATGACTGGATATGAAATAGATTGATAAAAGTCTTCATTCAACATGACGACATTCTCTTTGACCACGAGTCCCCAGGCTATGGAGGGAGCACAAGAGTTGTGCCCTATGCTGTCCTAAATGCTCTCAGTACTTTCTTAGGAATAGGTATAGGAATTAGAAATGAATTTAACTGATGTGTTTCTGACTTCACAGTGTCGGAATTGTAGAAAACAGATTAAAATTAAAACATCACCACAAACAAGCCTATTTTTATAATCATAGCTGTGGTCGTGTGGATGTGGGATGACCTTCATGACCTCATGTCTTTGGGTGCTTGAGCCCCAGCTGGTGGTAGCTGTTGGGGAGGGATGTGGAGCCTTTGGAGGATGGGATCCTACCAGAAGAGGTACTTCACTAGGGCCGCCTGGATCCATTGCAGGTGCCCCTCCCCACCATGTCCCACTCTCAGCTTTCTCCCTCCTAATGAGAGGATGAGACTCGTGTGTCCTTCTCAGGTCTGCCTTTCCACGTGGATGCTTCCGCTTGAAACTATAAGTGGAAATTAAGCCCTCCCCTTCCATAGACTGCTTCTGCTCAGTTACTTTGCCAGCAGTGAGAAAAGTAACTGATATAACAGCACTTCCCTACACAGTAATGTCTAGTAAACCACTGTTCCTTAGCAAGGTCTGATAGACTTTTGTAACCCCAGTCCCTTTGGCTTACTCCCCAAATGTACTAAAGGAGTTAAATGTTTCAACAGGCTGAATGAAAGCCACATACCCAGCCATTCCTTACTACAAAGTATCATTCCTCGCATGTATATTTAGATCACAATTTTGTACTAATCACAAAAGAAGTCAGTGAAAAGGAAGAAAATAAACCACTGGATTTCAGATTAAGATAACAATTCCCAATTTTCAGAAATGGGTTTCTTTAATTTTCCCTTTGTAGTGGTGATAAGGTTATGAAATAGTCATCATAAGAAATTTCCTCTCCAGAAATTGATAGAAATAAAACACCTACCAGGATTGAAGGGCAAGGACTCTTGGTTGTATTTCTTACAATGGAATTGAAGCCCCACCTCTCTTTCCCCAGATATATTTGCATATTCTTTTTAAAACCACACATTGAGTATCTATAGACCCAGCTGATGTCATTGGGCACAGCATGCAACCACTAGAAGTGGGACAATTATAATTTTTGTAGCTGATTAATCATCATGAAAAAGTAACAGTCAATTGACTCAATCATACATCCATGGTGATTAATCACACTTCACTTGTGTTTTTTATTTTTTTTCCCAAGTATTTTACTGACAGTGCAGATGTTGGTTGATTTTTTTCCTTAGACTTTTACTTGGTCACAGATGTTAAGTATACCTTGTGTTGATCCTTGACATATCCATAATTTTCAGTATCAAAAGCCCTTAAAAGCAAACATGCTCCTTTCTAATGGAAACAAAGTTATTATCTTTAAAAATAGGTTCATCAATGTATGAAATAGCCATAGATGTACTCTGAAGTCACAGACCCTTGTTTTTTTTTTTTTTTCCTTTTTCTTTCTTTTTTATTTCCTTTTTTTTTTTTTTTTTTTTTAAATAGACATGCTACTGTTCACTTGTTTTCAATGACAGGATTGCAGATAAAACATTGGGAAAGACAGCTGGGGTTTCCCCCCTTTTCCTGGAGTGGTAATAGCTCAATTCTATTTAGACTGAAACCAAAAATAGATGAACTAATTAAATTCATAAAAAGCTTCACCTAGCTGCATTTTGTTATCAACACAGACATGATTCATTCCTAAAAATAAAACAGCCATGGCCCCATGCTCTCACCTTGATGCAACATTGATGTTTTTTAGTTACTGGTCCAGAAGAGGAATTGAAATGTCTCAACTACTGCCATGTTTATAAAATTGTCACAGAAGAATTGTTGGTATATGAGAAGCAATTACAAATGTACCAGTCTTTAGGTAAAAGAGCAATGTTCAAGGAATAGTCTGAACAATTATGCGTCAATTGAATCACATTTAGGAGCAAATGACAACCTCGTTTGTATTCAAAGCAACAGCGAGGGTTCACTTCAGCTTTTTTCTAGAAGTGGGATTAGGAGCTGAGGTGTATCAAAGATATGCTGCATACTGCAGTCAAGCCCTAGCACATAGAAGTGCTTGTTTAATTTCTCAGATGGAAATGTCTGATTCTGAGGGAGAAGCAAGGTGGCCATCACAAAGAGAAGCTCCTGTTACCCACTCTCTGAGATTTCAGATTCTCCAGCCTTAGAAGGACAAATCATCTTTCAACACTGACCTTCAGATAATCTCTGAGATCATTTTCCATGTGGGGATTTGCTTTCATACCAAGATAACACAGTATCATTGGGCTCTGTTGTGGGTCACTGTCTTGATACTGTTAATAAATAACCTTGGTTCAGATATAATTGTTAATAAACCAGTTCTGAAAAAATCCACTCTAATGTCACTTATAATCAGGATTTTCTGCTGGGCAAGGACCCCTGGGGAAACATTTGATGCTGTGAAGCTTGCATGCAATGGCAGGGATGAACACAAGAAGGTGCAGGGCCACGACTGTTTTACAGCCTCATTGCTGAAAATAATCACGTATGATGGTGCTCAGAACAACTTGCAGCTGTGAGAACCAAAAAAGAAAGTGAGGGATGGGGAGAAGATCCAGTAGGAAACTCTCCAACTAAACTCAGGCCTCTTTGGATATGTCAGTGAGAGAGGTGCAAAGATGTGATTACTTGTAATTTACAGCAGGAACATGGAAGCACTGCAGATAATATAAAAGCATTTCAGTGAGAAGATTCCCATGACATGAAACTATTTAAAACAATTAATCAAAAAAGCCTAATTATTCAATTAGATGGATAAATGAATCTTCTTAAAGTGGATATGCTAAAAAAGAGAGTGATGATGAAATCTTTTAAAGGGCAATGAGTATAACAAATCAGCTAAATATGATCTCTAAAAAATTCTGAATAATAAGTCAGTGATTATATTTTAATTGGGCTTAGCTTTATTATAATTGAGGACACTCATTATCTTGTTTTATTGTATTTATGATTTTAATATTCATACCATTTGGTACTTTGTCTTTGTGTACTTCCCACCAGTGCTTGTTGCACTTCCTGGCTGATTAGTGCCTGGGTCAGTGTGAAGTGAATACAGATGTCTCAATAATGATCGGCAGGACGTTGGACTGATTTTCCATGTTTGAAGGTCTCCTATAAAATCGTCCTTAGTATAATTGAGAGGGTTTTTATTTTTTCACACATACCACCCTCCCTTCTTTTCTCTTCCAACACAAACAGTTCTGTTGGTAAGAGTCATCTAACAGGAAACTGTTTTTCACTCTGAAGTGGATCAAGGGACTTTGTTTTAGGGTATGATAAGTGATTCTAAAATAACAACTTATACATGCACATTCATCCTTTCTTAGGAAAAAAAAATGCTTTATATAAAAAGAATCATTTAACTGATAATTCCAGCTTTTTATCTGAGGGCAAAACAGAGCTCCTACTCTCCTATCTTCCGGGATAAGAAACTCTTTGTTTATAGAGGGCAGTTCAGCCAAAAATTATTTCCAAGTTTTTGTCAATCACTTTGCCCTGTAAAAGGTGCACACATGGCAGCTTGCTTACACATACAGTCAGCCAAACAAGTGCAGTTAGAACAAGTCAGCAGCCATGCAGCTGCCGCATATGTAGGAGCTTTCAATGGGCCTTTGAGAAGCACAGGGGTTAACCATTTAGTTCTTGTGCATAGGGTTTGTGTGAGCTTAAGTGGCATGTGTGAATATTTAATCTGATTTTTAATGATTCAAATAAATCAGTGGCAAGAGTTGTATTAGAGTCTTACTCAGATCTATAAGTTTGTTGCTAGTTATATTGAGATTGAGGTAAATAAAAGGTATACATTCTGTTTTACCAATTGGTAGAGAATTTTATATATTCTAGTCAGTTCTCCTCTCAGGAAAATAACTGAATGAACAAATTAACAAAAAGAGTTGTAAATGAGTGAATGAATATGAAGCAAATCACGTGCACATGCCCATATGCACAAACACCCAGTATCAGACACTCTGAAGTCACAAGTTCCCCTCATCTTTTCTTCAAAAGCGGCAATAAATATTATTGTCAGAAAGCTTGGACCTAAGATGCATTGTTTCCTTTTGGTTTCTTTGTTTGTTTTTGTTTTTTGAGGTATGGTCTCACTCTAGCTCAGGCTGACCTGGAATTCACTATGTAGTCTCAGGGTGGCCTTGAACTCACAGCAATCCTCCTACCTCTGCCTCCTGAATGCTGGGATTAAAGGCGTGACATAAGACACATTTTTAAGATAAGGTTATTTTTTAAAATTTTTGTTTATTTTATGTGTTTGAGAGCGACACAGAGAAAAAGGCAGATAGAGAGAGAGAGAAAATGGGTACACCAGGGCCGTATCCAGCAGCTGCAATGAACTCCAGACACGTGTGACCCCTTGTGCATCTGGCTAATGTGGGTCCTGGGTAATTGAGCCTTAAACCAGGGTCCTTAGGCTTTACAGGCAAGTGCTTAACCATTAAGCCATCTCTCCAGCCCAAGATAATATTTTAATAAATATTTTTAATATTTTAATGTACTATGTGTTAAGGTGAGGGCAGAGTGAGTATTTTTTGTGATGTGCTTTCTAAAATCACTTACACAATGCTCATACTTGAAGGCGGATTCTCCTGAATTTGGCATGATTATTTTTTGACAGTATTATTGTCCATATTGACTCTAAAGTTCTCCAGGAATGAAGAGAAATATCCCAAGAAGTCTTGTTGTTCAACTTTGTTTTCAATAAAGTCACTGGACTATAATAATAGTAACCACAATGATAATAGCAACAACCATTTATCAAGCACAGAACTTGGCAGAGTAACCTACACATCTACTCACAGGGGTTCTTTTCCTGAGAACAGTGATTTAGAATAAGTCAAAGATATTCTGCTTGGTCAGGGCTGATTCCTCTCTTCACTACTGGCTTTGAGCCACATATAGAGCACATTGACACCATCTTTTTACCAGATCTGCATCTGGGATCCTAGCTCAACACAAGGTTTTGGTTCAATGCAATGACTGACTGTGTCATGTCAACGATATAAAGATGAAGTTATTTAAATTACAGATTTTAACTTTTTCTTGAAAGAGAAGCAGGTAGATAGAGGATGGGCTCACTAGGGCCTTCAACTGTTGTAAGCAAACTCCAGTCACATGCATCCCCGGGCTTATGTGGGTCCTGGGGAATTGAACATAGGCCCTATGGCTTTGCAGTCAAATGCCTTAACTGCTAAGACATCTTGCCAACCTTAAATAGAGATTGAAACAAAGATATTATGGAAGAATATATATATAATTTACTGTACATGGTTAAATAATTCATGTACATATTCATACTAACTACTAATTGCAGGAGACCCAGAAAAGGTAATCTCTATTTTACTAATGCTACTCAATCTTTCCATGAATAATCAGTCAAAGGAATACACTGCTGACCTCACTTGAAATCTTTCCTATGTGTTCTTTCAGCTTCACCATAAAATTATTGGTCTAAAAAAATTGATCTATCTCCCTTTAGTTTGCTTAATCTGATTTAAAATCAACATATTTTCTTCCATGTATTAGTTACTTCTCTTATGCCTTTCACAAAAATACCTGACAGAAGCAACTCAAAGGAGGAAAGGTTGGACTTCCGGTTAAGATGGTGGTGTAGGTACCATGCCAAAGCAGCCTGGGGGAAAAAAAGGCCAAAAAGACTCAGCAAAATATACACTTTTACTAAAAAGTGAGGTGTACAGGAAATTGAAGCAGCAGCGGAGAAGTAAAAGAGATCCAGAGCATCCAGAACCCACACGGGCTGGCAAAAGCAGCCCCGGGCAGCTCCACCAACCGCGGCGATGGTGGTGCACAAGAAAGCATCCAGGCTCAGCTCCAGCCACAGGAAAAAACAGGTTTGGGAGCTCTCCACAACTCAGGAAACATGAAGGGAGAGTGGCAGTGAGCAATGGAGGAGCAGACCACGAGGTAAAAGAACACGTGGAACAGTGAGAGAACCAGAGCAGCTGTGGCTCCCTCCCCTCTCCCACTGCCTGAGCCCAGCTCCAGAGAGCAGAGCAGCATCCCAGACCGGCCACGCCAACTTGGCCCGACAGCGGGACCCAAGCAGGAGCAGAGTTCAGACAGACCCAGCAGAGGCAGCTTTAGCAGCAGCAGTTCCACCAGTGGGGTTGCTGATCTGAAGGGCCACAGTTGCCAGGCTTGGTTTGCCCCACAGGAAAAGTCAGTGCCCAGCTCCAGAAGTCAGAACAGCAGCCCGACGACCCAGGCAACAACTTGACTGAGACCAAAATCATCCAAGGTAACTGGAATTCCACCAGGGAAGGGTCTCATTTGGTCACAAGCTGACTTGGATCCCTCAACAGACCAGAAATCTTAACCTCTATGTTGATAGAGGATCTGGTTGTTATATTAACTACTCTGGCATACATACTTGGTGCTGTTATTGATTGAATGGGTACAGTGTTTAGTTAACTTTTAGAATCTACCTGTATTTTATTCCACTCAGCCAACTTGAATACTCCCATATCAGGGAAACTCAACCCCTAGGAGCACCTTTGTAGATACTCTGAGAGTCTTAAGTGCCACACCTAACACCTTAAGCTCCTACCCTGAAAATATATAACATCAAATCAATTGATACAGCTAAGAATACCCAGCTAGCTAGAAAACCCAAGCATTAACTTAATCCAAGATGCAAAAATATATACATTATAACACAAGGAACACTAAAAAGCAAGAAGATATAAATCCACCTAAAAGTATTAATGCATCAGAAATGACCTCCAGTAAGAACAAGTTAGAGGAAATGCCTAAGATTTATAAAGAATGATTGTAAATATGTTCAAAAAATCAGAAAACAAATCAAAGGAGTCAAAGAGGAACTTAAAGAGGAAATCAAAAGAATCAAAGAAGATGCAGGACACCAATTTCATGAAGTAAAGAAGGCAGTACAAGACATAAATAAGGAAATAGAAATAATAAAGACAAACCAGTCAGGATTACTAGCAATGAAGAACATAGTTAATTAAATAAAAAGCTGTGTAGAAAATCTCACCAGTAGAATGGATGAAGGAGAGGACAGAATATCTAAGCTAGAAGACCAGGTGGCCGATCTAATACAGTCCAACAAAGAGAAAGACAAACTTATATAAAAGTATGAGTGGGAATTTCAAGATATTCAGCACACTATGAAAAGATCAAATATAAAAATTCAGGGCATAGTAGAAGGAGAAGAATTCCACTCCAAAGGCATAGTAGGCATCTTCAACAAAATCATAGAAGAAATTTCCCCCAAATTGGGAAAGAGGTGCCAATGCAGATACAGGAAGCGTTTAGAACCCCAGCCAGACAAAACCTGGAAAGAACCTCTCCTTGCCATATTATAATCAAACTTCCAAATACACACACCAAAGAAAAAATATTGAAAGCAGTTAGAGAGAAAAATCAAGTTACCTACAAAAGCAAGCCCATCAGGATTACAGCACATTATTCAACACAAACTTTTGAAGCCAGCAGGGCTTGGAGTGATAGATTCCAAGTTCTGAAAGATAACAACTGTCAACCAAGGTTACTTTATCCTGCAAAGTTATCCATTCAAATAGACGGAGATATAAGGACATTCCATGACAAAAGTAGATTAAAGGAGTATTTGAAGACAAAACCAGGTCTACAGAAAATACTTGATAGAATCCTCCATGCTGAAGAAAAGGAAAAGCACACATATAAGGAACCTAGAAAAAACAAGAAATACTCAAGTACTAGTTAACTCAAGAGAGCACAGGTAGAACCGGAACCACAAAAAAAAAAAAAAGAAAGTCAAACATAAATACACACCTTTCAATAATATCTCTTAATATCAATGGCCTCAATGCCCCAACCAAAAGACATAGGTTTGCAGACTGGGTTAAAAAGCAGGCTCCAACAATTTGTTGTCTCCAAGAAACTCACCTTTCTACAAAGGATAGACATTATCTTAGGGTGAAAGTTTGGAAGACAGTGTTTCAAGCAAATGGGCCTAGAAAACAAGCAGGGGTTGCTATAATATCTGACAAGGTAGACTTTAGTCCAGCGTTAGTCAAGAACGATTGGGAAGGTCACTTTATATTAATTAAGGGCACACTCCAACAGGAAGACATTACAATCCTAAACATATATGCACCTAATATGGGGACTCCCAAATTCATCAAACAAACACTATTAGAACTAAGGTCACAGATAACACCAAACACAGTGGTAGTGGGTGACTTTAACACCGCACTCTCATCAATTGACAGGTCATCCCGGGAAAAAATAAACAGAGAGATATCTGGACTAAATGAGGTAATAGAAGGAATGGACCTAACAGATATATACAGGACATTTCATCCAGATGCTGCAGAATATACATTCTTTTCAGCAGCACATGGAACATTCTCTAAATTAGACCATATATTAGGACACAAAGCAAATCTTAACAAATTCAGGAAAATTGAAATAATTCCTTGCATTTTATCTGACTACAATGGAATTAAACTACAAATCAGTAGCAATAAAGGTTATAGAGCATACACAAAATCATGGAAACTAAACAATACACTACTAAATGAAGAATGGGTCAATGAAGAAATCAAGAAGGAAATCAAAAAAATTATAGAGTCAAATGATAATGAGAACACAACATGCCAAAATCTCTGGGACACAATGAAGGAAGTTCTAAGAGGTAAATTTATAGCCTTAAATGCTTATATTAAGAAATTAGAAAGGTCGCAATCACTCACCCTGACCAAGTAGGCTTTATCCCAGAGATGCAGGGATAGTTCCGTATACGCAAATCTATAAATGTAATACATTATATAAACCAGTTGAAGGACAAAAATCACATGGTCATCTCATTGGACACAGAGAAAGCATTTGACAAAATCCAACATCCCTTCATGATAAAAGTCCTACTGAGACTGGGAATAGAAGGAACATATCTCAATATAATAAAAGCTATTTATGCCAAGCCTACCGCCAACATATTACTAAATGGGGAAAAACTGAAAGCTTTTCCACTAAAATCATGAACAAGACAAGGGTGTCCACTGTCCCCACTCTCATTTAATATAGTTTTGGAAGTGCTAGCCATAGCATTAAGGCAAGATACACACATAAAAGGGATACAAATTGGAAAGGAAGAGATCAAGTTATCATTATTTGCAGATGACATGATACTATACATTAAGGATCCTAAAACCTCTACTAGCAAACTGTTAGAGCTGATCAAAATCTACATCCATATAGCAGGATACAAAATAAATACACAGAAATAAGTAGCCTTCATATATGCTAACAACAAACACACAGAGGATGAAATCAGAGAATCAATCCCATTCACAATTGCATAAAAAAAAAATAAATAAAGTATGTTGGAAAAAGCCTAAACAAGGAAGTAAAGAAGCTCTACAATGAGAACTTTAAAACAATCAAGCGAAAAATTGCAGAAGACACTAGAAAGTGGAGAAACATCCCCTATTTCTGGATTGGAAGAATCAATATTGTGAAAATGGCAATCTTATCAAAGGCAATCTACCCATTTAATGCAATCCCTATCAAAATTCCAAAAGCATTCTTCATGGAAATAGAAAAAGCAATCCAAAAATTCATTTGGAATCACAAAAACCTCAAATATCTAAAATATTACTGAGAAACATAAATAAGGCTGGTGGTATTACCATAGCTGATTTTAACCTATACTACACAGCCATAGTAACAAAAACAGTGTGGTACTGGCACAAAAACAGACAAGTAGATCAGTGGAACAGAATAGAGGACCAAGATGTAAGGCCAAGTAGCTATGGCCACCTGATATTCGATAAAAATGCCCAAAATACTCATTGGAGAAAAGACAGCCTTTTCAACCAATGGTGTTGGGAAAACTGGATATATATCTGCAGAAGGATGAAAATAGATTCTTCTCTCGTCATGCACAAGAATTAAGTCCAAATGGATTAAACACCTTAACATCAGACCTGAAACTCTGAAAGTGCTGGAGGAAAAAGTAGGGGAAATCCTTCAACATATTGGTCTTGGCAAAGACATTCTGAATACAACCCCAATTGCTCAGGCAATAAAACCACAGATTAATCACTGGGACCTCATGAAATTACAAAGATTCTGCACTGCAAATGACACAGTGAAAAAAGCAAAGAGGCAATCTACAGAATGGGAAAAAATCTTCGCCAGCTACATATCTGATAGAGGATTAATATCTAGGATATACAAAGAACTCAAGAAGTTAAATAATAAGGAATCAAACAAGCCAATCAAAAAATGGTCTATGGAGCTAAATAGAGCATTCTCAAAGGAAGAAATACGAATGTCATATAATCATCTAAAAAACTGTTCTACATCACTAGTCATCAGGGAAATGCAGATTAAAACTACATTGAGATCCCATCTCACCCCTGCCAGTTTGGCCACCATCATGAAAACAAATGATCATACATGTTGGTGGGGATATGGAAAAAGAGGAACCCTTCTACACTGCTGGTGGGAATGCAATCGGATCCAGCCATTGTCGAAATCAGTGTGGAGGTTCCTAAAACAGCGAAAGATTGATCTACCATATGACCCAGCTATAGCACTCCTAGGCATATATCCGAAGGAATCATCTCATTTCCTTAGAAGTTTGTGCTCAACCATGTTTATTTCTGCTCAATTTATAATAGCTGAGAAATGGAACTAGCCTAGATGTCCCTCAACTGATGAGTGGATAATGAAGATGTGGCACATTTATACAATGGAGTTCTACTCAGAGGTAAAGAAAAATGAAGTTATGAAATTTGCACAAAAATGGATGGACCTGGAAACATTATACTAAGTGAGGTAACCCAGGCCCAGAAAGCCAAGCGCCACAAGTTCTCTCTCACATGTGCATCCTAGCTTCTGCATGAGAATGAAAATACTTAGTAGCAGAGGCCAGTAAGTTAAAAAGGAGACATAAAGGGGAGAGAAAGGAAGGGAGGAAGATACTTAATAGGTTGATATTGCATATATGTAAGTACAATGATTGTGATGGGGAGGTAATATGATGGAGAATGGAATTTCAAAGGAGAAAGTGGGTGGTGGGGAGGGAGGGAATTAACATGGCATTTTTTTTTATAATCATGGAAAATGCTAATAAAAATTTAAAAAAAAATGAGGAAAGGTTTATTTTGACTCAGTTTCAGACTAATTTTAGGCTATAATGGTGGGCAAGGCAAGGTGGCATGTGTGAGGTAGCTGTTCATATACCAGCAGACATAAGGTAGGCAACACTTGTCAAAACAGAGGTAAGAATAACCCTTAAAGACACAGTTGTAGTGACCTAACTCTGCTTTATCTTCAAGTGGCTCCCTAGCATTGAAAATCGTACCACCATGCATTTTTAGACGCTGGAACCTGAAACTTCAAAGCACGACCCTGTGAGAAATTAATATTCAAACCATAATCCTTCTGGACTTTTTTAAGGCTGTTGCCTATAACTTTCTTTTAAACTGGGAAGGAACTCTCTTCCATGGAGTTTGGCAACACTTCTCTTTCTGCCTCTCTGATTGATATAAAAGTTACCTTAATTTTAGAACTAAATCATTAACTTATACTGCTTTTGATATGTTTTAATGGAGAAAATACTTTCTAGTATGAAATACTAAGGTAACTGCACATGTAGTTAAACTGCTAACATTACCTAGATTGATAATCTAGGTAATGTTAAAAGTACTTTGCCTTCCCTATGTTGCATGTTTCTTTTTGAGACTGAATCTTTCTAAATTATATGGCTGCTGATAGGACCACCCTTACCTCTACACATTCTGCTTCTCTGGCTACTTGATTCTCTCTTTAAAGGTAAATTACTTGTTCTAGGAGTGCTTAAACCACATGATCTAAAAATAAATGAACAATGGTTACCTCAGTCACTTGTCACTTTGGTGCATCTGACCAGAAAAGACCATGCTATACTTCCAGCCACAACTAGTCACATGCTTCCATCTTTGGAAGTTGACCTTTGTCTGGGAGATAGGAGATCTCCCTCTTCTACCTTAAATTTCAGTAGGGAGCCAAACATTGACAAACAGAATGAACAGAGGAATGGCTATGCCAAATGTAAATAACAATCCTGAGATCTGCTATTATTCATCTTTTGCTTTTGAAAATAAGTTTTTTTTGTAAATTGTAGAACAAAGCCACAAATTTCCAAACATAATGTACAGAAGCTTCACATTGCCTCCAAACGCCATAAACACTTTATGCATTTAAATCCTTAAACTACATGTATGGTTACCTTAGTATTTCATACTAGGAAGTATTTTCTCCATTGAAACATATCAAAAGCAGTATAAGTTAATGATTTAGTTCTAAAATTAAGGTAACTTTTATATCAATCAGAGAGGCAGAAAGAGAAGTGTTGCCAAACTCCATGGAAGAGAGTTCCTTCCCAGTTTAATAGTTTTATGCCAATTCATTATTTCTTCTAATGAAATAATATGTATTAATATGTAAGTTCAAATTATAGACTTCAAAGCAGCAAAATTAGTATTGAGTCAGTATTTAAAAAATGTTGTATTCTGCAAGCTCAGTATAAAAAGCAAGTGATATGGGCAGGACAGATGGCTTAGCCATTAAGCACTTGCCTATGAAGCCTAAGGACCCCGGTTCAAGACTCAGTTCGCCAGGATCCACATTAGCCAGATGCACAAGGGGGTGCACATGCCTGGAGTTCATTTGCAGTGGCTAGAAGCCCTGGCACGCCCATTCTCTCCCTCCCTCTCTCTCTCTTTCTCTCTCTCTACCTGCCTCTTTCTCTCTGTGTCACTCGCAAATAAATAAATAAAAATGAACAAAAAAAGATAGCATCTTCAACAAATGGTGCTGGACAAACTGGATAACCACATGCAGGAAACTAAAACTTGATCCACACATTTCACCATGCACTACACTCAAATCCAAATGGATCAAAGACCTCTACATAATACAACAAACTCGAAAACTACTGGAAGAAAATTTAGGAAGCACTTTCCATGATATAGGAATGCAAAAAGACTTCCTGAACAAAACCCTAGTGGCTCAAGTTCTTAAACAGTCACTCAACTAATGGGATCATATGAAGCTGAAGAGTCTCTTTACAGACAAGCATATAATAAGCAAAGCCAATAGAATACCCACAGAATGGGAGAAAATATTTGCAGGTTATCCAACTGATAGAGACCTTATCTCTAGAATTTACAAAGAACTCAAAAGTCTAAACTCACAAAATGGGGCACAGAGTTGAACAGGAAATTCACAGAGGAAGAGATACAAATGGCAAACACACACTTAAGAAAATGTTCATCATCCCTAATCATCAGAGAAATGCAAATTAAAACAACTATGAGATTCCACCTTCCCCAATAAGGATAGCCAACATCAAAAAGTCAAATGAAAATAAATGCTGGTGAGGATGTGGAGAAGCAGGGATACTCATTCACTGTTGGTGGGAATGCAGGATGGTACAACCACTTTGGAAAGCAATATGGAGACTCCTGAAAAAGATGACTATAGAAATACCAACAGCCCCAGTTATACCCTTACTGGGCATCTACCCTAAAACCTTCAAACCACAGGCCAGAGAGATTTGCTCAACCATGTTTGTAGCAGCTCAATTCATAATAGCTAAAAGCTGGAATCAACCCAGATGTCCATCATTAGAAGAATGGATAACAAAGATGTGGTATATCTACACAATGGAATTCTACACAGCAGTAAGAAAAAAACGACACAAAGAAATTTGAGGAAAAATGGTTGAACCTGGAACAGATCATTCTCAGCGAATTTACCCAATCACAGAAAAAAAATCGACATATAGTCTCACTCATCTACAATACCTTACCTGAATCTACCCAACATACCTTACATACCCAGCAAGCACCTCATGGACTAGACAATAGGACGGATGGGGAGGGCAGGGAGGGCATTGAAGGGTGGAAAACAGTAATCTGGACCCAAACGGCAATGGTACCATAAAATTCTACTTCCTAAAAGACAGACCAAATGGCTGAACCTTCACTAGACCCTTACAGGAAACACCTGAACCACAAGACACTGGAGAGGGTAGGATCAAGACTAACCTAAATCTTCTACATCTTCCCTCCCTCCCTCTCCCCCTCTCCCCTCTATCTCTCTCCTCTCCAACTCTTGTATATTAGTTGTTTTTCCCCAATTTCTTAGTGGGCACTGACCTGTAACCCCCACTTCCAGCTTGGGGCTACCATCCACAATGAGCTTTTGATCAGAGAAACCTACAAGGTTTCCCAAAACAATGACAGACTTCTGTCAGAGTACTTGATGACCCACCAAAGGCCAGTGGTAAGACACTGTTGCTGAAGACTCCATACACAGCTGACATGTAAAATGGAATGGCATGGCTGGAATCCAGGAGAGAGTCAGTCCCCAGACAGTCAGTGTGTCTAGTGCCAGAAGGTGCTACATGGGCGACTGGGTGAAATGACCAATATCTGTCCAAGCAACTCATTGTCTAACCTAATTAGCAACAAATAACCTGATGTGATGCCCACACAAGTGCAATAGTGGCACACAGCCATGGTGAGGAACCAACTGCTCTTGATTTGGCTAACTGATCCCCTCAGTGGTACGAGACCCATAGTTGGAGCTGGGAAACACGTCAGAACCATTCCCAAACACAAGCCCACTCTACAATATCAAGCTACCAACAATCATGGGGTACAAGAGGACCTACACCTATCAAACTCTCTATCAAAAAAGTAAGTGTTATCTCAATCTTCCGGGTGCTAACTTACTCTCCGTTGGAGAATCTGCTTCTCTTTTTCAGATAGATGCAGATCCTAAGGAGAGAGATGCCCCAACATACCTCAAAAGTTGCCCAACTGAAACTAAGGACAATTGGTGAAACAAGCAACGGTGATGTTTTCCTTGAACCAGATGCCAGCACAAAGGGGAAGGAGACCAACACAGAGAAAAATCAACTCCTACCAAATCAGGGAGCCAGAGCCTCAGAGGCCCCCAACACCTCAGCACTGAAGCAGACCAAAAATGAACCCAACATGGCTCAGGGAAATTTTGCTGAAGAGGGGGCGGAAAGAATGTCAGAGTTACATGTTGGGTCATGATTTGCAGAGACATTTATTGTACAAATAACTGTGGGCTAACTCCACAATGCACGACCCATTTACATCAACAAGGAGGGTCCAATGGGAGGGGGTAGATCATAGATGAGCCTAAACAATGGTACCAAACTGCCTGTATTTGCTGAAAAGAAAACTAATAAATTAAATTTAAAAAAAAGCATCATCCACCTTGAAAAAAAAATGAACAAAAAAAATTTAAAAAGCAAGTGATATAACATTATACACATTTGGATAAAATTTTAATATAATACAAAGAAGAAATGTTCACAAACTCAACCACTACATTAAAATTCCTTTTTGCTTGGTTAGCTAGAAGACCATGAAAAAAAAAAAAAAACTTCCACCTGCCATTCAGTTTAATTTCTTGTGTTTAGAGCTGTACAGCATTCTGTGTAAAACTAATCAATAAAAAGGATTTATGAGACCTTGAAATAGAACAGTTGAAAGGGGGAAATTACAGTCAGTTTTAGTTATTAAAGATTTTCCCTACTAAATTTAGTATAAGGGAAATGTGATACATCTTTTTTAGCTGAAACAGGACATTTATCAAGCACATGTATTGGGGAGGCAATTGTACAACCCTGCTGTAATATGTCTTTATTTGTTACTCACCATTTAGTGTTGACTGTTGTGGAGTAGGCCCAAACAGAAAGGGCAGAAACTGAAAACATTACAAACACACAACTAAAGAAAATGAATCATGAGTGACACATATGAGAAAAAATAGCACTTATGAATTGCATCTTGTCCATGCTAAGTTATTTTTCTTGATTTGTTTGACTATTGTTTTAAGGAGTGAAAATAAGGCAAGATAAGGCAATCAGGAGTCACAGTAGAAAGTAAGTGAGGAAGGAAATGAGATAAAGTCAGGTTCACTTCAAGTGCCTTTGTACAGGAGTCAAAATAAGATGCTATTAATACTAAATAGACCTAGTCATTTAATTACTTTTCAGTATGGTATTATTTTCAGGATTAGGAGCATATCTGAAAATAGTTATGCATGATCCATTTAGTGTTGATGCTCAGTTACAGTGAATTTTCAGAGACTAGCTCAAAGCATTTGGGTATCCTGTACCTGCTGCCATGAACTTTTACTTATTCTTTTCTTACTAGGATGTTGTGAGAAAATTTGAGAAGTGAGCTTTTGTTTGATGAGGTACAAGTGACAGATGGAAAACTAAATACAATTATGCATGAACATTAAGATTTCTACAATAATAATGGTACTTAGCTTTTACACTGAATTCTTCATCTGCAAAGAAAGAACTAATTAAGCCCCATAACATTTCTAAAAATCAGGTAACTATCATATCTGCCCTCCTACATATGGAGTGGTGATTTGATTCAGGTGTCCCCCATAAACTTAGGTGTTCTGGATGCTAGGTTACCAAGCTGATGACAATTGGAAATTAAACCCTGCTAGAAGCAGTGTATTGCTTGGGGTAGGCTTATGGGTGTTATAGCCAGTTTCCCATGCCAGTGTTTGGCATACTCTCCCATTCCTGTTGGCTACCTTATGTGGTCCAGGGATGATGTCTACCCTCTGCTCATGCCATCATTTTCCCTGCCATCATGGAACTTCCCCCTTGAGACTGTAAGCCAAAATAAACCTCTTTTTACCACAAGCTGCTCTTGGTTGGGTGATTTCTACCAATAATGCGATCCTGGCTGCAACAGTAAAGTGGTACTGAGGAGTGGGGTTGCTGCTAGATACTTGACTGAACTGTGTGGCTTTGGCCTTTTGGAGCTGATTTTCAAGAGGAATGTGGAAGAATTTGAAACTTTGGCCTAAGAAACACCTTGCAGTGCAGTAAGTATTGTTTGATGGGCTATTCTGAACAGAGTTGCAAGACCTTAATGCAGTAAGGACTATGGACTGTGAAGTTTGTCTTGTAAGGGTGAGAAAGAGCTTTGCCTGGAATGGGATATAAGCAATTTGTGTGAAAGGCTTGCTGTTATGCTCTTGTCCTGAGAACTTTTTCAGGGTTGCAGTACCTAGAAATAGACTGATGTGAGCAGAAGGATATGGCACAGAATGAATTGTTTAGGCCCAAACTTCTGCCTATTCATCTGTAATTGAGAAATTACAACCTTTGAGACTGGGCCAGCTGACCTTCACAGGGGCAACTGTAAGAATGTAGACCTGAGTGCTCAAGGTGTGTCCTGTTCTTCAAAGTCTGCTTTATTCCACCCCTGGATTAACAAATTGGTATCCTCCCTGATATTGTGGACTATAAGAAATGCAAGAGGACTGGAGACATGGCTTAGCAGTCAAAGTGTTTGTCTGCAAAGCCAAAGTATCCTACCTCAACTCTCCAGAACCTATATAAGCCAGATGCACAAAGGAGTATATGCATCTGGAGTTCACCTGCAGTGCCTGGAGGCCCTTGCACACCCATTTTCTCTCTTTATCTCTGCCTCTTTCTATCTGTCAAATAAATAAATAAAATGTATTTAAGTAAAATAAAAAGAAATGCAGGAAAGAGAGGGTCACTGAGTTTGCAGTGTGGTCTTGTTGTGGAAATAGCCATGGGCACTGTGAAGCAGGTTTGCTGCATGCCTGCAATGAGATCCAATGGAGCCATGAGGATGGAATATGGGTTGTACTGGAAACCCAATGGAGATGTCAAGACCACAAGATGGCTGCTAAGGAGAGCTTCAGAGCCTAGATGAAATTTTCCAGGACTGTGAGTAGCCTAGCTGGAAGGGCAGAATTGGAATACCAGAGGCTTGTTGGTTAGAATTATTGGACTTGGAGATTTGTCACTGACTAAATTTGTTGGATTTTAAGGTTAGTGTTTGCCCTGGTTGTTTTAAATCTTGTATTGGTTGAATATTTCTTTGCTATGACCAATGCCATCTTTTGCAGTGCGAATGTTTATTCTATGCTATTATGGGCTTGGGGGGAATATTTTTGGTATTATGGCTCAGTTAATAAACCTTGGATTATGGGGATGTTTGAACGTCATTAGTATTGATTAAAACTATGGGTACTTTTAAAGTTGGATTGGATGTATTGTATTTTATATCATGAATGGATATCACTTTATGGGGGCCAAGGGTGGAATGTGGTAGTTTGATTCAGGTGTGCACCATAAACATAGGTATTCTGGATGCTAGGTTCCCCAGCTGATGGCAATTGGAAATTAAAGCCTCCTGGAGATAGTATATTATTGGGGCGGGCTTATGGGTCTTATGGCCAGTTTCCCCATGCCAGTGTTTGGCACACTCCCCTGTTTCTATAGTCTACCTATGTGGGTCAGGGGGTGATGTCCACCCTCTGCTCATGTTATCTTTTCCCCTGCCATCCTGGAGCTTCCACTTGAGCCTGTAAGCCAAAATAAACCTCTCTTTCCTACAAGCTGCTCTTGGCTAGGTGATTTCTACCAGCAATGTGAACCTGACTACAACAGATGGGGAAAATTAGGCATATAGGTTGAGCATCTTTGCCTAAGGCTGTTGAGAATAAATGGCAACACAGATTATGTTTAGGACCTCAGTCTTATTTGGATAAAAGGCCCAAGGACTAGTACTTTGTCAACTGAAGTGATAAAAGATTATATACTTCCCTATGGAAAAGGAGACTTGTTCTTCTTTCAGTTGACACAGTTGTTCTTGTTAATTGGAATAATATTTGCATTCAGAGAACACCAATAACCTATTCCCAGTTAATTTACTGGTCTGGATCATTCACTCATTGTCCCCACAATTTTCCACATAGAATGACTTGATCAGGTGACTGGATAGCAGGGCTTATAGGTAGGCTTTTGGTTTGAAATCACTGAAATATAAGTTTTGTTTAAAAGTCACCAATCATATTAATTTTCCTACATTTCAAAACTTTGACAAGACTGCTCACTTCTGATCGGTAACTGTTGGCCATTTCAAAATTCAAAATTATGTGAGGGAAAATAATATTTTGTTCTCTTCTGTAAGTTAACTCTCTCTGTAATTTTCTTAAATCTCCAAACTATTCTTTAAAAAGCAAAGGATTTCCAGAGTATCCTCCACTGGAAAACAATAACCTTAGAGAGTGTGTCTCTAACTCTCCATGAATAATCTTCTGAGGTGAAGGCATAGTATAAAAATGAAGAAATTTTAGGACAAATTTCCTTTCCTTCCTTAGATGATCAATCATGTCAATGGCCATGTTTTTGTATGTATTATTTAGCTTTGTTTAGTACTGTGACAAATGCCTAAGAGAAACTTCTTAGAGGAGGAAAGATTTTTTATGGTCCATTGTTTCAGAGATTTCAGGCCCTGGTGAGCTGGGTCTTTTATCATGACAGAACTTAACGGTGGTAAGGACATGGACAGCTGGGTCCGTCTGTTAGTGAGACAGAAGTTCACAGTGGTAAGGATATGGTGGAGTAGAAGAGCTCATCTCAGGGCATCTAGAAAGCAGAAATAGTAAGACAAGAAGAGATCAGATTGAAATCCTTCCAGAGTAGTCCTGGTGACTTATTTCCTCTGAGATGTAATTTCTATTTTCCATTCCTATAAAAGTGCCATCAGATCATGAACCCATCAAGGGATTGATTACTTCAGTGCCTTTCTGATCCAATAATTGATAAGTCTTTGTTAATTTCCAGACCCTAGGATCTTACATACCTGTTGAGGTAACGAAACCAGAAGCAACAGTGCTAATCAATAATATGATGGAGTGGAAAAGTATAATTAAGTCATATTTTACCATTTTACACATGTGCTAAAGAAGCCTGAAAAGAACCAGAGGTTACCTTTTCTGATTATAACTAAAAACAATATTTATCAAGCTACATTTACTAATAAATGTAGCAGTTGAATACTTTGATTCAAAAATAATCACTGTAGGTAGAACACTTGCCTACATCAGACATCCTGGGTTTGTACATAACACTGCAAACCAAAAAGAAGGAAGAGGAGAGGTGCAAGGAGGGGAGGAGGGGAAGAAGGGTAGAATTCAGACAGATGTGCACGCCAGCCCTTAGCTCAAGGCCAAGGCTTGGAGATGCATTGGTTTGTTGCAAACACCATTCCACCCTCAACAACCCTGGGTCAATGTTGTTTTGGGACCCATTATGCCTGTAAGAAATGAGTCCCCTCCTTCCAACAGCACTTTCCATTACCTTCTCAATTTTCCCAAAATCCCACAACCACATGACAATGACTTCCCTTAATGCATTTCTTTAAATTGACTTGCAATTTTCAACTTAAACAAATTTACTGTTTTAAAATGTTATGTAACTGTTGTACATGGAAAACTAGCATTGTTTGCCAGAATTCACTTTTAAAAAACAGCCATTAAAATAAAACAGCATTTGTCCAGCTGAAAAAAAAAATCACTGTAAATTTATTTTATAAAATTCCCAGCAAGTCTTTAACTTGGAAATTGGTGATGCCTACTCAACTCCATGAATACACTACAATCCTTAGAGTTTGCAGTTGAAATTGTAAAATGTGTTTTAGGTGAATAATCACTCAATACCCACATTTTTATTTTCAGAAAATGCTACCACACTATTTCTTTCAGCATTAATGTATTCTAGCTTCTAGGAGATAAGCTCCATCGGTTTGTATGTTCTTCAGTGCATTTAAAAATATTTATTTCTCCATTCATTTGAGAAAGAGGGGATGGACAGATAGCAAGAGTGAATGGCTATACCAGGGCCTCTAGACACTGTAAATGAACTCTAAACACATACATCACCTTGTGCACTTGGCTCTACATGGGTACTTGGGAATCAAACTTGGGTCCTTTGGCTTTGCCAGCATGTGTCTCAACTGATAAGCTACCTCTCCAGTCCCTTCAGTGTATTTTTAAGAGATTATTTTTTCTCTTCCCACTTGAGTGACCAGCTGCTGTCTATACTTCACACTTCTCTGACCCAATCAAGTACTACTGGGGAGAAAAACACAAAACTGCAAATACAAACAGATATGACAAATAGACATGAGTCCCATGCTCAGGAAAATGAAAACTAGGAAATGTTTCAGAATGTTAATGGAAGGATATTCATAATAAAATTATGGGATGGGGAGATTGGTCAGTTCATAAGCACTTACCTTGCTGCACGAAAATCAGAGTTCAATCCACAGAACCCATGTTAAAAAGAAAAGGCAGGTGTGGTATCATGGATTTGTTATCTTAGCACTGGAAAGGCAGAGACAGGTGGATTCCTAAAGTTCAATAGCCAAATAGTGTAGCCAATTGGCAAATGATAGGCCATTAAAAAAAGTTCTCTAAAAAAAGGTGAGTGGGGGGAGGGATGAAGAGGTGGATCAGAGCTTAAAGGGGTTTGCTAGAGAAACCTGATGGCCCACGTTCAACGTTTTAGTATCTATGTAAAGCCAGATGTACAAAGGTGCACATACATCTGGAGTTTGATTTCAGTGTCAAAAGGCCATGATATGCCCCCCCCTCTCTTCTCTGCCTCTTTCTCCTTGCAAATAAATATTAAATAAAAAATAAAGATGAATGGTGAATGGCACCCAAGGAATGACAGCTGCCATTTTTCTCTGACCTCCACATGTCCCTGCACACACATACACTGCCATATACATGAACATGCACACACACATACACACACAGGCACACATACTAATCGCCACATCTATTTGCCAATACTATACTATAAAGTTTACAAAATTATTTAGAAAAGAGTATATAATGTTTAAATATCTTTAGTAACCTACACATTTAAGCCTGGCATGATGGCACACACTATAATCTCACTTCTTGTGAGATAGAGACAAGGAGAATCAGAAGTATAAGGTTACTTTCAGCTGCATAATCAGTTCAAGGCCAGCCTGAGATGTGGAAAATATTCCCCCCCAAAAAACAACAACAACAAAAAACATAGATCACACAGTTAAATTCATCACCCTGAAAAGGTAAATACATATAAATGCATTCATTTAAACACACACACACACACACACACACACACACACACACACATATATATATATATATACATATACATATACATATACATACATATGTATGTATATGTATGTATAATTTCCGATTGGGCTGGAAAGAAGGCTCAGCAGTTAAGGTACTTGCATGAAAAAAGCCTGACAGCCTGAGTTTGATTCCCCAGTAAGCATGTAAAGCCAGATACACAAAGTGGGACATGCGTCTGAGTTTGTTTGCAGTGGCAAGTGGCACTGGGGAGCCCAATCTCTCTCTTCTTACAAATAAATAAATAAATATTTAAAAAATTTCAAATAGTGGGCTGGAGAGATGGCTTAGTATTTTAAGCACTAGCCTGTGAAGCCTAAGGACCCCCGTTCAAAGCTCGATTCCCCAGGATCCACATTAGCCAGATGAACAAGGGGGAGCATGCATCTGGAGTTGGTTTGCAGTGGCTGGAAGCCCTTGCGCGCCCACTCTCCTCTCTCTCTCTCTCTCTGCCTCTTTCTCTTTCTGTCTGTCACTCTCAAATAAATAAATAAAAGTAAACAAAAAACTTTTTAAAAATTCAAATAGTATATATTTTGTAAAAGATTAACGCAAAAGATCATTTTCCCTTCCCTGTCCCAGGCATTGGAACCCATGACACCTTACTTCAGGCACACAGTACACAGTGACAGTCTCTAGTCCTTGTCTTAGGCACTCATCCAGAGTTTCTGTCATCAGATGTTGAGGACACATGTCATGTGAATAGTAGCACACAGCTCCATGAATCATTCTCTATTCATTGCCCCAAGTACTGGAGCAAGGAGACCTGAGCTGCCACAGTTCATGTATAGCTACACAGAGGCATTCTTTCACTACCCAAGTAACTCACCAGGGTTTCTGCCATTGCATTCAACTTCCTCCAAGACATTCTCCCTTCCACTTCCTGGGCATTGGAACTAGAAGACACCCATCTTGTCAGTTCTGGCACACAGCTCTCCAAGATAATCTCCTCTTGCCTCTTAGGTCAGTGGGAGGCTCTGTTATCAGACATGGGGAACTTGCCCTAGGTTAGTTTCAGCACCCAGTACCCCAAGCCATCCTTCCTTCCTTCATCTCCAGATTCTTTCATTGGATCTGGGGTCCCAAACATGAGTTGTTACACAACTGCAAAAAGCCAAGATCACCTAAGCTAGGGCAAACACAAAGCGCCATTGAGCACATCCCAAATACTCATTTAACACATGTACATCAGAAAGGCCTGATCAGCTCTCTGTATTCAAGTGGGTAAGAGACCACACAAAACTGGCAACATGAGAAACCAAGCTGAAAACTACCAATCCCAAAATAACAGCTTGGAGGAAAAAAAAAAAAAAATAGAACTGAGAAAGATTATAAGTCTGTACAAAGAATTGAAAGAGGGCATGCAAAAACACGTGAAAGGATGGTGCATGGTAGTGCATGCCTTTAATCCCAGCACTAGGGAGGCAGAGGTAGGAGGATTACTGTGAGTTTGAGGCCACCCTGAGACTACATAGTGTATTCCAGGTCAACCTGGGCTAGAGTGAGAGCTTACCTCAAAACAAACAGAAAAACAAAACAAAACAAAACAAATCACACTTGATTGGAAATCATGAATAATTATAAATAGGGCACAAAAAATAACTATGTGAATTCCAAGAGAATACAAACAGCTAGATAAAAGACAAAGACGGGTATAAACACACAACTTAAAAAAGGGCCAGAAAGTGTGAAGAAATATCAAACTGAAATGAAGCTGGAACTTCAAAATATAAGACAAATAAAGGCTACATGGAAAACCTCATGAATGAAATGAATCACTTGAAAGATACAATATCAGATCTTGAAGACACAGCAGATTGTTGGATCAGTTGGTCAAAACCAATGAGAAGTTCAAAACTATATATGAACAGAACATGAGAAATATTTGAGACATCATGCAGACACCAAATGTTAGAATAATGGGAGTTGAAGAAGAAGAACTTTTGACTGATGGCATGGAAAATATTTTCAATAAATTATTAAAAATTTCCCCACATCTAGGGCAAGAGATATCTATCCAGGTACCAGAGACATAGAGAACACCAAATATACAGAAGCAGAAAACAAGCATCTCATGTCAAATTGTCACCAAAACACTAAAGAAACACAGGACAAAGGTTACTAAAACAAAGGTTACTAAAAGCACCAAAGAGAAACATCTCAACACAATAATAGTATTTTAAAAAAAAAATGGGAAGACTGAAAACTTCAAGGACATGGCATAATACATTTCAAATATTATAAAACCACCAATACTAACTCAAACTACCATAAGCAGCAAAATTATTCCTCATAATGGTAGGTGAAATTTTTTCCATGATAAAAAGCAGGATAAAGGAATTTATGACATTTATGTCAGCTCTAAAGAGCATACTGGAAAGCATACGTCTCATTAAAGAGTAGGATTAACGCATACAAGAGTATACAATTGGGAAGAAAAATCATAACCAATGCTGGGATAGTTGTTAAACAAATGAATACTAAGAAAATACCAAACACCCAAGAAATGATAAATATAACAAGGATTCACTCATACTTTTTTACAATAATTCTGAACATTAAGAGTCCCAAGTCACCAATAAAAGTACACAGACTAACAGGCTGGATCAGAAAACAAGATCTTTTTGTTATCATCAGAGAACTCCCCTCACCATCAAAAGCAGGTTCTGTCATAGGATGAAAGATAGAAAAATATATTCCAAGCAAATTGAACCAGAAAACAAGTAGGAGTTACTATCCTAACATTTGGCCAAATAGACTTCAAACCAAAATTATTCAGAAAAGACGAAGAAGGTGACTTCCTCCTGATTAAGAGGACAATCCACCAAGAGTATATTGATATTGCAATTATAAACATAACCACTAATAACAAGTACACCATATTTAATAAAACAAATTCAACTAGATGTAAAGATAAATATCAACACAGTAGTATCAGGTGAGTTCAACACTCTACTCTCACCAATAGATAGGTCATTTGGACAAAAATGTTGAAAACATTGGAGTTGGATGATACCTTATATCAAATGGATATAACAGACATGAACAGAAGGTTCTATCCAAATACCATTGAATACATATGCTTCTTGTATTTTACCTGACCACAGTGTAATAAAACCAGAAATTTGTAAATTTTTCTTTGAGAGCTTTGTGGTGGTTTGATTCAGGTGTCCCCCCATAAACTTAGGTGTTTTGAATACTAGGTTCCCAGCTGATGGATATTTGGGAATTAATGCCTCCTGGAGGGAGTGTATTACTGGGGGCAGGCTTATGGGTGTTATAGCCAGTTTCCCCATGCCAGTATTTGGCACACCGTCCTGTTGCTGTAGTCTACCTTATGTTGGCCAGGGGGTGATGTCCACCCTCTGCTCATGTCATCATTTTCCCCTGCCATCGTGGAGCTTCCCCTCGAGCCTGTGAGCCAAAATAAATATCTTTTTCCCATAACCTGCTCTTGGTTGGGTGATTCCTACCAGCAATGTGAACCGGACTGCAACAAGCTTTAATATATGAACTTAAAATAGTTTGATCATGTTCCCATCTCATTTCCGTCTTTTGTCTCCTCTCCCACATCCCTAGAGGATCCTCCTTTCAGGGTTGTAAGGTAGTCCTTTCTCTGATTTAGTGTCTAATTCATTTTATCCTTCTATATCCATTGTTTCAAAATGTTTATGCACATAGAGCTGTGCTAGTCTTGTTAGAGTATAGGTAACTACTCTGGGTCATGAATGTACCAGTCCTTTCATGTCAGGGGGGCAGTGCCCCGAAGTAGTCCTGTACATATTCTTTCCAGACCCTATTACATGACGTTCCCTGAGCCTTGGAGGATGTGATAGAAATTTCCTTTAGGGATAAGTTCTTGACAGGCTCTTATTTTCTGCCTTGATGAGTTTTGAGTGTCCTCATAGTCTACCACCATCTCCATAAAAGCAGTTCTCTGTACCACAGTAAGAGCTTTCTTCTTATTCTTTATGCCACTACCTCTGGCATGTTCTTTGAGCCCTGATGGATGTGATAGAGAAGATTCATCTCACTTTCAACTTTCTTTTTAAATATCTTGAGACAATAGCCTCTGGTTTCATTAGCAATAGGGCCTTACCATCTAGTTCTGGTGGGTAAAGTTCTTTGTAAGATAGAGTGCATTGTTTTGGAGGTCATGAAGCTTTCTGATCAATACCTCACTTTGGGAGAGGTTGAACAATCTCTAACAGTGGGATTTTTACTTCCAACAACTTATGGCTTCAGGATAAAGCTTGCTCCACCCCAGCAGGATACTACTACTCAAACTATCTTTCTCTTTAATCCATGTCTTGGACCTTCTGATGCTCATACTTTAAAAAAAGAACTCAAACCACTGCTGCTCAAATTATTCTATAACACAGAAAAGAAAGGGATGCTTTGTTAACTCCTTGAAGTCAGCATTATAATAATATGGGAATCAGACCAAAACCCAACAAATAGATAAAATTAAAGATTAATATCACTGATGCTAAATGGAGAAAAACTTAAGGCACTCATATTAAAGTCTGAAACAAGACAAGGACATCTGTGTGGTTTGACATAAGTATTGCCCATAAATTCATGTGTTCTGAATGTTGGCAAGTTGGTAGCAGTTTGGGAACTGGAACCTTGATGATGGAGGATGTGTGCTTGTTGTTGTGACAGGCTTATGGGTGTTATGGACAGTGTCCTTTTGCCAGTGTTTGGTCTCACTTTCATGCTGTGTTGTTCCACCTTCTGTAGCAAATATATATATATCAGTATTTTATTTTTTTGTTAGTGGGTGAAATATTAATTTCTTTTTCTCCTTGGGGTACTTTTCTTTGGCAACCTGATGTAATGTGGAAGGTACAATTGGCACTTTCAGTGCAAGTGTATATTCTAGGCTTGCAAGTATTGCCCAAGTGTAAATCAGTTTTGCTACCTTTTGAAATGACTTTCTGTCTCACCTATGTTGACTGTGATGCTGGTTCTCTCATTAATGCACAGAGGGCTCATCTGGTTAAGTTTGTAGATGTGCTATACAGATCACCTCTGCTGGATGCTGTGTAGTGGAGGGATGGTTTTAATCTCTGGGCATCCAAAGATCTCCAGTAATTCCTGGTGCTAGTTTATGGGGGAGGGGAGTGTGGAAAGCTGTTTGATGTTCTGGTGCTGCCCAACTGTATTGTATTCCTCAGGTGTTGTATTCCTCAGGTGTTTTGACTTTTGCAATGCTGGTGGGAGTTGAAAGTTCCTTCTCCATAGTTTTGATCTTGCTGGTTCAGGCAGGGCCCAGAGAGTATAAATTCTTTCCTGTGGCCATGGTTGCCACCTAATTCTGGATGATTGTGCTGGAAGCCCTAACTCCTTTCTGCTTCCCTGAGGGAGTTTCGTCTGAGTTAATAATTCCTTACACACATGCACTTTTTGGTAGAAGAGTGTCTTGTGTATTTTTCTGCCCTGCTGCCTTCCTGCCCCCAGTCTTCTTTGGTGATGCTCCTATTTTACCATCTTAACCCTAGAAGTTTCTTTTTTTTTTTATTCTTTGTGTATTTTTGACATTAAATCACTCTCATATGTATAACTAGCTAATATTTTCTCCCATTTGTAGGTTTTCTCTTGATTCAGTTGGTGCTCTTGGCTGTATAATATTTTACTTTTATTTTCATGAGATCCCATTTGTTGATTGTTTTCCTTATTTCTTGTGCATCCTGGCTTCTATTCAGAAAATCCTTCCCTGTGCCTACAGTTTGAAATGTCATATTTATTTTTCCTTGAGGCATTTAAGAATTTTAGGTTTTTCATTCATGTATTTTTTTGTACTATTTGCAATTATTTTGTGTAGGGTAAATAGATTTGTTCATCAACAAATAGATATCCAGTTTTCCCAGAAATATTTGTTGAAATGCTGCCTTTATTCAGTATAAAATCTGGTGACTGTAATTATTATTTTTTAATTTTTCTCAATTTTTATTAACATTCCATGATTATAAAAAATATCCCATGGTAATACCCTCCCTCTCCCCACTTTCCCTTTGAAATTCCATTCTCCATCATATCCCCTCCCCATCTGGTGACAGTAATTATATAAGATTATAACAGGGTGCTCTGTTCTATTACATGCCAATTTTGTGCCAGTACCATGGTGTTTTTATTACTATGACTCTGTAGTATAAGTTAAAATTATGTACAATGATACCTCCAGCAATATTCTTTTGCTAAGGATAATTTTGGTTATCAGGGATTTTTTTTTTTTTGTTTCCACATGAATTTCAATATTATTTTCTCTGTTTCTTTTTTTTCTTTTTTTTTATTTTTTTAAAATTTTTATTTATTTATTTATTTGAGAGTGACAGACACAGAGAGAAAGACAGATAGAGGAAGAGAGAGAGAATGGGCGTGCCAGGGCTTCCAGCCTATGCAAACGAACTCCAGACGCGTGCGCCCCCTTGTGCATCTGGCTAACATGGGACCTGGGGAACCGAGCCTCGAACTGGGGTCCTTAGGCTTCACAGGCAAGCGCTTAACCGCTAAGCCATCTCTCCAGCCCTATTTTCTCTGTTTCTATGAAGAATGGTACTGAAATTTTGATTAGCATTGCATCAAACCTATATATTGCCATTCTTAAATAAATTGTGTTTCAGGGTTAACCTTTATCACTTTTGATATTTCTTTTTTAGAATATTATTTATTTATTTGAGAGAGAGAGAAAGAAAGAGGATGAGGCAGAGAGAAAGAGAGAATGGGTGCACGAGGGCCTTCAGCCACTGCAAATGAACTCCAGATGCATGCTCCACCTTGTGTGTCAGGTTTACATGGGTCCTGGGAAATCAAACTGGGGTCCTTAGGCTTAGCAAGCAAATGCCTTAACCACTAAGCCATTTCCCCAGGTCCACTTTTGATATTTCTTAATTTATGGCACTTTTTTCCCCTTTTTATTGTCTCTGGGGCAGCATCTCACTTTGGAAACAGGCTGACCTGGAATGTTTGGGGTCTTCGGTTTGTTAGTTTGCCTGTTCTTTTAATCCCCTATTCTTTTAATCCTACACGAATACTCCATGTTAGTTTTGTTTGTGTTTGTATATGGAGTCTACTATTGGAATTTTTCTACAACTTTTCCAACCCATAGATTGTTTACTTTTTCTTTTCTTTCCAACCCATTTTCTACATCCTGCCCTAATTTTCCTCCACAACTATAACCTTTCATAGTCCAACAGCCTCCAAAAATCTGTTGAAAGTTACAGTAGCTCATCTTCTATCTCCCAGATACTTATGCCAACATAATCTTTATTCCAAGTTAATACTAGCCTCACCCTAATTGACTATAAACTGTTCCCACTTCTTACTAATCAAAACCCTACTATACTTCTACCAGCCTTATTGTTTTACCCACCAGCAATTAATGAAATCAAAAGGAACACTGGGGGCTGGAAAGGTGGTTTAGCAGTCAAGGTGCTTGCCTGTGAAACCTAAGGGCCCATGTTTGATCTGTCTTCAGATCCCACATAAGCCAAATACACAAAATTATGGTAAGCAAAAGGCCACACATGCCCACTAGGAGGTACAAGTGTCTAGAGTTCAATTGTAGTTACTGATGCCCAGGCATGCCAATTCCCTCTCTCTCTCTCTCTCTCTCTCTCTCTCTCTCTCTCTCTCTCTCTCTCTCTCTCTCGCTGTCTCTAAAAATGTAACATTGGTGTTTATGTTATACTCGGACATTTACATAGCAGACATATACAATAGCTTGGGTCACTCCTGTTGTCACTCTGGGAGTAATATAGAAACCACATATTTCACTTTGAGTTTGTACTCTGAAGATATAACTTCTGACTTACATGCCTAAAAATACAGCAGATAACTACAAAACCAAAGCATTGAAATAATTCCAGTGGAAAAAAATCTCTACACAATAGCAGAAGAAACACGAAAAACTATGCTTCATGGAGCATGCATTTAAACCCAGAACTCTAGAGATTAATGCAGTAGGATCATGGAGTTTTAGGCCAACCTAGTGCTATAGAGTGAGCTCCAGGTCCATCTGGACTCAAGTGAGGGCCTACCTAAAAAAAAAAAAAATAAAAAAAATAAAAAATAAAGAAGAAGAAGAAACATAAAATATCAAGACATCATAATCATAATTCCTCCAAAAATTGTAAATCTAACAGAAATGACATCCAGTGAGACAGAGTTAGATGAAATTCCAGACAGACAGCTCAAAAGAATGATTATATGAAATTCCAACAAATCAAAGAAGGCATTTAAAGTAATAAAGAAGAAAACAAGCTTCTGAAAACACAGAAAATCACTTCACAAACTAAGGAGGTTAATATAAAATGCAGAGAAATACTGAATAAATACCAATTTGAAATAGTAAAGATGAAAAACACAGAAAGTCAAATAAAAAACTATAAATCTCATCAATAGAGTGGATCAAGGAGAGGACAGAATATCTGATCTAGAAGATAAAATAGTAGATCTAGAACATTCTAAATATAAAAAAGACAAACTAATAAGAAACTATGAATGGGAATTTCAAGATATTGAGACACTATGAAAAGATCAAACTTCAGGGACTAGAAGAAGGAGACAAATTTCAATCTAGAGACATAGTATTTTCAAGAAGATAATAAAATAAAAATTTTCCCCCAACATAGGGAAAATGATGCCAATACAGATTCCAGAGGCATTTAGAACACAAAACAGACAAGACAAAAAAAAAAAAAAACTGCCATCACCATACTTTATTTATTTATTTATTATTTATTTATTTGTTTGTTCATTTTAGAGAGAGATACAGAGAGGCAATGGGCTTCCCAGGGCATCCAGCCACTCAAACAAACTTCAGATGCATGTGCCCCTTGTGTATCTATCTGGCTTACGTGGATCCTCAAGAATTGAACCAGGATCCTTTGGCTTTGCAGGCAAACACCTTAACTGCTAAGACATCTCTCCATCTCTCATCACCATTTTTTAAATTAAACTACTAAAACACAAACCAATGAAAATATTTTGAAAACAGTAAGATAGACACACCTTTTCCTCCATAAAAGCAAGTTCATCAGGGTAACAACAGAATGATCAACACAAATGTTGAAAACCAGAAGAGCTTAGAATGATGTATTCTAAGTTTTAAAAGACAAGAACAGGCAACCCAGATTATTATATCTAGCAAAGGTATCTGTCATAACTGAAGGAAAAACAAGAACGTTTCATGATAAAAACACCTAAAAAGTACACGACTACTAAGTCAGTTCTCCAGAAAATACTTAAGGTATTTTTTCTTCAATTCTTTCATACTGAAGAGAAAGATGAGAACATGCATGAGAACACAGGAAAAAAATAAACCATGTTCCAATAATAGTTACTACAAGGGAGTAACAAAAATAGCAAGCACAACAAATTCAAGTAGAGTGGCAGAAGGAAATACCTTTATTTTTATTATTTTATTTTATTTATTTGAGAGACGGGGGGGGAGGGAAAGCAAAAGAGAGAGAGAGAGAGAATAGGCAGGCCAGGGACTCTAGTTACTACAAATGAACTCCAGATGTATGTGCCACCTTGTGCATCTGGCCTATTTAGGTCCTAGGGACTAGAACATGGTCTTTTGGCTTTCCAGACAAGTGCCTTAACTGCTGAGCCATCCCTATTGCCCAAATACTCACCTTTAACTAATAAGTATTTTTAAATATATATATTAATTCATTAATTTAACTGTTCTTTCATTTATTTCTTTGAGAGATGGGGAGCAGATAGAAAGACAGAATGGGCACACCAGGATCTCTAGCCACTGCCAAGGAACTCCAGAAGCATGTGCTCCTTGTAGATCTGGCATTATGTGGCTACTGGGAAATCAAAGCCAGGTCCTTAGGCTTTCCAAGCAAGCCCCTTAACCACTGAACCATCTCTGCAGCCTTTAGTTATAGCTCTTAACATTGACAGGCTTTGTGTCCCAACAAAAATACATACACTTACAGACTGGTTTAAAAGGCAAGATCCAGGCTGGAAAGATGGCTTAGCAGTTAAGATCCTACCCTGTGAAGTCTAAGAACCCACATAAGGCACACAAGGTGATGCATGCATCTGGGGTTCAATTACAGTGGCTAGAAGCCTTGTTATGAATATTCTCACTCTCTCTCTCTCTCTCTTTCTCTGCCTCATCTTCTCTGACTCTCTTACTCGCTCTCATAAAAACAGACCGGTCTGTTGGGCTTGTCTCAAAAAAAGGACAAGATCCTTCTGTTTCTTGCCGTTAAGAAATAAAAAAAAATTAATTTAATATTTATGAATAAACTATATGTAAACCTACTTTTTTGCTAGTAAATATATGTGTGCATGCGTGTGTGGGGGGGTGGGTCTATATGTATGTTAAAGAGAGAGTTTTAGTAGAACTATCATGTGCAGGATGTTAATTTATGCCCAGAAGCCATAGATTATTACTAGGAAAAGTTCAGTGCCAGTGATGGGATATATATGGTGGGTTGTTGAGTTGGTAGGAAACTGATGCCCCAAAAACATTACAGGCTATTATCAAGGCTCATGGTTTCCCAACAGAACTATATGGTAAGACCCTATTGTTGAAGACTGCATTTCCTTAGGATAAAAGTAACTAAGACATCAAGCTGGAGGTAATATCGAAGCCTCTTCCCTGTTGACTAGCTTTCAGTATGTTAGAAAGACCTATGCAGTTGGGAAAGAAAAGTCATCAACAGGGTGAACCAGTAGTGGACCCTGCAAGTTTTAGAGCTGGACAGCCAGGTCAAATGTACCAACTGGTACAATGGTGGCATGTCTGTTATGGAGAAAAATAAACATCTCTGATTGAACTTGACATGCCCTCCATGGGAGGAAATTCCTGCTTTGTACTAAAACCTAATAAAAAAAGTCTATGGATTTGGAGATCATAAGCCCTAGGTGTGATACTACTACATTTGTCTGGCTAAGCGGATATATTATGCCTACAAAACTACCCCTAAATACTTGTGCTTATTACCATACATTAATTCTATTCTCACTTTTGGTTGGAGAAGTTTCTCTTTATAGATGGCAGTGACCACTGGGGTAGCTCAAAACTCATTAAAATGGTGAGAAGTGCCAGTGTAAGTGTTCAGCAGTAAATAAGAAATCTTTGTTAAACACTCTATGGCTGAGGGACCATTGGAGAAGAGATTGCAGAAACAATGTAAGAGCCAAATGAAGGGAAGGAGTGCTATCCATACTCTCTTCCAGATACAAAGTGGCTTATATATTCATGAACTCACAGTGACTATCAATACAAGACCCAAATAATAGGAAGGAAAAATATGATGACATCACAATAGAAGAGAGACTAGTTGTAAAGAAGGGGTTCAGTGGAGGGGGTATTGTTGGTGGGGGGAGGGAAGTGAAGAGGAGTAGTAGGAGTGGGTTATGATCATGGTGTATTGTTTTTATTTATGGAAGTTATCAATATTTTAAAAAAATGAACAATAAAACATCAAACAACCCAATCAAAAATGGGGCTGGAGAGATAGCTCAGCAGTTAACAGTGCTTGCTTATACAGACTGACATTCCGGGTTCAATTCCTCAGTACCCACATAAAACTAGAGGCAGAAAGTTACATGCATGTGGAGTTTCTTTCCAGTGGCAAGACATCATGGCAGAGAAGGCCATTCTAATTCTCTCTCTCGCAAATAAATAAAATGTTTTAAACATGGTCTATGGAACTGAGAAGAATTCTCAATTGTAGAAATACAAATGGGTAACAAATATATATATTTTTAAATTTCTCAACATCCTGAGCCTCAAGAGCAATGAAAACTCAAACCCATTTAAGATTTCAACACACTCAGAATGGCTATCATCAAAATTGATCAAATGACGACAAAGGTGTGAGGAAACAGAAACCCTCATTCACTATTCGTAGACGTGTAACCATTAAGGAAATCATTGTGGAAGTTTCCCACAAAGCTAAAAATCGATCTACCATATGATTCAGGTATACACCTTAGGCATATACCCTAAGGACTCACAGATTTGCTATACAGATACTTGCTTAGTCATGTTTATTGCTATTTTGTTCATAATAGTTAGGATATGAAATGATCTTAGATTCCCCTCAAATGGCAAATGGAAAATGACTATATGGAATTTTATTAAATTGAAAGTAAATGAAATAATTAAATTTGCAAAAAATAAAGAATGGATATGGAAAATGCTATACTAAATGATGTAACTAACTCAGCTCAGAAAGACAATGACAAGTGTTTTTTAACATATGTGGATCTCAAATTTGAATGTCAAGAGTCCTATGTAAATTGAAGTAAAGTCTGTAAAGGCCACAAGATTAAAAGTGGAGTTACACACCAGGATTATTTGATATGTACCCATGCTTTGGTTTAAGAACACTGAGAAATAAAGGTGGAACTGAGTTGGAAGCCTCCTCCCTGTTAGCTAGCTGTCATAATGATGGAATGTGATATACATGTGACTGGGGAAGGAAAGTCATCAATTATCTTACCTAGTGGTGGATTCACCATGAATCTTATGCAACTGGCCAGCCAGACAAGATGTGCTCACTGAGGCAAAAGTGGCAAGATTATTATAATTGCTGTATGATTGGTTTTGAAACCTGCTCTATGGGAAGAAATTTGTGTCTGGTCCTGAAAACCTAGTGAAAATCCTATGGCTGGGAAAGTCAGATATCATAGGAGGTAAGCTACAACTGTTAGAAGGTAAGCTACAACCATTTTTTTTCTTTTTTTTTTTGTCAAAATGAATATGCTGTGTCATTTCTATTGTCTTCTAAATATTTATGTTCCTTTGGGAAGAAAAGGCTTCTTTTCTGCAGATAACAGCGACATCTCAAGAGATTCAAAACTAGTCAGTCCTTAGAATAATGGCTGTTGAGTGTTCAGCAGTGAGATATATCTAATAGGCCCTCTAAAAGTGAGAGAACATTGCAGAAGAAAGAGAAGAAAGAACAGAGGATAGGAAGGAGCGTTTTGGAATACTCTTTTCTTGACCAGAAGTGACCATTGCATTCATGACTCCTCAGCATTTGTCACTGCTTGCACAAGACATACACCATATTGGGCCCACCAGTAGTAGTGATTGAGCAGGCATAAACATTTTAAGAAGACATCAAAATAGAAGAGGAACTAATCAGAAAAAAGAATTCAATTGAGACATATGGAGATGGGAAGACAACAGAAGTAATGGGAGGATATTATGAGCAAATATATATATATAATGTTTAAAAATTGCCAAAAATATTAAGAATATATCACTTATATCATGAGCATTTTCTTTGCCAATAATCTATTAAAATATAATTGTGTTATATATAAAATATTCTAGAAACTGAATACAGTCTACAATTATCTTCTAATCATCTCCTATTTAGTATTAGTAATACATTTTAGTATGTTTCCAAATTTTCATTAACAGATACATTAACTACTTAAATGATTTCATCAGTTTTATTCTAACTCTGTTATCATTTACTGTTTAATCTCATGTTATATTTTATATAAAATATAAAAATGATAGCAATGATTTTGTTATATTCAAGGCCATAAACCCCCAGGATGTTAAAACAATTCTCACACCATATTCAAATACATGAACATTCTCTCAGCCCTTGTCATGATTTACTTTAATTTCTTAAAAAATCAATCAATCAATTCATTTTAAGTGTGTTTAAGAATAGTGGTTCAAATAGTGAGTAATACTACATAATGGTACTATTACACATTTTGTAACCAGTAATGATCTATACAAACTCACTTATGTACTGGAAATAAAGAAATGACATATGTCCTATGAAAGCTTATACTAATCTATTATTAGTGAGTTGACTTATCTATCATTTGGTCTATGAATTTTCTTATATATTTTATTTGTTATCTTGACATTTCTTTTCAAACAGATTTTAAATGCAGACCAAAACACTAAAAATGTCATAACAATATTAATTCTTCATTATTTAAAATTTTTCCTCAATGTATAAATTACTTCTTAATTACTTATCAGTTGTCAGCCATAAGGCTTTAAATTATTAATAAAGCATATTGGTCATTTTAAAAATTACTATGTCCACAAATTTTACTTATAGCCTGTCATGAGCTATAGTCTCTGAAACACTAAACTTCTGAATAGTTTTGTTAAGTAAAAGGGTAAGTGTATATTAGAGAGAGTGAAGATGCTAAATTTAAGATATGTTCTTACATAGTCCTAATGCTTCATAATGGGTACTATATGTTTAGCCTCCAAAGACAGAAAGAAGAGGACACTTTTCATAGAGAAGGAAGTGGGCAGAATTCACAGAGGAGGAAGAGGACAACATTCATACAGAAGGAAGTAGCAAGTATTCATAAAGATGGAAGTAGACAGCATTTATAGAGGAAGAAGTGGACAGTATTTATAAAGGAGGTAGTAGACAGTTATCACAGAGGAAGAACTAGAGAGGATTCACAGAGGAGGAAATGGACAGCATTCATACAGGAAGAAGAGGACAGTACTCATTGAGGAAGAGGGCAGTGTTCATAGAGAAGGAAGTAGTGAGCATTCATAAAGTTGGAAGTGGACAGTATTCACAGAGGAACAAGTGGGCATTTTCCATAGGATACAAATTACCAGGAAAGCTTTCACTCATGTGTGTCATAGTATCCTTTTGTCTGTCTCTGGTCATAGTTTGAATTACCAGTATTTAGAAATGATTTGCCTGTCTAAAAGACAGATAAATACTTTAAACTATATTTTTTTTTCCTTTTAGCATTTTAAAGCCTTCTTTAATTTTTATTTACTTATTTTACAATATACTTGCATTTTATTTCTTGTGGCACATGACTCTTCATTGTTTTAACCATCAACTTTATTAATATTATTACTTTGAAACCATAAATATTTGTCCTTTGTTATGATTCATTTTGACTTGTTGAGAAGATCTTAATTTTTACACATTTTTCAGGGTGAAATAATATATACTCTAATATATTAATCTGACTGCAGATTCCTGAACCAGAACAATAGACTGTTAAAACATCCTTATGTATTTAAGTTTCTTTTTAAGTGAGTTACATTTGATTTTTTTTCATTTCCCATAATAATCTTCACCTACTTATCTTCTAGATCAATTTTAGATTTATTTTATCATGATTCTCAATATTATTTCATTAATCCTATAATTACTTTTGGAGTTATTTGCATATTTTATAAACTCTAGTGCTCTAAAAGAGTTTCTGCTTTAAAGATATTGTTATTTTTATTGATTCGTAGAGTATCATAACTCTTATATAAACCCTCTCTCCAATATCAAGCTACCATTAATCAAGAGTTACAAGAGGGCTGGAGAGATGGCTTAGCGGTTAAGCACTTGCCTGTGAAGCCTAAGGACCCCGGTTTGAGGCTCCGTTCCCCAGGTCCCACGTTAGCCAGATGCACAAGGGGGCGCATGCGTCTGGAGTTCGTTTGCAGAGGCTGGAAGCCCTGGCGCGCCCATTCTCTCTCTCCCTCTATCTGTCTTTCTCTCTGTGTCTGTCGCTCTCAAATAAATAAATAAATAAATTTTATTTAAAAAAAAAAAAAGAGTTACAAGAGGGCCTACACCTATTAAACTCTCTATAAAAAAAAGTAAGGGTTATTTCATTTGTCCTGGAATTAACTTAATCTCCATTGGAGAATCTGCTTCTCTTTTAGATAGATGAAGATCCTAAGGAGAGATCCACCCCATCATACCTCAAAAGGGTCCCGGCTGAAACTAAGGAAAATTAGTGAAACAAGCAAGGGTGCTGTTTTCCTGATGAACCGGATACCAGCACACGGGGAAAGGAGACCAACACAGAGAAAAATCAACTCCTACCAAATCAGAGAGCCAGAGTCCCAGAGGCCCCCAACACCTCATCACTGAAGCAGACCAAAAATGAACCCAACATGGCTCAGGGAAATTTTGCAGAAGAGGGGGTGGAAAGAATGTCAGAGCCACATGTTGGGTCAGGATATGCAGAGACATTTATCGTACCAATAACTGTGGGCTAACTCCACAAGGCATGACCCATATACCTCAACAAGTAGGGACCAATGGGGAGGGGTTAGGCCATGGATAAGTCTAATAATGGAACCAAACTGCCTGTATTTGCTAAATAAAAAACTAATAAAAGAAAAAAAAGACGAAAAAAATTGTGTTTCTTAATAAAATGTTATTATTATCTGAATAGTGACTTTTCTTATTATGTATTTTAATTGGTTATTCCTGCAATACAGAAAAACTATCAAATTTTACCATTTAATTTTTATCTAATCACTATAATGAACTGTAATATTAAATATCACAGTTTTGCAGATTGTTTCTTTGCATTTACTACTTAGTCATATTGCATACAGATATAAAAACTATGTCCTTTCAATATTACATTGTATTGCCTTAGCAAGAATACCCATGTTTGTTAATTAGTGATAGCATTTTTTAAGTACTCTCTGTTTTGTTTAATATAATGTTGGGTACCTTAAAAACACCTTTAAGATGTGCTAATTTTTACTTCCTAATTTTGTGTAATGTCCAAAATTATAAATGAGTATGGAATGGTGCTAAAAAGCATATTTACTAATACCTGAGAACAACCAAAATATTATGGATGTCTTTTGTTGTTAGCTATATATCTAACTTGATCTACTTATCTATCCATCACCACTCTGTCTTGCTATCTGTCCTAGATACATTACAAGTTGAAGTATTTATGTATACAAATATGCACATTTCCACAAATATAAAGAGTAACAGTTTTCTATTGCTGACTTTTTTTTTCTGGTTGCAAATTACAACAGGTTCCTAGAGGCCATGTTACAGTGTTTAACCTGAAATTGCCATATATTTTTTTTTTCTTATATGCTCTCAATTTTATTTTTATTTTATTTTATTTTGGGGGGGGGGTCGAGGTAGGGTCTCACTCTAGCTCAGGCTGACCTGGAATTCACTCTGTATTCTCAGGGTGGCCTTGAACTCATGGTGATCCTCCTACCTCTGCCTCCCAAGTGCTGGGATGAAAGGCATGTGCCACCATGCCCGGCTATGTTCTCAATTTTATAATAGATCATTTCAGAATCTCCTTAGGTATCAGCTGACTTCACTTTTCACTGCAGTATCTGCTTCACTTTTTCAGATGAATGCAGGACCTGAGGAGAGAATCAGCCTATTGTACTTCATCAGGGCCCCAGATGAAACCATAGAGTAATTGGGAAAATGAGCAAGAGTGCTGCTTTCTTGGTGAACCTGATATCAGCACAAGGGTGAAGGAGATAGATACAGAGGACACTCACCTCCTACCAAACCAGAGATCCAGAGACACAGAGGCTCCCAAGAGCCCATCACTAAAGTAGAGCCACATGTTGGGACATTTCACACAGAGACATTGCCTCTTCCCCATAACTGATGGCTAACCCCTGTAAGGCATGACCCACAATCCCCATGGGGATAATTGGCATTCCCAGTGATAAGGGTCCCTTCCAAGAAGGGGACAGGGTAAGGATGGTACCAACACGAGCTGTTTATGTACTGAGTATGCCCATAACTAATAAAAAATATTCAGGTATTGAATATTTTCTATTTTTATCTTTTAGTCATTTTTATTTATTTATTTATTTGCAAAAAGGGAGAGGTAGAAGAAAGACAGGTAGGGATTGGGCACACCAGGGCCTCAGGCCACTCAAATGAACTCCAGATGGGCATGGGCCACCTTGAGCATCTGGCTTAACTGAGTACTGGGGAATAAAACCTAAGTCCTTAGGCTTTACAGGCCAGCACATTAACTACTAATTCCTTTCTCCAGCTAGAATATTTTTTAAAAAGGGAATAACAATGATCTTAAAAAGTTATTAATATATGTCATTTTTTAATTATAAAAGCATATTCTAATTTATTGGTCTAGCCTTAGATATTTTGACACTTGGATCATTGAGGGTTTGACAGAGGACCAAACCCAATGTGATTTTGTAAACTGTAATGATCCTCTGTCAGCTAAAGAACTGGAGGGCTGATGGAATAATTTACAGTCTAAATCAAGAGGAGAAGACTGATGTTGGTGCTTTAGTTCAAAGATAGCCAGGCCAAAAGAAAAAGCAATTTCTGTTTTCATGGCCATTTACTACATTCAGGTCTTCAGCAGATTGACACAACCTGCTTATTTCAGAAAGAGCAATCTGCTTTTTCAGCCTACTGACTCCAGTGTTAATCTCTTCCATAAACATCCTCACAGACACGCCCAGAAAAATAGCCAAGTTTATTGGCACCCATGAACTACACAAATATGCTTCATGAAATTAACCATTTTAATTCCATTTTTTGTCAACTTGACAATCATGTGTCTATCTTTAACTAACACTTAATCTTCCACTGAATATAACAAAGCATGTCTATGCTTGTATGCAAATCAGAAATATACTAAACAAATTCACAGAAGAAGAGGAAAGGTCCTTGAGTGATATTTAGTTTCTTTGATATCTCAACTTAATTACTGTTATAAAAATAATAGTGAATAAGTAATACAACTTACATAAGTCATGGAGGAAATTAAGTAAACATTTATGAAAATTCACCCTATACATTTTCACATGCACATACACATACATACTCATGATAGAAAAGAAATATTTTATTATAATTATAGTCTTCATTGCTATGACTAGTCACATGACCATAGATAAAATTATACATAATGTTTTTTTCCACTACCCATTCTTAATTTTCATTCCCTTTAATAAGTACCTCAATTTGTCACGATCATTTACTTTAGGAAGTGGTCAAAACCTTCTGGCCTGAAGAACTACTATTTGTGTTGTACTTTCTGTTTACTTGAATCAAAGGACAGAAGATACACTGAGGGGCTTTGAATTGAACCTTGTGCTGATATCAAAAGAGTTTGGGGCTGAACTTTTTAATTTTATTTGCAGAAATTTTTTTCTTGAGACAGCAAGGCAAAGTCATCTCATTCAGAGAATATATAGACACTTTCAAGTTATTCTGGAAGCTCTTAATCCAGTAATCTGATTCTTCAGCCAATTATCATCTATCATCTCTTTATTAGTTTTGTAACATGAGGAACAAAACAAACAGTCATTTTATGACATTCATTAGTGTCCTAGGCCATTCATGTTGCTGTGGTAAATGCAATGAACTGACAGTGGTTTATGAAACAACAAGAACATTTTTTTTCTCAGCTCTGAAAGCTATATGATGATGAGCCGCCTCATGCTCATGGATGGCTATCTTTTCACTGTGAATTCATATGGTGGAGTAGGTGAAGAATGTCCATGGGATCACTTTTGCAAGAGCATTGATATCATTCTGAAGGACCCTGTTCTCATAGTCTAGTCAATGTTCAACAACCCTAGCTGAACAGACTGTCACAGCAAGGGTTAAGTTTCAGCAAATTAATTTTAGAAGTGCATAAAAATGCAGTCCATAGCAGCTAGAACTCTAAACATGTTTGGACACAGTTACTGAACTTCTTGCTTCTTAGAAGTATCTGAGTAGAAATAACTGGCAGAGATATTTTTTCATATCTAGGTTGTCAACTTGTGCCATGAGCCCTAACTTCTCTCTTTACTACTATAGTCATCAATGTCCTAAAATACAGTCAGATAAGAGAGCCTGTTCCAAACTTCATAGAACCAATTAAGAAAAGTCATCCTTAAAATATGTTTCTTTTAGAACCAAGTTTGGAGCCAAGTCTTAATTATTTTGGGAACCCCAGGAAAACAGAGCCAATCAGATATATACATATACAGTCATATGTCACACAATGATGAAGATACATTCTGAGAAATGCATCATTATGTACATTTTCTTGTGTTATTGTCATGACATCTATTTACAAAAGATAAGATTATTCAACTTACTACACACATAGGCAATGGTACACGCTATTTTATATGTGTGTATGTGTGCACAGAAATGCCTATCATCTGCATTTCTGAAGACTGTGATATATAAAAAGAATATGAGGTCAAATTAAGCACAAGCAAATAAAATATATTCAAGAGACACATGAAATCTTATGAGATCACCAGCATATATATTCTTTTTTTTCTTTTTCTTTATTTATTTGAGAGCATGAAAGACAGAGAAAGAGAAAGAGAAAGAGAAAGAGAAAGAGAAAGAGAAAGAGAAAGAGAAAGAGAAAGAGAAAGAGAGAAAATGGGTGCACCAGGGCTTCCAGCCACTGCAAATGAACTCCAGATGCATGCACCACCTTGCACATCTGGCTTGCTTGGGTCCTGGGGAATTGAACTGAGGACATTTGGCTTTTTATACAAGTACCTTAACTGCTAAGCCATTTCTCCAGCCTCATTATATATATTCTTTTTTAAAAAAAAAATGTCACCATGGAGCTGAGCTGGTAGCTTTCCTCTTGTTGACTAACAGTCATAGGTCTGGAAAGTTCTATACAGCCTACTGGTTTAACCAGTAGTGGACTCTGCACTCTACACAGCTAGACTGCCAGGAAAAATGTACCAATAATGGGATAGAGGCATGTCTGTTATGGAGTAAACCAACTATTCTCTGGCTGGACTTGAGGTCTGCTACAGGGGAGGAAATTCCTACCTGGTATTGAAAACCTAATTGAAATCCTCTGCTGGAGAGGTCATAAACCCTGAGAGGAAACTACTACTGGTATCTAGCTAAATGGATATATTGTGCCAACAAAACTGCCCTATAAATACTTAGGTTTATGCCTATATATGAATGCTACTCTCACTTTTGGATAGAGAAGCTTTTCTTTTTAGATGGCCATGACCACTGGGGTCACCCAAATGTTACCACGAAGGGATGGCTCAGCTGAGAAGGCACCTACCAGTAAAGCCTAATGATGTGAGTTCTACTCCCCAGTAACCACATAAATCCAGATGCACAAAGTTCACATGGCCTGGAATTAGTAATGGATGGAGGCCCAAGTGCACCAATTGTCTCTTGCACTCTCTCTATCTCTCCCTCCCTGGCATTATGGATCATGCCTTTAATACCAGCATTCAGAAATCTGAGGTAGGAGGATCACTGTGACTTCAAGGCTGGCCAAAGACTACATAGTGAATTCCAGGTCAGCTTGGGCTACACTGAGATGCTAACTCATAAAACAATTTTCAAAAAGTCCCCATAGTGTTGAGAAGAAATAGCAGTGAAATGTTTGGAACTAAGTGAAGCATCTTTATTATACCATTCATAGCTCAGAAGAGATGGAAGAAAGAATATAAGAGCCTGAGTATGGTGAAGAAGGAGTGCTTTAGAATGCTGTCTTCCAGACAAAGTGACTATTGCATTCATGACATCAAAGTGGTTGACTCTACCTACACAATACCTGCATTCTATGAAAGCAACAAATAATAATGATGTTAAAGTATAAGAGAGACTAATTGTAAAAAAAGAGGTTTAGGGAAGTGGGGAGAGGAGTAGGGAGATAAAGTAAAGTGGTAGAATGGAATTATGATTAGGGCACATTGTGTATATGTATGGAAATTGCCAATAAAATGTTTGAAAAGCATCATTAAGAAGCATATGATTCAATGTGCATGTGTACCTATGCATAAGTAGACACATATATTGACATAAGTACTTTATGGATTTATTTTGTTCATATATGTGATCAGGGATACTAAGAAATCCAAGTGCTAGCTAGTGTTGGCAAGCAGATGTGGGACACAGAGTCAAATTAATGGGTCTGGGAACATGGAAACTGATGGTAAAAGGTTCAGTCCAAGTGCAAAGGAAAGAGAAGTCTGATTTCCCAAATCAAGGATATCCAGAAAAATAGAAGCAATTCATTATTACCCTCTTTTATTTTATTCAGCCTTTAGGATATTTGGATGAGATCTATCCTTGTATTCAATCTGTTGGTTCAGATGTCTATTCCATTCTGAAAAACTCACATCACATTCAGAATAGTGTTCAATCAGGTATTTGGGAACCCCATAGCCAACTTAAATGGATATATCAAAGTAATCATTACAGTGTTCTAAATTACCATAACTTATATTAATCACTGAAGAAAGTAAAGTCTTTTGATTAATTGAAAAATAATAATTTGCTCTCAGCTTCTAATACAAGTATTTAGAATTTAATTTATTTGTTACAAAGAAATCACATGGAGTTAAATGTAAGTTAGTGACTTGCAAATTTTATACATCCTATGAATTCTCTTTCCTATAAGGCAGGAAATGTCAAGTTCACTAGACCTGTACTACTTTCTCACATTTTCAGTTACTAGATTCAGTACTTAAAAAATAATCTGACATTATGCTCAACCTGCTGAGGTATGGATACCTCTCATTGTTTTTATTTAACTTTTACTGGTTTATGAATAAACACCCAGGAAAATTCTCATCTATTCATTTTTAAACATAGTCTAATAAGATGTTTTCAAAGGTTCACAAAGGATGCTTTGCAAAAAAATACTACTGAGGAGACTTGCCATGCTGAATTTACATTCTTTTCATTTTGTAGATAGGAAACTTGAAGTACACAAATATTAAATGCTTCCCAGAAGTCCAGTAGCAAATTAGTACCAAGAGCCTTGAATGTGCTGATATGTAAACAAATGCAAATTAACATTAGTGTATATTTATGGTTAAGCAAGCATACCTTTAATTTAAAAAAAAAGATATAAAAAATGTGTGTACCAGTTAAATATTTAAACTATAAATGCCCAAATATAGTCAGACCTCTTATAATAACTTCTAAAAACTGTGACCTACACATTTAAAGACAAGAACTAAAAAACAAAACTTAATACATTTGTGCTGATTAAGTAACACTGGAAGTAAATTGCTCAATAGAAATCATGACATATAGGAATAAGTACCTTAAAAGAAGTAAATAAAGTTTGTAAAGCAATAATATTTCTTTTACTATTAATTTTGTGACAACTTATAGCATACTTGGTATTACTGTAATAAGAACATATGACAGTTGTACTTTACTTCATATCCCTTTTCATCTTAAAATTTCCCAAAATCTTTCAAAAGGTTTAACTCATTTATTCATTGAAATGTACTTTCAAGTAGGTGGCAAAGACAGAAATATTCTCCTCCAAGTTAAAATAAATATTTAATTATTTATTTATTTGCAAAGAGATAGACAAAAAGGGGGAGAAAGACAGAATGGATGTGCCAGGCTTTCCAGCCACTGCAAACAAGCTCCAGATGCATGCACCACCCTTTGCATCTGTCTATACGTAGGTACTGGGTAATTAAACCCGGCTCATTAGGCATTGAAGTAAGTACCTTAACTGCAGAGTACGTCTCCAGTTCTTCTCTGCATTTTTATTAAAATATTATATTTATTTATTTATTTGAGAAAGGGAGAGAGAAGAAGGGGGCAGACAGAGTGAGAGTGGGCACTCCAGGGCCTCTAGCCACTGCATATGAACTCCAGACACTTGCACCACTTTATGCATCTAGGGAATCAAACCTGGGTCCTTAGGCGTCACAAGCATGGGCCTTAACAACTAAGATATCTCTCCTGCCCACCCTTCCCATATTTAATTTATTCTTTCACTAAATTGAGGTCTATTAAGCTATTTTCCATATTTCACAAATAATATCTATAGTTAGGAAATGTTTATGACTTTATATAACTGTGTACCAATTTAAGTGAAAATTGCCTTGTACATTTCACATAGAATTCCATGTAGAGCTCAGTCCCAAACCATATCAATGGGTATAGCCACTGCAGAATTACTCTATTCTGGGCTGAATCCCTTCACTTCAATGCTGAGCAATGTTGCTATATTTCTAAAACAGCTCATCTCTAACCATGCCTCCTATGCCAGCAAATAATATACATATCTTGATCATCTCACTTCTACTGAAGTTCATTCAAAATTTTAGATAGGCAATAAAGCAAGTTTTAAAGAAACAAAGTATCAATGTTGCATGTATTTCTTAACTACATGCGACCTTTTTAATAGCTGGCTGGTAACACCGTTTGGTGCCTAGTTTTCTTGATACTTGCTTAGTCAAGAAGTATGCATTGTCCTGTATATATAATGGAAATTATATTCTTTAAAAATATTGACTTATACTATCTGGACTTCTAATGTGGGCTAATATGTGATTTCCCATGATATTTTATAACTGTCATATGAAATTTATGACCTCTAAAGCCTAAATAAATCCATTATTGGCTTTGTATTTGAGAATTTTTGGATCATTGTATCTACAGAGTAAATATTAACAAGGTGAAAAATATTTCATTTCAAAGTCACTTTCTCTCTGTAGAAATTGTCATTATGGGAAATTAAAGTTTCTCTTTCAGTGTCTGACATACAATGCCCACCAAAAATTTTCAGGCATTTTAAAATTATCAAGCTTAACTTTGTAACTGATGATGAAAAAGAATTATTTAATTTCAATGGTAACTCCACTTGTACATAACTTTTAATCAACATAATAACTGGGGGTAGAGAAATATCTCACACCTGGTTGATCCTAAAGTTATTATAGTGATGTCATGAAACCAATCTCTGTAGAACAGCATCTCCCTGTCTTCCATATCAAAATTGGTTTAGTTGAGTGTTTCAAAACTCAGACTAGAGTGAGAAATGGGCCTAGTTCTCTTGCCAAAGTAGAATTTCTTTCTTTTATTTATTTATTTTTACTTTTCAAGGAAAGGTTTCACTCTAGCCCAGGCTGACCTGGAATTCTTCACTATGTAGTCTTTGGCTGGCCTCAAACTCACAGTGATTCTCCTACCTCTGCCTCCCAAGTGCTGGGATTAAAGGCATGCACCACCATGCTTAGTTTAAAGACATGATTTTTCCATCTTTTTGTTGTTGTTGTTGTTTTGTTTTGTTTTGATTTTTGAGGTAGTGTCTCACTTGAGCCCAGGCTGACCTGGAATTCCCTATGTAGTCTCAGGATGGCCTCAAACTCATGGAGACATTCCTACCTCTGCCTCCCAAGTGCTAGGATTAAATGCATGTGCCACCATGCCCAGCTATTTTCAAAGTAAAATTTATAATTTTAAAACTTGGTACTATTTTATAAATATACTATTAGATTAGATAGATGATTAGATAGATAGATAGATAGATAGATAGATAGATAGATAGATAGATAGATAGATAGATAGATGATAGAATCATATGTAAATACATACTGGGTTCTAGGAGAGCTGGTTTCTTGTGACACGTCAAAATCAACTAAAAATAGTTTTAAAAGAATTCAATTGAAGATTTAAAGTTTTTATTCCTGGTATTCAGTTTATGTATTGATTATAAATTTTGTCATCTATCCAAAAGGCTGGCTATAGGCAGTATGTTTCTGTCTGTGATTAGGGCATGAGTACAGAGTCCTCAGGAACAGGACTAGCGCCCTTACAAGAGAGGATAGTTCAAGAAGATGCATTTCAATCAACCATGAAGCACACCCTCACAAGACAGTAAATCTTCTAGTAACATGATGCAGGACTTCCCAGCTTCCATACTGTAGGAAAAAGTGCCTATTGTTTATAAGATACCTGCCTCTGGTATTCCATAATAGAATCCCCAGTGTATGTATACATAAACAATTAATTTTGCATTCATTATTTCGGCATTTTTGAGCTGTAGAGATACTATAGTGTGACTGTGTCTTCCAAAGTACATGTGCTAGAAACCTAATTACTTATGTAACAATGTTGGAAGAAGCAACCTTAAAGAGTGATTTTTAGGTCATGAATGAATTAGTGATGTCACCATTGCTGTATGTTTCTGTTAATAGGTTGTATTTAGCCCTTCTTTGGTGAGATGAACTCACTTTCTACTTCACCCTTTGCCATGAGATGATATAAGAAGGTTCTCCACAACTGCAGGCCTTTCAAACTTGTACTTACTAAGTGTATGAAACTGTCATAAGTAGCTTCCCATTCTTCAGTAAATTGTTCTTCATTATAAGAGAACAAAATAGACTAAGACAGTATGCATTCTGTGTACAAAGAAATTTCAACAGGGCATGGTAGTATATATGTATAAGCAACCACTCAGGAAATGAAACAGGAAATCACTTATGTTAGAGGTCACCCTGTGCTACATAGACAGAGCTTGTTACTAAATACCAGAATTAAAATAAATTAAATTAAAAAGAAATTTCAAACAAAGTTAGGGTAATAATAATATTCTGATTACCTTATATTTAATAAACCTCTTGAATCTCATTATTCTTCACAATGAAGAATAATTTACCATTTTTATTGTGTTGGTAGGCCTTGTTATTTATTTCAAAATTTAACAGTACTTGGAGTTAATTTTGTTGATTTAGTTCAATTATATATGTTTTGCTATAAGGTAGGCTTTTGGTTTAAATTTCAAAAAAATAATTTTAACTGAATATCCTAACATATTCTACCTCTTAGGTGCTTGAAAGATTGGTAGCCTTGATAGTTTATTGGTATGTTGGAGGAATTCTAGACAACAGGGACAGGAATTACCCTATAGGTATCAAATAAAGTGAAGACATGACTTCTTTGAAAGGAAGTGATAGAATGCATTTTAAACTGAGAGGTCTACAATGACCTTTCCTGAGGTCAAATCCTGACTCTACTAGTTGTGAGCATGGTGTAACTTTGAACAAGTTATTTATGTTTCTATCTGTGAGCATCTTTGTCTTAAAGTGAGGTTAATAATAGTGCCAAACACATTTAGTTATTTTGACATTCAAGTGAGTTAATACCATTTTCAACCATTTGATGCATAAAGCACTTAGAATAATGACTGATATGTAAACTACCCAGGAAATGTAAGTTTTCAGTATTTTCACCCTCACCTTTTCCTGCATAAATTGGCAATTGTAAGCAAAAGAAATGTAGATTCAAAGGTAAGAATAAATTAGATGGTGCTGCACCCTTTCTACTGAATTGCCTCAAGTAGGCTTGCTACAGGTACTACTGGCAATTCAAGCTGGCTAGCCTCTATTTCCCATGGTATTTCATTCACTTGCCAGTGTTCTCCATTCAAAATGGCCTTCCACGAAAATCCATTATTATGCTCATTCTCCTCCTGAGCATGCCTTAAACTAGTGATTTAACTCTAAGCCCTAGAATCCTTGAACATTAACTCCTTTCTAGATATTTTCTGAATGTTTCACACAACAAGTTATACAGTAAAAAGTTTTTCATTCAATTTCACATGAAGTAATTAACTTATTTAATATCTAGCTGCTTAAATCTTAAGGTTCATATTCACTGTCCTTGATCTAAAACTTCACAGAAATAACGCTGATGGAAACTGCAGGTCAACTTGATTAATTTAGAATGTCTATTAGGTAGCATTCTAGATAGTATATCTGATGATAAGATTATCTACATCTTTCAGTGCAAATTCCTGGGCAAGATCACAATTTCCTGGAGATTCCACCAAAGAAACAGACAGTGGGGCTTTCAACGTTGTTAAATATTATTGTACCAAATGGTAAGAAGGAAAGTTGATAAGGTATTTCAGGTCATGAGTAAAATATCTCCCAAACAAATGAAAATGCACAATTACCTTAGCCAATACAAAAGTTCTGTACTACTGGAATAACAGAATAACTAAATTGCACAATGGAGGTCACTCCTCTTAAGGTTTCCTGACTGTGAAACTAAGAGGCTGAGTCTGCCTTCCTCAGAAATTTTTCCTGTTATTCACTCGTTTATATTGATTCATTATCATAATGTAGACATAAACTGGATATGATTCCATTTCCAAGAGAAGTTTGCAAAGTGTTTTGTTCTTTATGCTGTCCAGTTGACAATCTAGTCACAGAAGTTTCTCCACATGGAAAGCAGGGGGATAGAAACAGATTGAGAATCTTAAGAAATACTATATTAACCACAAAAAAGAAAGCTGTCCAAGATAAAATATTTTTATTTTATAAAAGATACTAAATATAGTTGATGCTTGGAGATTTGTTTTGCACTTGTAGCAAGTACTATTTCTCCCCCACCCCCAGTTTAATTAGCTTAGAATGATAAGAAGGAATCCCAAAAAGACGGCTGTGAAGATTTGTTATTTTAATTAGCCAAGTATATAAAGAGGAAAAACATCACCTAACATGAAGACACTGAAGGCAACTTATCGAGTATCAAGAAAAGGCCATCTCACCAGCAACGCAATCTAAATTAAGAGCTTTACTGGCTAATGCAGACTCATAAAACATGTGAAATCCTCTCTGCCTTTGTATATGAGAAAAGTACTGTGCAGGTCTCAGATACTGATATACTTGCAAAGAAAGTACCACAATGACTATGGATTTAAAGCTACTCCAATGACTTCAAAAGGTAAGGACAGCACCAGGGCAACTGCCCTACATGTGTGCATTGTAATGCCAGTGTATAAATGACACAAAGCATAAACACTACTTAAATGGGAGTAGAATATATTTTTGTACTATTAAACTACAGCACTTAGAAAGATTTTGTGTTTCCTATGGTTGGAATGTCAAATAGTTCACAAGATTTAGCCTGTGATTTTATGTGCATAATTTTAGATGGATTATCACGCATATGTTTTTCATATCTGGCCCAGGTTTCTTTTGGCTCAGATGCTTTAAGTGCTTTGTGTGCATGGCTTCTGCATTAATATTGTGCTGTGTCTATTTTGTGATCATTTATTAGTATTATCAATTGGAACTCACTGTAAACTTTTATTTAAAATGGAGGCAAGAGGTGAAAATTGTCAATATCTTTTAACTGTTAACCCAAGCCTGAGGTAGTCTGTATAAGCACCCACTCTGCATTTCTAGAGATAGCCTGTGTTCTACCTTCTCTCTAATTACACCTTCTGGGAGACAGGAATGTGTACCATTTTGCCCTTCATTTGCATCATCATAGCAATGGTAGCCTTCATGTCCCTTTGCCTGATAAGTTGCAGGGTTTTGGGTTTCTGTACACTGATTATGCAGCCAAGCCTGCCTCTCCTTGGACAGCTCCAAGGACGTTGCAGTTCTTCCTCCAGGCAAGCAGCACACACTTGAAAAGACCCATCTTACCTTCCGTCCCACTCAAACATTGGTGCATGACAGCCCCTCAGCCCAGCTTCACCTTTCTGAAGACTGGTGTATGCCCATAGAAGAGCTAAATGAATAGATTTCTTGTTGGAGGCAGATTATTTCCTTGCATTTACTTAAGAATTAACTGTTGAGAAGCATGCCTTAGTAGTTTGCTGGTGAGTCTGGCTTTCAGAGCAAATTCATTTTGTTCCCTGAACTGGCACAGGTAGTAAGATGCACAATGTTTGTATGAGGCTTTATGAATATGCTTATCAGTAAAGTTATATCTGGGACATTTAGTAAACTACTTGTCTGAAGGTTTACATTAATCTGAAAAGACAATCTTAACAATTTTTTAGCTTATAAATTTCTACATGGAAGTTATATGAAACTGACTTAAAACATACAAAACAACTAATGATAATGCTAATGAAATCAGGATAAAAGGGTACAAAATGAAGTCTTAGCAAATATCAATTATCTAAGTCCTTTAGATTTTTTTTTTAATTAAAATACAAAGAATTCAGGCTGGAGAGCTGGTTCAGTGGTTAAGTCAGTTACCTTTAAAGTGTAATGACCTGGTTCAATCCGCAGGTACCCACATAAAGCCAGATATCATGTATCTGGAGTTTGTACACAGTAGCTAGACACCCTGGTATGCCCGTTCTCTCTTTCTCTGTCTCTCTTCTTTCAATTTCTCTCCTTGCAATCAAAGTAAGAAACCAATAAATAAATGCAAGGAATTGGGTTTCATTATTTTTGTATTTCAAACAATTATTTGTTTCCCTTCTCCTATTCTTTTCCCCTCCCTCACCACCTTTGTGTCTTCTCTCATATATAGCCTCCCTTCTGCTCTCACACTACATGTTCCTTGTTATTTCTTCCACTTCTACTTTCTCATTTCCTCTTGTTCCTCTCTCTCATAGTCATCTACCTCAACTCATAGTCGAGATTCACACTCACATCCCCTTATTTACTTATATGGAAACACTGAAAGTTAGGATTCCCAGTAGTCTGAAATTTCATATAACATAAGTGGTTAAGCTCAAAGATTTACCTCAAACATTTAGATCACCATGACTAAGTTTGCTGTATGTGAGTAATGGAACTCAAAGCAAATTCTACATCAAAGCCATAAGAAACCAAATTCTGTATAAGATTTGGTCAGATAATATATTCCTATAATTTAGGTTAAAAGTACATTTTAGTTTTCTACTTTTTTAAGGAGGTTCTAGATATAGCCCAGGATGACCTGGAATTCACTATGTAGTCTCAGGATGGCCTCAAACTCACTACAACCCTCCTCCTCTGCTTCCTGAGTGCTTGGATTAAAGGCATGCACTACCATACCCTGTTTATAGATACTTTTTAAGTTTATAAAACTTAAAACTAAATTCTACTTGATCCAAATAACTTCTTCCATATTAATTATTGTAGCTTAAGTAGCTAATTTCATTTGGTCTAGTTTCCATCAATAACAGAATTTTTGCTTGAAAATTACTTCATAGTAGACCAGAACTTAATAGGAGAGAATGAACTTTCTCTCTGTGAACAGAGCCATAAAGATATCCAAATATATTATAGTGTAATAGTTTTATCAGGTGATGTGTTCATTTATTCCTTATATATAATAATTTAGTATATTTGTATGCCAAATATACAAATTAAGTATCTAACATCTAATGTGCTGTGATGACAATGAATCACAATTTGACCAACAAGCACGTCATCTGCTAGGGCCTTAATGTTTTTGTATGTATCCTCAAGATTAAGAAGTTGAAATTCAAACCCCAAAAGTGTGAGATCAGGGTCCTTTTGCAAAGTTGTTAGATCATAAGAATAGGACTCTTGTGCACTGGCTTAATTGTTTACAAAAAGAAGCCCAAGAAAGCTTTTCTCTCACCCACCATGCGAGGACACAGCAAGACTGCCAGATGTCCATAAGGTGATAAGCTATCTTCAGAAGTCAATGCTGTCAGTGCCTTGATTTTGGTTGGCTCAGCAAAAAATAACTTATAAAGATTGCATTTCTATATTTTTCTTAATAAGAACATAATTTGTATGGACACATTGTGTGTTGGTACCATCTTTTCCCTCCTCCCTGACCACATTCCATATGGGGCCCTCCTCAGTGGGGTTGCTGCTGGTATTTCCAATGGGTTATGGATTATGCATCGCTGGAGCCGCAGTGAGTTATGGGGTTGGAGCTACAGTGCCTCTGGGTATGACATCCCAACCTGTGATTCTTTTTTTTTTTTTTTTTTTTGAGGTGGGGACTCACTCTAGCTCAGGCTGATCTGGAATTCACTATGTAGTCTCAGGGTGGCCTCTAACTCATGGTGGTCCTCCTACCTCTGCCTCCCGAGTGCTGGGATTAAAGGCATGTACCACTGCGCTGGCTACCAACCTGTGATTCTTACAATCTTTCTTCCCCCTCTTCAGTAAAATTCCCTGAGCCTTGATGTTGTATTTTACATCTACTTCAGTGATGAGCTCTTCAGAGCTTCTGGATTTCTGCTTTGGTAGGTGTTGAGCATCCATCCTCAGTATCTGTCTCCTTTGCCCTGGTACTGTTTGTCAGGCTCACCATGGAAGCAGATCTCCTACTGATCTCTCTACTTCCTCTGTTGTTTCGCCTGGGCCTTGACTAAGATATGAGTGCTATCTCCTCTGATCTTGCTACCTTCTGAAAAAGAAAAGAAAAGAAAAAAAAAAAAACAGATTCTCCAACAGAGAGTAAAGTCAGCATAGGTGAAATTAGACAAACATTGTTAATTTGGGAAGGGTTACATGGATGTAGCCCCTCTTTTAGCCAAAAACTAGAGGGATCTTGACATTGGAGAGCATAATCTTTGTCTCCATATGATTCAGTCTTGGTTCCCAGTTCCAGATATGGGTTCCTTCCCACTGAGGAGATCTCTCAGCCAATCAAAAAGCCATTGCTTACCCATTAAGGCTGTGTGCCACCATTGCAATAGTGTGTACTTCTTGTCAGGCTGGTTGTTTCTGTGTAGCTTAGATCCCAGCATGCTCACACTGTTGTTGGCCACTTTCCCCCAATAGCTCATGTAGTGCTTTCCACCACTAGATATGTTAACTGTCAGGGGACTGGCTCACTTTCAGATTCCAGCCAGGTCTCCAGGTCTCTCTGTGTTTCATGCCAGCAGCATATGGTATCTTCAGCAATAGAGTCTCACCTTTTACCTCAGGTGGGTAATCAATTGATTTGAAAGAAGCCTGTCTTGTTTTAGGGACCTCATAGGTTTCTCTGCTTAATGTGGGTAGCACTTATTTCTGGTACTGTGAGTTATAGGTCAGACCCAAAATGTTTCAAGACTATGCTTCATCCCACCATCTCTAAGGCTATTCTTTTTGGGCATTCCCCCCTAAACTCCTGTTGAGTGTTATATCTTTTAGTTTACCTTCCAGGAGAAAGGTTTATATGGTACTAGTTCATTTTGGGTTTTTATTTCTATTTTTATATTCTACTGGGTCTATTTTATTATAGCATCACAAAGAGATGAAGTCATCACAATTCACTGACATATTCCTTGGAGCTTTCATTGCAATTAAAAAGTAAAAATAATATCAGAAAAAATAATGGTCTAGAGTCAACAAATTTCCAGAGTGTTTCAGGTATTTAAAACTATTTAGTGAGGCTCTGTTGTAGACAGCCACAGGTTGCTGAGATGTACTTCAAAAACAGGCACAGTCATGAGAAGAAAGGATTTTTTTAAGTTTACAGATATAGGGGAAGTTCTATAATGGCTGAAGATGGTCCCCTTTCACAGGTCCAGGCAGAGAGAGAAAATTACTCCTAGCACAAGCAAGCACACTCCAAAACATGAGGAAGAACTATGGTACTTTGCATAACTTTATATTGGAATTCTAGTTCTGCCCCTACACCTTAGGCCTGGACACTAGCATCTATCCACAGTGATATCTCCTCCAACCAGGTGATTATAGATCTAAATTACAAGTTTTAATAAACTCCTGAATCAATTGAAGGATATGCCATTCAAACCACCACATTCCACCCCTGGCGTCCAATAGATTCATAACCATATCACATTGTATATTGTATTCAGTCAAAATTCAAAGGTCCCCATAGTCCTTGCCAACTTATGATACTTCCAAAATCCAATATCATAACCAGTGATTGGCAATCTCCAGATTTTCTAATTTTTCCCCTCCAGCTGGGCTGAATAGCCAGGGGAAACTTTCATTCCAAGCCAATCGTGGTATATCCAAAACATCTCTGGGTCTCCATGCAAACCATGCAATGGCTTCACCAGCCTTTTCCTCAATGTCATTATGCACTGCCTATATGCCATGCCTCAGCAGTGATTTCTGGAACCATATACACTTCATGACCCACTCAACAAAATTTTCATGCTTCCAAAACCAATTCCAGGTGTGCACAACACAGCTATGACCTTAATTCAAGGACAAAATAAATGTACTTAAAAAGCAGCTTCATTCTTCTCATATATCCTTTCAAAAGAATGCATGTCTACCATTGTTTCAATGTAAAGCAGTTGGGTCATCTTCCTTAAGATTGCTAATGTGTTTGACAATAGCAGCTTCAGAAACCTAAAAATAGTCTCCATGCCAGTAAAGTTTAAATTCATTTTAGTCTTTCCAACTTAAAATCTTAAAATTCTCAGTGCCATATCTTTACTAAGCACATCAGTCCATTGCAAATTTAACCTTAAACTAACTGCCTAGGCATGTACAGCAAAACCAACTAACCCTTATACTAGTAGCCCAGTTACAACGAAGCCCTCTTCAGTCTTTCCTCCCCCTTAGAAAATTTATAAGCAAAGGCTCCAAATGAAATTTTCACTGGAGTTAGCATTTTCAAACTCTCATCAGAACAGTCCATAATACTTGGCTTACTAGTCCAGAAGGCATCTTTAGTTGCAAGCACCATTCCTCCAGCACCCAAGTTTCCAAAGACCCAAAAAGAACCACATGGTCAGATTCATCACAGTAAAACCCTACTTCTGGTACCAATTCGTTAGCAGTCAGATTCAGTTGCTGGAATGAACTTCCTGACCAGACAGAGTTATGGAAGGATTCAAGTATTTGAAACTTACAGATGTAGGGGAAGTTCTATAATGGCAAAAGAAGTTGGCCTCCTTTCACAGGCCCATGAAGACAGAGAGAGAGAGAGAGAGAGAGGGAGAGAGAAAAGCAACCACCACCAAAAGCAAGCAAGCACACTTTGGGAACCCCAGGCAAAGCTCAAGCACTTTGCATACCTTCAGCTATAAATGCTGGGTCTTCTCCCAAACACTTTTGGGTTGAACTTAGGATCCACCCACAGTAACACCAAGTTACAGGCTTGAATAAAACTCCTGAGTCTTTTGGGGGACATCCATTAAAACTACCACAGGCCCAAATAGTCTTCTTCTTAATACTAAATACCATCTTTTCTTAAAATATTATACTTTGGAACTTACCTTGTATGACCTTAAAATATACCTTTCCACTTGCACTTCAACCAAGGCCCAGATGATACCACAGAGAAATTGGGGAGACAAGCAAGTGAGCTGCTCCCATGGTTAACCTGACAGTCAGCACCAGAGTGAAGGAGACAGATACAGAGGATACTCAACACACACCAAAGCAGAAATTAAGAAGCTCCTGAGTGCTTTTCACTGAAGTAATTTTTAAACACCCCCACCAGAGCTCAGAGAATTGTATGGAAGAGAGGGCAGAAAGATTCAAAGAGCTACTGGTTGGGATGGCATACCAAGAGGCATTGACCCCCTCCCTAACAACTGACTGCGGATCTCATAACTCACAACCCCGTGGGGAATACCAGCAACCCAGCGAAGGAGGATCCTCAGCAGAATGGTGGCATAGAGGAGGAAAATGATGGTACCAACAAGTGAAGTATCCATAGAAACTGTATTAATAATAGAAAAATACCTTTCCTTTCATCAAGATTTTGAGTTCCTCATTGTATCTTTATATATTTGTAAATTTAGGTATAATTTTAAGTATATAATTTACAACCATCCAATACTGATAATAAGTTCCTTAAATGCAGGAACAGAGATACAGATATATATAGAGATAAAGTGTTGTATTTACCTGCTCATTGCTGGGACATGAAATCTGACCAAAGGCAGCAGATGGCATATATGTATGTGTATATATATATATATATATATGTATATACACACACACACATATATACATACATACATATAATTAATTTATGCTTGCCATCTTGAGGAGATGCTTCAGAATGCCAGAAGAAAGCATAGTCTAGTTGGAAATCACCTCTGTCACAGCAGATATACAACAGCAGCAAGAGAGTGAGTTGAGTGAGATCTGGCAAGGGAGAGCTGGCTATATGATCCCTAAGCCCATCCTCAACAACACACCTTACTCCAGCAAAGCACCTTACAAATTGCCACCAACTTGGACCACACATCAAAACACTTGATTTTATGGAGGAAAACTAATTCAAATCATCACATTCTGCCACTGTCTCCATAAACTAAAGAGAATCCTATGATTTAAAAATGTAATGCATTCAGTTCAACTTTAGAAGTACCTGTGGTTTTTCATTTGTTTTCTTTTCTTTGCTCCATAATTCCTGTCTTTTGCATACTAATTACATTTTCTGTGAAGGAGCTTATCTCCTCACCTCTGATCACAAAGCTGCAGACTATGATTGAAGTGGAAAGCCACAGGGCATTATGTAGCTGGAGTTGTTTTAGATGTAGCAGGAGGTTTGATCAATTCCAACACTGTTCAAACATCTTCACAGTCCAAGGTTTCCTAACTGCAAGCCTGTAAAACCAGAAGCACATAATGGTACAGAGTAAGCCTTCACACTGCAAAATATGGCATTACAAAGAAAGACTCTACCAATGCAAGATCTAAAACAAACAGGGTAAACATCAAATCCTGTAGCTCCAAGCCCAACATCTATAATCACTGATAAAATCTCTAGGGTTTCTATTCTATCCTTCCAGCTTTAATGCTTATATCCCTGTGAACAGTTCATTCCAAGCTGGCAGCTGCCCTAGGCAACCACTCTATAGTACTAAAAATTCCAAAGTCCTAATTTCTATTTCAACCCACAGTTCATCTTCATGGCTTCTTTTATCCTCCATTCAGGGACTCTAATAATCCTGCCTCACATTGTCCAGTGGCCACCCCCCCCAAAAAAAAAAAATTGCATGGCAAATTCAGTGAGACCTTTGATCCTGCATTTGTCATAGTTCCAAAACCAGCATCATGTGGGTTTTACCACCAAATTGTTAATCAATGTTGGAATAAAAATCTACTGTAAGAGAGGAAAATGCTTTTAGTGTTTTTCCTTCAGGCTCCCTACTTTCAAAGGTTTCAGGGTTCTTCCTACAGTCTCAAATTGAAACAGCTGGTTAAATCTCAAAGGGAGTCATCTCTCAATTGCAGATGAAGCAAATTTTATTTTCTGGATGCACCAAACCTTCATTTTTTTCTGTGCCATAGTCTTGTGCTCACATCAGTCCATTACTTCTAAACTTAACCTTGCTCAAGTTCTTATGACACCGGAATGTAGCTAGCCTTTCACACAAACTGTCTATAGCCCAGTCTAGATAAAGTTATTTCTTTAAGAAAAGTCAAGCCTTCAAAGTTCCTTCTGCATTTAGGTCTTTCAAACTCTGACCAAAATGGTCCATCCAACTCTAGTCACAACAATGTTTCAAAATCCACATTCCTTCCACAAATCAGTTACAAATGAGCAAAGCCATACAGGTTTCTATCAGCAACAATCCCATTCATCTGGTACTAGTTTGATTTTCTAGTTACCTTCTTGTTTCTTGAATACAACATCTGACCATGAATAATGGTTGGGAGGAAAGCCTTTATTTCAGGCCTACAATTTCATGGGTAAGCTTAATTATGGTGGGAAAAGTTGTCTTACTTCATAACATATCTCCAATAAAAGGGAATAAACAAATAAGCTCAAGCTGGCTCTGAATACACAGTAGGCTAGATTCAAGGTCCACCCTACTGACAAACTGAGTCCAGCAGGGCTCTGCATGCTTGGGACTAAGTAGAAAGCTTAATCAAAAAATACCTGAGGCTATGGGCACATTTACATTTAAATCACTACAGAAATATATTATTACCTTATGATAGTGAATTTCATGGTATGTTATCATTTTACTACTCCTACCACATAACAGTCAACCCCAACCATACTCATTATTGGAAATGATTTGAATTTCAAATCATAATTTGAACTTTAGTAGGACAGTAGAAAACCATTAAGTTTACATTCACTGAGGCTAATACCAGATTTCTGAAAGCTGTTATGAAAATATAGATGGCTAGACTTGCACTCCTGATCTTCCTGCCTCTGCCTCTTTAGCAATTTCCTATCAGCTTGTGCCACCACAATCAGCCAAATGTAGACGACCAAAATACAGTTCAGCAAAGATGTATTGAACTCAAGATTTCACATGATCTTTTGGAAAGTCAAACAGGCTAGTACAAATATACCTATATACTTCTCATGGTGAAATTTAATCAAAATGTAATGCCATACAATCTTAGAAAGGTGAGATTATTGAGTATGTGGTTATGTAAAACCTTGCTATTATATATTGTTAAATGAAAGAATTATAATTGCTTTATAACATACATTATGGAATCTCATTTTACTAAAAACAAAAAAATTATCATGTGGGATAACATAAGGACACAAATGATCAGGATTGTGTTGGTTTATCTTTTTCTCTGTTTATTTTATTATTATTTTTGGCATCACCTAAGTCTTCTCATAACAAAGCTCATTAAAGCCAAGTTAAAAAATGCATAAGAATTAAGCAGATGTACTTAAGAAATAAATATATTATACCGAAAGAGAAAATGATATATAAGTATTTTAGAAATCAAAGGAAATCAAGAAATATAAGCTATAGGTTAAGCATAGACAGCAAAAGATATGAGCCTATGAGTTTTCAGAATTAGACTGGAGAATGTTACAAGATTTATTAATGAGTTATGTGATCTCATCTTAAAGGACTCTGGTAGAATTTTAGCAGAAAAGTGACATAATCAGACATAAGTCAGAAATATCACCATATCTGCTACCTAGCCAATAGACTAAAAAAAAAAAAAAAAAAAAAAAAAAAAGAGTAGAAAAAACAGAGAACATTTGTGAAGAATTTATATAATCTTGGTTAGTGACAGTTGTGGCCTAAATGAAAGTATCACTCATAATGTTGGAGAAAATTGCTTATTAACTGGTCAGGAGATAGAGCTGCAAGCCATTCACTGAGACAAGGAACCCAGCATATAGCAGTTTACAGAAGTAGCTGAGCAATTCAACTGAAGGCAGCGAGCTGCATTCCTGGAACATATCCAAAGGACGATGGGCAATGCATAAACAGAGATGGATGTGAATCTAAACTGATATACTCACTTGAGATTAACATGTAGATGGTAGTGGTACTCTTGCAGCTCACACAGAGAGGCTGTATGACAATAAGAAAAAGCTTTGGGCTGGAAAGATGAATCAGAGGTTAAGGCACTTGCATGCAAAGCCCAAGGGCCTTGATTTGATGCCCTAGGACCCATGTAAACCAGATGCAAAAGGCACATGTATCTGGAGTTAATTTGCAGTGGCTGGAGGCCATGGCACAAATATTCTCTTTGTCTAACCCCTCCCCTTCCCTCTTTTTATCTCTCATATAAACAAGAATAAAAGATTAAAAAAAAGAGAAAGCTTCAATGTACTACTGGAGAATACCAATCTTTGGAGAAATAGAGAAAGAAGGGAATCTGCCAAAGAAGAAAAGAAGCCAAAGGAAAAGCTGAAAGCTAGATAATAAAAACATAAGACTTGCCAATCTTGAGCAAGCAAGCAATTAGTACGGGTTCAACCTTGGAATAGGGTATTTCATGAGACACTTACTTCTGAGTTCATCATAGAGGTTTAAATGAAACGTATTTATTCTTCTGTAGCAACTGAAGAGATACACATATTGAGCAAGTTTAGGATTGAGAGAAGATGGATTTTCTTTATCTTTTTATGGGCTTTATCAAAACATGATATTTTATCAAAATCAAATACTATTAAGTCATAGTTTATAGTTTATGGGAATGGCAGATCCCTGACATTCCCTTCCTACTCATTTTTCATAAAAAGCTCAGAAAGGTCAAAACTAGAGCCAGGTATGGTAGCACACACCTTTAATCCCAGCACTCGGGAGGCAGAGGTAAGAGGATTGCCATGAGTTTGAGGCCACTCTGAGACTACAGAGCTAGACTGAGACCCTACCTCAAAAAAGCAAAAACTAAAATAAAACAAAAAGAAAAGAAAGGTCAGATCTAGGACAAATGGTCCATTTCAGTCTTTCCCTTTTTTATGAAGTCATCATATTCATACAATGTGCAAGCACTGAACATAAAAGTCCATAAACACCATTCTCTTCGCTGGCATTAGTAAAAATCAAAATTTATTTGCTACTTTTACCTTCTATGATTTTCTGAGCTACTTTTCTTGGGTAATTTGGAATATAACATTTGCTCATATTGCTTGGTGATGGTTATATATATGGTTTCTTTCATGGCTCATTATTGGCACTTCCTTTATACACTATCTCCTCAAATTCCCTATCTTCATTAATATGATGCAAACTGCTGTAGGAATTAAACACCCAAACATCAGAGGCTTAGCTACAAATAAACACATCACTTTTTTCACTTCCTAGTTATACATCAGTGTTTCTGGTTGATGAGAAGTTCATGAGCCTCTATATGATGATAGCCTCATATTCTTTTCACTCTGTTGTTCCTTCATCCCCCATGGACCCTGTGTTTACATGATCAACTGTTGAAAGGAAAGGAAGCAAGAAATATACTCAAGAAGCAGAAAAATGGAATTTATTTCATAGTCTAATGGATTGTGTAAAGACAACATCCACCAGACCTGTTCCCACCACCCATTGATTGAGGTCTCCTTGAACATTACCTTTCTTTCACTTCCAACCTGACATAACTGTGGGCCCAAAGAAAATTGTCTTTATGCAACAGATTCAGATGGTAGCTGGAATTTGGGACCAGCATGGTTCATATGCTAATGGAACACAGATAGGATACTACCAGTAATTTTCTTGACACCTCATCACTTCCATTAATCATTTCTACAAACACTAGATGCTTGAATTTAATATGAAACACAATGAATAAGGTTCAGCACAATAAATATTATCACACTTACATAAAAGTGTAATAAAATGATTCTCCTTGTTAGAAAGCTTCCTTCCATTTGATCTGCTCAGACAATAATACTCCTCCCAACTTGTCACAGAATTATTGTGTAGTGGTTTGAGGCCTTTGCATTCCATCACTTGAAAAGTATGGAGAAACATCGTGATTAGAAGGAAATCATATCATTCTTGCTTGCATCTTGTTGCTAAGTACTAGTTAGATGAGAGCATGTGCAAACAATATGGTGCATGACATTGAGTCTAAGGCTGTGCATAATTTCCCAGCAGCCATAAAGATATCTAGGAGTCCAATTCTCAAATTCATCCAGAAGACATACCTGAATTTCTAACTCTATGAAAAGGGACCACAAGGGAATTCCATATAGAATTGACTTGAACTTTTAACCAGGTGTGTTAGCTCAGACCCTTAATCCCAAGATTTTGGAGGCTGAGAAATAAGAATAATGAGAATTTTGAGGCCATTGTGGGCAACAAAGTAAGACCCTGTCTCAAAAATATATACAGAAAGACAGGGGGGCGGTCAGAGCTGAAATCTCCTGAACACAGCAACACAGTAATACTATATGCAGTTAGGCTCTTCTACAGAAGAAACTAAAATAGCTAAGCAAACACATTTTTCAAAGTTGTGTGAATGAACATTGCTCTGAATTCCTGTTCTAAACCTTGAAGCAGAATATTATACACAGAACCGAATTTCCATATGTGGAAACTGTAAAATTGCTATTTGCAAGTCATGTTCATTTGTATACCAGAAACCTGCCAGGAATGCACCCAAAATTCATTTGTAGCTACTATTTATAGCAATATCAGCATTCAAGTTTTTATGTAAAAATAGCAAAGTAAAGCTACTGGCATAATAGTAGATAACATATTTATTCATTCATACATAAAAGTTTATTTGCTGTTTGTACAGAAACATATTGGGTCCTATCTTTAACATTAGATAAAAGAAAATTGTGATGAAGCTGAAAGGAAAAGTTAAGGTCAAATATTCCAGTAAAAAGTAAAGAAACATACTAATGGATTTTTGGACTCTTTCCAAATGTTTATATATTTGATATTGTGTTAACTAATAAGACTGCATGTTTAGAGGCCATTTCCATTCTCACTATAACCATTAGTATAACTACACCATAACCATTTTAATTGTTTGGTGAGCCAAGATCTATCTGAAAAATTCCCACACTACATGACCTGGTTAATCTTTATCACCGACTTTACTGGATTTAGAATCATTGAGTTGGAACATATCTGAGTATATCTGTGAGGGCTTTCCAAAGAGCTTTAACTTAGGACTGAAGACTCACCATAATCGTGGCTAGCAACGTACTATGGGCTGCAAGTCTCAGACCAAATACAAAGGGGAAAATGAGACAGCCTGTTGAACACCAACATTGATCTCTTTTTCCATATGGACAGACACACTACAGCAGTTGTCTAATTCTCCTATAGTCATACCTTCCCTATCATGCTGAGCTCATTTCTCTCAAATAATGGACAAACATTAATCCTTCCTTTATTAATTTCTATCAGGTATTTGATCAGAATGATGAGTAAGCTAGTTGATATTCTATAAACCTTCAAAAAGCTGCAAGCATAGTGTTTGGCAGGTGAAGTGATAAATCATTCTTCACCTACATTTGTAAATTATAGAATTGTTTTCTTGCACAACTATTTCTTGCTTGAGTTAAAATTACATTTATAATGATATAGAGCTGAGAGATAATTCAAATTTCAGCTCCAATGTCTGAAGAACTTATAAGTAGTTACTTATTATTCCAATAGACATAATAATCTACACAATGTGGAAATCAGAGAGATATGCACAACCAAGAAAGATAAGGAATTGAGATCAGTTTCTCAGAGATAAGGATGCTTGATCCACTTACCAAGTAGAAGAGAAAAGATGCTGAATGTGGACTAAGGTGAAAGTCAGAAATTGCTGGTGTTCCACTCTGAGGAAAACCACAGATTTTTTATGTTATTCTATTACCCAGTATATTTTTTTGGCAAAATCTAATAGAGACTAAGAACTATTTCCAGACCCTCCCAACAAAAACTTCCTACACAGAGGAATAACATGAAAACCTTGCAATTTTGTAACTATTGCATTTGGGGAAAGAGAATAAATTTCAACTCTATATTCCACAATTAAAGGAAGCAAGTCTTCCAGAAAATAGAATGGGAGCATAGAAGCCGGCACCAAGAATAAGTAAGAAACGGGAAAATCCTGCTCCACACAAAGGTGAACAGAAAATTTTTGTGTCATTTATAAGTGTGAGACACACACTGACTCCAATACAAAGATTCAATAAAAATACAGACCTTCTCACAAACCTCATTATGTATACATCTACAGTGTTCTAGTTTAATAATAGTTAACCACAACCAGCAGAGCTGTGAGACAGTCTCCTTTCTCGAACAGCACATGGGGAGTACCAACACCAAAGAAATAGCATATACCTACAGGAATATCTACATATATAATAAATATTAGCACAACTTAGTTTCTGAACAGATCAACATATCTTCACACTGAAGGTCTATTTGCTTTAGTTATTAGTTTCTAAGGAAATATATCCAAGTTCAACACAACAAAAATTCAAGTTGTATCAAAAGCCAGGGAAAATACAACCTAATGAAACAGACAACATCAGAACAAGATTCTAATATGACATCAATAATGAAATTTCAAAGAGAGAGACTTAAATAGCTATCATTCATATATTAAAGGTTCTTATGTGGAAAATATGCACAATTTACGAATGTCAGGCCAGGTGGTAATATAGGCAGAAAAAGAAACTATATATATATATATATATATATATATATATATATATATATATATATATATATATATATATATATGTATTCCTTGACTTATGGACTTATGGCTATGTCCTAATGAACTTACTATGGTTCAAAAATATATTTTACTAAGTAGGCCTACATTTGTGTGGTGAAAAAAAGTCCTCAGATTCTCCATTCTCCTATAGTTCCTGTGGAACAGGTAGTGGCCAGAGCATAAGTGAGGCAAACAGGCCCTGATTCTATGGTTCCCTGGTGGTGTCATATTGTTGTAGAAATTTTTTGTAAATATCACTTTAATGCCAGTATGAGTGAAAACAGAGGAATTTATTACCTGGGGGCTAAGGAGCTTGAGATAGTCCTTTAAAGCAGGTCTTATCCTGAGCTAAGATGTTATTTACATTTTATAGTTTTCATAGCCAAAAGGAGGAGTAAGTGAACTAACTAGATGTGGTAATTTGCATATAAATCATTTCTGTAGTCAGGCTACCCTAACATTGAACTCTAAACTGTTTTTCCTTTTTATGGTCCCTTTGGGCCCTTTCTGGACAGTTATTTTTAGGAATTTTCCATCTGATGACAAAGATGAGTTTTTGTTGCTCAGCAATTAATTCTTACAGAAATTCAGTGAATCAGTTCACTGAGTGGAAGGAAAAGAATGTAATAGGAGGCCATAGGAAAGAACTGTATCTGTTCAGGGGTGAAAGACATAGTCTCTTTGAACCAAAATATCTTTATGGATCCCATGAGGTTCTTAAATGAGCTGATCAGCATAGCAAATGGAAGGAATTAGGATCCTATATATGTGTCTGATTTTTTTGGCATCTCATGTTAAAATCTTCAGGCTTTTGTCACGTGTAGACCAGTCAGCTTTTAGGATTGTGACTGGAGTATATCCACTGTCTTTATGGCAGAGGCAGATGTTCTTTAGAGCTGGAATCTGAGGGGACCCAATGGTCCCTTTTGACCTGTTAGCTGTTACAGTTAGCTGAGGAAATTGTCTTCTTGTCTTCTTGATTGTGGCGTTATGAGTTTATATCTTCTGGCTGATGAGTGTGGGCCCAATTTCCAAGGGTATGTGGATCCCCTTGTGTTACAAATTTTTAAGAAGTATCATCAGTGGCAGAAGAATCAGGCTTACCTCTATAAATCTAAGCAAGGAGATACCATCCACTACCAGCCACCAACATTAGCAAGTACAAACATCCAGAACTCTAAATTGTTTTTACATCTTAGGGCTAGGCTCTAGATTTGCCCAAGTGTATTTTAGGACTTAGCTCTAAGATCTGTCCTTAGTAATATACCACCTTTTAATAAGACATATCAAAAAGAGATTGGACTAATACAAATCAATAACTATCAGATAAACATAATCAGTGAGTACAACTTTGGATCTTTGATTTAAAGGCAAACAGTAGCTAACTAATCAGGGCTAGGCAGAGGCAGAAGGCATGAGTTAATACCTTAGTACTGCAAGTCAGCATCAGGCAGGACAGTCTATTTGCATAAATCTTGGTTTATATTGTAATATCTTGCTTAAGACCATGTAGGCAGCCAAAATTAACTATGTATTATATTTTTAGGTCATTTATGGCTCTTTAGGAGAGATTTTAAGGACTAGGGAGGAGTTTTATAACTTTCAGCATTTTTATCTGCTAGGATAAGTCAAGGTCATGTTTATCCAGTCGTCCTCCCTCTTTAGGGAAGCCTGGAGGACTACTTTTCTTCTAATGTGCCTCTCCTATTGTAGATACATTGATTTGTAGTCTATTCTGGGTTTCTGTTTCCTCACTGATCAAGAAGACAGTAACTTTCCAGAGGCTAGCACTTGGCAATTATCGCATAGTCTCTTGTATCCTTCTAACCCGGGAAAATGAACCAAAATATTGGTTATCTTTTTAACTCTTATGTTTCTAATTGGCCTTGGCTTTTACATATGGTTATTAATCATTCAGAGAGATAGTACATATCTGATCAGCAAAACAGATTTAGTTAAAAAGGTGCAGAACATATATGGTTAGCAAACCAAACCTGGTCAGAGAATGAAACAATAGTTTAAAATCATTTTGATTATCACTTAAGTTTAGTTGTCAGGTGACAGTATAACATAGAAAACATACATATTTTATCTTTTAAGTATCTGTCATTTATAAGTATAGGCAGAACATATGTTTCATAAACCAAATAAAAAGATTCCAAAAATCAATATTAAATATTAAAATCTAGCCAGGTGTGGTGGCACACAAATCCCAGCACTTGGGAGGCAGAGGTAGGAGGATTGCTGTGAGTTCAAGGCCACCTGAGACTACATAGTGAATTCCAGGTCAGCCTGAGCTACAGTGAGACACCACTTAAAAAAGAAAAAAAATCTATGTGTATATTCTGAGTAAATAATGTAAGTCAAGAGCTAGGCATGGTGACACACACCTTTAATCCCAGCCCTGGAAATAATATTTTATCAACAACTTTAAGTCAATTTATTTGGTCTAGAAATTGTATGCCAGGTAAAGACAAGACAGTATAAAACTAGGCATCTGTGTTTGAAAACAACTTTGGATAGATACCTATATGGGTACTAATTATCCCAATAACTGGAAACAGAACAATAGAGATTAAGATCATTTTTCTAGAGCAAGAAACATGTCTTAAGTATCAATATACCTATAAGCAATGAACTTAAGACACCAGAAATGACACAATTACTTAAGTAAACTTTGACTGAGACTGATTACACCTAGCTTAAGAATAAAGCTAAACCTGGTCATTGTTGAGCCAAATTAGTCTGCTTTTAACATAAATTAGAGACATTAGATAGATGAGAAGTGACTTTTTTTAATCAAGAACCTTTAATCATTGAACCATTTTTAAGTTTAACATCAAGCAATATTTATGACTGGTAGAATATGTGAAGCTTAGACAAACTATATTGTAGGCTTTTTTAGGACAGGAGGAGTTTTCTTTGTTTATCTAAGAACAAATTCACACTAACTAAATCACCATTTATAAAACTTAGACAATAATCTCAGCGATAATCACCAAGTGTAGTGGTTTGACTTAGGTGTCTCCCATAATCTTAGGTATTCTGAATACTAGGCTACCAGATGATGGAGTTTTGGGAACTAATGCCTTCTGGAGGCAGTGTACTGTTGGGCAGGCTTATGGGTGGTATAGCCAGTTTCCCCATGCCAATATTTGGCACATGCTCCTGTTGCTATCTTGGCCAGGGGGTGATATTCCACACTCTGCACATGTCATCATTTTCCCTGCCATCATTAAGCTTCCCCCTCAAGCCTTTAAGCCAAAATAAACCTCTTTTTTTTTCCCACAAGCTGCTCTTATTTGGGTGATTTATACCAGCAATACAATCCTGACTGCAACATCCAGTAACACAGCATGAACAAGATAGGAATCATCTCAAGATTACATTGTTTTTTAAGATATAATATCCTTATAAAATATTAAAGCTTAACAAATAGTGGAACATAGCAAACTTTGTTGAGAACTTTCAAGATATTCTTTTACAATCTTATAACTATTATTATGACCAGACTAACATCAGTAAGTAAAAGTTGTAAATTTACAACCTGAATATCATAACATCCTGTAACCAGCTAGGGCCAACCTTTCTTAGTATGATATAAACTCTAGGCCAATAGTCACCTTAATCTCAAGTAGTCTGTAATATGAGCAAGTACTTTAAGATTTAGTTAATCAACTTTGTGTTTAAGCCTTTTTTAAAAGTTTACTCATATCTTTATCTATGTATTTTTACCTTACAATCTGTATAATCATTTTGTAACTATCTTCTTTATCAAACATTTAATATTATCCAACACTTAAAGTGGTTTTTTTTTCAGTTTATCCTTCTATGTAATTTATCTTATTATAATTACCAGCAAAACTTTTATTGTATTTATTATAGATTTTTAATATGATCATTTAAGTATTTTTTTTTCCTCAAAAGGCTCTTTGAAATAATCTTTTATAAAAGAGTAGACCAGACTTTACGTACATTATTTATTCCTTTTCTTTCTTTCTTTCTTTTTTTTTTTTTTTTTTTTTCTAGGTAGAGTCTCACTCTAGTTCAGGCTGACCTGGAAATCACTATGCAATCTCAGGTGGTTTTGAACTCATGGAAAGTCTCCTACTCTTTCCTCCAAGTGCTCGGATTAAAGGTGTGTGTCACCATGCCCAGCTCTTGATTTACATTATTTACTCAGAATATACACATAGATTTTTTGTTTTTTGTTTTTTTTTTGAAGTGGTCTCACTCTAGCTCAGGCTGACCTGGAATTCACTATGTAGTCTCAGGGTGGCCTCGAATTCACAGCAATCCTCCTACCTCTGTCTCCCGAGTCCTGGGATTTGTGTGCCACCACACCTGGCTAGATTTTAATATTTAATATTGATTTTGGGAATCTTTTTATTTGGTTTATGAAACATATATTTTAAAAAGATGAAAGCAGATTAAAACATATTAGAAGGTTTAGAAATTCTATGAAAAACTCAGTATTGATTACTTCTCAACCTCAACACAAACCTTAGGGCTATTGTCTGTTAACAGTTCCATAGAAGCATAGAGAGATAAAGTCAACTTAAAACAGTTATAAATTTCTCATATGTCTTCATCTGTGTGCAACAATTTGGGATTCACCTATCATCATGCAGGGAACAAGACCTTCAGGTTCCCTGTGCTTCTAGCTCCCCCTGTCTCTGCAAGGCAAAAGAGCTAAGAAAACAGCCATCAGGGAATTCCCTGGGCATGGCATAAACCCAGAGAGGTTTGAGCCTTGTCTCCCTGTCCAATCTGATCATCGTGTAGAGCAAGCCCTGCAGGTGAAACAGTAAAGGACACATTGCAACTGCAGATTCCTGCTCATGTGTTGTCCCCCATTTTGTCCTTGCTTTGAAGAGCTGCTCCAGACACAGCATGTAAGAGCAAGACAAACAAGTTTCCTCAGGTTTCTAGAACTTGCCTGGAGTTTGAACCCAGAATTTAACTATTCGTAATTGACTTTTTGCCCCTGAGAAACATAACAGGACAGAACAACCCTTTTTTGCAACTGTGTGTGTAGGGGGTGGGGGGCTTTCCCTCCTCTTCTGGTAGGTACATGGGTGGGCTCAGGGCTTGAGTGACTTTCATCACATCTGTTTAGCTCAGAAGCAGTTGTAAAACCTTGCAGTCAGACTTTTATCTTTTCCATCATTTAGTGTCTTTCTCAGTATCAGGCCCTGGAGTGGTAGAATTCTCCAGTAGGCCAGGCAACATTAGTTCCTTTTATCCCCCTTTCTGTGTCCTTGGGTTTTGTCAATTTTAATTTTTGCCAACCAGTACCTCATTACCCCAGAGTGTGTTAAGAGGCAACTGTGTGGGGGTGATCTCTGTCCTTGAAGCTTCTGGTCTGACTGTAGCTGAGCTGCTCCGCCACTCCCAGAGAGTTTTGGATTTCTCTCAGAGCTACAGGACAGCTCCATACTTGTGTCATTTTATAACTTTTAAGAGTAGAGAGAGCTAAAGAGATGGGTTAGGAGTTAAGGCACATACCTATGAAGCCTAAGGACCCAGGTTAGATTCTCCATGTCCCACGTAAGCCAGATACACGTGGTGGCACATGTATCTGGAGTTCATTTGCAGTGGCTGGAGGCCCTGGAATACCCATTATCACTCTCTATCACTCTCTATCTCTCTCTCTCTCTCTCTACCCCTCTCCCTGTCGTAAATAAATAAATCAATGAATAAATAAATAAATAATTTTTAATAAAAGTGTAGAAGAATTTTGGATTTTTTCCTATCTATAATCTTAGTTTATTTCATTGTTTTCTTTGGAGCCACTCAACATTAAAATTTGGCCCTCCTAATTTACAGAGGACTTTAATTTTCCTAGTGTCATCTTAGTGTTATAATCTCCTAAATTTTCCCTCTTGAAGTATGGTTTGTTTATGACCATGTTGTCTAGGACAGTGGGTCATACATTTATTCATTTAAAGTTTAAACAGTCTTTCCCCTGGCTGGCAGCGGGGATGCCTAGAGTTACCTTAAAAGATGTAAACCAGCAGGAGTTCGTCAGAGCTCTGGCAGCCTTCCTCAAGAAGTCCAGGAAGCTGAAAGTTTCCGATTGGGTGGACACAGTCAAGCTGGCCAAACTTGGCAGGAATTAATTTACACTTCACAATTATAACTCCAAACATTAGTGGTCTCAATGCCTCAAGCAAAAGGCTTAAAATCTGGATCAGAAAAATGGAACCATCCATTTGCTGTCTGTAGTAAACCCACCTTAATAATAAAGACAAATGCCACCTTAAAATAAAAAGATTAAAAATATATTCCAAGCTAATATAAATAAGAAACAAGCATGGGTGGCTATATAGATATCAGACAAAATAGACTTCAAACCAAAGAAATCCAAAAAGATAAGGACAGCTAATTCTTATTCATCAAAGGTACAATACAACAAGAGGATATTATAAACCTACATGCACCTAACACAGAAGCACAAAATTTTAGAAAATAAATTGTGCTAAACAATAAAGCAGACATAAATCCAACAGATTTATAATTGGAGACTTTAATACTCCACTGTCATCAATGCACAAATTAACTAAACAGAAAACCATGTAATAAGGGAGATCAACATTGCCATGTATCAATTGAACTTCACAGACATCTGCAGGATATTTTACCCTAATTCCACAGAATGTACATTCTTCCCAGAACCTCATGGAATCTTCTCTAAAATAGATCATATATTTGAGCACAAAACACGTCTCAACAAATTCAGGATAATAAATATAATTCCATGCATTATAACAGACTACAATGCAACAAAACTAGAGATTAACAACAAAGGAAACAACAGAAAATCTACCAACACCTGGAGGCTGAGAAATTCACTATTAAATAGTGAATGCATAATTGAAGAAATAAAAAAACCAATTTAAAAAAATTCTGGAACTGAACCATAATGAAAACGTAACATACCAAAACTTATGGGACACAATGAAGGCAGTCTTAAGAGGGAAGTTTATAGCACTAAATGTTTTCATTACAAAAATATTGAGTTCTCAAGTCAACAATTTAGCCATCCAGCTGAAGGCCCTAGAGAAAAGAACAATCCAAACTCAATAGTACAAGACATAAATAATTAAGATCAGAGCAGAAATCAATAAATAAAACAAGAGAAGGAAATAAAGGGGATACACATTGGAAAAGCAGTCAAACTAGCTCTATGGTAGGATTCTATACTTAAGAGAACAAAAAACAAATCAACAACAACAACAACAAAAATCCTCCTACAAGTGATAAATGCTTTCAGCAAATTGGCAGGATATAAAATCAACACACAAAAATCACTAGCCTTTGTTTTCTATCAATGACAACAATATGTAAAAAGAAATCAGAGAAGCTGTGCCATTTATAATACACACACACACACACACACACACGCACACACACACACACAGACGCATTGGCACACAAAATCAAATACCTTGGAATTTCCCTAACCAAGGAAGTAAAATAACTATACAACAAAAACATAAAAACATTGAAGAAAGAACTGAAGGAATACATGAGAAGATGGAATGATCTTCCATGCTCATGGATCAGAAGAACTAATATTGTTAAAATGGCCATCCTACCAAAATCAATATACAGATTCAATGCAATTTTCACAAAAATTCCAGCAACATTCTTCACAGAGATAGAAAACATTCTCAAAATTCAAATGGAAGCACAAAACCCAAGATAGCCAAAAATGTACTCCGCAAAAGGAAAACTTCAGGTGCTATCAACATACCTGAGTTCAAGTTATACTGTAAGTCCATAGTAATAAAAATGGCATAACACTGATATATAAAAAGGTAGAGAGATCAATGTAATAGGATTGAACATCCAAGTTTGAGTTCATATAATTTAAGCTACCTGATCTTTGGCAAAAGGGCCAAAATTGCCCACTGCAGCAAAGATGGCATCTTCATCAAATTTTGCTGTAGAAACTGGATAGCCACAAGTAGAAGATTTAATTTGGATCCCTCCTGTCACCTTGCACTAAAATCAACTTCAAATGGGTTGAGAAACTAAATATAAGACCAGAAACTTGGGCTGGAGAGATGGATCAGCAGTTAAGATGTTTGCTTGCAACATCTAATGTTCCAGATTTGATTTCCCAGTACCAGTAAATTCAGATGCACAAAGTGGTGCATGCATCTCCAGTTCATTTTCAGTGGCTAGAAGCCCCTGCATCTCTCCTGAAACTCTAAATCAACTAGTAGAAAAAGTAGAGAGAATACTCTAAGATATAGATATAGCCGAGGGAGTTGGCAAACACTCAACAACTGAGAACTCATGAAAACAAAATGTTATTGTACTGTTAAGCACACAATCAACAGAGGCAATAGACAACCTAAGAATGGAAGAAAATCTTTACTGGCTATACCTCTGACAAAGTTTTAATATCTAGATTGTACAAAGAACTCAAAGTAAACTAAACAATAAAGAACCAACACCCCATTTAAAAAAATATATAGGGCAGGGAATTGAAGAGCGTTCTCAAGGGAAGAAATACAAATGGCTATTAAACACCTAAAGGGATGTTCAACATCTCTACTAATCAGGGAAATGCAAGTTAAAATGACGATGAAATTCCATCTCACTCCAGTAAAAATGGCAAGATAAAAAAAAATCAAATGAGGGTTAAGGAGATAGTTTATCAATTAAGATACTTGCTGGCAAAGGCAAAAGACCCAGATTCCATTCACCTGTACCCATGAAAAGCCAGATGCACAAGGTAGCACATGCATCTGGAGTTTGTTTGCAGTGGTTAGAAGCCCTGGTGTGCTATCTCATTCTCTCTCTCTCTTAAATAAAATATAACAAAACCAAATGACAAAACATTCTACTAGGGGTGTGGAATAAGATGAACCTTCATCCATTGCTAGTGGGAGTGCAAATTGGTACTGTTACTATGGAAAATAGTATGGAGACTCCTCAAAAGACTGACAATAGAACAGCCTTTAGATCCAGTTATACCTCTTTTGGGCATATTCCCTAAAGATTCTAGTATATACCACAGAGTCATTTTCTCAACCATTTTTTATTGCTGGTCTATTCGTAAGAGTCAGGATCTAGAATCAGCCTAGATGCCCATCTACAAATGAATAGTTATGAAGACTTGACACATATGCATGATGGTATTCTACTCAGCTGTAAGGAAAACTGAAGTCATCTAATTTGCAGGGAAAATGGAGGGACTTGGAAAAAATCATGCCAACTGAGGTCGCACAGGCTCAGGAGCATAAAATCTACATTGCCTCATATGTGGATCAGTGTCAGTTAATTGTAAGCCATAATAAATTTCAACAATGTGGTCATGGTATTAAAATGAAGATAGAAAAAAAGAGAAATAAAGGAAGGAAGAGAGGAAATGCTACTTGAAAATAAGTAATGTTCAGCAAAAGGAAATGAAGAAAGGTATGGAAAGTCCTTGGGGATAGAGAGAGAGAGGATTCACAAATCTAATGGGAACATTAATTAATTCCATTGAAACCTTCTTCCTAGTTATTATTCTTCAGGTTATTGCCCTCAATAAATGGGAGAAGGTACCCAAACAGAAGAGCCCCATAAAAGATGGAGAAAGCATAACCCTATAACCATAGATACTGGCTGTTAATTCCTATGGCCAGAATCGGGTTCCCCCCACTGAAAGCTGTTGGTCAGAAAGATATAAAGTCACCAAAATAATACAAGTCATTGCAACAACACTTGGTTACCTGCAAGAGTTAACAGGTATGACTCTTGTTGAAAATAGCACAGCCTGTGCTGTAACTGAGAGGGAATCCAGGTCCCTCCCTGCTAGCCTTCATAGTGCTGGAAAATGTTATGAGAGCATTCGGAAAATAATGGAATAATGGTTGCCAATGAATTGAATAAGCAAGAAATCCTGGCAGTTACAAAATCAGCCAGCTGAGCAAGAAGAATACAGTTGTGCAACAGTGGCACATCGCTGATGCAGGAAACCAACAGCTCAAGGATTGGATATGAGATTGCCTCAGTAGGGAGAACTCATATCTGGCTCTGAAACCAAGCCACAGTCCCTGGAACAGGAAACCAATAGGCTCCAGAGAGAACAGCAACTGCTCTTTAAGAGAAGTAGACATACACATCAATAAGTCTCTCTGATAATGAGGCTTATCCCCATAAATTCACACTGTTCTCACCTTTGGTTAGAGAATCTGTTCTATCTTACAGATGGTGGTGAACATTAGGAAGAACCAAGATACATCAATACATCAAGAAGAGACAGCCATCTGCCTACCATGAGATAGGTCAACTCCACCTCTTTTACTGGGCCCAGAAGTCATTACAGAGTAAGTGGTTATATGAATACTGTGCTTATGGCTAGCCTGAAAACCAGTTTCAGGGAAATGGTGACAGATACTGTGGTCACTCAAACTAAATGAAAACATTGATACAGAGTATACAGAGAAGGCAATACTAAATCAGATCCCTATCTTAGCAACCAAGGCTCAGGCAACATTGAAGAAGCAGGGACAAAAGATTGTAAGCACATCAGGATTGGTGGGGTTAGCCTGAGGTACCACTTTCACCTACCCCTGCAAAGACTGGCTGAAGCCTCTAGATCCCCATAATGAATATCAATAATCCCATGGAAGAAGACCCTCAGGAGAATTATGGTGGGATAGAGGGGGGTATAAAGAGTACAACAATTTTATAAAAAATAATTAAATTAAAAAATACATTATAAATAAATAATGAGCAAATGAATAAAGCAGTAGCTCTCCCTCCCACACCCAAATGTGTTTTTATATCCAATTCATCAGAAATAATAGCTTAGCAATACATTACACAGTATAGCATCCATCCCTGTGCTTATTGTCCATGGAAGCCTGTTAGTGGCTGTCGCTCCTTGCTGTGTGGCTCTTTGCTGTTCCCTTCTATGGTATGAAAATGTCAAATTACATGTCAATAACTCAGAAAAGTATCAAAATACAAAGAGCAGTGCTAGTTACTATGCATTACTTTCACACCATTATAAAGTTAAAATAACCACAAATCAAAACAGCATAAGTGTTATGATAATTAACCACAATTTTCAACTTGATTGGGTCTAGAATTACCTAAGAGACAAATCTCTGACAATGCCTATTAGAGAGTTCTAGATTAGGCTAATTGAGGTGATAAAACATACACTAACTGTGGGTAGTACCATCCCATGGTCTGTATCACAAACTGAATAAAGAGTAAGCCACCTTCTCTTTCTGTTCCCTTTCTGCATGGAGATATTTGACCAGCTGCCCCAAGGCTTCTGTTTTCCTGACTTTCTAATCATGATGGACTGTATCCTTGAACTTTGAATCAAAACTAGCTCTTACTTTTTCAGTTGCTTTTGCTAGGTATTTGCTAGGACAAGAAAATTAACTAATAATGTTAATGGCTATCTGTAATTAAAAAGAAATACTTGAACCTAAAAAAAAGTTAGCTGCAGAAGTAAAATATAACTTTGACAAACTCATCTGTGGCCTCATCACAGCTGCTGAATCAACTGACTTGAAGATATATCAAAAGAAAGTTCCCAAAGTGAAATAAAAAAGTAACAAAAGAAAGAACAGAATGTTCATTTAGTGTTAATAGTTTGTATACATGTCTTTGATGATAGAAGAAGAAAGAATAAAGCATCTGAAGTAATAATAGCTGAGAAATTTTCAAAACTAATGTCAGACAACAAGCCACATATCCAAAAGTTCAAAGGCATTTAACAGGGTATGCAATGGAAAAAAATGGTAAAATAAGACCTCATAGACAGAAAGTCAGACAGACATACTCAAACCCAGAAAACCAAAAACAATATTTTAAAGAAAGCAATAAGAAAACATAACATTGATTGTACAGAGTTAGAAAGATAAGAAGTAAAATAGATTTCATATCAGAAAACAAGAAACAAGACAGGAATAGTGAGAAATATTTAAGACATTCTGATGCACAATCAGCAACCTAGAATTCTATTTGTATAAGAATTAACCTTTGGGCTGGATAGACAGTTTAACAGTTAAAGCACTTGCCTGTGAAGCTTAAGAGCCTGGGTTTGGTTCTCCAGAACCCATGTAAGCCAAATGCACATGGTAGCACATATGTCTGGAGTTCATTTGCAATGGCTGGATGACCTGGCACACCAATTCTTTCTCTCTATCTCTCTCTCTTTCTCTCTGTCTCTTTCTTTCTGTATCTTTCTCTGCCTCCCTTTCTCTGTCTCTCTCTCTCCCTTTCTCGTTCTCTCTCAAAATGGATAAATAAAAATTTTAAAAAGTACCCTTTCAATGGATAAATGCAGTTTGACAAAAAAAGAGAAATTCTTTGTTGATAGACCTGCTTTGAAAAAATTAGAAGTTTCTATAATCTGAAAAGAAATATAAATCATTGCAAGGCATTTGTACTTTGCATGTGTGTAGTATGTGTGACATATATGTATTATATTTGTGCGATATGTTTGTGTTGTTTGCTGTCTGCACATCTATGTATTGAAAAAGTGTCTATTTGCACAGCTATGGTATCAATTGGGCTGGGATCAACAATTGTGGCTGGAAAATATCAGCTGTCCCCTTCCATAAAACACTCACTTTTTAACAGGATTTTTAAAAATAAGGAGAAATAACTAGAAAAAATGAATAAATAAATATTTTTCTTATATTTCAGTTATCAAAAAACTCCATTTGTTTTTGAGACAAATAGGTACTTGTTTATAATATTAGCAACAATTCATTTATGCAGTAAAGGAACAATATGGATGAGTAAAATTAAAGACAGCATGCCACAGGATAACAGACAGAGAGATTGAGAATATTTTTACTAAGAACTTGTGATGTACATTAAAAAGTATAGTGTTACACGAGGACTTCCAGCCAAGGTGGCGACTGCCTAGCTGTGCTGCAAACCCTGGGGAAAGAAAGACCACAGCACAAAAGGAATAACATGAAAAATCAAATGCAAGAAAATCCAGTTAGATCACCCATTCCTACAATAAATACATCTGACCAAAACAAAGAAGAGTCATTAGGATCATAACATCAAATTGAAGCTATGAGCAATGCAACCCTGACCAACCTAGTGGTAGAACTTGCAGCAAAGCAACAAATGGCTGATAATCATGTGGATGTTACCATCACTAAACTAGAATAAATTGATAAGAGATTGGAAGGAGTTCAAAGAGAGTTAAGAGCTTTTAGGGAGAGTGAAAAAAAAAAAACTGACCTTAAAAATTAGATGGCCATACAAAATGAAGACATAAAGAAATGCAAGGATAAATTCCAAGAATCAACAAGAAAATCAGAAAACGATGAGAAAAGGGAGCTTGACAAAGCTATGGAAATGATACATAGAAAAGTAGTAGAAAATGCAAACTTAATTGAACAAGACCAAAACTATCTAGAGGCACTCAAGAATAGAGTCAGTGAAGTGCAGGATAGAAACTCTGATCTGGAAGACAAGATTGAAGAAACAGTTTGAGAGTTCAAAAATTTCAGTACATTCAAAAGTTCCTGTGAACAGAACATGAGGGAATTGTGGGATACACTTAAACGTTCTAATATCAGAATCATTGGAATATCAGAGGAGAAGAATTTCAGACAAAAGGCATGGAGAAGTTTCTTAACAAAATATTTGAAGAAAACTTCCCCAGTCTCTTAAAATATAGGCCAATCAAGGTACAAGAAGCCAACAGAACTCCAAACAGACTGGAACAAAGGAGAAACTCTCCAAGGCATATCATCATTAAGACTCTAAACATTGACACCAAAGAGAAAATTTTAAAGCAGCTAGAGAAAAACAGCACACCACTTTCAAAGGTGGTGGAGAAGCTGGATAAAATCCTGGATGAATACCGTTTATCAAAGCTAAACTCAGAGCACACTGATGTACATCACAAGTTCACCTCAATGAAACCATCACATTCATGGAGATTGAAAAAGTAATAAAAAACCTGCCCAAAAAGAAGAGTCCAGGACCAGATGGCTTCTCAGCTGAATTCTATCAAACCTTCATGGAAAAAATCAAACCAATCTTCCTAAAACTGTGCCACACAATTGAAGAACAGAGAAAGCTACTCAACTCCTTTTATGAAGCTAGTATCACCCTAATTCCAAACCCAGGCAGAGATGCCACATGAAAGGAAAACTACTGGCCTATTTCTCTAATGAACTTAGATGCAAAGATCCTGAACAAAATCCTCACAAACTGAATTCAACAAGACACCAAAAGCACTATCCACCTTGACCAAGTGGGATTCATCCCAGGAACACAAGAGTGGTTCAGTACATGGAAATCTGTCAATGTAATACACTGCATAAACTAGGTTAAACATAAAAAACACATGATCATTTTGATAGATACAGAAAAGGCCTTTTGACAAGATACAACATCACTTCATGATCAAAACATTGGAGAAAATAGGTATGGTTGGTTCATATCTTAACATAATAAAGGCAATATACAAAGCTCTGAAGGCCCAAATAATACTTAATGGAGAGGGACTGGAGGAATTCACATTAAGATCAGGAACAAGACAGGGTTGTCCTCTCTCACCTCTGCTTTTCAATATAGTACTGGAAGTCCTAGCTCAAGCAATAAGACAGGAGAAGGAAATAAAAGGGATACAATTTGGAAAGGAAGAAGTTAAGTTAGTTCTATTCACTGATGACATGATTGTATATGTAAGAGACCTAAGAGACTCCATCCCAAAACTCCTGAAGGTGATTAACTCCTATAACAATGTAGCAGTATACAAAATCAATGCACAAAAATCAGTAGCATTTCTATATGCAAATGACAAAGATACAGAGAAAGAAATAAGGGACATAGTCCCATTTTCAATAGCAACAAAAAAATTGAAATACCTTGGAATAACATTAACCAAGGAAGTGAAAGATCTATACAACAAAAACATAAAAACACTAAAAAAAGAAATTGAGGAAGACATGAAAAAATGGAAAGAGGGCTGGAGAGATGGCTTAGCAGTTAAGCACTTGCCTGTGAAGCCTAAGGTCCCCAGTTCGAGGCTCGATTCCTCAGGACCCACGTTAGCCAGATGGACAAGGGGGCGCAAGCCTCAAGTGTGTTTGCAATGGCTGGAAGCCCCGGCACACCCATTCTCTCTCTCTCTCTCTTTCTCTCTCTCTCTCTCTCTATCTGCTTCTTTCTCTATCTGTAACTTTCAAATAAATAAATAAATAAAAATAAACCAAAAAAATTTTTTAAAAAGATGCTTTAAAAAAAAAAGAAAATGGAAAGATCCCCCATGATCCTGGATAGGCAGAATTAACATTGTGAAGATGACAATCCTACCAAAGGCAATATATATATTTAATCCAATTCCAATTAAAATCCCTACAGTATTCTTCACTGAGATAGAAAAAGTGACCTCACATTTCATATGGAAAGGCAGAAGGCCTCACATATCCAAACATATCCTCAGCAAAAGAAATACCTCTGGTGGCATCACCATAACTGATCTAAAGCTATATTACAAAGCCATAGTAATAAAAACAGCATGGTACTGGCATAAAAACAGCAGTATAGATCAATGGAATAGAATTGAGGACCCAGACTTTGGGTCAAGCAACTATAGCTACTTGATATTTGACAAAGGCCAAGCAATATAGGCTGGAAAAAAGATAGCATCTTCAACAAATGGTGCTGGACAAACTAGATAACCACATGCAGGAAACTGAAACTTGATCCATCATTTCACCATGCACTACACTCAAATCCAAATGGATCAAAGACCTCAATATAAGACCAGAAACTTGAATACTAATGAAAGAAAATTTAGGAAGTACTTTCCATGATATAGGAATGTGAAAAGACTTCCTGAACAAAACCCCATTAGCTCATGATCTTAAACAGTCTCTCAACCAATGGGATCACATTAACCTGAAGAGTTTCTTTACAGACAAGCATACAATAAGCAAAGCCAATATATTCCCCACAGCATGGGAGAAAATATTTGCGGGTTATCCAACTGACAAAGGCCTAATCTCTAGAATCTACAAAGAACTCAAAAATCTAAACAGTACAAAGTCAAACAACCCACTCACAAAATGGGCAAAGAGTTGAACAGGCAGTTCACAGAGGAAGAAATACAAATGGCAAACACACACTTAAGAAAATGTTCATCATCCCTAATCATCAGAGAACTTCAAATTAAAACAACTATGAGATTCCACCTTACCCCAATGAGGACAGCAAACATCAAAAAAATCAAACAAAAATAAATGCTGGAGAGGATGTGGAGAAGTAGGAACACTCATCCACTGTTGGTAGGAATGTAGCATGGTACCACCACTTTAGAAGGCAATATGGAGACTCTTGAAAAAACTGACTATAGATATACCAACATACCCATTTATTCCCTTACTAGGCATCTATCCTAAAACCTTTAAACCACAGGCCAGAGAGATTTGCTCAACCATGTTTGTAGCGGCTCAATTCATAATAGCTAAGAGCAAGAATCAATCCAGATGTCCAACACTAGAAGAATGGAAAACTAAGATGTGGTATATCTACACAATGGAATTCTATACATCAGTAAGAAAAAAATGACACAATGAAATTTGAGTAAAAGTGGTTGAACCCGGAACAGATCATTCTCAGTGAACTTAGCCAATCATAGAAAAAAAAAAAAAAATTGCCACATAGTCTCACTTATCTACAGCACCTAACCTGAATCAACCCAAGATACCTTACATACCCAGCAAGCATCTCATGGATTAGACACTAGATGGACGGGGAGGGAGGGGAGGGCATCAAAGAGTGGGAAACACTAATCTAGACCCAAACGGCAATGGTACCATAAAATTCAACTTCCTAAAAGGCAGACCAAATGGCTGAAACTTCACCAAGCCCTTATAGGAAACACCTGAACCACAAGACACTGGAGAGGGTAGGATCAAGTCTAACCTAAATCTTCTACATCTTCCTTCCCTCTCTCTCACTCTCCCTCCCCCTCTCTCTCTCCTCTCTAACTCTTGTATATTAGTTATCTTTTTCCTCATTACTTAGTGAGCACTGACCTGTAACTCCTAGGACCAGCATGGATCTACCATCCACAATGAGCTTTTTTTTTTTTAATTATTTATTTATTTATTTGAGAGCGATACACAGAGAGAAAGACAGATAGAGGGAGAGAGAGAGAATGGGTGTGCCAGGGCTTCCAGCCTCTGCAAACGAACTCCAGACGCATGCGCCCCCTTGTGCATCTGGCTAACGTGGGACCTGGGGAACCGAGCCTCGAACCGGGGTCCTTAGGCTTCACAGGCAAGCACTTAACCGCTAAACCATCTCTTCAGCCCCACAATGAGCTTTTGATCAGAGAAAGCTACAAGATTTCCTAAAAGAATGACATATTTATGTCAGAGTACTTGATGACCCAACAAAGGTTAGTTGTAAGACCCTATTGCTGAAGACACCATATGCAGCTGACACGTAAATTGCAATGGCGTGGCTGGCAGCCAGGAGAGAGTCAGTCCCCAGACAGTCAGCATGTCTAGTGCCAGAAGGTGCTGCATGGGCGACTGGGGGAAATGAACAATATCTGTCCAAGCAACTCATGGTCTAAGCTACTTAGCAACAAATAGCCAGTTGTGATGACCACACAAGTGCAATAGTGGCACAAAGCCATGGTGGTGAACCAACTGTTCTTGATTGGGCTAACTGATCCCCTCAGTGGTATGGGACCCATAGCTGGAGCTGGGAATCAAGTCAGAACCATATCCAAACATAAGCACACTCTCCAATGTTAAGCTACCATCAATCATGGGATACAAGAGGACCTACAACTATTAAACTCTCTATAAAAAAAAAAGTAAGGGTTATCTCATGTGTCCTGGTGCTAACTTACTCTCTGTTGGAGATTCGGCTTCTCTTTTTCATATAGATGCAGATCCTCAGAAGAGAGCCACCCCATCATACCTCAAAAGGGCCCCGGCTGAAACTAAGGAAAAATAGCGAAACATGCAAGAGTGCTGTTTTCCTGATGAACTGGATAACAGCACAAAGGAGAAGGAGACCAACAAAGAGAAAAATCAACTCCTACCAAATCAGAGAGCCAAAGCCTCAGAGGCCCCAACAACTCATCACTGAAGCAGACCAAAAATGAACCCAACATGGCTCAGGGAAATTTTGCCGAACAGGGGCCGGAAAGAATGTCAGAGCCACATGTTGGTTCATGATATGCAGAGACATTTATTGTACCAATAACTGTGGGCTAACTCCACAATGCACGACCCATATACCTCAACAAGTAGGGACCAATGGGGAGGGGTTAGGTCATGGATGAGCCTAATAATGGTACCAAACTGCCTGTATTTGCTGAATAGAAAACTAATAAAAATAAATAAATAAATATTTTTTAAAATGGAAGAGTGAAGAGAAGAGAAAAAAATATAGTGTTACATGAAAGTAAGCTTAAGTTACTCAAAAATGTATATTGGAAAGTATACTTCCACCACTGAAATTTTTCCAAAAAAATTAAATCATACCCAAAGGAAATAAAATGAATGAGAAAAAGAATTTAACTAAAAGTAAACAGAAAAAGAGGAAGAGGAAGACATAAGTATAGTTGATAATAATCTTCAATTTTAGTAATTACTTTAAATGTGAATGGTTTAAACACATAAACTCAAAGGGTTAGATTGCAAGTACATATTTTTTTTTCCTGAAACAACTTCTTGACATATGACCAGTGCTGACTTTAAACTCCTAGACTTAAGTAATCATCTTTACTCAGCATCAAAGATTTGAAGCTGCTAACCAGAATATGTATGTATGTAGGTATATGTATGTATGTATGCACATACATACATATATATGCATATACATATATACATACATATATACATATGTATATATACACACACACATATATATATATAAATATATATAAATATATACACACACACACAGACATATAAATACACACAAACACACACACACACACACACACATATATATATATATATATATATATATATATATATATATATATACATACACACACACACACACACACACACACGGTTTTTCGAGGTAGTCTCTCACTCTAGCCCCAGGCTGAGTGACCTGGAATTCACTATAGAGTCTCTGGGTGGCCTCATCTCACAGCAATCATCCTACCTGCCTCCCAAGTGCTGGGATTAAAGGTGTGCACCACCATTCCTGGCCAGAGTATATTTTGAATAGAGACCTACATAGTGTTCCAGAAGATAACTGCTTATATTTTTTTAAAAAAATGTGAGTAGCTAAAAATAAAGATATAGTGAAAGACGTTATTGCAAATTTTCAAAGTGCTACCAAAGCTGTATTAATTTCAGACAAAGCACACTTGTAGTGAAGATTATTAGAGATCAGGATCATTATACATGATTAAAAAGTCAATTCTAAATGTGTATGTAACTAAGAGTGGAGCATAAAAGTATATGAAGCAAAACTGATGGAGCTGAAGGGAGAAATTAACAAATCCCCTCTTACAGTGAAAAATGCCAACTCCCTTGTGTTAGTAACTGATAGATCAAGGAGGCAGAAAGTCAATGGGGTTGTAAATGAGCTCATCTGAGAAATAGTATTAAACAACTTGGTGTAATTCACATATATACAATTGTGTAAGCTCACCAGGAATTTCATGGGCTTGGGGTACAAATTATAGTTTAACAGGTTCAAAAACTAGAAATCATGCAAAGGACTGAGACCACAATGAAGCATATTAAAAATGAAATCAGAAAGATGGGTAGGGAATCTCCAATTACTTAAAACTTAGCATACTTTTTAATAACCAAAGGCTCAAAGATAGGGGACTTCCGCTCAAGATGGCATCCACCTGACCACACTGCACCTCCTGGCGAAGGAAAGGCAAAGACTTTTAAGGTTCATTTCATGAGGTCTTCTAGGAGTGAACAGACTCCAGTGGGAGGGTTCAGAGAAGCAAAGTAAGGAATTTTCTTATTCCCATGCCCTTGGGTAGCCCACCAGTCTCCCCAAAACCTCAAGCAGCCATCCTGGCCATACTCCCAGCCACAATTTCCTCTGGCACTAATGGCAGGCAAGAAGACCCAGACCATGTGCATACATGCTTGCAAATGCTGCCCCACTCACTGCCAACCCCCACCCCCTTGCTGACCCAGGACAGCAGGCTAGCATTCTGCCAGGGGACCTCTATGTGAGCACAAGCTACTAGCCACTGGCCCCACCCCACAAGTGGACCCATGCCAGTAGGCTACCATCCTCACCCCAAAGCATTCCCACCCCTTCAGAGCTCCACAGGAGAACTCCACTGCCCTCTGTCCCTCCCCCACCCGTGTCTTGCATGGACCCAGGCCAGCAGGCTAGCATTCCCTCCATAAGGCCTCCACATAGAACACTGTCCAACTCACCACAGTCCCCAACCCAGTGCTCTGACCCAGGCCAGCAGGCTAGCATTCATCCAGGGGACCTACACTTGTAAATGCCCTCCTGTTCACCCCCTCCCCACCTCCATAAGTGGACCCAGGTCAGTAGGCTTGTGTTCCCACTGCTGCCACCAGGGACTGCCACATACCACTACCCTTCCATGCCCAGACCCAGGCCAGGATGCTAGAGTTCCTCCCCTCTTCCTAGGCTCTCCCACCACAGTGGACCTCCACACCCTCAGCCCCCACATGTCACATGACCCACAGCAGTCCCAAATCCCTGCTGTGTCTTGTCACAAGACCCAGCAGTCCCATCCACCTCCTGCTACAGGGTTCCAAATGACCTGCTGTCCCATCCCTTCACCTTTCAGCATCATAGAACCACCACACATTTCCATCCTTCCCCCTGTCCACAGCCCAGACACAACACAGGTCTGCTTTGTCCCCCTACCCCACCCCCTGTCTCCTGGGGCCAACTGACCAAAAAGTTCCATATCTCAAATAACAGAATAAAAATCCCCTTCATCAGGTCCCCAGGCCCCCACCACAGCATCACAAACTCCTTCCATCTGAGCAAGTGTCCTCCATTGACATCTGAAGCCTAGTGGAAGTAACATAATAGGGAATAGTCTGTGAAGACACTTCAAGGGTAGATTAAAGCTTCCTCCTAAATTAAACAAGATTGCTACACTGTGATGGGTAGACCATAGCACAAAATTAATAACATGAAAAATCAAGTAGAAATAAATCCAACGAGATTGCCCAGTCCCACAATGGTTGCCTCTAATCAAAACATAGAAGAGACAATAGGATCAGAACCCCAAAATGAAGATACAAATTATGCAACCATGATCAAGAAAATAGCAGAATTTCAAGATGGCAACTGCCTAGCTGTGTGGCACATCCCCATGAAAGAAAGACAAGACATTAAGGGTTCACTGGGTCTTTTGGGGGAGAGCAATCTCCAATAGATTGCCAGTGGGAGGGCACAGAGGGAAAAAAAAAAAAAACCATGGAATTGCTGATTCACTCACATGCTCATAGCCCACCCCACCTCCCAAGCAGCCCCAGGACCCAGTCCCAGCTTCAGGAAACTCCCACACTTACTGTAGGAAAAAGGTCCCAGGCCAACATAGTTCCACTTGCCTCATATCACAGAGGTGATCACCCTGCTACACCTGCCTACGAGTGACCTTGGCCAGGCTATGCCTGCTGGCCCATTGGAGCTCAGACTCCTTTGATCAATTTGCATGTCAAATGGCTGCACCACACCGAACCCTGCTTGTGCAAGCTCAGCCTGCTCAGCCCACTTGCTCAGTTACTGCTCCAACCGCAGCACATACACGCATGAGCCCAAGCACATTGCAACTCCCCATGTGAGCTCCGACTGTATCTGTCCATCATTTGCACTAGCTCAGGTGCCATCCCCTCCAGAACTGCCATGCCAGCAGACCGCCACTGTCCTGTTGCAGGTGAACTCAAACTGATTCCGGGTCCCAGTGTTCTGCCATGCCAGAGTTTGGGCTGCTTCAGTGTTTGGTGCCTTAGTGTCCCTCCTAGTGGGAGCACAGGCAGCTTTGATGCATTTACTGCATGAGAGCTCAGGGAACTTTGGCGCCCCTGCCAGGCAGGAGGTCAGGCAGCTTTGGCAAGTGACAGCCAAAGCTCAGGCTGCTTAGAAACTGCCTCAGGCTGTTTCAGCTTCCCATTGTACTTGAGCCCAGGCTGATTCAACTACCTACATGCCCATACACTGCAATGGGCAGACCACAGCACAAGAGAAATAACATGAAAAATAAAATGCAAGAAAATCCAGTTAGATCACCCAGTCCTACAAAGAACAACTCCAATCAAAACATAGAAGATTCATTAGGATCAGAACACCAAAATGAAACTATGGGCAATGCAACTACAGGTAGAAATTGCAGAAAAGCAACAAAGGACCGATAATCATGTGGATGATGCCATCACTAGATTAGACCTAATAGATAAGAAAATGGAAGGAGTTAAAAGACAGTTAAGAGATATGAGGGAGAGGGGGAAAAAAAAAACAGGACCTCAAAAATCAGCTGGTGATGCTAAATGAAGACATAAAGAAATACAAGGATGAATCCTAAAAAGCATCAAGAAAATCAGAAAATGAGGTAAAAATGGAGGGTGACAGAGGGATGGAAATTATACATAGAAAATTAGTAGAAAATACAAACCTAATTGAACAAGTCCTAAACACTCTAGAAGCTCTCAAGGATAGAGTAAGCCATGTGGAGGATAGAAACTCTGATCTGGAAGACAAGATTGAAGAAACAGTTCAAGAGCTCAAAAATTTTAGTAAGTTCAAAAGTTTCTATGAACAGAACATGAGGAAATTGTGGGACACACTTAAATGCACTAATATCAGGATCATTGGAATACCAGAAGGAGAAGAAATTCAGAACAGAGGCATGGAGAAATTATTTTAAAAAATAACTGAAGAAAACTTCCCCAGTCTTTTAGAAGAAAGGCCAATCAAGATACAAGAAGCCAACAGAACTCCAAACAGACTGGACCAAAGGATAAACTCTCCAAGACATATTGTCATTAAGACTCTAAACATTGACACCAAAGAGAAAATCCTAAAAGCAGCTAGGGAAAAATACCAAACCACTTTTAAAGGTAACCCCATCAGAATTACTTAAGACTTCTCAATGAAAAGCCTGAAAGCTAGAAGGGCTGAGAAGGAAACACTGCAAAGTCTAAGAAACTATGGCTTCCACCCAAACTACTCTACCCAGCAAAAGTATCCCTCATCATAGATGGTGAAAGAAAAAACTTTCTATGACAAAACTCAGCTTTACAATTATATGAACACAAAACCAAACCTACAGAGAGTATTTCCGGAAATTCCCCACAGAGAAGAAACAAATAATCAAACAAATTCCTAAAAGAAGCAGATCACAATAACCAAACTCAGAGTAGGCACAGAAAACTTTAAGTCCATGAAAACACCAAACCACATATACCATCACAACATGGCAGGGATCAAGTCAAATCTCAGAGTCATTACCCTAAATATTAATGGCCTTAATTCACCCATCAAGAGACACAAGCTAACAGGATGGATCAACAAATTAGATTCCTCAATCTGTTGTCTTCAGCAAACCCACCTCAACACTAAAGACAGACAGAAACCTCCTCAGGATGAAAAGGTGGAAAACAATATTCCAAGAAAATGGGAATCAAAAACAAGCAGGCTTAGCTATATTAATATTGGATAAAATAGAATTCAAACCAAAAATAATCAAAAAAGGCAAAGAAGGCCACTTCCTACTTATCAAGGGAAGGATCAATCAAGAGGATATTACAATAAAAAATCTGTATGCACCAAACACAGGGGCGCCACAGTTCATAAAGCAAAACCTACTTGACAATAAAACAGAAATAAGCACCAACACCATCATAGTTGGGGATGTCAATACACCATTTTCAGTAATATACAGATAATCTAAATAGAACCTCAACAGGAAAGTAAGAGATCTCAACAAAACCATAGATCACTTAGACCAAACTGACATCTATAGAATTTTCCATCCCAAATCCCCAGACTACACAATTTTCTCAGCAGCCCATGGAACATTCTCTAAAATAGACCAAATATCTGGTCACAAAGCATGCCTCCACAAATTTAGGAATATTGACATAATTCCCTGCATGATATCAGATTACAATGCTATATTGCTAGAAATTAACAACAAAAGACCCACCAAGAATCCCAACGGCATCTGGAAACTGAATAGCACACATTCAAACAATAAATGGATAGTGGATGAAATAAAAACTGAAGTTGCAAAATTTCTAGAAACGATGACAATGAGAACACATTGTACCAAAACTATGGGACACAATGAAGGCATTCCTCAGGGGAAAATTCACAGCACTCAATGCCTTCACAAAAAAGACAGAGAGAGGGCTGGAGAGATGTCTTAGCGGTTAAGCGCTTGCCTGTGAAGCCTAAGGACCCCGGTTTGAGGCTCGGTTCCCCAGGTCCCACGTTAGCCAGATGCACAAGGGGGCACACGCTTCTGGAGTTCATTTGCAGAGGCTGGAAGCCCTGGCGCGCCCATTCTCTCTCTCTCCCTCTATCTGTCTTTCTCTCTGTGCCTGTCACTCTCAAATAAATAAATAAAAAATATTTAAAAAAAAATTAAAAAAAAAGACAGAGAGATTCCCAAATCAATAACCTAACCATCCACCTAAAGGCACTGGAAAAGCAAGAAAAATCCAACCCAAAGTTCTCCAGAAGGAAAGAAATATTTAAAATCACAGCAGAAGTTAATGACTTGGAATGTAAGAAAACAATTAAGACAATTGACAAAGCAAAGAGCTGGTTCTTTGAAAAAATAAACAAGATTGATAAATCCCTGGCCAATTTGATCAAGCAAAAAAAAAAAAAAAAAAAAGAGAGAGAGAGATGCTTCAAATTAACAAAATTCAAAATGAAAAAGGAGAGATCACAACAGATATAAGTGAAATTGTGAGAATCATCAGGAATTATTTCAAAAACCTCTACTTCACAAAACTGGATAATGTGGAGGAGATGGATAAATTCCTGGACACATACCATCTACCAAAGCTAAACTCAGAGCAGATTAATCTCCTAAATGAGCATATCACACTCATTCAGATTAAATATTAATAAAAATCTTCCCTAAAAAGAGGAGTCCAGGACCAGATGGTTTCTGAGCTGAGTTCTATCAAATCCTCATGGAAGAATTCAAATCAATCTTCCTCAAATGGTGCCACACAATTGGAGAACAGGAAAGCTACTGCAATCCTTTTATGAAGCTAGTATCACCCTAATTCCAAAATCAGGCAGAGATGCCACCAGAAAAGTAAACTACTGGCCTATTTCCCTAATGAATGTAGATACAAAGATCCTGAACAAAATCCTCACAAACCAAATTCAACAACACATCAAAAGCATTACCCACCTTGACCAAGTGGGATTCACCTTGGGAACAGAGGGGTGGTTCAATATACTGAAATCTGTCAATGTAATACACCACATAAACAAGCATAAACACAAAAAACACATCATTTTGATAGAAGCAGAAAAGCCCTTTGACAAGATACAAAATCTCTTCATCATCAAAACATTGGAAAGTATTGGCATGATTGGTTCATATCTTAATATGATAAAAGCAATATACAGAGCTCCTAAGGCCCAAATAATATTTAATGGAGAGAGACTTGGGGAATTCCCCTTAAGATCAAGAACAAGACAGGGTTGCCCACTGTCACCTCTACTCTTCAATATAGTACTGGAAGTCCTAGCTCAAGGCATAAGACAGGAGAAGGAAATAAAAGGGATACAATTTGGAAAGGAAGAAGTTAAGTTAGTACTATTCACTGATGACATGATTGTATATGTAGGAGACCCAAGAGCCTCCATCCCAAAACTCCTCAAGGTGATTAACTCCTATAGCAAAATAGCAGGATACCAAATCAATACACAAAAATCAGTAGCCTTTGTATATGCTAATGGAAAAAATACAGAGAATGAAATAAGGGACATGGTTCCATTTTCACTAGCAACAAAATAATAATAAAATAAATGCCTTGGAATTATGTTAACCAAGGACGTGAAAGAGATATACAATGAAAACATAAAAACATTCAGAAAAGAAATGGAGGAGGACCCCAGAAAATGGAGAGACCTCCCATGCTCCTAGATAGGCAGAATTAATATTGTGAAGATGGCAATCCTACCAAAGGCAATATACAGATTTAATGCAATTCCAATTAAAATCTCAACAGTGTTCTTCAAAGAGATAGAAAATATGAATGGAATTTCAAAGGGGAAAGTGTGGGGGGTGGGGAGGGAGGGAATTACCATGGGATTTTTTTTTTAAATCATGGAAAATGCTAATAAAATTTTTAAAAAATTTTAAAAAAAAAGAAAATATGATCTCAAATTTCATATGGAAAGGCAGCAGGCCTCACATATCCAAACATGTCCTCAGCAAAAGAAATACCTCTGGAGGCATCACAATAACTGATCTAAAGCTATATTATAAAGCCATAATAATAAAAAGCATGGCACTGGCATCAAAACAGGAGTATATACCAATGGAATAGACCTGAGGACATGGACATTGGGTCAAGCAACTATAGCTACTTGATATTTGACAAAGGCCCTAACAATATAGTCTGGAAAAAAGACAGCATCTTCAACAAATGGTGCTGGGCAAACTGGATAACCATATGCAGGAAATTGAAACTTGATCCACACATTTAGCTATGCACTACACTCAAATCCAAATGGATCAAAGACCTCAATATAAGCCCAGAAACTCGACTACTACTAGAAGAAAAGTTAGGAAGTACTTTCCATGTTATAGGAATGGAAAACGTCTTCCTGAACAAAACCCCAGTAGCTCACGATCTTAAACAGTCACTCAACCAATGGGATCACATGAAGCTGAAGAGTTTCTTTGCAGACAAGCATACAATAAGCAAATCCAATAGACAACCCACAGAATGGAAGAAAATATTTGCTAGATATTCAACTGGCAGAGGCCTAATCTCTAGAATCTACAAAGAACTCAGAAATCTAAACAGTACAAAGTCAAACAACCCACTCACAAAATGGAGCAAAGAACTGAACAGGCAGTTCACAGAGGAAGAAATACAAATGGCAAACACACACTTAAGAAAATGTTCATCATCCCTAATCATTAGAGAACTGCAAATTAAAAAAAAACTATGAGATTCCACCTTACCCCAATGAGGACAGCAAACATCAAAAAATCAAACAAAAATAAATGCTGGAGAGGATGTGGAGAAGTAGGAACACTCATCCACTGTTGGTAGAAATGTAAGTGGGTACAACCACTTTGGAAAGCAATATGGAGACTCCTGAAATAGCTGACTATAGAGTTACCAACATACCCATTTATTCCCTTACTAGGCATCTACCCTAAAACCTACAAACCACAGTCTAGGGCGATTTGCTCAGCTATGTTTGTAGTGGCTCAATTCATAATAGTTAAGAACTGGAATCAACCCAGATGTCCATCACTAGAAGAATGGATAATTGAGATGTGGTATATTTACACAATGGAATTTTATGCAGCAGTAAGAAAAAATGACACAATGAATTTTGAGTAAAAATGGTTGAACCTGGAACAGATCATTCTCAGTGAACTTACTCAATCACAGAAAGAAAATAGCCACATAGTATCACTCATCTACAGTACCTAACCTGAATCTTCACAAGATGCCTTACACACCCAGCAAGCATCTCATGGACTTGCCAATAGGATGGGGAGGGCAATGAAGGGGGTGGGAAACACAAATCTATACCCAAACTGCAATGGTACCATAAAATTCTACATCCTAAAAGGCAGACCAAATGGCTGCTCCTTCACCAGGGAACACCTGAGCCAAAAGTTTGGAGCAGTATGTTGGGCCTTGAAAGGCTCAGATATGAGGCCTAGTGGAACTTCCTGAGCCTAGCTAAAGTTTGGCGAACTGCCTCTGCCCAGCTATGACTCAGCAGGGGGCCAAATGGCCTCTGGCCTGCTACTTCCACACAGGAAACTAGAGCTTAGTGCCCATGGCGCTTAGAACTCAGCATGGGGCCAAATTGCCTTGGCCTGCTACTTCTGCACATGAGTCTCCGCCCATGGGTGCTTAAAACCAATCATCTTAAAGGTCACAGTATGCTATTGGCCCTTACATCTCACCCAATCCTAAAATCCCCGCCTTCATTCTCAACATTATATAAACACATGCCTGTAACAAAAGAGTGAGTTCCTGCTTTGACAGGACTCCCAGCTCGGTGGTTAGAGTGGAGACCCCCCCAGGCTTTTCCTATCTCAACCGAACCCTGACTTCCTCATTGCCTTTACAGATGGGGGATATCTGGGGGCTTCCCTGGTTGTATGTCTCCCCTTTAAATTGGGGGTCAAACCTAAGCCCATCAAGTTTATCTTTCAGGAAATAGAGGGATAACCACAATACAAAGAGCTTTTTGCAGTTGTTTTGCCTCTACATACTATTCAGGAGCCGTTCAACTTAATTTCTGACAGACTCTATGTGGTAAACCTACTGCCCAATCTTATTGAAGCTCACATTAGACTTGATCCCATCCCTTAATGATCCAGGCTCACACCCTACTCAAACAAAGAGTCCACCCTATCTTCATACAACATCTTTGAGGCCATCAAAATTTACCAGGTTTCCTGTCTGAAGGAAATAGCTTGACCAATCAATTGGCCTCTGCGGCTCACTGTCACACTGTCTTAGAGGCTATCCAATTTCATTCCCTAACCTACACCAACTGGAGAGGCCTTAAACAAAGATTCCCCCAAATACCAAATAAAAATCTTAAAGAGATTATTAGGACATGAAACTCTTGCCAACACTTCCTCCAGGTCCTCCCCCTCCCCAAACTTCTGGGAGTAACCCTCAGGGCCTTTGCCCCAACCATCTTTGGCAAAAAGATGTTACTCATTATTCCTGCTTTGGAAAACTTAAATATATCTTTTTATCAGTTAATATTTTCTCCCATACCTATTGTGAATCTGAAAATGCCAGGGAAAAATCTAAACAGGCCATTAGTCATATGCTTCAGTGTTTGGCCACTCTAGGGCTGCCTGATCAAGTAAAAACAGATAATGGGTCCTTCATTGTAAGTAAAAACTTTACAAGTTTCCTCCAGATGTGGCAAATTACACATGCCACAGGCATTCCATATAACCCTCGAGGCCAAGCTATCATTAAAAGGTATAACCAAACACTTACATCACAATTACAAAAACAAAACAGGGAATCACTACTGCTCCCATGATCAGCCAAAAAAAAAAAACAGCATTATTCACCTTAAATATTTTAAATTTTTCTAGAAATGAAAAAAAGGTCACCATTTCAAAAACATTCGTCATCCTTCTTCACATACAGCTCGATCAAGGTCAAATGAGGAGACCCATTGACTGGGGCCTGGAAAGGACCAGACCCACTCCTCACAGCAAGAAGAGGGTTTGGATGCGACTTCCCTCAAGATGAAAAAAGATACATTTGGGTACCAGCGAGGGACCTAAAATATTTACCCCAACAAGGGGACATTGAAAATCACCCTTCCAGGGAATGTCCCACCCCTGATGACTGGTCCTAAAATGGTCTTCACCCTGCTAAACCAAACAATTCACTCCCTTGAGGAGGATTGCTAGCTTTGCCTCCAATCTGGGCCTCCCTGGCTGCTCACAGTAATCACCAATGATACAACTACAGTTGCCCATATGACTCTACTCGTTGGGTTGGGAATATCAGTGACATAAAACCATGTCCAACACTATCCTTGATCTCCAACAACAGCTAGATTCCCTGGCTGAGGAAGTCTTACAAAACAGGAGGGGACTAAACCTATTAATGGCCGAAAAGGGGGCATATACTTATTTTTACAGGAAAAATGCTATTTCTACACCAATAGAGCAGGAATTGTTCATGACAAGATCAAAATACTTCAAAAGGACCTGGAGAAGAGATGGTGGGACCTCCAGGACAAGCCACTGCAGATGGGCCTGCATGGCTTCTTACCCCACCTCCTTCCTCTACCTCTTCTTTCCCTAATCCTCACTGTCAGGCCTTGTGTATTTAACAAAATTACACAATTCATTCACCAGCAACTACAGGCAGTAAAAATCCAGCAGGTTAAGATACATTACCAAAGGCTGGCTACTCAGGAATTAAGTTCCTCAGATGACCCACTGCTACCTCCTCTGCCCTCCATGTGACCAATGATGAGTAAAATCTCAGACTGACTGAGATAGCCTAATACAGGCCACGGAGTGGGTTCTCAGTGAGCTAAACACATGGTACCCAGTAATGGGTAAGATCCCCAGAGGGGGACAAAGTAAGACAGGGGACATGGTGACTAATGCTCTTACAAAAACAAAAGTGGGAGATGTTGGGCCTTGAGAGCCCGGACGTGAGGCCTAGTGGAACTTCCTGAGACTAGCTAAAGTTTGGTGAACTGCCTCGGCCCAGCTATGACTTAGCAAGGGGCCAAATGTCCTCTGGCCTGCTATTTCTGCACAGGAAATTAGAGTTTCTGCCTGTGGCACTTAGAAGTCAGCATGGAGCCAAATGGCTTCTGGCCTTCTACTTCTACACATGAAGTTAGAGTCCCCACCCATGCGCTCCTAGAACCAATCATCTCAAAGGTGGCAGTATGCTATTGGCCTTGCATCTCACCCCATCCTAAAATCCCTGCCTTTGTTCTCAACATTATATAAACACCCACTTGTAACAATAAAGTGAGTTCCTGCTTTGACAAGACTCCCAGCTCAGTGGTTTTGGCCCTGGCTGTCAACACCCACCCTCCTCCTCAACCCCTTGGGAAGAACCAGTGGGACTGGTCCTCCCCCAGCACTACCTGCCGGGGGGAGTCAGGCAGGGGTATGGTGAAGACTGACCTTAATCTTCTACATCTTCTCTCTCTCTGTCTTCTCTCTAACTCTTTTATATTAATTATCTTTTCCTTCCTTCTCTTAATGGGCACTGACCTGTAACTCCCAGTACCAGCATGTGGCTATCATCCACAATGAGCTTTTGATCAGAGAGACCTACAAGGTTTCCTAACAGAAAGACAGATGTTGGTCAGAGTACTTGATGACCCTACTGCTGAGGACATCTTATGTGGTTGACACGTAAAATCGAATGGCATGGCTGGAAGCTAGAAGAGAGTCAGACCCCAGACAGTCAGTGTGTCTAGAGCCAGAAGGTGCTACATGGGTGACTGGAGGAAAATGACCAATATCTGTCCAAGCAACTCTTAGTCTAACCTACTTAGTAGCAAATAACATGTTGTGATGCTCACACAAGTGCAATAGTGACACACAGCCAAGGTGGGAAACCAACTGCTCTTGATTCAGCTAATTGATCCCCTCAATGGAATGGGACCCATTGCCAAAGCTGGGAAACAAGTCAGAATCATATGCAAACATGAGCCCACTCTCCATTACCAAGCTACCACCAATCACGGGCTACAAGAGGGCATACACCTATTAAATTCTCTATAAAAAAGTAAGGGTTATCTTATTTGTCTGGGGCTAACTTACTCTCTATTTGAGAATATATTTCTCTTTTTCAGATAGGTGTAGATCCCAAGGAGAGAGCTACCCCATCATACCTCAAAAGGGCCCTGGATGAAACTATGAACAACTGGCAAAGCAAGCAAAGGTGCTGTTTTCTTGGTGAACCGGGTACCAGTACAAGGGTGAAGGAGATCAACACAGAGAAAAATCAATTCCTACCAAATCAGATATCCAGAGGCTCCCAACACCTCATCACCGAAGCAGACCAAAAATGAACCTAACATGGCTCAGGGAAATTTTGCAGAAGAGGGAGCAGAAAGAATGTCAGAGCCACATGTTGGGTCATGATATACAGAGACATTTATCCTACCCATAACTATGGGCTAACTACAGAATGCATGACCCATATACCTCAACAAGGAGGTGCCAGGGGAAGGGGTTAGGTCATGGATGAGCCTAACAATAGTACCAAATTGACTGTATTTACTGAGTACAAACCTAAATAAATCAGTAAATAAATAAACAGCAGAATTTACTGAAAAGCTGCAAAGGGCTGATAATCATGTGAATGCTCTCCTCACTAGATTAGACCTAATAGAAAAGAATCAGGAAGGGTTCCAAAGACTGTAAAATGATCTGCAGGAAAAGAAAAGGACCCCATTATCAGCTGGCTAAGCTCAATGAAGACAAAGAAATCCAAGGATGAATTCCAAGAAGCAGTAAGAAAATCAGAAAATGACATGAAAAGGAACTTTACAGAGGAAAGGAAACTATACATAAAATAAATCAGTAGAAAATAGAAAATGAGCTGAACAAGCCCAAATATTGTCAGCCATGTGGAAAATAGAAACTCAGAACTGGAAGACAGAACAGAGGAAACAATTCATGAGTCCAAAAGTTTTAATAAGTTATTTTTTGTGAACAGAACATGAGGGAACTGTGGAATACTTTTAATGTCCCAGTATTCAAACCATGGGAATACCAGAAGGGAATGAATTTCAGACCAAAGGCATGGAGAAATTATTCAACAAAATTATAAAGAAAACTTTCCTACTCTCTCAAAAGAAAGCCCCATCAAGTTACAAGGTGCTAACAAAACTCCAAACAGACAGGGCCAGAGGAGCAATTCTCTAAGACATATTATCATTAAGGCTCTAAGCATTGATACCAAAGAGAACGTCTTAAAAGCAGCTAGGGAGTAAAAACACATTACATATAAATGTAACCCCATTAGAATGACTTCAGACTTCTCAATGGAAACCCTGAAAGGCTGAAGGAACTGGAATGGAACTCTGCACATCTAAAAACCTATGGACTCCAATCAAAATGACTTTGCCAAGCAAAAGTGTCCCTCATAATAGATGCTGATAGAAAAACTTTACATAATAAAACTCAGCTTTACAACTATATGAACACAAAGCCAAACCTGCAGAGAGCATGTCAAAGAATTCTCCACACAGAACAATGAAACAAACAACCTCAAGCGCTTACAAAAAGCACCTCACAATAACTGAACTCAGAGAAGTCACAAAAAACACAAAGTCTAAGAAAACACAAAACCAAATAAACCACCACAATATAGCAAGTATTAAATCAAACCTCATAGTCATTATCCAAAATATTAATGGCCTAAATTCTCCCATCAAGAGACCCAAGCTAACAGGGTGGATCAGAAAATTAGACTCCTCAATCTTCTGTCTTCAATAAACCTACCTCACCACTACAGACTGACACCTCCTCAGGGTGAAAGGGTGGAATATCATATTCCAAGCAATAAGAAACAAGCAGGCATAGCTATACTAATATCAGATAAAATAGACTTCAATTCAAAAGTAATAAAAAAAAAAAGCAAAGAAGGTCACTACTTATTTAACAAGGGAAACATCCAACAAGCAGATATCACAATCATCAGTCTTTATGCACCAAACACAGGTGCATCACAATTCTTAAAACAAAACCTACTTTACAACAAAACAGAACTAACCACCATCATAGGTGGGGACTTCAATACTCCACTATCAGTAATTTATAGATCATGCAAACAGAAAATTAACAGGGAAGTGACAGAGTTCAACAAAACCACAGATGAATTAGACCTAACAGACATCTCCGGAACATTCTAGCCCAAATCCACAGATTACACACTTTTGTCAGCAGCCCATGGAACTGTCTCTAAAATAGATCATATGCTGGGTCATAAAGCCTGCCTCCATATATTTAGGAAGACTGACATAATTTCCTGCAGGATATCAGATCACAATGTTGTATTGCTAGAAATTAATAAGAAGTCCCAGCTCAAGAAATAAGACAGGAGAAAGAAATAAAAGGGATAGAAATTCGAAAGGAAGTTAAGTTAGCCCTGTTCACAGATGACATGATTCTATGAAAAAGTGACCCAAGAACCTCCATCTCAATACTCTTAGAGGTGATTAACTCCTTAAGCAAATCAGCAGGAAACAAAATCAATACACAAAACTCAGTAGCCTTTCTATATGAGAAAGACAAAGATACAGAGAAAGAAATAAGTGACAGTGTTCCATTTTCAATAGGAAAACAACAAAAATGACTTGGAATAACATTAAACAAGGATGTGAAAGACCTATACAATGAAAACATAAATTCACTCAAGAAAGAAATTGAGGAAGACTTGAGAAAATGGAAAAAGACTTCCCATGCTGATGGACAGGCAGAATTAACATTGTAAAACTGGCAGTTTTAGCAAAGGCAATATACAGATTTAATGTAGCACCAATAAAAATCCCAACGGTTTTCTGCAGAGAGATAGAAAAAAAATCATATGGAATTGTAGAAGGCCTCACATTGCCAAGCATATCCTTAACTCAAGATCTAGTGGCATCACCATGCCTGAACTAGAGCTATATTACAAAGCCATAGTAATAAAAACAGCATGGTACTGGCATAAAAACAGGATTATAGACCAATGGAACAGAATTGAGAACCCAGACTTTGAGTCCAGTACAGCTACTTGATGTTTGAGAAAGGCCAAATGATGTAGGCTAGGAAAAAGAGAGCTTCTTCAACAAATGGTGCTGGACAAATGGGATAACCATGTGCCAGAAAGTGAAACTCAGTACACACATCTCACCATGCACAAAAAATCAAGTCCAAATGGATAAAAGACCTAAAGATAAGACTGGGAACTCAGCTAGTACTGAAAGAACAACTAGGAGGAACTTTCTATGATATAGGAATGGGAAAAGACACCCTGAACAAAACTCCAGTAGCTAAGGAACTTAAACAATCATCCAACCATTGGAATCTCATGAAGCTGAAAAGTTTCTTCTCAGACAAACATACATTAAGCAGAGCCAGTTGATGACCCACAGAATGGGAGAAAATTTTTTCTAGGTATACAACTGGCTAATTTCTAGAATCTAGGAAGAACTCAAAAACCTAAACAATAAAAAGTGAAACAACCCACTCACAAAGTGGGTCAAAGAACTGGACAGGGAGTTCTCAGAGAAAGAAATACAAATGGCAAACACACACTTACAAAAATTTTCATCTTCCATAATCATCAGAGAAATGTAATTAAACAACCATGATATCCTACCTTACCCCAGTAAGGATAGCAAACATTAAAAAATCAAATGAAAACAAATACTGGAGAGGATGGGGAGAAATAAGAACCCTCATTCATTGTTGGTGGGAATGTAATAGATATAGCCAGTATGGAAAGCAATATGGAGACTCCTAAAAAGGTTGACTATAGAGTTACCAACAGACCCAGGTATGCCGTACTGGGCATTTACCCTAAAATCTTCATTTCTCAGTTCAGAGAAATTTGCTCAACCATTTTTATAGCTGCTCAATTCATAATAGGTAAGAGCTGAAATCAACACAGATGTCCATCATTAGACAAATGGGTAACTAAGATGTGATATATCTACATGATGGAAATCCACATAGCAGTAAGGAAAATGACACAATGAAATTTGAAAAAAAAAATGGGTGAACCTGGAACAGATCATTCATAGCAAACTCACCCAATCACAAAAAAACAATCGGCACATTGTCTTACTCATCTGTGGCTCCTAACCTGAATCTGCCCAAGATGTTGGCATACCTAATAAGCATCTTGAGGAACAGACAATGGGAAAGGTGGTGTGCGAGGGGAAGGTAAAGATCGGGGTTGGGGAAACAAATCTACACCCAAATGGCAATGGAACCATAAAATTCTGCCTCCTATAAGACAGACTAAATAGTTGAACCTTGATCAGGGTCTTAGAGGGAACACCTGAATCACAGGGCCCTAGAGAGGGCATTATTAAGACTAACTTTAATCTTCTCCTGTTTATCTTCCTCTCTCTCCCTTTTCTCTCTCTTTTATGTTACCTATATTTTTCTCCCTTTTTTTCCTTGGCACTGGTATAACTCCCTGTACCAGCATGTGGCTAACACCCACAGTTGGCTGTTGATTAGAAAGTTTTACAAGGTTTCCAACAAGAAGACAAAATTTCTGTCAGAGTACTTGATGATCCCCCTAAAGTTTATAGTAAGAATCTACTGCCAAAGAAACCACATGCTGTCGGTATGGAACATGGAGTGATCTGACTTGAATCTGGAAGAGAGCCAGTACCCTCCCTAGATAGTTCTTCTCATGCCAGAAGGACCTACATGAGTGACTGGGAGAAAATGACCAACACCTATCCAAGCAACTAGTGGTCTAAGCTACTAAGCAGCAATCAACCTGATGTGATTCTCACACAAGTGCAGTAGTGTCACACAGCCATGGTGGGTAACCGACTGCTCCTTATTTGGCTGACTGATCTGCTCAGTGGGTCAGAACCCATTGCTGGATGTGGGAAACAAGTCAGTACCATATCCAAAAAATGAGCCTACTCCCCTCTATTATCAAGCTGGATACAAGAGGGCCTACACCTATTAAATTCTCTCTAAAATAATAGTGATTATCCCTTTTATCTGATGCTAACTTCACTTTCCATTGGGAAAGTTGCCCCTCTTTTTCAGATGGATGCATTTCCTGAGGAGAGAATCGGCCCATCACACCTCACCAGGGCCCCAACTGACAGCAAGTGTAAGAGTGCTGCTTTCTTGGTGAACCTGGCACCAGCACAAGGGTGAAGGAGATAGAAATAGAGAGCATTCAACTTCTACCACACCAGACATCCAGAAACATGGAGGTTCCCAAGACCTCATCACTGAAGTAGACATAAAATGAACCCCATTATGGCTCAGGGAAATTTGTGGCAGAAGGGGCGGAAAGATTGTTGTAGCCACATTTTGCAAATGCTTGACCTTGTGTGCATGCATTGCCTATGTCTCTGGCTTACATGGGTTCTGGGTAGTTGAACCTGGGTCTTTAGGCTTTATAGGTAAGCATGTCAACCACTAAGTCATCTTTCCAGCCCTGCAAATGGAAATTTAAAGGGGGCAAAATCCTTTATGGCATTTATGGTGGTTTGAATCAAATGTCCCTAAGTAACTCATTTGTTTTGTAGACTTAGTCCTCAGATGGTGGCAAATTTGAAGGTAAAACCTTTCTAAAGGTGGTGTTTTGTTGGGGGAAGGCTTAGATGGATTAAATCCTGAACTTGATTCACTATACTTCTGCTATTTTTTACCTGCTGTGGCTGAGATGATGTTCAGCCTCTGTTTATGCCATGCTTTCCTTTGCCATCATGGAGCTTCCCCTCAAGACTGTAAACCAAAAAAAATATTTTCCTCCCATCAGCTGCTTTTGGTTGGGTGCTTTATCCCAGCAATGGGAGGTGACTACAACAAAGTACTAATAGTGAATGCATGCTGTTATGTGTTTAGAAAATCCATAGAAATACACAATCCAAAGAATGAAAATTAGTGCTAGGTAAGGACTATAGTTAATGTTACATAGATAGGCAGATAAGGTGACAGATATATTAGATAGATAGACATATAGACAGATGGATAGATAGATGATAAATAGTGGATGGGTGAATGGTATGCTAGTGAGTTATAAAAAGCATATAGCACTGGGTTTTGAGAACATAACTAAGTGCTAGGACACTTGACAATCATATGCAAAGACCCTAGTTTCTATCTTAACATCACAAAAAACCCACAAAAAACAAAATTCTGGTGCTACAAAAAGTATCTTATTAATGTGAACTATGCATCTTTTTTATTTTAATGCTTTTCTACAAACACGAAATTGCTCTCAAATTAATTCAATTAAAACATAATACAAATTTAAAAATTACTTCATAAAGGGTGATTTAAAAAAAAAAAACCTATAATGAGGGCTGGAGAGATGGCTCACTGGTTAAAGGCACTAGCTTGCAAAGCCTGATGGTCTGGTTCAATTCCCTCAGTACCACTGAAAAGCCAGATGTACAAAGCAATATGTGTCTAGGGTTTGTTTGCAACAGCAGGAGGACCTGGAATCACCAAACTCCCTTTCTGTCACTGTCTCTCTTTCTCTTTCTCTCAAACAAATAAATGAAAATCTTTTAAATAGAAAAACCTATAATTAGTTTAAATAAAACTTAGAGCATTTGACTTATCTGGGATATAGAATTATTTCAGAAGCAGAAGTGTGGGAGCATATCAAATAAACTATTTCCCAATCCTAAAAGAACTGAGATAACAAAGTTGAATAGTACTGGATTTACATCTCTAAGTAAAAATATCCAATACCCATATCAATACAATTGACAAAATGTGTGAGGGAAAATAAATCTATGAAAATACTCTAAATGATTTAGGGTGATCTTTCATCTCCATGGATGTGGAAAATTTCACACTACTGCTTGACTATAGGATATGTATAGAGATTTCTTTACAAATAAAAACATATGTAGAGGAGAAGAAAGTGTAATATTTTTTTAAGATTTTTTTAAAATTTTTATTTATTTATTTATTTGAGAGCAACAGACAGAGAGAAAGACAGATAGAGGGAGAGAGAGAGAATGGGCGAGCCAGGGCTTCCAGCCTCTGCAAACGAACTCCAGATGCATGCGCCCCCTTGTGCATCTGGCTAACGTGGGACCTGGGGAACCGAGCCTCGAACCGGGGTCCTTAGGCTTCACAGGCAAGCGCTTAACCTCTAAGCCATCTCTCCAGCCCCGAAAGTGTAATATTTTAATAGAACAGTTGATAAAGTACATCATCTAGGTTACTATGGCTAACGTCAAGTGATAAATCTATATGTAAAGTCATGGTCTACTGTAATGCCAAGGTTATTTTCCCTCTTTTTATGTAAAAGTTTTTTTTTTTTATTTGCAAATGAACTATAGACAGACACATGTACCACCTTGTGCTTCTGGTTAATGTAGGTACTAGGAAATTGAACCTGGGTCCTTAGGCTTTGCAGACAATCACCTTAACCACTAAGCTATCTCTCCAGCCTAATATGTTCCCTTTGTCTATCTTTCTACAAAATCATGACCAGCCAATCCCATCATTAGAAAAATAGACAAATTCTAAGTCAGAGACATTCCATAAAACACCTGACCAGCAGTTATCGTATGGACCAAGACTATCAAAAAGAATAATTTGAGAAACTGCCAGTAGCCTGGTAAAAGGAGACATGGTGACCAAAAATGACTTTATAATCTTAATCAGAATATATAATCTCATTAAATTAAAAAAGTACCTCAAGGAACTTTGGATTAAGCATGGATTTAGGTCATTGGTATATCAATATTGCTTCAAAAGTTGTGACAAATGTTCTCTATTGTTAATGAATTGTTAACAGCTAGGAATGGATGCATTGAAAAATTACAGAATCTCTTTTTTTTGTGCAACTTCCTGTAAATATAAAACTATTTCAAAACCAAAACATTATTTTAAAAATTAAGCTTAATTTACCTAGTGATGCTTTATTAAGGAATATCTGGGCTAGAAAGCCAAGTACCACATGTTCTCTCTCATATGTGGATCCTAGCTACAAATTTTTTGTTTTGTATGTGAGTTGAAATAAAACTCAGCAGCAGAGGCCAGTAAGCTATAAAGGGGCTATAAGTGAGTGAGGAGTGGGGATGATACATACATACATTATTATGTGTGTGTGTGTGTGTGTGTGTGTGTGTGTGTGTGTGTGTGTATCAGATTAGATTACTGGGGGTGGAGAGCCCTAAAGGTGTAAATGAGATCAGGGGAAGAGACTGAGTAAAGAAAGGGTGGGGGGGGGCAGGCTAATCAAAATCTAAGAGGGTATAAATAAATCATATGGAAACCTACCGTTTTGGACAATGGCACTTCCAGAAACCATAGATAGTTAATAGAAAATTTTCAGTTCCAGGTATGGGATGCCTTCCAGTGAGTTGTTGACAAGAGTGGTTCCTGATTCCCTGAAATCATTACAGGCTATTGTTGAGAATCTTGATTTCCCACTAGGAATAGATGGTAAGACACTATTGCTGAACACACCAAACTGTTTGTGATGTAAGGTCACTGAGATATCTTACTGGAGCTGAAATGAAAACCTTCTCTCTGAAGACCAGCTGACAAAAAGCTGGAAAAAGCTACCCTGCATGTAGCTCCATGGGAGAGAGAGAAGTCATCGTTGGAGATAAACAACAATGGACATTGAGAGTCTTAAGTTTGACCAGCCAGGCCAAATGAGCCAATGGATGCAATAGTGTTAAGGAGAAAAACAACTGCTCTCTAATCTGACTAGAGGCCCATTTCAAAGGAGGGAATATATGTCAGAAACTGAAAACATATGACAGGGGAACTCATGAGCCCTAGTAGTATAATGCCTGCTGGTGTTTGGCTAAATGCATATATTATGTTCACCAAACTGCCCAGTAATCACTTTTATTAATGTTCATACCATTGATTACTGCTACTTTCATTTTATTTGGAGATACTTCTCTTTTCAGATTACAATGACCTCTGTGATGACTCAGAAGGCACCATAGTGCTGAGAAGTGACAGAGGAGTGCTCAGCAGAGGAACATCTCTATCATGCCTTCCAAGGCTCATGGTCTATTACAGAAGAAATAGGTACAATGTAAGAGCCAAAGAGGATATGATTCCTTACAATACACTCTTACAAACACAAAATGGCCAGGATATCCATGACATCACAGTGCCTGGCATTACCTATGCAAGACCATCATGATAGGAGGAAAAGATGAAGACATCAAAATAAAGGAAAGACTAAGAAGGGCAGGGCATGTGATGGAGAATGGAGTTGTGAAAGGGAAAGTGAAGGAGAGGAGGGAATCATAGTGGTTTATTTTCTATAATTATGGAAGTTGTCAATAAAAATAAAGCTAAAAAAAAGAAATAAATGGGCTGGAGAGATGGCTTAGTGGTTAAAGTGCTTGCCTGCAAAGCCTAAGGACCCAGATTTGATTTCCCTCTACCCACCTAAGCCAGATGCACAAAGTGGCAAAGGCATCTGAAGTTCATTTACAGTGGCTAGAGGCCCTGGCATGCCCATACTTGCTTTCTCTCTGCCTCTCTCTCTAATAAATGAGTAAAATGAAATCTAAAAAATAATTATCTGGAAACATGCTGAAAATCAATTGCTCAGCCTTGGAATAGAGAACCAATAGAAACAGTTAAGAAAATTCTTAGTTTTCTATACATATCTACTTCATCATATTAGCATAAGCAAAAAGGTGTGTGTTGTTCTCTTCACCCATTGAGCTATACCTTATTTTTATATGAAAGAAGAACATAGCTTTAAAACTTTTCACGAATATGGCATCCCCAGACCTAGTCTGACATTGGCTGGCACTACCTGAATCTTTTAATTGCCACCACCTACCCCCAGGCATACATAAAGAACATATCAAACACATGTAGTATCTATGTGGCTCCTGTGGTTTCTGAGCAAAAGATCTTTTTATTTTTATTATGAGAGTACCAGGTCTCTCTTTATTTATTTGTTTTCTTTATTTTTATTTACTTATTTGACAATGACAAAGAGAGAAAGAGCAGAGACAGGGGGGGGGGGAGAATGGGTATGCCAGTGTCTCCAGCCACTGTACACAAACTCCAGATGCATGCACCACCTCGTGCATCTGGCTTACATGGATCCTGGGGAATCGAGCCTCGGACAAGAGTCCTTAGGCTTCACAGGCAAGCATTTAACCAGTAAGCCACCTCACCAGCCCAAAAGATCATTTTTATATTAAGAAACTTCATGCTTATAATTTTCTTAAATAATAATAAGATAGTAAATGAGTGAGTAGGATAAGTGGGCCTAAAATTCATTTTTATTTTTAAAAGTTTAATATTTTAGCAAAATCCATATTTGGATCAAATAAACTAATTCAAAAATATAAAATATCTTATAAAGAAAATACCATATAAAGAAATGCTCTTTCTATCCATCCTTATTCCAAGCCTGCTTCTCAGTAGGAGCCATATCTAATTCTTAAATATGTTTTTCATTTTCATTCTTTTTATATTTATATTCCTTTATTTACTTGAGAGAGAATATGGGAGCACCAGGGCCTCTAGCCACCACCTTGTGTATCTGATTTATGTGGGTATTGGGGAATCAAACTTTGTTCCTTAGGCTTCACAGGAAAGTGCCTTAACTACTAAGCCATCTCTCCAGCCCTGTATTTATCTTTAAATCTGGAAATAATGGTTTTATAGTATAAGTTGTTTAAGCTGTTCTCCTCTAAACTATCAGGAAACTTCTCCTCTCCTCACTCCCTATTTCTTCTAGAGAGATTTCATTATAATTTTGTGCCCATATTCATGGTATTTATTACCATTTGCACTTGTTTCCAATTGATCCCTTATTACTATCAGGTGAGAAAGAGTACATTTGGCATTTGTCTTTCTGAGATGGTGTGACCTCACTTTTCATGATTTTTTCTAAGTTCCTCCATTTTCATGCAAATTTGATTATTTCATTTTTTTCTTACCACTGAGTAGAATTCCATTGTGCATATGTACCACATCTTCATTATCCATTCATTTGTTGATATGCATCTTGTCTGATTCTAGTTCCTGACTATTGTGAATAGATCACAGATAAATATGGTTGGGCATATGTTTCTATGGCATAGAGTCTTTAGGGTATATATCCAAAAAAGGTATTGTTGGTAGTTCTATTTTCAAGCTCTTGAGGAGTGACCATACTGATTTCCATAGTGGCTATATGAGTTTGCACTCCCTCCAGCAGTGGGATAAAGGGTCTTCATTCCTAATACCCCCACCAGCATGTGCTATCATTTTATTTTTTTGATGCTTGACATTCTGAATGGAGTGAGATAAAATATCATGCATTTCCCTGATGAGTAGAGATGCTGTACATCTCTTTAGATGTTTAATGGTCATTAGCAGTTCTTCCTTTGGGAAGTCTTTTCAATTGCCTGTCCAATTTTGTTTTGAGTCGAGTGTTTGATATTTTTATTGTTTATGTGTTTGAGTTCCTTGTAGATACTAGATATTAAACTTTTTTTGGAAATATAGGTGGTGAAGATTTATTCCTACTCAGTTGTCTTTTGTTTGTTTTTTTGAGGTAGGGTCTCACTCTAGCCCAGGTTGACCTGGAATTCACTATGGAGTCTCAGGGTGGCCTCAAACTCATGGCAATCCTCCTACCTCTGCCTCCTGAGTGCTGGGATTAAAGGTGCGCACCACCACGCCTGGCTTCCTACTCAGTTGTCTTTTGACCCTGTTGATGGTTTGCTTATCTAAACTATATATATATATATATAGATAGATAGATAGATAGATAGATAGATAGATAGATAGATAGATAGATGAATGTGTGTGTATATATATATATATATGTGTGTGTGTGTGTGTGTGTGTGTGTGTGTGTGTGTGTGTGTGTGTATGTATGTATTTTAATGAGGTCTCAGTTGTTGATTGCTTGCCTAGTTCCCTGAGCTACTGTAGTCTTATTCAGAAAAGCTTTCCCTATGTCTATATCTCGGAGTGTTCTCAGTACTTTTTCTTCTAGTCAATTGAAAGTTTTAGGTCTTATATTGAGGTCCTTTATCCATTTGGTGTTGATTTTTGTGCAAGGTGAGAGAAGGAGGTCTAACTTCAATCTTCTGCATATACCCATCCAGCACCACTTGCTGAAGATGATGTCGTTGTTCCAGTGAGTGCTTTTGGCCTTTTTGTCAAAGAGCAGGTAGCTGTAGTTACTCAAACTCATACCTGGATCTTCAGTTCTATTCCATTGGTCTATTTGCCTATTTGTATTGGGCTTCATTTTGATAGAACATATACATTTAGAAATTTATCCATTTCTTTAGATTTTAGAATTTAGTGGACCATAATGATTTTCTAAAATATATTTACATGCACTACTTTCAGTTCTGTTCTACCTCTAGTTTTATTAATTTGGGGCTTACTTTTTCCAGTTGTTGGGCCCTTGATGTATTTCAGACTGGGAAGAGGGAAATGATGGTACTAACACATGATGTTTCCACACAAAGTATATTGTTAATTTAAAAATATGGAAAAAAATTCTCAATTGTTTATCTATTCTCCTAGTGAGCTTTGTTGTTATCTAATCTTTGATGATATGCTTTTTCATGTAGCATTCCTTTAAATATCTTATGAAATGATGTTTAACATTCATTAATTTCCTTAGCTTAATCTTAATATTACCATTTGTTATTTAGCCTTTTACTTTAAAGGGAAACTCTGCAGTATATAGTAATCTTTGTTAGCAGTTATTTATTCCAGGTTTGAAATATACCAATTTTTTTCTTGGTCTTTAGAATCTCTGCTGAGAAGTTTGTACTGATTTTGATGGTCTTACCCTTGTAAGCAGCTTTTTTCTTTGCTTTGTTTTGTATGGTTACAGCTTTTGCCATTCTTTTCTTTTTGTTCTGTACTATTTGAGTTTAACTATGAGAAGATATAATATGGAGAATTTCTTTTATGATTATATCCTTAGGGTTTCTAAAAGTCTTTTACTTAGATCTTTCCTTATGAATATTTTGCTACAATTTCATTGAATCATTTTTCTATGACTTTAGTCTGTACTTGTGTTCTCTTTTCTATAGCAAGGACTCGAAGATTTTCTCTTTTTAATTAATTAATTATTTGAGAGAGAGAGGAAGAGACATATAGAGACAATGGGCATGCCAGGGTCTCTAGCCACTGCAAATGAACTCCAGACACAAGTAACATCTTGTGCATCTGGCTTTGTATGATTACTGGGTAACTGAACCCTGGTTCTTAGGCTTTGTAGGCACGCACTTTAATCACTGAGACATCTTTCCATCTTTCCTCTCTTAATCATATCACTGGCATCTTGAAAGTTTTGATCTGGGTTGCTACTACTTTTCTTTATTGATATTTGAATATATTAATTATACTGTTTTGTGTAAAGGAAAGTGAAGAATGCATTCAAGGAAAGAGGAAGAAATGTTCTGGTGAGGAATTCTTTATTTCCATATGACAAAACTAAATTCTGTAAACTATTCCATGAAAGCACAGTTAACATTTGCTAATCACTTCTATAATGCATGCACACAACATACTAGGCACAGTATGCATTTATTTGTATTTATTATCATAACAAATGTCCTTTAGCAAATATTTTAGATTGGCTAGTGATAAATTATATAAATTAATTAAATTAATTAGATTACATTTGATTCAAAGTTGGAAAGTTCTTTAATAGAATTATTTGAGTAGCTACACATTTTGAATGTCTATTGAGATATTTTAATTAAACTACAGGAGAATCACAAGAATTAATATATATTGATTATACTGCATTTGCTGAGTTCTATGCTAGGGGTTCTTTAAAATGATTAAATATATTATTACTATAAGTTCATTTTAGATTCCTAAAAATTTACCCCATCAACCTTGCAACAAGGTTGCAATTAAGGTATCATTATTCCCAGTGCACATGAAACTAAGTACTTGTTATATTAAGAGGCAGAGAAAATACCTTTAAAGCTAGTCTTATTTGGCCTTTAAGTCAACAATCTCTCTTCATAATCTGTGTTAATTTCACAGATCTGTGACAATATGTAGAATATTCTATATTTTATGAAGTGCAACATTATAGTGGTAATTTGAGCACATCAAACAAGTCCCTTATCTTCTTCCTAATGAAACTAGATCAGCATACATGTCTTTTTCACAGAACTACAAACAAAAAATACTAATGACCTGAAGGCTAACAATTTAATATGAGACAGTACTCCTTTACCATTGTGGGGCCACTAGTCTTCATAGAGTCCATTGAACTTGTGTGAGAGAATCTAAAGGGAGACAGGGACAGATGAACAAGAACATAATAGTGACATATGTGGCATGCAATATATTTTTCAAAGGAACTAATCCTATAATTTAAGAAAATCCATTGAGGGCAGGCATCATTAACTTAGAGAGAGGAAGCAAAAATCTGAGGAGCTAATGTATTTAGCCAAAGCATTGCAGCTTTGTAAGACAGGGAGATAGAAGGATCAATTAGGCACTTTGCACTTATACTAGAAAGAAATTGAGAACTGCGGTAAAGTTGGAGAACAAAAGAGTGATTTTCTGAGGTGGAGGAGCAAGGAAAGAAGGCAGGTGTAGGATCACTTAATTATTCTTTCTGGAACAGAACTCAGCTCACTGATCTTATGTCCTAGCTCTTGCTGTGCTAGTATGTACATACAACTAACTCACTTTCTTTTATCTAAGATTTTAAAGTACCTCTGAGAAAGATGAGGGTATAGAAATCAACTTAGAAATACAATAGTTTGAGAACTGATCCAAGGACTTAATATAAGAACTAAATAATAGAAAGCAAAAATAGCAGAAAACCCAGGGAGTTTGCATTCCTATGTCTTATCAATAAAGCTAAAATAATGACATCATTCCTTGTTCTTTAAAAGAATTTCCTGTTAGCATTATGACTTGAAGAAATGGAGAATGATCTTTCAAAATAGAATGCCAATGTGATCCACTAAACATTAATCTTATTTTCCTGATTTCTAGGTGCATCAAAACACAGATATTGAAGATAAGTTGAGCACATATAAGTATGAACACATATATGCATACAAACATATATACACACATTTTCATGTAACTGTCAAGAATAGGTTTTTTTATATGGCACACCCTCCTTTTCTTGATTCTATCAATTTTCTCTTTTCAGACACATTGCATATTATATAAGGTGCTTCTGTTTAAGTGACTGAGCCAGGGCCCTCTATCAGGGAGTCTCAATGTAAGTGCTTTTATAGATCTGGCATGGCATGATTATAAGAAGACTTGCAGAAAAACTGAGCATCTGTGCACTCTGGTCTTACCTGCTATAAATAGGTTCTCATTAAACACACATATAAACTCAGCTTGAGACCAAGGATGTTATTGAATGTTCTTAATAAATCATCTGCAATATTTAAATGTGCCTAAAAAGAAAGATTTAATATAAGATCATCAATAAATTATTTGATTACCTTTGTGTGTATATTTGAAACTCAGATTAAATATGCATGTTTTATAGAAAGGAGATGAAATCTGTCAGTCACATGTATTTATTTACTCAGTAGCTCAACAGCAAACAATAAGTCTAAATGATCTTTTGGACAGAATTGACAAGTTTTTGAGCCAAAATATTGACAGATTGTGTTTGCTAAATGATTCTAGTTGCAGAGATCAATCCATGATTATAGACATTCTTAGATATATTTTCAGCACTAAGGAAAGCTCAGAATTAGCTACATTTTGACAATTAAGAAAGATCTTCCTCAAAATCTAAATGTTTGACACATTTTTATTTTTCAGGGATGATATGCTTGTAGTGGACTAGACAATAGAGAAAACAGCTTTTAATTTCAAAAGAGCAAGATTGTCTGAACTCAAGCCCTTTAATTGACCTGCGTATTTAAAAAAGCAATGGTTGGAAAGTTACCCATACTGTAAATTTTCAAATCAGAAAAGTCACTAACCTTGTGGCTGGGATAAAGTTTTAGCAATGTGCAACCACTGGTGGTTTTCAAGTATTAAAAGCAGTAAGAGTGTATATAATCTTGATTCTTACTCAAGCTATTGAATTAAAGTAATCTTTTTCCAGAAACTTATTTAAAAGTTTCCATTCCTGTAGAAATGTCTTAGTGGTTAAGGTGCCTGCCTGCAAAGCCAGAGGACCCAGATTCAATTCCCCAGGACACATGTAAGCCAGATGCATAAAGGGGCTCATGCATTTGGATTTCATTTGCAGCAGCTGGAGGCCCTGATGTACCCATTCTGTGTGTGTGTGTGTGTGTGTGTGTGTCTCCCTGCCTATTTCTCTCTCAAATAAATAAAGAAAAATAAAAATATGTAAAAAAAAAGTTTCCAGTCTTACAGCTTACATAACCTTTGCTTCTGTAATAGAGCAGTTCTTAAAAGCAAAAATATATTAAGTGAATAACATTCAATAAACCAATATTTTTAATAGACTAATCTTACTCTCAATAAGCTTACATACCTATCTGAAAAAACATTTGACACTCTGTCTGTATTTATTCATCATGGGTCTAAAATAAATTTAGTTTGATAGCATGAGTGTTCTACTTGTCCAAAAATTGGATCTTTTTCGAGGGGCGGGGAGTGTCTATGCTTGTAACAATGGTAAAATTAGGAAAGTTGTTTTCTGTCACATTAGTTAACATATGCAAGCTTACTTAACATGTGGATGGCAAATAAGAGTAATTATATTAAAACAAGGAGCTGCAGTGCCAAAGCAATAAAAATAGACTAGGTTGTATTATTAATTCTTGTGTTAAGGGTTTTGAGCCATGTTGATTGGCCTGAATTTTTTGATTTTGTTATGGTACAAAGGGATTGTTTGAAGTAATTTGTCCCCGAGAGAGACTCACAATCCCAAGCGGGTTTCAATTCAGCAAAGCAAATCTAATTTTGTTTGCTTTATGCAAACCAGAAGGGGCTGTGGTTCATTCTGTTTTCACTGGAGGGGAAAGGCGCACTAATGGGACCTGCTGAAATGCATGCATTGCAAACATCATACCCCTGCATATATTAAATTGAGCTATGTGATGCACTATGCTCATCATCTCATTGTGTACACAGATATGTGTTAGAACAAAGCCTTTTAATAGCAAGGGAACCTTACTACATGATGTCAATACTATATTGTATGTATATTTAATGCTGCCATTAGAATACCTGCCCTTAAGTAGAGTATGTTCATAGTTGTGAACATTTTACAAATCAGCTTCTTCTTATGTGAAAGCTATACACTGAGGCATTTATGCTCAACTTTAAAGCTAACATCTGAAGATTAATTATATGGGTAGGGATAAAGCTTTCCCATTTTTCCAGTTCCCATCCCTACATATAAATTCTTGACATACCTGAGTTGAATTGGAGAGATGTTTGGCACCTTTTTGGAAGAATAGCACATGTCACAATCTGAACATTCATGCTGGAAGATAAATGAAAGATAATAATATCTGCTCAACAGGTGCCATTAAAACCAGTGTCCATCCCTGTGACAAATCACCATCTTTCCTGCTTCTCCTTTCAACAAACTGTGCTCTTTCCTTGACTTGCCAGAGCCAGTTATTCTGCCAGATGCACTTGATCAAATTCATCAAAATTACAGGGTGCTTGAAATGGGAAGGGGAACCAGAACATTATAGATGCTAATGCAGTTATTGGCTAGGTAAATTTACTCAAATAAAAGTAGAATTATTTGTCAATTAAAATTGCATAGTGACTGCAACTCCTGTCATACCAGTGCCATTTTCAGTGTTTTTGTTTTGAAAATAGTTCCAGTATTGCAAATAGACAGACACATCTCCAGACCCTGCAGTTTGACATTTGGCAGTATGCCTACTTTGCTGTTAATTTTCCAAAACTACATTAATTTGCTGAATGACTTTTTTGAATCAATTCACATAAAACTCAAGATGACACTCGTTATGTATAAAACAGTGACTATTAAAAGCACAGGTTACTTATAAAAACATATGGAGTGAATCAGTTTCAATTTTGTGTTTTAAGTTCAAACATCAGTTAGTTTTATTGATTTTTTTCTTTCTAATGGAAATTGCTTAATGAAACATTACAAGAATAATCTTCCTACTGTTTTGTTTCTGCTTGTGCTTATCTGTTTCTTCCATTTACTTTGTATACATTTGTAATTTGATTTGGTTTGGATCACAAGTGATACCTCAAGCAGTTGAAATTCAATGATGCAACCAAAAATAGTTGTTTAATATTGTGACAAAAAAAAACTTGGTCTTCAAAGTATACTGTATTTAATAGTTGAGCAATCTAAATACTGAAAATAGATACCCTGAAAAATTATTCAAACAGAAGAGAAACTTGACTGAGGGACATTCTAATAGTTACTGGCCTTTTGTGGCATATATTTTTGGAACATTTGAGTTATTATTGGAAATACTTCTGTAGCTTACAGAAACACTTCCTTGATTTATAAATATGTTTACTCCAAAGAAAAATGCTACCTTTGCCCTGACATAAACATTTGTTGATCTCTGACAGATTTTGCAGGTCAAAGTACAGTACTATTGGGATACAAATTGCATATTTGTATATATATATGCAATTTGTATATATAGATATAGATATAGATATAGATATAGATATAGATATAGATATAGATATAGATATATAAAGTATATATGTTATATATTATATATAATCGTCATAATACTTTGAATGCACCCAATCCTATCGAATAAAATGTTTATACATATATTTCCTAATATTTGTGTAAGTATAGAATAGTATTTAACATAAATGCTTACATATATATATATATATATATATATATATATATATATATCCCTCTAAATACATGGAAATATAATATGCCTAATACATGTATAATCCTACATATTTTACAATTATTTATTATAATAAATTTAATCATAAGTTTTTATTGTTTACAATTATTGAAGTTGTTAATAAAAACATTTTTAAATACAAAAGTTTTTTAATTCTATTGGCTTCATATAGCCATAGGAGCTCAATTAGCAATAAGGTAATAATATGATACCTTAGTGACTTCTAATCTGCAACAAATACCATAAGAAATCTTGTCACCTTCAGCTGACAGCAAAGAAAGTCAATGTGGTATAAAAGCTCCCATAGGGAATGGTATCCAATTATGAACTCTGCCCCCATAGTTTTCAATCTGCTTCCTTTCCTTGTTTACTTTTTCAGTTGGAGAAGAAAAAGGAAGCTTGGGAAAGGTATGATGAGTAGGAAAAGTGAGAATCAAAGTCTCCCTGTTGAACTATTTTGTTCAACTACTGCCAATTCTGGTTAACCTCATTCCATTTGTAGTAATATTGACAAAATATGAAACCAAATGAGAATGAGTATAAATGTTTTCTAACAAGTCAACTTGCTTTAATAATTAAGATTTTTCTAGCTGTAGCTCAGATTTTCAGAAAACCATTGGAGATATCAGATTGGAAAAAGTCAGTCCCTTCGTATTGTCCTGTGAAAGGCAGGGCAACCTGCAAGCTCTCCCTCTTACTGTGAGTCCTGTGCAGACACATTCTCTTGACTTTGAAGGACTGAAGTCTGTCCCTGCCCAGATTCTTGCTCAGCTCCGCATTCTCAGGTCACATGGGAAGTTATATCAATTTTCAGAAGGTTCTCACCCAAGCTGAGTTCTGGCACATGTTATACAATCAGTTCACTATAATATGGGCCAATCTCAAGCTGTGATACCATCAAATGCTGAGGGAAGAGACAGAAATCTCATATAATTCCATGGTCAGTCCATCATGTAGAGCACAAAAGATAGTAAAATGCAATAAACTAGAAAGTTACAAGTTTAGTGTATTTGTTTTTCTTTTAATATAACATTGGTTTGTGTTCATATACTTTTAATAATAACTGCATATAGTAAATGGCTTGGAAAATTTTGAAAACTATTGGTTCTCATGAATTAGTTCAAGGTAGTCCCAGTGCACCTTTGTCTCCAATCCATCTCAGCTCACACATCACACAATTAGCTTCCTGCTTCATTAGCACTGATCCAGAGTTATGCCTCATCAAATGTGAACATATTTGTTCTGGTTATAAAATAGCATCTTGCCTATGAATTGCTGCTAACATAAGTATGTAGTCTTGTATCCACCTGTATTGATATTGGTGCCTTCCTTCTTTGTTTTCCCATCAAGGTCCATAGTGAGTCCTTCATTTTATTCAATGGCATGAGGGACGTAACCACTGTCTGCATTCCTTTGTTTAGAGGATGATTTTACCTTCACAAATATAGGAGTGTCGAATATAGGAGCTGTATACATGGGGATGGAAATTTTATGGACAGAATTCTGGGAAGAGTGCCTGATTTGTGTTTGGAACATTGCCATTTTGTTTACTTTGATATATATGTAGATTTTTTTTGGGGGGGTAGTGTCTTACGCTATACCAGGCTGAACTAAAACTCTGTGTATTGCTAGGCTGGCCTTGAATTGAAGGTAGTCCTCCTTCCTCTGCCTCCCATATGCTAGGATAAAAGGCTTGCACTGCTACACCAAGCCCATGTGTATGATTTTTTTTTTAAATGTTTTCATTGAAATAGATTTACACAGTTGGTTCCAGTGGGAAGAGGGCTGCTTATTACAAAAAGGTTATTTATCCTTCAAGATAACACTTGGCATTCTGTAGAAAACTGTAAAAATTTTCCTTTTGGAGGACTGCATATTACTATCCAGCCTTTGTTGAAGGAAAGCTCTCTAGGATCTCCTTAGGGGACTACTTCAGATAGACTCAAAAGAAGGTGTTTCTCAGCCTTTCAAAATACCTAGAAACCAAGTCTGTCACTCATTTTGTAGCTAAGTGGATATTTTACAGTCTGCATTCCCATCACTTCTGAAGATTTAATGCCAATATCAATTAACATCCTCTGCCGAAAGAGTATATTGAAGAACAGTTAAAGAAATTTTAGCAGTGTAAGCACAAGTAAACACTGTAACAGGCTATATTTGTACTCACTGTTGCTCTAAAATGTTCATTTTTACATTATAATCATAACTTTTTTTTCTTATTTATTTTCTTGGTCCCAACTCAACCAGTGTTATTCAAACTTTCACTTGAGTACAGTCAATTTCAAGTTAAGCTTTAGAGTGAGTCTTTGCCAGCAATGAGGATATCCTATAGAATTTAAATAATTGAGGACTTTCTAAGGTCATTATGATGAGATTGTAGCTGAATGAAATTTATCTTACTTACTAAATAACTATTCACCAGCCGTGTGTGTGTGTGTGTGTGTGTGTGTGTGTGTGTGTGTGTGTGAATATAATTTGGGGATACTATGATGCTTTGTGTACATATTAAAACAATCCTGCATATTTCAATAGATCCTAATACAAGTAGAAATATATCCAATTCATTTTTTAACTTTCTACTAGGCCATCACTCCCAACTATCACTTATAAAATATCTTATTCTTGTTTGCACCCTAGGTCCTTTTCTTCCCGCAGCTGTCCTAGGCACTTCTGAAATGTAAATACTCATGAGTCAGAGGCCATATCTGAGCACTCATAGTCAAGGCTCAAAGGCCTCCTGGATCTTATGTAAGCATAACTGAGTGGTATTCTTCCTTTCTTTACCTCCCCCACTTCCATTAAGACATATATAATATGTGTGAGTTCAACCACTATATCTGATAATATGCAATTCATGCCAAGTAGAGAATCATTTCATCTAAGGCCAAAGATTATAAGAGTAACTCGTATGATGAAATTGGGGAAAGGAAAGGAAAGGGAGAATAGACATTTAAATTGGATCTTAAAGGATGAATAAAACTTCAATATGCAAATATGCATGGGAAATTTAGCATAATTTAAAAGACACTGTTATTGAATAGATTTGGGTATTTTTCCAAACTATAAACTTAAATTATATGAGCTATTTAGAATAACACTAGTCATAACCCACACAGCTGACCTTGTATCTATCAATTCTCTCTCTTTTGGCATGCAGACTCTGAATGCACTTGATTAGAAAGGTTTCTGGCAGTATGGGACCTTGAAACCAAGCCTTTCACAGAGAGAATTGGAGGAAATATATATGGAAACTGTGAGAAAAATAAAGTGAAAGGAGAGGAAGTCTTCCATGGCAGAAGAGCAGATTAGTTGGGCAAAATCATAAGAGTCATTTGTCATTATAAATAGTGGAAAGTTAAACCTTATTGGGTAATGATTATATCTTGTCAGTATCTTTCTAAAATCTGGCATTGCAAGGTGTAGGAGCATCATGAGAGTCCAGGAAATTTGAAAGGCACCATATGTCAAGGTAGCCATAAAATATGGATTAGAAATGGAGAGTTCTAAATAATTTGACTCTGAATTTCATTTTATTTACTTATTTATTTATTTTGGTTTTTCAAGGTAGGGTTTCACTCTAACCCAGGCTGACCTGGAACTCACTATGTCGTCTCAGGGTGGCCTTGAACTCATGATGCTCCTCCTACCTCTGCCTCCCAAGTGCTGGGATTGAAGGAATGCACCACCACTCCCGGCTTTTTTGAATTTCATTTTACACAGGCGGTACAAAAGGAAATAGCTTCTCAGATTTCATGATACATATGCACTATAGAGGAAGTCCATGAGGTGCCCTAGGTTAGAGTTGAAAATGTTTGAATGTTGGCATTAGGTAAAAGTTTGGAAAGAAAATATGAATCTAAGCATTTGATAAAATGTTATTAATTGGCAAGATTTCTGGACTATCAGAATAAAAGTCAAGCAATGATAGATATACATTAAAGTTATATTAAACTGGTTACTGTTATCATTGCTATGATAAAAAAAAAACTGTCAAAGTCAACTTACAGAAAAAAGCATTTACTTTTGGCTCACAGTTAAAGGGGTATACCATTATGATGGGGAAGGCATGGTGGCAGGAACTTGAGGAATCTGACATACAATACATATTCCACAAATATAGAGAGATTGAATGCCTATTTGAAGCTTTCTTCTACCTCTTATTCAGTCTAACACCTCTATGTAAGGACTAGATCACCTATATTTAGTGTTGCTCTTCCTTCTTTAGTTAATTTTTTCTAGGAAAACCCTCACAGACACCTAGACATGTGTTCTCACGATTAGAAATCCAGTCAAGCTAACAGTGAGGATTGACCAGCACACATATTATCAGTAAATTATTCATAATGAATTTATTCTAAGTATAACTTGCATTTGAAATTCTGTATGTGTTTATAAATGAATTTGGCTATCTTCAAGTTAAACATTTTTCTTCTGATATCATTAATATTTTCAGTTACTTGGACTCTAGCAGTCTAAGTTTTCACTTGATCCTTTTTTTATTGTTGTTGTTTTGTTTTTGAGGTAGGATCTCACTCTAGCTCAGGCTGACCTGGAATTCACTATGTAGTAACAAGGTGGCCTCGAACTCACAGAGATCCTCCTACCTCTGCCTCCAAAATGCTGGGATTAAATGCATGCACCACCGCACATGGCCCGCTTGATCCTTTTATCCCAAGAATTATAATAAATTGCAAGTAGAACCAACAATTATGATTTAGAAAAAAGAGGGCGGGGAAGAGTCAATCTAACAAAAAGAAATTGTTCAGTATGACTTTGAAATCTGTATGGCTTTAAAAACTTAATGATTGTGGCCTGGTGGAATGGTTTAGTGGTTAAGGCATTTGCCTGCAAAGCCAAGGGACCCAGGTTCAATTCCCTAAAACCCACGTTAGCCAGATGTACAAGGGGGCACACGCATCTGGAGTTCGTTTGCAGTGGCTGGAGGCCCTGGCATGCTCGCTCACTTTCTCTCTGTCTAACAAATAAATAAATATAAAATAATTTTTAAAAAATTAAAGATTTTTTTGGACACCTTTTGGACAAAAGGAGAAAATGACACTTCATTCCAAGCACAGTTGACACAGAGCTTGAAAAAAAATAGACAAAGAACCTCAAAAGAGGACTGGAGAGATTGCTTAGTGGTTAATACACTGTCCTGCAAAGCCTAAAGACCCAGATTAGGTTCCTCAGTATCAACCTAAGCCAGATGCACAAGGCAGCACATGTGTCTGGAGTTTGTTTGCAGTGGCTAGAGGTCCTGGTGCACCCATGCACTCTCTCTCTCTCTTTCTCTGTTTTTCTCCCTTCCTTCCTCCTCCCCTCCTTTCTCTCTCTCTCTTTCTCCACCTCTTTCTCTCTCTCTCAAGTAAATAAATGAATATATATATATATATATATATATATATATATATATATATATATATTTATATATACATATATATATATATATATATTTTAAAGAACCTCAAAAGAAAGAGACAGAAACCATGGGGAGCATGGAGATATGGTGGACCAGAGCATTTAGACCTGGTAGATGGGGTTATGTCATTGGTACAACAAAGAAACTCCTGGGACACTTCAAGCAGCACATAGGAAATGAGATTAAAATGCTTCAGTGATTTTCTGTGTGAGAGAAAGGGAATGTCTGAATAAATTTAAACTTACAGAATTATTGACTAGAATCAACACTGGACCAAGACATAAGCAATAGTGATTCAATGGTGTCAAAGCAAGTCCCATAGCTTTTCATTTGTGTATTCAACTATCCTTCATACAGCAACTGGCATACAAAAACTGAGCACAATATTTCTGAAGAAAGTTCACACTCACAGACCCTTAAGGAAATACCAATATTTTTTCCCTTTTTTTTTTTTTACTTTTTGAGGTAGGGTTTCACTCTAGCTGAGGCTGACCTGGAAGTCATTATGTAGTCTCTGGGTAACCTTGAACTCACAGTGATCCTCTGACCTCTGCCTCCCAAGTGCTGGGATTAAAGGCATGCGCCACGGGGCCTGGCTTGATTTTTATGTTTTGACAATGATTTTGACTTTTAAAAAAAAAAAAAAAAAACAAAACTAGTTATTGTCTTACATCACAGGTGCTCTGGTATGGTCATGTTCTCCCTGTTCTACCAGGTGGAGGTGAGGATCCAATACTCTACTCTCTAATATTTCCTATGGAAACAAGTTCTCTAAAACCTAAGATAGTGCCAGTAATATCATTGAGATTTTGTGATCTCCATCAGAGTGTGAGAGTAAGTGTTCTCTATGGCTTTGGAGATAACATGTAAAAGTTTTAAAAGTCAAGAGAAGGTATAAGAAAGAAGTCACAAGAAAGTTGAAGAGGCAGAATCCAGAAATTTAAGAGCATCTTCACATTTATGACACTGAGCTATGAGAAACATTATAAAAACGCATTTATGTGAAGTTAAATACACGGTGGATTCTGACTGTCCTGTGAGGCAGGGTCAGAGAAAGGAACTGATTAAAATGTTAACCCTTTTGATTGATTCAAGAGTTGATGACACTATGTCTGCACAAATGAGTTTGAAAGCATTTGGCCAGCTCAATCCATATATTGGAGACTAGAATGTATTTTGTAAGTGAGAACATGAATGATTGGCTATCCTGGTACATGAATTATCAGTATTATTTAGAAATTATGACAGAAACTGTTCATTTTATGCTTCCATCCCTTCTTTTTTCCATCCATCTCTCCTCCTCATTTTGTTCTGTGTTACCCATTCCTTCCTCCATTTAGATGAAGAGTGATGCCATTTCAGATAATATAAATTCCACCCCATTTTTGCAGGGAGGGGTTGGAGCTGATTTTGTAGGGAAAAACAGTGTTTGATTCTAACAATGTTCCCAGTTTTACAGTAACCAGAACAATGCCCTCATACCCCTGTGCCAGTCTGCTAATGGATCTCTGTTTTAATTGCCAGCCAGGTTCCCTTTAAATAAATTTTCCAAAACAATGAGTTGTGCATGTAAATATTGCCTTTGCCAAGCATATTTATTGTGTGTTGATGTTGATTGTTTAAAAAGGGGTATGGCTCAATAAATTGAACAACTGTGCTGAGCGCTTGCACTATGAAATTGAGAGACGAGCAGATCAATTTAGACTCACTTCTACTTTTCGATCTGTTTAATAGATTTTTAGAGCGACACTTAGAGCCCCACAGAGTCAGCAGCGGCACTTCACATCTTCCTCCACAACCTCGCTCAGACACCTTTCATGCCAGAAATCTTCAACTGGCTTTGCCTGGAATAGTGGGTGTTGCTGTGAGTAGAAATTCATGGAGCATGCTCTTGGCCTCTGCACTCTGCTGAACTGGGATCATTTATTCAGCTGGTATTGCGAGTTTAAGGGCATGGCAGTACATCTGACCCTTTTGGGGTAAAATTTGATCTGGCATTTCATTTCAAGGGCTCAGCTACTGGTCTGTCAAATCTTCATTTTGCGGGTGCGCACTAGAAGTGCTGACGCTTGTCTCTAACTCCCTCGGCTTTCATCTTTCACTGGCAATAAACATGTCACCCTGCTGAGGTGAAACACAATCTGGAATTAAATTTACTGCATATAAAATATAGTGCCCTCTTTATTGGTTCAAATACTTGTCACTCATAATTTATTTGCCCATGTATGGCCTTCACTCAGGGGGAAGAGAGATGGCAAGTGGAAGGGGGATTAGGTGTTCATTTTTGCCTGTTATCTTTTCCACTTTCTATTCCTTTCCATCCTTGGTCCTAAAATCCCACTTACTTGGGCTAATCTGTTTGCTGTGAACCACCTCAAATAAAACTAGAGAAATTAGGGCTGGAGAGATGGCTTAGCTGTTAACACTTGCCCGTGAAGCCTAAAGACCCTGGTTCAAGGCTCGATTCCCCAGGACCCACTTTAGCCAAATGCAAAGGGGGCGCACGTGTCTGGAGTTCTTTGCAGTGGTTGGAGGCCCTGTCGCGTCCATTGTCGCCCTCTCGCTTGCTTTCTCTCTCTCTCTCTCTCCCTCTTTCTCTCTCAAATAAATACAAATAAAAAAAAAAAAAACTAGAGAAGTTAGCAAAGCTGGTAAGTGGGGAGGATGTCACTGAAGACATTGGTATCAAGCTTACTGCTGCATTTTTGCTAGGTTGTAGGAAGAGCATAGGACCTGGTAATGCCCAGTGAGCCGACCTCAAATACAAATACAAATGGGGGAGGGGGCAGCCTTCATCAGGTTCAATCTCCCACTTGTCATGCCTTCCCTTCTGGCACTTAACTTTCCCATGGTTTATTCCAAATACTGTCGACCAGCTTTAAGTAATACAGTTCTTGTATGAAGCACCTCTCTAATCTCTTCAAACACAGATGTGGAAGCACAGCTTAGAGCATGTAGGCCAACAAAAGCCCTCTGCCTGTACCAGTGATTAGCTTTGATTGACACAGAGCCCTTCTGCTCTTCTAGGCATCTTCTCACACCCACAAATGATTGTTTGACAATGAGACATAAGGGGTATGGTGTGCAGCAGCTTTAGTAAATTTTCAGTGTCACCAAATTAGCAGACAACTCATAAAACATATTACATGGCTATTACAGGGCTCCCTCACATTGCTACTTTTTTCTATCTCTTTTAGGTTTGTCTCCTTATAAAAGCATTTTAATGACTGTTAATTTCTCACTCAGAGCTATTGAAACAAACACATGTATTTGATCTTAATCTTAATCTCTGTCTTCAGAATTCTGTGCTCCCAGATATTGAAATGTAGAGTAACAGAAATGTTAGAACTTTTAATAGTTTTCAATTTGCCTTTAAATGAGTTCAATTTTTTAATTTAACCTTGAAGTAGTATTAACTATTATCAGAAATGAGGAAATATCAATGACACAAATCCAGAATTCCTCATACTGTTTAAATTATTTTAAACTTTTTAATAATTTCAATGATAGATACTATGTTTTTGCTTTTATCAATTCTACTGCCCTATCTCAACTTGGGTTGTAAAACTTCCCAAGTTGCCTAGTTTAGGGTATTGTCTCCCAAGATGACAGTCAGTAAACTGTCATTCTTGGTTTTAAAAAAAAAAAAATGTACGTTGCAGGTAGAAGCACTCTGGATTTTCTAAGTAACTCCAGGGCACATCAAAAACTGCCCTCAGGGCTTCTGTTAAATCTCCAGAGATGTCCCCAGATTGCCTGAGATCTCACATGCCTAGTTGTAAAGTATTCCAGAGTTTGAAGATGAATTTCTCAGTCTTTTTGGTCCCAGAAAACAATCACTTTATGACTAGCCATGGATGTGAAATGTCTTTCTGCCTGTATTTTCCAAGCAGCAGTGTGAGGGCAGAGAAAATCAGAATAGGAATTCTTGCTTCAACCAGCTATGAACTGCCTAATTTTATTTGCATCTGCACACATATGCAGTTAGATGTTTTATTTATTACTTACACACTTACTTCCAAATGAAACTGATGAAGAAAAAAACAGAAAAAAATATACTACATTCTAGTTTTCACTTTAAAATAAAAAGATTGCAGAGTTTTTTAAACATATTAAAATTGTCATTGAAAATGTTTACACAAAGTTTTTTAAATGAATTATATACATAGTAACACAGTTAGTAGTAGGGAAATGTTAATGTCTCAGAAATCAACAGTGAGATATACTGTGTGTTATCACATTGATTGTGTGAGTGAGTTTATAGTTTTAGGCTAATTTAGGTAGGATGGCTTACCCTAACTGTGGGAGGCACAATTCCATGGGATGGAGTTCAGAACTGAATAAAAATAAGAAAATAAGCTAAGCACCAGTATTCACAGCTTTCTTCCTTTTAAATGTGGATACAATGTTATCTGCTAATTCATGCCCTTGGTGCTGTGTCTATCCTACCATGATACTCTCTATCATCAAACTGTGAGCCAGAGTGAATCCTTTCTCCCTTAAGTTAATTTTTTTTTTTTTTTGCCTAGTGTTTTGTCACAGCAATGAGAAAAGTAACTAGAACAGCATTTCAGCTTCTAAATAATTTTATAACATGGGAGAATCATATTATCTCCTCTACACATCATTTTTCTGAGGAAACTGACCCAGTAAGTTTAAGATATTTGCCTAAGATTTTCCAGCTAGGGAATGAAAGATCAAACAAAAAGTATGGTTTTTTATCCAAATTTATCCTCACTATCTATCAGAGTTTTGGGGACAAATATAAAGTCACAAGAAATATCTTCTGAAGAAAGGAATGCCCACCAAGGTTGTTGAGGACTATCAGTGTCAGTCTAACTTCTTAAGGTTGGTCCAGGGGCACAGACTCCATGCCAGACAGGATGCTTCTGCTTTTATATGAACTATTACCACAGTATCTTTTGTAGTATTTCTTACTTCACAGAGAAAATGAATCTCAAAGGAAGAACACAATGATTTACTTGAATTTACAGAAATTCTTAGTTAAAAACAAATTTCAAATGACATTTGATGGCTTGGAATCCAAGGCTCCTTGAGAGGCATAAGACTGGTAAAACAGAATGCCACATTCATGTTGACAATCTAGCAAACAGCTCCATACACTGGGAAGCTCAATTTTTTTGTTCATTCTCCAATGGTCCCATTGATGTATTACTTCCTAATCTTTCTCTGCTTTATTTTAACCAGTTTCTAAATGTGTCCCAATTTTCTAATGCTTTCTGACATCCTTGAAACAACAACCAAAAACAAAAAAAAGTAAAAAAAAAAGAGAAGAAATGGAAATTATTGCATTACCCTGTATATATTTTTATTAGATATTTTAGCATGTGTGGTTGTCACTCACTGTAAGATTATATGCAGCAAGAAAACAACCAGTTATCTATAGCCTTTGTCATAATAATTTTATTTTCAGGTAATAAAATAAACTTTTGCTTATATTTTGGAGCATTTTTGTTTCTGTTGTTTTTATTCTTTTATTTTTTATTTACAGTTTTATTGAACTGTACATTCTACCATATAAGCATCAATAAAATATGAAAATACATATCTTCTTTAAAATTTTGTTATGTAATTATATCTGAGTTTTGTTATGTAATTATATCTGAGTATATCATTTCCAATTGGCTATGATGGGAACTATCTTACACATCCAAACACCTATTTAAGTATAAAATATATTGCATGCATTTTTAAATGGCTATTATATTCCTTATTGTGTATATTAAAGACATTTACATAACATAACCTTTAAAACAACTGATCAAAGCAGGAGCTGGAGGTTTTTGGAATGGCCAACATGTGTTTGAATAATGGCTATGTGTAGGTGGTATAGTCCATGGAGAGACAAATGGGAGAAGACAAATGGGATAATGACTGAATCTAGACAAAGAATAAAAATGAAAACAGCATTTAGGGAGTAACAGGTAAAAATGGATGCCATGTTAGAGATAGAAACATAGGCCTGAGTGCAAGTTAAGTGAGAATATTGGAGGCAAGGGAGACATCACATATGCTAATGCACTGGCAAGATCCAAATTTGGAAAGACCTTTGATTTAGCAACAGTAAGAATCTTCTGGATACTACAAAGCCTTCCAGCACAAATGGGAAAATATAAATCAAGCATCAGTAAGTTAAGGAGTACAGAAAATACAAAAATGTAAAGATATAAACATGTGATTTGCTGGCTGAATAACATCACATAAATAAAATGAAACTAGGATGGAACATATGATTGAATACATGATTAAGTCATTGAAAATGTATTCATAGCTGGGCATAGTGACACATGCCTTTAATCCCAGCACTTGGGAGGCAGAAGTAGGAGGATTGCTGTGAGTTTGAGCCCACCCTGAGACTTCATAGTTAATTCCAGGTCATCCTAGGCTAGAGTGAGAATGAGACCCTACCTTGAAGAAAAACCAAAAAGAAAAAGAAAAAAATGTATTCATAGAAAATTTATAATCATTTAAAGACTGTTTGAGGACTTTTGAAAACAATGGAAAAAGATCATTAAAATCAAAGTAATCCAAAATCTCATTACCCACAGTAAAATTTTGATCTATTTGCTGTCAGACTTTCTCCTGTGCAGATATTTTTCTGAAGTTAGTTGTTCTACACACATAATTCCATTGCTTTTGTTCACTCATATACTCATCATAGTCTATTTTGGAATGTATGAATTTTATACAAATTTTGGCACAAAATACCTTTAGTGAGGGAAATCATTAAAAGTCCTAGAAAAATAAAGATGATTGAATGGAACTGAGAAGTAATACAATAAAAAAGATAACTAGAAAATGTAACATATAACTTCACTTATGAGGGCAAATGTCTGAGTCTGCATGAGGCTATGCACATTGCAATAGCTGAGAGTGGGCGCAGTGGTGCTTAACTGCAAATTTCAAGTATGAACAAATGATACTTTATCACCTAGAATGCAAAGCTCACTTGAAGCTGCAAACCAGGAAACCACAATGTCTGCTGTCTGTGTGGTGGTAGAACCCCTTGCCCCAGCTGCTTTAGAGAAAAGCTGAGAACCCAAATGATTCCATTTGATACTTGACAGGAACAATGAAGGTGTAAATTGCAAAATATTGAAAACTCCAAAAGCAAGAGCAAAATAAATAATCAGCAAGATTTTTGGAATATTGAGAAGGTAGGGAGAGAAAAAGAAGGACTCCAGGGGTAGAAGACCTTTTGAGGTTGCAGGAGTATAGTGAGTAATTAAAATGCAAGCAAATGAGGAATTGTGATCATTGGTTGCACAAGTAGATTTTATGCTCTGTGATGAGGGCCAGACCAGAGTAATAGGTCTACGTAGGGCCTTAGAGGTGGGTAGATAGATGGTTGGATGGAGTTTAAGAAGAAAGATTAAAAGATACAGAAATACAATGCCAAGAATGAACCTTAATGTAAACTATGGAGTTGGGTAGAAGTGATACATCAATGGGAGCTCATCAGTTTTAACAAGTGAACCATTATAGTGTGAATGTTAATGATGGATGCTATGCATGTTTGAGAATGAAGAAAATGTATAAAATCTATATACTTATGCTCAATTTTGTCATGAATCTGATGATGCTCTAAATGGATGATCTATATTTAACAGATTACTGGAGAGAAAAAATAAAAATCTTTAGTGTTATAGAATCAGAAGTCATGGGTCTCAACATTGAAGTCACTGAATGGTTGGCAAGTAAGAGGAAATAAAATAAGGCTGGAGATAAAGGTTTCCAGTGAGTGTGCAGCAGTCAACAGGAGGGATTGGATGATAAACAGTATATTAGAATGTCTTGAACCACAGTAAAGGAGTCTTTACATGACCTGCATGCTGCCTCTGGACTCATATCAACAAAACAAGAAAGAGTGATGTGAGGGTAGGGACAGTGTAAAAGGTACAAAGCAAATGAAAATGGCAGTACAGTCACCACAGGGACTTGCATTTTTCTCAGTGGATGAAGACAACTGATACATGGAAGATCCTGCTTTCCACATGCTAAAACGCATCTCTCATTAGTTAAATCTAAGACCCAAGAGGCTCCATTTCACAGACTCAACTCATAAAAAGTTCTTCATGAAAATTAAGTCAGTGATAGAATGAATACGATTGATTTTAGAGCTTAGAATGATAACAAAATGGACTTATCAAAAGATTATTATACTAAATTCCACTGAAAAAATATGATAGGAGGTCAGAAGAAAGTTTTGGGGTTTCATTAGATTTTAAGTTAGCATAAAATATAATGGGTTTCATTATGGAATTTTGGTACACATGGGTTATTGTTCTTTGTTCTGATTAATGCCCTTTCCATATCTTCCTTCCATATCATTTAACTCCTTGTGCTAGTCTTCTTCTTCGCCTCAAATACTTCCACTACTACTCTCACATCACGTGCATGATGTCACCCTTTCTTCTCCACTCCTACTCTCACATCACGTGAATGATGTCACTCTTTCTTTTCCACTCCTACTCTCACATCACATGCATAATGTCACCCTTTCTTTTCCACTCCTACTCTCATATCACGTGCATGATGTCACCCTTTCTTCTCCACTCCAACTCTCACATCACGTGCATGATGTCAACTTTCTTCTCCACTCCTAGTCTCACATCACGTGAATGATGTCACACTTTCTTCTCCACTCCTAATCTCACATCGCGTGCATAATGTCACCGTTTCTTCTCCACTGATACTCTCACATCACGTGCATGATGTCACCCTTTATTCTCCACTCCTACTCTCACATCACGTGCATGATGTCACACTTTCTTCTCCATTCCTACTCTCACATCGCGTGCATGATGTCACCCTTTCATCTCCACTCCTACTCTCACATCGCGTGCATGATGTCACCCTTTCTTCTCCACTCCAACTCTCACATCACGTGCATGATGTCACCCTTTCTTTTCACCTCCTACTCTCACATCACATGCATGATGTCCCCCTTTCTTCTCCACTCCTACTCTCACATCACGTGCATGATGTCACCCTTTCTTCTCCACTCCAACTCTCACATCACGTGCATGATGTCACCCTTTCTTTTCACCTCCTACTCTCACATCACATGCATGATGTCACTCTTTCTTCTCCACTCCTACTCTCACATCACGTGCAAGATGTCACCCTTTGTTCTCCACTCCTACTCTAACATCACATGCATGACGTCACACTTTCTACTCCACTGCTACTCTCACATCACGTGCATGATGTCACCCTTTCTACTCCACTCCTACTCTCACATCACAGGCATGATGTCACCCTTTCTTTTCCACTCCTACTCTCACATCACATGCATAATGTAACCCTTTCTTCTCCACTCCTACTCTCACATCACGTGCATGATGTCACCATTTCTTCTCCACTCCTACTCTCACATCACCTGCATGATGTCACACTTTCTTTTCCAATCCTACTCTCACATCACGTGCATGATGTCACCTTTTCTTCTCCACTCCTACTCTCACATCACTAGCATGATGTCACCCTTTCTTCTCCAATCCTACTCTCACATCACATGCATGATGTCACCCTTTCTTTTCCACTCCTACTCTCACATCACATGCATGACGTCACACTTTCTTCTCCACTCCTACTCTCACATCACGTGCATGATGTCACCCTTTATTCTCGACTCCTACTCTCACATCTTATGCATGATGTCACTCTTTCTTTTCCACTCCCACTCTCACATCACATGCATGATGTCACACTTTCTTCTCCACTCCTACTCTCACATCACATGCATGATGTCACCCTTTCATTTCCACTCCCACTCTCACATCACATGCATGATGTCACTCTTTCTTCTCCACTCCTACTCTCACATCACGTGCAAGATGTCACCCTTTGTTCTCCACTCCTACGCTAACATCACATGCATGACGTCACACTTTCTACTCCACTGCTACTCTCACATCACGTGCATGATGTCACCCTTTCTACTCCACTCCTACTCTCACATAACAGGCATGATGTCACCCTTTCTTTTCCACTCCTACTCTCACATCACACGCATAATGTAACACTTTCTTCTCCACTCCTACTCTCACATCACGTGCATGATGTCACCATTTCTTCTCCACTCCTACTCTCACATCACCTGCACGATGTCACACTTTCTTTTCCAATCCTACTCTCACATCACGTGCATGATGTCACCTTTTATTCTCCACTCCTACTCTCACATCACCAGCATGATGTCACCCTTTCTTCTCCAATCCTACTCTCACATCATGTGCATGATGTCACCTTTTCTTCTCCACTCCTACTCTCACATCACGTGCATGATGTCACCCTTTCTTTTCCACTCCTACTCTCACATCACATGCATGATGTCACCCTTTCTTCTCCACTCCTACTCTCACATCATGTGCATGATGTCACCCTTTCTTTTCACCTCCTACTCTCACATCACGTGCATGATGTCAGCCTTTCTTCTCCACTCCTACTCTCACATCACATGCATGACGTCACCCTATCTTTTCACCTCCTACTCTCACATTAAGTGCATGATGTCACTCTTTCTTTTCCACTCCTACTCTCACATCACATAGATGACGTCACACTCTCTTCTCCACTCCTACTCTCACATCACGTGCATGATGTCACCATTTCTTCTCCACTCCTATTATCACATCACGAGCATGATGTCACACTTTCTTCTCCAATCCGACTCTCACATCACATGCATGATGTCAGCCTTTCTTTTCCACTCCTACTCTCACATCACGTGCATGATGGCACACTTTCTTCTCCACACCTACTCTCACACCACGTGCATGATGTCACCCTTTATTTTCCACCCCTACTCTCACATCACGTGCATGATGTCACCCTTTCTTTCCCAATCCTACTCTCACATCACGTGCATGATGTCACCCTTTCTTTTCACCTCCTACTCTCACATCACGTTCATGATGTCACCCTTTCTTTTCCACTCCTACTATCACATCATATGCATGATGTCACCCTTTCTTTTCCACTCCTACTCTCACATCACGTGCATGATGTCACCCTTGATTTTCCACTCCTACTCTCACATCACGTGCATGATGTCACCCTTTCTTTTCACCTCCTACTCTCATATCACGTGCACGATGTCAGCCTTTCTTCTCCACTGCTACTCTCACATCACATGCATCATGTCACTCTTTCTTTCCCACTCCTACTCTACATCACGTGCATGATGTCACCCTTTCTTCTCCCCTCCTACTCTCACATCACGTGCATGATGTCACCCTTTCTTTTCCACTCCTACTATCACATCAGGTGCATGATGTCACCCTTTCTTTACCACTCCTACTCTCAAATCACGTGCATGATGTCACCCTTTCTTTTCCAATGCTACTCTCACATCACGTGCATGAGGTCACCCTTTCTTTTCACCTCCTACTCTCACATCACTTGCATGTTGTCACCCTTTCTATTCATCTCCTACTCTCACATCACGTGCAAGATGTCACCCTTTGTTCTCCACTCCTATTCTCATATCACATGCATGACGTCACCCTTTCTTCTCCACTCCTACTCTAACGTCACGTGCATGATGTCACCCTTTCTTCTCAACTCCTACTCTCACATCGATGCATGATGTCACCCTTTTTTTCCACTCCTACCCTCACATCACATGCATGATGTCACCCTTTCTTCTCCACTCCTACTCTCACATCACATGCATGATGTCACCCTTTCTTCTCTCCTCCTACTCTCACATCACGTGCATGATGTCTCCTTTACATTTCACCTCCTACTCTCATATCAAGTGCATGATGTCACCCTTTCTTCTCCACTCCTACTCTCACATCACATGCATGATGTCACCCTTTCTTCTCTCCTCCTACTCTCACCTCACGTGCATGATGTCTCCTTTTCATTTCACCTCCTACTCTCACATCACTTGCATGACGTCACCCTTTCTTTTCACCTCCTACTCTCACATCAAGTGCATGATGTCACTCGTTCTATTCCACTCCTACTCTCACATCACATAGATGACGTCACCTTCTCTTCTCCACTCCTACTCTCACATCACGTGCATGATGTCACCCTTTCTTCTCCACTCCTATTATCACATCACGAGCATGATGTCACCCTTTCTTCTCCAATCCGACCCTCACATCACATGCATGATGTCAACTTTTATTTTCCACTCCTATTCTCACATCACGTGCATGATGTCACACTTTCTTCTCTACACCTACTCTCACACCACGTGCATGATGTCACACTTTCTTTTCCACACCTACTCTCACATCAGGTGCATGATGTCACCCTTTCTTTTCCACTCCTACTCTCACATCACGTGCATGATGTCACCCTTTCTTTTCCCCTCCTACTCTCACATCACGTGCATGATGTCACCCTTTCTTTTCACCTCCTACACTCACATCAAGTTCATGATGTCACCCTTTCTTTTCCACTCCTACTATCACATCACGTGCATGATGTCACCCTTTCTTTTCCACTCCTACTCTCACATCACGGGCATGATGTCACCCTTTCTTTTCACCTCCTACTCTCACATCACGTGCATGATGCCACACTTTCTTTTCACCTCCTACTCTCACATCACGTGCATGATGTCACCGTTTCTTTTCACCTCCTACTCTCACATCACGTTCATGATGTCACCCTTTTTTTCCACTCCTACTCTCACATCACGTGCATAATGTCACCCTTTCTTTTCCCCTCTTACTCTCACATCACGTGCATGACGTCACACTTTTTGCTCCACTCCTACTCTCACATCACGTGCATGATGTCACCCTTTTTTCCACTCTTACTCTCACATCAGTTGCATGATGTCACCCTTTCTTTCCCACTCCTACTCTCCCATCACGTGCATGATGTCACCCTTTCTTTTCCACTCCTACTCTCACATCACGTGCATGATGTCACCCTATCTTTTCACCTCCTACTCTCACATCACATGCATGATGTCACCATTTCTTTCCCACTCCTACTCTCACATCACGTGCATGATGTCACCCTTTCTTTTCACGTCCTACTCTCACATCACGTGCATGATGACACCCTTTCTTATCCACTCCTACTCTCACACCACGTGCATGATGTCACCCTTTCTCTTCCACTCCTACTCTCACATCACGTGCATGATGTCACACTTTATTCTCCACTCCTACTCTCACATCACGTGCATGATGTCACCCTTTCTTTCCCACTCCTACTCTCACATCACGTGCATGACGTCACCCTTTCTTCTCCACTCCTACTATCACATCACGAGCATGATGTCACCCTTTCTTCTCCAAACCTACTCTCACATCACGTGCATGATGTCACCCTTTCTTTTCCACTCCTACTCTCACATCACGTGCATGATGTCACCCTTTCTTCTCCACTCCTACTCTCACATCACGTGCATGATGTCACCCTTTCTTTTCACCTCCTACTCTCACATCACGTGCATGATGTCACCCTTTCTTCTCCACTCCTACTCTCACATCACGTGCATGATGTCACCCTTTCTTCTCAACTCCTACTCTCACATCACGTGCATGATGTCACCCTTTCTTTTCCACTCCTACTCTCACATCACGTGCATGATGTCACCCTTTCTTCTCCACTCCTACTCTCACATCACTTGCATGATGTCACCCTTTCTTTTCCACTCCTACTCTCACATCACGTGCATGATGTCACACTTTCTTCTCCACTCCTACTCTCACATCACGTGCATGATGTCACCCTTTCTTTTCACCTCCTACTCTCACATCATGTGCATGATGTCACCCTTTCTTTTCCCCTCCTACTCTCACATCACGTGCATGATGTCACCCTTTCTTTTCACCTCCTACTCTCACATCACGTGCATGATGTCACCCTTTCTTCTCCACACCTACTCTCACATAATATGCATGATGTCACCGTTTCTTTTCCACTCATACTCTCACATCACGTGCATGATGTCACCATTTCTATTCCACTCCTACTCTCACATCACATGCATGATGTCACCCTTTCTTCTCCACTCCTACTCTCACATCACGTGCATGATGTCACACTTTCTTCTCCACTCCTACTCTCACATCACGTGCATGATGTCACCCTTTCTGTTCCACTCTTACTCTTACATCACGTCCATGATGTCACCCTTTCTTTCCCACTCCTACTCTCACATCACATCTATGATGTCACCCTTTCTATTCACCTCCTACTCTCACATCACGTGCATGATGTCACACTTTTTTCTCCACTCCTACTCTCACATCACGTGCATGATGTCACCCTTTCTTTTCCACTCATACTCTCACATCACGTGCATGATGTCACCCTTTCTTTTCACCTCCTACTCTCACATCACGTGCATGATGTCACCCTTTCTTTTCACCTCCTACTCTCACATCACTTGCATGATGTCACACTTTCTTTCCCACTCCTACTCTCACATCACGTGCATGATGTCACACTTTCTTTTCCACTCTCACTCTCATATCACGTGCATGATGTCACCCTTTCTTCTCCACTCCTACACTCACATCACGTGCATGATGTCACCCTTTCTTTTCCACACCTACTCTCACATCACGTGCATGATGTCAGCCTTTCTTCTCCACTCCTACTCTCACATCACATAGATGACGTCACCCTCTCAAATCCACTCCTATCTCACATCACGTGCATGATTTCACCCTTTCTTTTCCACTCCTATTATCACATCACGAGCATGATGTCACCCTTTCTTCTCCAATCCGACTCTCACATCACATGCATGATGTCACCTTTTATTTTCCACTCCTACTCTCACATTACGTGCATGATGTCACACTATCTTCTCTACACCTACTCTCACACCACGTGCATGATTTCACCCTTTCTTTCCTACTCCTACTCTCACATCACGTGCATGATGTCACCCTTTCTTTTCCCCTCCTACTCTCACATCACGTGCATGATGTCACCCTTTCTTTTCACCTCCTACTCTCACATCACGTTCATGATGTCACCCTTTCTTTTCCACTCCTACTATCACATCACGTGCATGATGTCACCCTTTCTTTTCCACTCCCACTCTCACATCACGTGCATGATGTCACACTTTCTTTTCCACTCCTACTCTCAAATCACGTGCATGATGTCACCCTTTCTTTTCCACTCTTACTCTCACATCACGTCCATGATTTCACCCTTTCTTTCCCACTCCTACTCTCACATCACATGCATGATGTCACCCTTTCATTTCCACTCCCACTCTCACATCACATGCATGATGTCACTCTTTCTTCTCCACTCCTACTCTCACATCAGGTGCAAGATGTCACCCTTTGTTCTCCACTCCCACTCTAACATCACATGCATGACGTCACACTTTCTACTCCACTGCTACTCTCACATCACGTGCATGATGTCACCCTTTCTACTCCACACCTACTCTCACATAACAGGCATGATGTCACCCTTTCTTTTCCACTCCTAATCTCACATCACACGCATAATGTAACACTTTCTTCTCCACTCCTACTCTCACATCACGTGCATGATGTCACCATTTCTACTCCACTCCTACTCTCACATCACCTGCACGATGTCACACTTTCTTTTCCAATCCTACTCTCACATCATGTGCATGATGTCACCTTTTCTTCTCCACTCCTACTCTCACATCACCAGCATGATGTCACCCTTTCTTCTCCAATCCTACTCTCACATCATGTGCATGATGTCACCTTTTCTTCTCCACTCCTCTTCTCATCACGTGCATGATGTCACCCTTTCTTCTCCACTCCTACTCTCACATCATGTGCATGATGTCACCCTTTCTTTTCACCTCCTACTCTCACATCACGTGCATGATGTCAGCCTTTCTTCTCCACTCCTACTCTCACATCACATAGATGACGTCACCCTCTCTTCTCAACTCCTATCTCACATCACGTGCATGATTTCACCCTTTCTTTTCCACTCCTATTATCACATCACGAGCATGATGTCACCCTTTCTTCTCCAATCCGACTCTCACATCACATGCATGATGTCACCTTTTATTTTCCACTCCTACTCTCACATCACGTGCATGATGTCACACTTTCTTCTCTACACCTACTCTCACACCACGTGCATGATTTCACCCTTTCTTTCCTACTCCTACTCTCACATCATGTGCATGATGTCACCCTTTCTTTTCCCCTCCTACTCTCACATCACGTGCATGATGTCACCCTTTCTTTTCACCTCCTACTCTCACATCACGTGCATGATGTCACCCTTTCTTCTCCACACCTACTCTCACATAATATGCATGATGTCACCGTTTCTTTTCCCCTCATACTCTCACATCACGTGCATGATGTCACCATTTCTATTCCACTCCTACTCTCACATCACATGCATGATGTCACCCTTTCTTCTCCACTCCTACTCTCACATCACGTGCATGATGTCACACTTTCTTCTCCACTCCTACTCTCACATCACGTGCATGATGTCACCCTTTCTGTTCCACTCTTACTCTTACATCACGTCCATGATGTCACCCCTTCTTTCCCACTCCTACTCTCACATCACATCTATGATGTCACCCTTTCTATTCACCTCCTACTCTCACATCACGTGCATGATGTCACACTTTTTTCTCCACTCCTACTCTCACATCACGTGCATGATGTCACCCTTTCTTTTCCACTCCTACTCGCACATCACGAGAATGATGTCACCCTTTCATTTCCACTCTTACATCACGAATATGATGTCACCCTTTCTTTTCACCTCCTACTCTCACATCACGTGCATGATGTCACCCTTTATTTTCACCTCCTACTCTCACATCAAATTCATGATGTCACCCTTTCTTTTCCACTCCTACTAACACATCAGGTGCATGATGTCACCCTTTCTTTACCACTCCTACTCTCAAATCACGTGCATGATGTCACCCTTTCTTTTCCAATGCTACTCTCACATCACGTGCATGAGGTCACCCTTTCTTTTCACCTCCCACTCTCACATCACTTGCATGTTGTCACCCTTTCTATTCATCTCCTACTCTCACATCACGTGCAAGATGTCACCCTTTGTTCTCCACTCCTACTCTCATATCACATGCATGACGTCACCCTTTCTTCTCCACTCCTACTCTAACGTCACGTGCATGATGTCACACTTTCTTCTCAACTCCTACTCTCACATCGATGCATGATGTCACCCTTTTTTTCCACTCCTACCCTCACATCACATGCATGATGTCACCCTTTCTTCTCCACTCCTACTCTCACATCACATGCATGATGTCACCCTTTCTTCTCTCCTCCTACTCTCACCTCACGTGCATGATGTCTCCTTTTCATTTCACCTCCTACTCTCACATCACTTGCATGACGTCACCCTTTCTTTTCACCTCCTACTCTCACATCAAGTGCATGATGTCACTCTTTCTATTCCACTCCTACTCTCACATCACATAGATGACATCACCTTCTCTTCTCCATTCCTACTCTCACATCACGTGCATGATGTCACCCTTTCTTCTCCACTCCTATTATCACATCACGAGCATGATGTCACCCTTTCTTCTCCAATCCGACCCTCACATCACATGCATGATGTCAACTTTTATTTTCCACTCCTACTCTCACATCACGTGCATGATGTCACACTTTCTTCTCTACACCTACGCTCACACCACGTGCATGATGTCACCCTTTCTTTTCCACACCTACTCTCACATCAGGTGCATGATGTCACCCTTTCTTTTCCACTCCTACTCTCACATCACGTGCATGATGTCACCCTTTCTTTTCCCCTCCTACTCTCACATCACGTGCATGATGTCACCCTTTCTTTTCACCTCCTACTCTCACATCACGTTCATGATGTCACACTTTCTGTTCCACTCCTACTATCACATCACGTGCATGATGTCACCCTTTCTTTTCCACTCCTACTCTCACATCACGGGCATGATGTCACCCTTTCTTTTCACCTCCTACTCTCACATCACGTGCATGATGCCACACTTTCTTTTCACCTCCTACTCTCACATCACGTGCATGATGTCACCGTTTCTTTTCACCTCCTACTCTCACATCACGTTCATGATGTCACCCTTTTTTTCCACTCCTACTCTCACATCACCTGCATGATGTCACCCTTTCTTTCCCCTCTTACTCTCACATCACGTGCATGACGTCACACTTTTTGCTCCACTCCTACTCTCACATCACGTGCATGATGTCACCCTTTTTTTCCACTCTTACTCTCACATCAGTTGCATGATGTCACCCTTTCTTTCCCACTCCTACTCCAACATCACGTGCATGATGTCACCCTTTCTTTTCCACTCCTACTCTCACATCACGTGCATGATGTCACCCTTTCTTTTCAACTCCTACTCTCACATCACATGCATGATGTCACCCTTTCTTCTCCAATCCTACTCTCACATCACGTGCATGATGTCACCCTATCTTTTCACCTCCTACTCTCACATCACATGCATGATGTCAACATTTCTTTCCCACTCCTACTCTCACATCACGTGCATGATGTCACCCTTTCTTTTCACATCCTACTCTCACATCACGTGCATGATGACACCCTTTCTTATCCACTCCTACTCTCACACCACGTGCATGATGTCACCCTTTCTCTTCCACTCCTACTCTCACATCACGTGCATGATGTCACACTTTCTTTCACCTCCTGCTCTCACATCACGTGCATGATGTCACCATTTCTTTTCACCTCCTACTCTCACATCACGTTCATGATGTCACACTTTCTTTTCCACTCCTACTATCACATCACGTGCATGATGTCACCCTTTCTTTTCAACTCCTACTCTCACATCACATGCATGATGTCACCCTTTCTTTTCCACTCCTACTATCACATCACGTGCATGATGTCACCCTTTCTTTTCCACTCCTACTCTCACATCACGTGCATGATGTCACCCTTTCTTCTCCACTCCTACTCTCACATCACGTGCATGACGTCACCCTTTCTTCTCCACTCCTACTATCACATCACGAGCATGATGTCACCCTTTCTTCTCGAATCCTACTCTCACATCACAGGCATGATGTCACCCTTTCTTTTCCACTCCTACTCTCACATCACATGCATGATGTCACCATTTCTTCTCCACTCCTACTCTCACATCACCTGCTTGATGTCACCCTTTCTTTTCCAATTCTACTCTCACATCACGTGCATGATGTCACCTTTTCTTCTCCACTCCTACTCTCACATCACCAGCATGATGTCTCCCTTTCTTCTCCAATCCTACTCTCACATCACGTGCATGATGTCACCTTTTCTTCTCCACTCCTACTCTCACATCACGTGCATGATGTCACCCTTTCTTTTCCACTCCTACTCTCACATCACATGCATGATGTCACCCTTTCTTCTCCACTCCTACTCTCACATCATGTGCATGATGTCACCCTTTCTTTTCACCTCCTACTCTCACATCACGTGCATGATATCAGCCTTTCTTCTCCACTCCTACTCTCACATCACATAGATGACGTCACCCTCTCTTCTCAACTCCTATCTCACATCACGTGCATGATTTCACCCTTTGTTTTCCACTCCTATTATCACATCACCTGCATGATGTCACCCTTTCTTCTCCAATCCGACTCTCACATCACATGCATGATGTCACCTTTTATTTTCCACTCCTACTCTCACATCACGTGCATGATGTCACACTTTCTTCTCTACACCTACTCTCACACCACGTGCATGATTTCACCCTTTCTTTCCTACTCCTACTCTCACATCATGTGCATGATGTCACCCTTTCTTTTCCCCTCCTACTCTCACATCACGTGCATGATGTCACCCTTTCTTTTCACCTCCTACTCTCACATCACGTGCATGATGTCACCCTTTCTTCTCCACACCTACTCTCACATAATATGCATGATGTCACCGTTTCTTTTCCACTCATACTCTCACATCACGTGCATGATGTCACCATTTCTATTCCACTCCTACTCTCACATCACATGCATGATGTCACCCTTTCTTCTCCACTCCTACTCTCACATCACGTGCATGATGTCACACTTTCTTCTCCACTCCTACTCTCACATCACGTGCATGATGTCACCCTTTCTGTTCCACTCTTACTCTTACATCACGTCCATGATGTCACCCTTTCTTTCCCACTCCTACTCTCACATCACATCTATGATGTCACCCTTTCTATTCACCTCCTACTCTCACATCACGTGCATGATGTCACACTTTTTTCTCCACTCCTACTCTCACATCACGTGCATGATGTCACCCTTTCTTTTCCACTCTTACTCTCACATCACGTGCATGATGTCACCCTTTCTTTTCACATCCTACTCTCACATCACGTGCATGATGTCACCCTTTCTTTTCAACTCCTACTCTCACATCACTTGCATGATGTCACACTTTCTTTCCCACTCCTACTCTCACATCACCTGCATGATGTCACACTTTTTTCTCCACTCCTACTCTCACATCACGTGCATGATGTCACCCTTTCTTTTCCACTCTCACTCTCATATCACGTGCATGATGTCACCCTTTCTTCTCCACTCCTACACTCACATCACGTGCATGATGTCACCCTTTCTTTTCCACACCTACTCTCACATCACGTGCATGATGTCAGCCTTTCTTCTCCACTCCTACTCTCACATCACATAGATGACGTCACCCTCTCTTCTCCACTCCTATCTCACATCACGTGCATGATTTCACCCTTTCTTTTCCACTCCTATTATCACATCACGAGCATGATGTCACCCTTTCTTCTCCAATCCGACTCTGACATCACATGCATGATGTCACCTTTTATTTTCCACTCCTACTCTCACATCACGTGCATGATGTCACACTATCTTCTCTACACCTACTCTCACACCACGTGCATGATTTCACCCTTTCTTTCCTACTCCTACTCTCACATCACGTGCATGATGTCACCCTTTCTTTTCCCCTCCTACTCTCACATCACGTGCATGATGTCACACTTTCTTTTCACCTACAACTCTCACATCACGTTCATGATGTCACCCTTTGTTTTCCACTCCTACTATCATATCACGGGCATGATGTCACCCTTTCTTTTCCACTCCCACTCTCACATCACGTCCATGATGTAACACTTTCTTTTCCTCTCCTACTCTCACATCACGTGCATGATGTCACCCTTTCTTTTCCACTCTTACTCTCACATCACGTCCATGATTTCACCCTTTCTTTTCCACTCCTACTCTCACATCACATGCATGATGTCACCCTTTCTATTCACCTCCTACTTACACATCACGTGCATGATGTCACCCTTTCTTTTCACCTCCTACTCTCACATCACGTGCGTGATGTCACTCTTTCTTTTCCACTCATACTCTCACATCACGTGCATGATGTCACCATTTCTATTCCACTCCTACTCTCACATCACATGCATGATGTCACACTTTCTTCTCCACTCCTACTCTCACATCACGTGCATGATGTCACCCTTTCTGTTCCACTCTTACACTTACATCACGTCCATGATGTCACCCTTTCTTTCCCACTCGTACTCTCCCATCACATCTCTGATGTCACCCTTTCTATTCACCTCCTACTCTCACATCACGTGCATGATGTCACCCTTACTTTTACACTCTTACTCTCACATCACGTGCATGATGTCACCCTTTCTTTACACCTCCTACTCTCACATCACGTGCATGATGACACCCTTTCTTTTCACCTCCTACTCTCACATCACTTGCATGATGTCACCCTTTCTTTTCCACACCTACTCTCCCATCACGTGCATGATGTCACACTTTCTTCTGCACTCCTACTCTCAAATCACGTGCATGATGTCACCCTTTCTTTTCCACACTTACTCTCACATCATGTGCATGATGTCACCCTTTCTTTCCCACTCCTACTCTCACATCACATGCATGATGTCACCCTTTCTTTTCACCCCCTACTCTCACATCACGTTCATGATGTCACGCTTTTTTTCCACTCCTACTCTCACATCACGTGCATGTTGTCACCCTTTCTTTTCCCGTCTTACTCTTACATCACGTGCATGATGTCAGCCTTTCTTCTCCACACCTACTCTCACATAATATGCATGATGTCACCGTTTCTTTTCCACTCATACTCTCACATCACATGCATGATGTCACTCTTTCTATTCCACTCCTACTCTCATATCACATGCATGATGTCACCCTTTCTTCTCTCCTACTCTCACATCACGTGCATGATGTCACCCTTTCTTTTCCACTCCTACTCTCACATCACGTGCATGATGTCACACTTTCTTCTCCACTCCTACTCTCACATAACGTGCATGATGTCACCCTTTCTTTTCCACACTTTCTCTCACATCATGTCCATGATGTTACCCTTACTTTCCCACTCCTACTCTCACATCACATGCATGATGTCACCCTTTCTTTTCACCTCCTACTCTCACATCACGTGCATGATGTCACACTATCTTCTCTACACCTACTCTCACACCACGTGCATGATTTATCCCTTTCTTTCCTACTCCTACTCTCACATCACGTGCATGATGGCACCCTTTCTTTTCCCCTCCTACTCTCACATTACGTGCATGATGTCACACTTTCTTTTCACCTCCTACTCTCACATCACGTGCATGATGTCACACTTTCTATCCCACTCCTACTCTCCCATCACGTGCATGATGTCACCCTTTCTTTTCACCTCCTACTCTCACATCACGTGCATGATGTCACCCTTTCTTTTCACCTCCTACTCTCACATCACGGGCATCATGTCACCCTTTCTTTCACCTGCTACTCTCACATCACGTTCATGATATCACCCTATCTTTTCACCTCCTACTCTCACATCACGTTCATGATGTCACCCTTTCTTTTCCACTCCTACTCTCACATCACGTGCATCATGTCACCCTTTCTTTTCACCTGCTACTCTCACATCACGTGCATGATGTCACCCTTTCTTTTCCACTCCTACTCTCACATCACGTGCATCATGTCACCCTTTCTTTTCACCTGCTTCTCTCACATCACGTGCATGATGTCACCCTTTCTTTCCCACTCCTACTCTCACATCACGTGCATGATGTCACCCTTTCTTTTCACCTCCTACTCTCACATCACGTTCATGATGTCACCCTTTCTTTTCCACTCCAACTCTCACATCACGTGCATGATGTCACCCTTTCTGTTCACCTCCTACTCTCACATCACGTGCATGATGTCACACTTTCTTCTCCACACCTTCTCTCACATAATATGCATGATGTCACCGTTTCTATTCCACTCCTACTCTCACATTACGTGCATGATGACACCCTTTCTATTCCACTACTACTCTCACATCACGTGCATGATGTCACCCTTTCTTTTCCACTTTTACTCTCACATCACGTGCATGATGTCACCCTTTCTTTCCCACTCCTACTCTCACATCACGTGCATGATGTCACCCTTTCTTTTCACCTCCTACTCTCACATCACGTTCATGATGTCACCCTTTCTTTTCCACTCCAACTCTCACATCACGTGCATGATGTCACCCTTTCTGTTCACCTCCTACTCTCACATCACGTGCATGATGTCACACTTTCTTCTCCACACCTTCTCTCACATAATATGCATGATGTCACCGTTTCTATTCCACTCCTACTCTCACATTACGTGCATGATGTCACCCTTTCTATTCCACTACTACTCTCACATCACGTGCATGATGTCACCCTTTCTTTTCCACTTTTACTCTCACATCACGTTCATGATGTCACCCTTTCTTTTCCACTCCTACTCTCACATCACGTGCATCATGTCACTCTTTCTTTTCACCTGCTACTCTCACATCACGTGCATGATGTCACCCTTTCTTTTCCACTCCTACTCTCACATCACGTGCATCATGTCACCCTTTCTTTTCACCTGCTTCTCTCACATCACGTGCATGATGTCACCCTTTCTTTCCCACTCGTACTCTCACATCACGTGCATGATGTCACCCTTTCTGTTCACCTCCTACTCTCACATCACGTGCATGATGTCACACTTTCTTCTCCACACCTTCTCTCACATAATATGCATGATGTCACCGTTTCTATTCCACTCCTACTCTCACATTACGTGCATGATGTCACCCTTTCTATTCCACTACTACTCTCACATCACGTGCATGATGTCACCCTTTCTTTTCCACTCTTACTCTCACATCACGTGCATGATGTCACCCTTTCTTTCCCACTCCTACTCTCACATCACGTGCATGATGTCACCCTTTCTTTTCACCTCCTACTCTCACATCACGTTCCTGATGTCACCCTTTCTTTTCCACTCCAACTCTCACATCACGTGCATGATGTCACCCTTTCTGTTCACCTCCTACTCTCACATCACGTGCATGATGTCACACTTTCTTCTCCACACCTACTCTCACATAATATGCATGATGTCACCGTTTCTATTCCACTCCTACTCTCACATTACGTGCATGATGTCACCCTTTCTATTCCACTACTACTCTCACATCACGTGCATGATGTCACCCTTTCTTTTCCACTTTTACTCTCACATCACGTTCATGATGTCACCCTTTCTTTTCCACTCCTACTCTCACATCACGTGCATCATGTCACCCTTTCTTTTCACCTGCTACTCTCACATCACGTGCATGATGTCACCCTTTCGTTTCCACTCCTACTCTCACATCACGTGCATCATGTCACCCTTTCTTTTCACGTGCTTCTCTCACATCACGTGCATGATGTCACCCTTTCTTTCCCACTCGTACTCTCACATCACGTGCATGATGTCACCCTTTCTGTTCACCTCCTACTCTCACATCACGTGCATGATGTCACACTTTCTTCTCCACACCTTCTCTCACATAATATGCATGATGTCACCGTTTCTATTCCACTCCTACTCTCACATTACGTGCATGATGTCACCCTTTCTATTCCACTCCTACTCTCACATCACATGCATGATGTCACCCTTTCTTCTCCACTCCTACTCTCACATCACGTGCATGATGTCACAATTTCTTCTCCACTCCTACTCTCACATCACGTGCATGATGTCACCCTTTCTTTTCCACTCTTACTGTGACATCACGTGCATGATGTCACTCTTTCTTTCCCACTCCTACTCTCACATCACGTTCATGATGTCACCCTATCTTTTCCACTCTTAATCTCACATCACGTACATGATGTCACCCTTTCTTTCCCACTCCTACTCTCACATTACGTGCATGATGTCACCCTTTCTTTTCACCTCCTACTCTCACATCACGTGCATGATGTCACCCTTTCTTTTCACCTCCTACTCTCACATCACGTGCATGATGTCACACTTTTTTCTCCACTACTACTCTCACATCACGTGCATGATGTCACCCTTTCTTTTCCACTTTTCTCTCACATCACGTGCATGATGTCACCCTTTCTTTCCCACTCCTACTCTCCCATCACGTGCATGATGTCACCCTTTCTTTTCACCTCTTACTCTCACATCACGTGCATGATGTCACACTTTCTTTTCACCTCCTACTCTCACATCACTTGCATGATGTCACCCTTTCTTTTCCGCTCCTACTCTCACATCACGTGCATGATGTCACTTTTTTCTCCACTACTACTCTCACATCACGTGCATGATGTCACTTTTTTCTCCACTCCTACTCTCACATCTCGTGCATGATGTCACCTTTTCTTTTCCACTCTCACTCTCACATCACGTGCATGATGTCACACTTTCTATCCCACTCCTACTCTCCCATCACGTGCATGATGTCACCCTTTCTTTTCACCTCCTACTCTCACATCACGTGCATGATGTCACCCTTTCTTTTCACCTCCTACTCTCACATCACGGGCATGATATCACCCTTTCTTTTCCACTCCTACTCTCACATCACGTGCATCATGTCACCCTTTCTTTCACCTGCTACTCTCACATCACGTTCATGATATCACCCTATCTTTTCACCTCCTACTCTCACATCACGTTCATGATGTCACCCTTTCTTTTCCACTCCTACTCTCACATCACGTGCATCATGTCACCCTTTCTTTTCACCTGCTACTCTCACATCACGTGCATGATGTCACCCTTTCTTTTCCACTCCTACTCTCACATCACGTGCATCATGTCACCCTTTCTTTTCACCTGCTTCTCTCACATCACGTGCATGATGTCACCCTTTCTTTTCACCTCCTACTCTCACATCACGTTCCTGATGTCACCCTTTCTTTTCCACTCCAACTCTCACATCACGTGCATGATGTCACCCTTTCTGTTCACCTCCTACTCTCACATCACGTGCATGATGTCACACTTTCTTCTCCACACCTTCTCTCACATAATATGCATGATGTCACCGTTTCTATTCCACTCCTACTCTCACATTACGTGCATGATGTCACCCTTTCTATTCCACTACTACTCTCACATCACGTGCATGATGTCACCCTTTCTTTTCCACTTTTACTCTCACATCACGTGCATGATGTCACCCTTTCTTTCCCACTCCTACTCTCACATCACGTGCATGATGTCACCCTTTCTTTTCACCTCCTACTCTCACATCACGTTCATGATGTCACCCTTTCTTTTCCACTCCAACTCTCACATCACGTGCATGATGTCACCCTTTCTGTTCACCTCCTACTCTCACATCACGTGCATGATGTCACACTTTCTTCTCCACACCTACTCTCACATAATATGCATGATGTCACCGTTTCTTTTCCACTCCTACTCTCACATTACGTGCATGATGTCACCCTTTCTATTCCACTACTACTCTCACATCACGTGCATGATGTCACCCTTTCTTTTCCACTTTTACTCTCACATCACGTTCATGATGTCACCCTTTCTTTTCCACTCCTACTCTCACATCACGTGCATCATGTCACCCTTTCTTTTCACCTGCTACTCTCACATCACGTGCATGATGTCACCCTTTCGTTTCCACTCCTACTCTCACATCACGTGCATCATGTCACCCTTTCTTTTCACCTGCTTCTCTCACATCACGTGCATGATGTCACCCTTTCTTTCCCACTCGTACTCTCACATCACGTGCATGATGTCACCCTTTCTGTTCACCTCCTACTCTCACATCACGTGCATGATGTCACACTTTCTTCTCCACACCTTCTCTCACATAATATGCATGATGTCACCGTTTCTATTCCACTCCTACTCTCACATTACGTGCATGATGTCACCCTTTCTATTCCACTCCTACTCTCACATCACATGCATGATGTCACCCTTTCTTCTCCACTCCTACTCTCACATCACGTGCATGATGTCAAAATTTCTTCTCCACTCCTACTCTCACATCACGTGCATGATGTCACCCTTTCTTTTCCACTCTTACTGTGACATCACGTGCATGATGTCACTCTTTCTTTCCCACTCCTACTCTCACATCACGTTCATGATGTCACCCTATCTTTTCCACTCTTAATCTCACATCACGTACATGATGTCACCCTTTCTTTCCCACTCCTACTCTCACATTACGTGCATGATGTCACCCTTTCTTTTCACCTCCTACTCTCACATCACGTGCATGATGTCACCCTTTCTTTTCACCTCCTACTCTCACATCACGTGCATGATGTCACCCTTTCTTTTCACCTCCTACATTCACATCACGTGCATGATGTCACCCTTTCTTTTCACCTCCTACTCTCACATCACGTGCATGATGTCACCCTTTCTTTCCCACTCCTCCTCTCACATCACGTGCATGATGTCACCCTTTCTTTTCACCTCCTACTCTCACATCACGTGCAGGATGTCACCCTTTCTTTTCACCTCCTACTCTCACATCACGTTCATGATGTCACCCTTTTTTTCCACTCCTACTCTCACATCACGTGCATGATGTCACACTTTCTTTTCCCCTTTTACTCTCACATCATGTGCATGATGTCACCCTTTCTTCTCCACACCTACTCTCACATAATATGCATGATGTCACCGTTTCTTTTACACTCTTACTCTCACATCACGTGCATGATGTCACCCTTTCTATTCCACTCCTACTCTCACATCACATGCATGATGTCACCCTTTCTTCTCCTCTCCTACTCTCACATCACGTGCATGATGTCACCTTTTCTTTTCACCTCGTACTGTCACATCACGTGCATGATGTCACCATTTCTATTCCACTCCTACTCTCACATCACATGCATGATGTCACCCTTTCTTCTCCACTCCTACTCTCACATCACGTGCATGATGTCACCCTTTCTTTTCCACTCCTACTCTCACATCACGTGCATGATGTCACCCTTTATGTTCACCTCCTACTCTCACATCACGTGCATGATGTCACACTTTCTTCTCCACACCTACACTCACATAATATGCATGATGTCACCGTTTCTTTTCCACTCCTACTCTCACATTACGTGCATGATGTCACCCTTTCTATTCCACTCCTATTCTCACATCACATGCATGATGTCACCCTTTCTTCTCCACTCCTACTCTCACATCACGGGCATGATGTCACACTTTCTTTTCCACTCCTACTCTCACATCACGTGCATGATGTCACACTTTCTTCTCCACTCCTACTCTCACATCACGTGCATGATGTCACCCTTTCTTTTCCACTGTTACTCTCACATCACGTGCATGATGTCACCCTTTCTTTCCCACTCCTACTCTCACATCACGTGCATGATGTCACCCTTTCTTTTCACCTCCTACTCTCACATCACGTGCATGATATCACCCTTTCTTTTCACCTCCTACTCTCACAACACGTGCACCATATCACCCTTTCCTTTCCACCCCTACTCTCACCTCACATGCATGATGTCACACTTTTTTCTCCACTCCTACTCTCACATCACGTGCATGAAGTCACCCTTTCTTTATCACTCCTCCTCTCACATCACGGGCATGATGTCACACTTTCTTTTCCACTCCTACTCTCACATCACGTGCATGATGTCACACTTTCTTCTCCACAACTACACTCACATAATATGCATGATGTCACCGTTTCTTTTCCACTCCTACTCTCACATTACGTGCATGATGTCACCCTTTCTATTCCACTCCTATTCTCACATCACATGCATGATGTCACCCTTTCTTTTCACCTCCTACTCTCACATCACATGCATGATGTCACCCTTTCTTTTCACGCCCTACTCTCACATCACGTTCATGATGTCACGCTTTTTTTCCACTCCTACCCTCACATCACGTGCATGTTGTCACCCTTTCTTTTCCCGTCTTACTCTCACATCACGTGCATGATGTCAGCCTTTCTTCTCCACACCTACTCTCACATAATATGCATGATGTCACCGTTTCTTTTCCACTCATACTCTCACATCACGTGCATGATGTCACTCTTTCTATTCCACACCTACTCTCACATCACATGCATGATGTCACCCTTTCTTCTCCACTCCTACTCTCACATCACGCGCATGATGTCACCCTTTCTTTTCACCTCCTACTCTCACATCACGTGCATGATGTCACCCTTTCTTTTCCTCTCGTACTCTCACATCACGTGCATGATGTCACCCTTTCTGTTCACCTCCTACTCTCACATCACGTGCATGATGTCACACTTTCTTCTCCACACCTACTCTCACATAATATGCATGATGTCACCCTTTCATTTCCACTCCTACTCTCACATCACGTGCATGATGTCACACTTTTTTCACCACTACTACTCTCACATCACGTGCATGATGTCACCCTTTCTTTCCCACTCCTACTCTCCCATCACGTGCATGATGTCACCCTTTCTTTTCACCTCCTACTCTCACATCACTTGCATGATGTCACCCTTTCTTTTCCGCTCCTACTCTCACATCACGTGCATGATGTCACTTTTTTCTCCACTACTACTCTCACATCACGTGCATGATGTCACTTTTTTCTCCACTCCTACTCTCACATCTCGTGCATGATGTCACCTTTTCTTTTCCACTCTCACTCTCACATCACGTGCATGATGTCACACTTTCTATCCCACTCCTACTCTCCCATCACGTGCATGATGTCACCCTTTCTTTTCACCTCCTACTCTCTCATCACGTGCATGATGTCACCCTTTCTTTTCACCTCCTACTCTCACATCACGTGCATGATGTCACCCTTTCTTTCCCACTCCTACTCTCACATCACGTGCATGATGTCACCCTTTCTTTTCACCTCCTACTCTCACATCACGTTCATGATGTCACCCTTTCTTTTCCACTCCAACTCTCACATCACGTGCATGATGTCACCCTTTCTGTTCACCTCCTACTCTCACATCACGTGCATGATGTCACACTTTCTTCTCCACACCTTCTCTCACATAATATGCATGATGTCACCCTTTCTTCTCCACACCTACTCTCACATCACGTGCATGATGTCACCCTTTCTTTTCCACTCCTACTCTCACATCACGTGCATGATGTCACACTTTCATCTCCACTCCTACTCTCACATCACGTGCATGATGTCACCCTTTCTTTTCCACTCTTACTCTGACATCACGTGCATGATGTCACTCTTTCTTTCCCTCTCCTACTCTCACATCACGTTCATGATGTCACCCTTTCTTTTCCACTCTTAATCTCACATCACGTACATGATGTCACCCTTTCTTACCCACTCTACTCTCACATTACGTACATGATGTCACCCTTTCTTTTCACCTCCTACTCTCACATCACGTGCATGATGTCACCCTTTCTTTTCACCTCCTACTCTCACATCACGTGCATGATGTCACCCTTTCTTTTCCGCTCCTACTCTCACATCACGTGCATGATGTCACTTTTTTCTCCACTACTACTCTCACATCACGTGCATGATGTCACTTTTTTCTCCACTCCTACTCTCACATCTCGTGCATGATGTCACCTTTTCTTTTCCACTCTCACTCTCACATCACGTGCATGATGTCACACTTTCTATCCCACTCCTACTCTCCCATCACGTGCATGATGTCACCCTTTCTTTTCACCTCCTACTCTCACATCACGTGCATGATGTCACCCTTTCTTTTCACCTCCTACTCTCACATCACGGGCATGATATCACCCTTTCTTTTCCACTCCTACTCTCACATCACGTGCATCATGTCACCCTTTCTTTTCACCTGCTACTCTCACATCACGTTCATGATATCACCCTATCTTTTCACCTCCTACTCTCACATCACGTGCATGATGACACCCTTTCTTTTCCACTACTACTCTCACATCACGTGCATGATGTCACCCTTTCTTTTCACCTCCTACTCTCACATCACGGGCATGATATCACCCTTTCTTTTCCACTCCTACTCTCACATCACGTGCATCATGTCACCCTTTCTTTTCACCTGCTACTCTCACATTACGTGCATGATGTCACCCTTTCTTTTCACCTCCTACTCTCACATCACGTGCATGATGTCACCCTTTCTTTTCACCTCCTACTCTCACATCACGTGCATGATGTCACCCTTTCTTTTCACCACCTACTTTCACATCACGTGCATGATGTCACCCTTTCTTTTCACCTCCTACTCTCACATCACGTGCATGATGTCACCCTTTCTTTTCACCTCCTACATTCACATCACGTGCATGATGTCACCCTTTCTTTTCACCTCCTACTCTCAAATCACGTGCATGATGTCACCCTTTCTTTCCCACTCCTCCTCTCCCATCACGTGCATGATGTCACCCTTTCTTTTCACCTCCTACTCTCACATCACGTGCAGGATGTCACCCTTTCTTTTCACCTCCTACTCTCACATCACGTTCATGATGTCACCCTTTTTTCCACTCCTACTCTCACATCACGTGCATGATGTCACACTTTCTTTTCCCCTCTTACTCTCACATCACGTGCATGATGTCACCCTTTCTTCTCCACACCTACTCTCACATAATATGCATGATGTCACCGTTTCTTTTACACTCATACTCTCACATCACGTGCATGATGTCACCCTTTCTATTCCACTCCTACTCTCACATCACATGAATGATGTCACCCTTTCTTCTCCACTCCTACTCTCACATCACGTGCATGATGTCACTCTTTCTTTTCCACTCCTACTCTCACATCACGTGCATGATGTCACACCTTCTTCTCCACTCCTACTCTCACATCACGTGCATGATGTCACCCTTTCTTTTCCACTCCTACTCTCACATCACGTGCAGGATGTCACACTTTTTTCACCACTACTACTCTCACATCACGTGCATGATGTCACCCTTTCTTTTCCACTCTTACTCTCACATCACGTGCATGATGTCACCCTTTCTTTTCACCTCTTACTCTCACATCACGTGCATGATGTCACCCTTTCTTTTCACCTCCTACTCTCACATCACGTGCATGATGTCACCCTTTCTTTCCCACTCCTCCTCTCACATCACGTGCATGATGTCACCCTTTCTTTTCACCTCCTACTCTCACATCACGTGCAGGATGTCACCCTTTCTTTTCACCTCCTACTCTCACATCACGTTCATGATGTCACCCTTTTTTTCCACTCCTACTCTCACATCACGTGCATGATGTCACACTTTCTTTTCCCCTCTTACTCTCACATCATGTGCATGATGTCACCCTTTCTTCTCCACACCTACTCTCACATAATATGCATGATGTCACCGTTTCTTTTACACTCTTACTCTCACATCACGTGCATGATGTCACCCTTTCTATTCCACTCCTACTCTCACATCACATGCATGATGTCACCCTTTCTTCTCCACTCCTACTCTCACATCACGTGCATGATGTCACCCTTTCTTTTCCCTA